>NW_026775578.1:21495000-22695000 GCF_030987335.1 Cornus florida
TCTATTGCTGTGGTGGTTTAGTTAGCACCCGCTTACGCCTAATATAGATGGAAATGAAGGTTGTATAAGTATCATATAAAGTTTGTAGATTTTAGTCCCAAGTTGGTGGTAAAAACCAGTTGGGCAACTTAATATATAATTGAATTATCCTTTGGCATATTGAATCATTTGGGCATTTCATTTTCATTTTTAGGCTAATTTGTCATTTTCAATGGAAAATGCAAGGTCACTAATTATGAATAAAGCTAATCTACAATTTTTATAGATGTTTAGACAGAGTGGAAATAGAAAAAGCGACATTGACCCACCTTTGTGATGGAAGTGTGAGTACTGTGATTAGTACACCCCGTCACAATCAAGGGCTCTTCTGGTTGCTTTTAGTATTTTTCATAGTTGTTTAATAAATTGATCTAATTAACCACTCCAATCAATTATCGTGACATAAATAAAATTACATTTAATCACTTACATATCAATATTTAATTAATTGATTGATATCAACTTCTAGTTAATTAATTAATAAGTGATATTATTGATAAATTAATAACCACGTGACACGTTAGAACTCCTCACGTGACTCACTGGACCAACACCGCCCTTTCTGCGCTCTACAACGCACTCGTCCGTACAACACTACTTGCACACTTGGAAGTTGGCTCACGTTGAACGGATGACCAGCATATCAATAGGTAGATCACTCTGTAGATGGGTTGTGCGATTCAAACCTCTCTCTAACCCAAACCCTAGAAATCTCCACAACACGAACCACATCCGTCACACTTTTAACCTAACCATAGTTAGACGCTTTTCAGTCATTTCGAGAATAAAGGAGAGCAGTGGCTCTGCTCACGGTGGAGGATCGATCGCTTCTAGGGTTTCGACCATGTCGCAAGAGGTTCACTTTGCGTTGTCTTCGTCTTGTGCTCTCAAAATCCGGAAGGGAGACATCACCCAGTGGTCCGTCGATGGCTCTTCCGATGCCATTGTAAGTCTCAAAAATATTTTCTTCTTTTATGGTAATATACATATACACACTATATATATATATATATATGGACCATTTGTCTTTCTGTGATATGAATGCTAGGGTTTTCATTGTGAATTTGATGGGTAACAACTAACAAGCTATTTAAGAAAGTTTGGGAAACACTAATTAGTGAACGAATAAAATTTGAAACTGCTAAGTAGCTTTACTTTGTTGTGGACCCGTGGTGTCACCAAATTTTTGGTAATAAGCTTGTAACCTCATCAATGATGATGATTGTTTTGTGTGTGGTATAATGCTATTTTCTTCCCCCTTTTAAATGCTTAAAATTCCATCTTTGAGTTAACATTTTATAACCAAACATTACTATTGGCTAAAATTTAGTTTGGTTTGAATTATTTATAGATTCAACATATTCAAAATAATTATGACACTTAATGTAATGCCTTTATGATTTAGTTATTTGTGGGCCTTGCTGGTTTTCTTTTTCTTTCTGTTTGTTTTTTAGTAGGTCAGATGCTGACACTACTCAATAGGCTTAGTAGTGACACTGGATCTTTGCTCATGTATGAAAAAAACACATATCTCACTTACAAGTTATGGGATAACATTGTGATAAGCTAAATATGGAGCAAACTCTTGGATTATGAGCATTGTTATTATAATTTGCCATGTTTGAAATTTGTGTTCGTCAAACAATCCAAACCCCAATGAGTGATATTGCTTAAGGGCACTTGGATGTCCGATTGGAAATTGAAATATCCCATTGTGTTTCAGTAATAATTTAATCAATATCTATCTCCATGAATGATTCCATCTTCACGAGCAATGGAGACTCGTGTTAGAACTGATGAAATATTGTTAGTTGTAGTTATGGTCCTCATTTTTTTAGTGGTTCCTTTTGGAAGATGGATTGGCATAAAGATAATGGAACCATTCAGATTTCCAAATACACCTCAAAAAGATACTGCAATTAGTTAATTGCACAACATTGGAGTACAAAATTATGTAAGGGTACATTCAGATATTGGAGTTATATTGGGGTTTGAATTCCTAAATTTATCTCAGAATAAAAAATTTAAATATCACCTTCTGCCCAATATTATCCAAGGATTCTGCCGAATTCAAGTCAGTGAAGTAAAATTCTTTCCAAAATTTGTATTTTGGTTTGATGACACCAGCCAAATCAACAAGAACAAATGCTACATAATAAAGTCGAGTATAAGTTTTTTTTTTTCTTTAATTGGATGGATATTTTATATAGGTTGCTCCGGCAAATGAGCGAATGCTTGGAGGTGGTGGTGCTGATGGAGGTATATTTTTAACAGCTTCCTAATGAATTTGTTTTCAATGAACTCTACCGTAATTTTGGGTGTCCTTTTGATAGCCATACATAGAGCTGCTGGTCCAGAACTCCGAGCAGCATGCTATAATGTCCCAGAAGTCCGACCTGGAATTCGCTGCCCCACAGGAGAAGCGAGGATTACCCAGTAGGTTCTCTGAAATTAGCTTTATAATATTTTTGGTATCACCCAGTCCTACATTTACAGACCTTATACTAAAATATTAAATTTATACAGAGGTTTTAGATTGCCTGCATCTCATGTAATTCATACAGTTGGACCCATATATGATGTTGATGGTGATCCTGAAGCTTCTTTGAGAAGCGCATATAGGTAAGTTATTAAGTTCCCTTCTGGCATTTGTGTACAAGTTTACTTTGCCTTCTTAAATAAAACCCCCTCTGCCAAAATTTGTTACAGAAACAGTTTACGTGTTGCCAAAGAGAACAGCATTCAATATGTTGCATTTCCAGCCATATCGTGTGGTATCTATGGGTAAGTTGACATGAAGGAACCATCAGTTATGATAAATAAATATTACTTTCGTAGTCAAAAGTCTTTCCAATCTTTCTTTGACATTTTCATGTGAAATAGATAATAAATAATTTCTCCGATCAGCTGGGTTGAGTTATAGATGGTAAACTTGAATTAGAATGAGTTGAATAGTTGGTTAATTTGGATTACATGGAACGGTGGGCTATCATTCATGTTTTGTCTGTCAAATTGATGTAGTCTCTTAAATTAAATTATTAGCTGATGCATTTTACATAGCTTCATCTTTTATGGAACAAGTTATAAATATTTGGAATCTTCCGTATATTTTTTGGTTCATGGAAAGTGCGTAACCACTGCATCTTTATTTCAAATTTTTTTCAGGTATCCTTTTGACGAAGCTGCTACTGTGGCTATATCCTCAATCCGAGAGTTTGCAAATGACTTCAAAGGGGTATGTATAGATTGTTTCATGTTGCGGTGGTTTTGATTCTCCATTGTCCATATTGAAATCATTGCAGTTTTCAGTGTAAATTATATGTATTATCTTTCATTGATGCAGTTTATTTATTTTGTTATTATTATCAGTTTTCTTGTTCTTCGGTGACATATGAATTGATTGATAGGCCAAAAGAATAATGTGATTTTAAGGTTTTGAAAGTACTAGATGATCCCTATAAAACAATGTCATTTTCTTAAGAGGGAGGGGGGCCATAGCAACACAATTTTGACCTTTTGTCAGGAACCTTTCATATGGTTATGTTCAAAAACGTTCTCTGAATTAGTCAAGACTCTTGAAAGTGGACGAGTTGGGGATGCAGAATAGCAAATTAAATACAAAGAAGCAAGCTTGCTTCTCAAACGACCTACTGAGTTTGCTTACATAAGTAATACGAATCCGACATGTGCAATCTTTTTTTTCTTTTTTATTTTTTCATAATTACACCTTATTCTGTGTTTGCAGGTTCATTTTGTTCTGTTTGCAGATGATATATTTGATGTTTGGTTGAAAAAGGCAAATGAACTGCTCCGGAATTAGTTATCACCAGCGGCTGAATTGTGGCTGTGTGTGTGTTATTCAATGAAGATGCGGAATGAATACGATGGGATGAAAGTTGACAATGTTGTTATCTGTGTGAAACTGAGAAATTGACAGAGCTAGTATTATAGTATAGATGAGACCTGTCCTTTGAACATATCGATTCTGGTGATTCTTATCCGTTTTAAATATAATGAAAATTTTGTTATATATTAGATGAAACCTTATAAAGCTGCTCTCCCTTCTTTCAATGATCACCTACATTGATCTGAAAAAAGAAAAAGAAAAAGCCCAATCAAAGAGGAAAAAATAAAGAGAGAAATAAACATGTATATTGAGTCCTGGCGGCTTGGTTCAGTTCTAAAAAATTCTAGAAACAATTATAAAAGACATTTCTTGAAAACAGTTTTTTAATAATTGAGTTTTTAGAAAATTAAATTTAAGTTTTTTCAAAAATAGAAAATTGTTCTCTGAGTTACAAATAAGTCTCCTGTAAGAAAAATGAAATTGTTCCTCCCATCAACCTCAATTTTACACTCTTTATGCAGTATTATTATCCATCAAATTCACAATCTCAGCAGGGAAAGAGAATAAAAACAAATTAAAAAAAAAAATGAAAAAAAAATGTAGACTTATTATTGTTCCAACAAACCAATAAACAGTAATTATTTTTGCATCGTTAAAAAGAAAATGCTGAGTTTTGATTGGTTAAAAAAAAAAAAAAAAAAAACTATATAATCAATATTCCGTAGTATTGAATATTTTTTCGAGAATTTCTCATTCAAGATGTAGCAGAAAACACTATCACCGTAACCATCTACCAAACGTCGTTAAAGCCTTTCTGGTCGAGAGAGCGCGTGATCTGAACGCTCGAACGTTTTTCTATTATTTATTTATTTATTTTCCTAAACTTTTTAATCCCCGCGTAAAATGATGGAGAAAGCAGTAACAAGGACTCTGAGAATATACGTATACATATATATACACATATGTATGTATGTGTATACCAAACGGTAGTTCCACTGCTAAAAGCGACTGTATAGTCGAAGCTGTTGATGGTAATAAAGCTCAAACTGTAAGTGCTTCCATATATATATATAATCTAGCTCTGAAAACTGTACTTATTTATGTGTCTTCTAATATTAACCTTTAATTAGTTTCATCTCTAAAGATTGAATCGGCTGTGTTCTTCAATTTGTGCTCTTTTCTGAAGGATTTCTCTGATTAAATGTGATTTCAGTAGAAGAAGTTGTTTAGTTACTGAATCTGTGTTTCATTATTTTTTAATCTGTTCTAAAACCATTTGGGCATTTTATACTTTTAGGTCTAAATCGAGTAGATGAAGCGTAGACTAGATGGAGAAGATGAGTAATGATCAGAGGCTTCCTAGTTTCATCAGTAAGGCGCTTTATCAGCACATTATTTTCATTTTGGCCAATTATTGACAACTTTTGCCTTCTCCGTTGTTAACATTTAACTTCTTTCAATTTCTGCTGTATTTAGTTTCAGTTCTTGCTTTGTTTATATGCTTCTTAAATTAACTGTGTTGATTAAGTAGCAATCTTGTTACCAATATTATTCACAAGACATGATTGTACTACAAAAGATAAGGTTTCTGTTTTTGGGTGATTGTTCTTAATTGGATGTTACCATAATCTTGGTAATGGGCTTTTCTTGATTTAAACATAATGAGCAATGTCACTTTCATTAATTTTTATTTTTCATGCCTGCATTATGAACTTCTTTTTGTGTCTGCATCTCTAGAAATAGGGGTAAAAGGCTACCTACCATACTCCTCTCCCAGACCATGCTAAGTGCTAAATGTGGGAGCCTTATCCACAGGGTATGACCTTTTTTATTTTTTTGAGGAAAAATAAATAAAAAAATTGTCTGCATTATGACCCAGTGTGACCAGGAGGTCACGGCTTCGAAACTAGAAACAGCCTTTCCATGTGGTGGTAAGGTTGCGTACATATTACCCTTCTCAGACCCCACAATGGCTGGAGCCTCATGCACCGGGCTAGCTCCCTTTTTATTTCTGCATTATGACCCTTCTAGTCTATGCCTAATCGGTTTTGTAAATCCTCTGTTTTCTTCTGGCTGTTCAAGGCAAAGGATGGTGAATCTGATGTGCTTTAAAAGGAAATAGGTTGTTATATGATGTTGTTGTAGAGGCCCCTATATGTCACTCACGCAAAGATTAGCAGGTATGGAAACATTTCCAATCTGTAGTATTTCAAATATTGAACAGCAACTAGTGGCAGTACTGTACCAAAATGAAGATGTTGGCAAGAGCAGTTCTCTGTATGTTATATTTCTAAATTGCATAGGTCTGGATAAAGATCAAAGCTTACCCTCTACCAAAGCATTGATGTGAGTTCTGAGAAATATCCCTCTTTTTCATCTTTTAGTTCTGCTTATAGTTTTATGTGAGCTGACGTGCTATCAATCTATTGTTGTGGCAATGCATATATAACTGACGTTGTTCCTCTGTTCTGATAAATTATTATTTTTTTGATTCCATTCTTTATAAATAAATAAAAATTGTTATCTATCAAGAAATAGTTACTGTGATTCCTTACAAATCATATTTCAGATTCAATGCTTTCTAAATTAGGATACCTTGCTTTGCTGCTTTATTTTTTTCTTCTAATTCTTTCATATATTGTCATTGGAAACTGAAGCATTACTTCCCAGGAATATAAGAAATATGACATATAGACAGATGGAACTATATAAGGATAGACCTGCTTTCCTTATCAACTTCTGAGAGAGAGAGAGAGACAGGATGCTTTGGCCATTCGGGATGTTTAATACTATCTCATATGCATAGTGCAAGGAGATTATTTGAGTGACAGCAAGAGATTCAGTTACGGAGGTGGGCTAGATTAGAGATTATTTGCTCACACCAAGAGATTCAAGCGAAGATGTGCCAGACTCTGATCTCAGAGTTCAAAAAGATTATTCTGGCGATGCTAACAGATTTGCATGTCAGCTTAGGAGATTGACTTCCAAATCGTTCTTGTGTTCTTCCGTGTCATGGGTCAGCTCCTTGGCCCTCTTAGCTTCGTGTTGCCAGTCTGTGCGAACCAAAGCGCACACCATCATGCACATACATGACATTTGTGCTGCGGCAAGCCCTAACCACATCCCCATGAAACCCATTTCAAATTTGAAGCTCAGAAGAACTGCAACTGGCAAACCAATAAGGTAAAAGGCCCCAAAATTTATATAACAACCCACCTTAGGTTGGGCAGATCCTGTTAAGACCCCACATGCAGCTGTCTGTGGACAGTTCCCTAACTCACAAAACCCAAGTATTGGAAGAGCAATCGATGTCAAACCAAGAATGTGTGGATCAAATGTATAGAGTTTTCCCCATGCATCTCTCACTGCAATAGTGAAAGCAAACGCCAAAAATCCCCACGCGATGGCCACAGTGAGTCCAATAGTAGTTGTCTGTTTAGCCCTTGCTGGCTGATCAGCCCCCAACTCATGGCCAACACGGGTGGACAAGCTCGAGCTCAAAGAGGAAGGAAACACATATAGGAAGCTTGTTGTTTGCATAAGGATGCCCATTGCAGCCACAGTTGCCTGTGGGTTGCTTAGTAAACCACACAATAGCAACATTATCTCATACCACCACCATTCCAAGCACACTGATAATACACTAAGGCCTGCAAGGGACAGCAGCGGCTGCCAGGCTTGAGAGCATGTGTCAGTTGCTACCCGATCCCAAGGTTTTAATGCCTTTTCTGATAGAACAAGGTAAAGTAGCAAACCTAGATTTACATTTAAAGTGTTCCAAGCTGAGGCCAGTGCAACTCCCCTCACTCCCAAATTCATATATACCACAAGAATATAGTTGATTGGAAGATGGAGAATCAATGCGCAAGTTGAAGAAATAGTGAGTGATCTATTTAAATTTTGGGTCCTTAAGAAAATCCTTAAGGGATGTAGGTGAGCTTGGGCTAGCAAGTCAGGAATGGAGTATGTGATGTAGAGCTTGGCCACTGATGTGATGTTTTGATCCTGACCTAAACATAGAAGAATGGGCTCCATGTTTAGCCACAGTAGAGAGATTGGAATGGTTGTGAGAAAAAGGAGATAGAGAGTCTTTTTGTAGGTTTGGCTGAGAATAGCAAATTTCTTTGCTCCATAAGCTTGGCAACAGATGGGTTCCATCCCTGTGGCTAAACCTTTGAGGACAGAGTAACCTGTGATGTTTGCAAACCCAATTGAGAGTGAGCCCCCGGCTAACTCAGTGTCCCCAAGATATCCCAGAAAGAGCATAGAGATGATGGATTTAGAGTAGAAAAGCAGGCTTGTTATTACTATGGGGCATGCTATTTTCCCCAATGCTATCAACTCCTCTGCTACCTGCATCAAGTTGACACAAGGTATATGATCATGCGTAAACAAGTACACGGAGGGATATGACAAACAAAGCTGCCAAATATATAAGGGATTGTTGGACATATGATGATATTTGATTTACCATGATGCCAGAAACATGATGAGCTCACAAGATTCCTGTTGTTTGTCAAAAGTCAATGGCCGCAAGTGAGATAAGCACACGTTTCACTTTTTATTTATTTATTTATAGTAATTAGGGCTACAAATTCATCTATTTTTCTATCTTGTAGAGGCTGCAAATTAGAATTTAGACTCTCATAACCCTAAAACTGACCCTTCCAGTTGAAAAAAAAAAAGAAAAAAAAAAGGGGAAGGAGGAGGAAAAACCTCAGAAAACCACCGACAAAGTACAAAACACGTAACATTTGCACAATTTTCGATTAACTTGTCGTTTGTTATATAATATGGTCAGACGAAAGCAAAAACGTTTTGAACATGACTTGTTTCCGTGTGTTCCTTTTCCAGCTTGTTGACAATTGGTATTTTTTGTTTTTGTTATAAAATTCCATTTGTTCTCCTTGATTTTTCTTTCTGCAAATGATAGTCTCCATTTTTGTTCTTGCCCTGTTAATTATACTAAGATTGCAAACAAATATCTCTAAAAATTAAAATATCCTATTTAATATGATTTTAATTGATTACTCTCTATTGTCTTCCCTTTGATAGTTATTGAGGTTATACTCACTGAAGGATTTGAGCACTTACAATTTAAGGTGTAGGGTCAGGTACCAAAAATATGTTTGTTTGGCACAAGTAACCTCTAGGACTGGATATTTTGGCTTACATTTAAGCGTTACTCTAACTTCAAAATGTTTTCCTCAAAGCGTGTCCAGGACTCACCGTCTTATCTTTGTATTCTTTCACTGTTTTTTATTGATTTGAAATTATAATTGACCAACTAGAACCAAGAGGCATGCTAGTGGAAACAAACACCTTTATTATCTGTATGAAGATGACATTAGGTGGCTCAAGAAATTTTTTACTATAAGAATGAATAATGAAATCCAAGGCAACAAACCAGTTATGGTAAATTAGTTTAATTAGAGCATCAAAGCCATTGATTAGAACATTTTTTCTTTCACAACTATAGTGATGATTAGGCAACCTGTGCAGATTAGACTTTTATTATATTTTCAGTTTTACCTGGGATTCCAAATAAGCTCATTATGCTTATTTTGGGTCCCTTAAATGGATATTTATTTCTTTGCTCAAAAACAGAGTATTTGATTTAAGGTGAGAAGGTCTACCGTTAAAGAATATTTGGTAAGCTCCCACTGTAATATAGAGTATTGAACATTTCTTACTTGAAACGTAATAGAAGTAACCAGAAATGCATCTCTTTATGTAAATAACCACAATTGTGACTAATGATTAACAAACAAATATGTGGGATGTCTCGGAATCTCAATGTTACACATTGTTTAGGGTTGAGGTGGGTCTATATTCAAAGAATTTGGTCTTGTGATATCTTATTACAACTAATGGTAATGACAATTTTTACAAGAAGCAATGCTAAGCAGCACAAGCACCTCAAAGGTATCCTATGATCCTATCTGTGTTGGTTGATGCTTCCTAAATTCTTTTGATCACTGGGTTTGACACAATTTGAACATGTCTATAATTTAAATTAAAATTGGATACTTCTTCTTCAGCACTTGCCAAAATGTGATTTTATAAATGTTGTACATTAAATAATAAGACTATTTTAGCACAAAAAAAATATTATTAGAAAAATCGAATTTAGGAATTAACGAATTATGTAAAATATATGGAAATTTTGGTCTTATTAAACAGAAAAATGTAGAAAGATTTTAGATAATTATTGATATGATATCATGTGAGATTGTGTGTGTGTCTATTGTTCAAATTTATTTTCCGTATTGTGTAATCATTTATATACGTATTTGTACATAAGCACATGGAACATATGTATGTTGTTTTTGTCTTTGTGTGTGTGTGTGTGTGTTTTTTAAAAAAATATACTATGGGCGTCGGGCAAATCCAGGGAGAAGGATTTTTGACCCCTCTAGAAGTTAAACACAAGACCTCTTGGTCATGCCCATAGACCTTATGCCAACTCAGCTACTTCGTGGGAGTTTTGTTGTATCCTTCCTTTATATAAGAAGGATGATCATGATTATTTAATATATCAGTTACTGTTTATTGAATGAAGAAATTTGTTGTATACAATATTATTTTAATATATATCTTATTATCATATCTTTGTGTTCATGTTCTTATTCTTTAAGATTTATTATGTCAACGTATGGTGTTATGTCTGTCTTTTGTGCCTATAATTCTTATTGCAATGACTTTATGTATTTGTCTTTAATTATGGACAGAGCATATCAGGACAAATTTGTAGGTGGCCAAAACAATAGGACAGTATTTTTTTTTTTTGATAAGTAAAAACAATAGGACAGTATTATATCATCTAAACATCCTGGTTCATACTTCACATAAGACATATCTTAGTTAGAGGGACCAAACCTTTGACTGATTTCCCTAGAGACAGGTACAGTGTGTTTTATAATTAAATATCATTACACCTCCTAGAGGATATCATATTTTCTGGGATATAACCACATCACATCCCTTGTATCTTTGAAAGGTTATGTGCAACCATAGTCTTATTTAATGTTTCTTGTGGTCTTGTCCTTCCTCTCGTTCTAATTGAGCCAAGCTGAGTTTTTTATTTTTGATTTTTTTGATTTTTAAAAAATTCCCCAAAAGTAGAAATTTCAGTTTGATGTTCTGTCAACATTAGAAATAAGTATTCAAACTCAACTTGATTTCTGTTCGTCAAGATCAAGCTTGACAGGGAGGGGGGAAAAAAAGTTTCAAGCTTGACCTTTTTGACTCATTTTGAACAAATATTAAACTCTAATAAAACTCAAACTAGAGGTTGACATTAAGATTGATTAGAAAAGTAGTTAGGAATTTTAAATAAAATGAGTCATATTCACGAGTCATAATAAATCCACTGGTCTATACTGATGAACATTTACCTAATGACCAAATTATGGAGTTGTTTGAGCTTGATTCGTTTAATATTGAAGTTTGATGTTAAAGCTCCTACTCATTTACTTAATAAATTAGTATGGCCGGGTTTGAATTTTTCTTGATAAATGGTTTCATTTGCAGCTCTGATCATTCTTTATTCATTGCTGATGATATTAACCGAAATAGTAATACCATAAACCCTTTTCGGCTTTTCTGCATCCTTGAAACTCTGGTGGTTCACCATGGTGTGTATATTTGTAGATATGTACAAATGTTATTTATTTGGTAGGAGTGTTTATGTCGAGATATATGTGCAGGAAAGAATTAAGGTTGACCTCAAGTTGCTTGGTAAGAAGTTTGAAAAACATGTCTTTGTCACCTTCTCTACTTTGACATGTCATGGTCCATAGGCCTCAAATATTTTCTGCTGTCTGGGATGACCCAGTGGCAAATAAATTTCCATATTACAAGAATTAATACAATGCCAGAAGAATGGTGAATTCATTGACACTGTCCTCTAGTCTTTGTGTGTAGAGAAAAGGAAATATAAACATAGAATGGTTGTATTACCTCTCTTTTGAGCAGCCACTGAAGAAACCTGATAACAAAACGAGTTCCTCCTACCCTTCCTCTATCATCGCTACCTTCTCGACCACCTGCCATGACCAAAGCACCACCTTGTAAAATTGGCCGAGATTT
Organism: Cornus florida; assembly: GCF_030987335.1. Lineage (NCBI taxonomy): Eukaryota > Viridiplantae > Streptophyta > Magnoliopsida > Cornales > Cornaceae > Cornus > Cornus florida. Next base: position 21,506,978 of record NW_026775578.1, read on the forward strand.
GCATAGAGTGCATGTCCTAATACATGTTAGATCCGGAGATTCATCTCCCATTGTGTCAAGTAAAGAACAATAGAATTGCAATGCAGTTAGGAAAAAGATATATGGTAGTAATAGTAGTAGAGGGTTACTTGGTGTGATTTGAACTGTGTTTTCTTGTCTCCTATTTATGCAAGTTTGCCTACAGTAAATGTATATTTTATTAGGGAGCAACCTTAATGTTTTCAATTCTTGATTGTCATATTTGATACTACATGAAAGTTGGATTTTGGACCATGTGCAGGGAGCTAGTTTGGATGTATTAGAAAGAAAGAAAAAAGATCGATGTGAAGCATTGGGAAGCAAAAACAAACGAGAACGAGGAAGTAGAAGAAACTCCGCTGTTCTAAGCCAAAAAGGTTTATCCTTTCTCTGGTAAGTAAGCCAAAAAGTTTATCGAAACAACAGAATGAGAAATAATTAAGAATGAGTGTGGACCAAGTCTCTGGCATTTTCTTCCAAAACAAGCCAAAGAAGTGTGCTTGGAATGGCCCCTGGATCCAATTATATATTGCTATCTTGTGCTTTGTGGGTTTTGTTTTCTCAACAACTAAAAATTCTTATATCAATTCAATTTGCTGTCAACACAATGCAACATCATCTGGATTACCGAATGTTTACTTTACAATATTACCTCGTTGTTTGCAGTGACCCGTTGGTGTTTATGAAGGGTATTGGTTAGGATGGTAAGTAGTTTTGTGCATTTTCTATATGGGTATTTCTTAGTTAAGGCAAACCCGGATCTTCGTGCACAGTGGAGGGGAGGTGATCTTCATCCTCCATTGTTTGTCATGTCAACTCAACCTAGTTAGACAAATCCGGATCTTCGTCTATGGACGGAACAGTTCGGTGCACAGAGGGTAAGTGAGGTGATCTTCATCCTCCATTGTGCACTGAACTGTCCAGCACAGGAGAAGATCCAAATTGTGTATCTTCTTTGATTCACAATATATGGCTTGAAGACATTTCAAGCTTACCTAGTTAGTCCTTTTTTTAAAAAAGGTCTGGATGGGATCGTGTTTAGATACTTGGTGGTCAAAGCTTGGTAATAAATTAATGACATGGCATATAAAAGTTTATTCTTACTGCCGAAAGAAAGAGGCAAGACAAGTGATGCAACAGTAAAACAGACTAATTACTAGTATTAAAATAACAATCTTGTGTGTGTGTGTGTGTTGTTATGGGATTATTTTAGATACTTGATTGTCATTGGTCACCAATGAAATACCGAGGGTTTGATACATAATAAATTGTCCGTCGTTTTTTAAAAAGCTTTGTAATATATTAATGAGATGGTATAGACAATTCTATTATTGCTGCCGGACGAAAGAGGTAAGACAAGTGATGCAACAGTAAAACAGACTAATTGCTAGTATTAAAATAACAATCTTGTTTTTGTGTGTGTGTGTTGTTATGGGTTTATGTTAAATACTTGAGAGTCAAAGCTTGGTAATATATTAATGACATGGTATATAAAAAAAATTTCTTACTGCCGAAAGTAAGAAGTAAGATAAGTGATGCAACAGTAAAACAGACTAATTACTACTTTACTAGGATTAAAATAACAATCTTGGGTTGTTTGCAATCTGCTTATTTATTTATTTTTTGCACTGAGAGGACACAATTAAACAACTCATGTAGGACCATCACAAACTAAGGGCATGTTTGGCAGTTTTTTTTTTGTTTTCGGTGGTGAAGTAAAACTCCGGAATGTATGTGTTGTGATTTGAATAGTACCGTGTTTGTCATAATGAAGCAAAACACTGTAATTAATATTTTGATAAAACTGAAAATTTTAAGAGCTGAATTTTGAGTGCGGAAGATTTTAGGTGGTAATAAAAAAATAAATATTTTTTTGAAATTCTTATAAATTTTTACTAAAATTTTACTCCATTTTAAGTAGCATTACAAGTTTCAGTGATTCAAATTATGTTATCAAACAATAAGCATTGAATTCCGTTCAAAATTAAGTGTTGAATTTAAGTTTTCAAAAAACAGGCAAGTGACCTTTTTTAATTAACTATTTTGTTTTTAATCTTGCAACAATTTTTTACCAAACATGTTTTTGATAATTTTAATTTAAAAAATCTTGCTACCAAAGTTGAACACTTTCTGCAACACAAAATAAGGGAAAACGGTTGTCAAAGAAGCCTTGGGCAGAGTAGCATGGTTAAAAATTATGGATTCAGGAAAAGAAAAAGATGTTCAAATGCATTAGTGGGATCCTTATACTTTGCTGGGAAAAAGAAAATCATTTAAATAAAAATAATGAGCTTATATGGGATAAATGAAATTTGGGAGTGAAAAAAAATTGCCGCATTTTTTTTAATATATATATATATATTATATTTGCATTTTAAGAAAGTATAAATAAAAATAATAAGTTGAAAATTAGTGAATAGTTCAAATTATTTGACATTAACTTGGAATTTATTTAATTATATGTACTTTATTTCCATTTGTGTCAAGATACATGCTTTATAAATATAAGCTTTTGTTTATTACCAATGGGTTATACTTTAGATGGTGTAAGCTCTTTCATCTTTAAATCAGTTTTGATAGTATAAACTTTTCTTTTGGCAAGTTCTTAGTTGGAGCTCCATTGGAGCTGCAACACCTAACCTCTCCAAAGAGAGAAGAGTGTTTATACCATCCAATATTTGGAAATAGAATAACTAATATATATAATAGGTGACACATTCAGAAAAAATGTATATAAACATATAATAATTTTTATATGAGAAATTGTATACTTGTCTAAAAGTCGGGAGATATTATTACATGAATCCTGGGATCAATTATCATGTGACACATCAATAAAAAATGTGTAAGTTTAATTTATTTTTTTATTGATGTCACACGATGATAAGTTGGGCCAATAGCCCCAAGATTATATAATAATTTATCCAAAGTCGAGTGTCTAATCAGAGGTGTGAGTAGAGATACTTTAATGTCCGGTTGTTTAGCGTTACTTTATATGTATATATATATATTCAAAGATTAAATTCATGTGATTATATTATCTTCACAATAATGTTGAAGACATGTACTCCTAAGGGTTGGTTCAAGTGTGATAAGTTATATGTATGTCTGGCTTTTCATTAAGCATTGAATTTAAGGTTAGATTCTTCTTAAACATAAATAATTTCTAAAAGTCATCCTGGTGAGTAAAAAGTCCAAACTTTAAGTGGTGCAGACTTGCTTAATATAAAAAGGAAGGTTTTGACAATGTTGTATATTCTTATTTAAAAAGTGACAAATTAACTCTACTTTTATACATTTCATTTTAATTTCTCTTTAATTTTATTCATAAAAATCAAGTATAACACTTGTCCGTTTACAGAAAGTTACTCCTATGGAAAGAAAAAAAGGAGTTTTAATTGACTGCATTTATTATTTCCTATGTTTGTAAAACCACATTAAGAAAATTTTCGGTAAGATATATAGTGGAATAGGAAAATGCCTCGTGATAAATTATAGAATATTTTAGGAAGTTGGGCTCATTATACACTATTTGGTATTTTCATAAAATTATTAGATAATTCTGAATTAGTTATTAATTAATAAATAAATAAATTTAATAAAATTAATGTTATAATTTTTTTTATAATATATTAACACACTTTTTATATTTATCGTACAGTCTAAAATTAAACTTATCCCCGCGTATCAATGGTCCAACACAATTTAATAATTTCTCATTTTCATCACTGAAATACAGAACGAAAGCCACGTGGAACCACGACTGCTTATATTGATGCCATTTATCGATGTGACGTGTCATCTCGGGGTTTTGCATTTTGGCATATACTCTACATATGCATATACAAAGCCTCACTTCCGTTTTTGCCACTCACACACAGTTTCAGTCACATTACACGCACTTTTTCATTTTTGATCGGTGGGACGATTTTGGAAGATTCCACATGGCGGCTCTCCGAACCTCCGTGACCAGAAAAACCCTTGGCGGACTAGGGCTAGGGTTTCAGCAACTTCGCGGCTTGCAGACCTTCTCGCTTCCCGATCTTCCCTACGACTATGGCGCTCTGGAGCCTGCCATTAGCGGTGAGATCATGCAGATTCATCACCAGAAGCACCACCAAACTTACATAACCAACTACAATAAGGCTCTCGAGCAGCTCGACGCCGCCATGACCAAGGGTGATTCATCCACGGTTGTCAAATTGCAGAGTGCCATCAAATTCAATGGCGGAGGTTTAATTTCTCTCTCTCTCTCTCTCTCTCTCTATGAATATTATCTCCTGACTGTGAAATTAATTGAATTGCCAGTCGTAAATCTACAGTTCCTGTTCATTTTGGATACTTATTTCTTTTCTTCATATCCTATATGACTAAATGAGTTTTAATGAAGCATTTTCACACTTTTGAGCAAATCTTCCACTGACATACCAGCTAATGCAACTCGTCAGGGTATTCATTGTCATATACAAGACCTCTTTTTCAGTCTAAATTGCTACTTGCTTTATCCATGAATTGGTTTTCCAGGTAATATTAACCTTTTCACTGGTCTGTAGTCACCAATATATTTAGACTATTTAGTTAGTATTACTTTCAATGCTGTGTGTAAACGATTTATTAATAAAATGAAATGGACTTATTTGAGGATTGAGACTTGACCAAATATATGAGTTTGGAATTTAATGATGTTGGAGAAACCTATTTGAACGTCCTTGTCACGTGATCTCACACTTATGACTACTTATACATTCTTGGCTAATTTGTACGAGAATTAAGGATTATTTGGCATATTTTAGTGCCTGTTAAGCGAAAAATACTTTAAAATGTTGACCTCTTCAAGGAATGTCGCCATGATTGGCGTTCAACAGGAAATCGGTTGTCTTTCAGTAGGGTGAAGACACACTTATTTTATCTTGTTAATGCAGATATCGATGTGAGTTGAACTTCTAGTGTACTTTGCTTTGCTTTTTATTTTGCCTGATCAAATAAATGTTTCCACTAATATCAAGAATCTTGTTATGATCACCAAGTATATGATTTGCGAGCATAAGAGAATTCGCTACCTCAAATATAAGCATATAGAAATTAATTATGCCTTTCATGTGGTTACTGTTATATATTTATACACACACACATATGTTTTTGATAGAATTGCTATTCTTATTGTTGTTACCATTCAATTAATTTCCTTGGCTTTCTTTTTTAAAAGAAAAAAGACAAACTGATTTATGTTTTCAACCAGGTCATGTTAATCACTCGATTTTCTGGAAGAACCTCACTCCCGTTCGTGTGAGTTTATGCACCGAGCCTTCTTTTTTCCCCAATACTCTTGTTTATAATACTCTTTTTTTTTTCTTTTCTTTTTTATCTCTTTCTTTATTTCTTTTTGAAGTACCCTCATGCAATTTTTTGACAATTATTAAAATCTTGATGCAGGAAGGAGGCGGTGAGCCTCCAAAGGATTCCCTTGGTTGGGCTATTGACACACATTTTGGTTCCATGCAAAATTTGGTGCTAAAGATGAATGTAGAAGGTGCTGCTTTACAGGGCTCCGGATGGGTGGTAAGTAGTAGCTGTGTAATGTTCTGAAATATTATCTTTTTTTCATTTCACTTCTTTTTGTCTGCTGGATGCTTTGGAAGATAATGCTATTTTTTTAATCTTTTTCTCTTTTATCCTGGAAGTGGCTTGGTGTGGACAAAGATTTGAAAAGGCTTGTGATCGAAACCACCGCAAATCAGGTATAGCCTCCAAGTTTTGCCATCAAGTAATTTGGTGATGATCGTCTGCCACTCTAGTTTTGCTAACAGTACAATAATTTTGGTTACTTACCAGAATGAGAAAATAAATAAATAAATGGATAAATAGATAGAGAAGACACCGATTCCTTGTAGGATTGTGTGATGGGACTATGTCAATTCGGTATAATAGCTCTTCAAACTTCATGTATTACTGGAGAATTCCAGATCTGAGTCGTCAGCCTTCATTTAACCGGCCTGCTAATGTTTAAAGTGATGGTACAGGGCAACAATATCATTGTGTGAAAACTGAGCGTACTTGTTTATGTTTTCTTTGTCTGTTGGCCTGTTGGGTGCTAAAAATCTATGTTACATGGACTCTTTAAAAGTATGTCCCACCATTGTTGTTCCCACCATCTTATCACAACTTTGACACTATTGAGCAATAATTGGTATGTAATTTAAAAGGATATTGGGATTTTGGGTATGGATGGCCTGCTTGTGACACCTTTTGATAGAATTATCATTGTTTTAAAGAATTGTCATTGCTTGCGGATGGGTTTATTTTTTATTTTATTTTGGTGGGGAGGGGGATTGTTATCTTGGAATAAACAGTTATATTTTCTCTTGCTCTCACTCATGGGATTGGAATTTTATACAAGAGCATCATCGGTGGTTGTTACAGTGTTCCTAAAGTTTGCAGCCTTGCTTCGTTATGTAGTTTGATTATGTGCTTTTTCCATGCTTTAAATTTATTTATCAATTTTTCGTTGTATTCATAGTGAAATGGTATATTTCAATATAGTCGTAATAAGCAGAACTATCATTACAGGATGCACTGGTAACTAAAGGACCAAATTTAGTTCCTTTGCTTGGAATAGATGTTTGGGAACATGCATACTATTTGCAGGTAATTCTTAATCCTTTGAGTTCTTCATGCCCATTTGGTTATTTTATTATGTTAAAAGTTGCAAAAATTATGACATGCAAATTTGCAAATATCAGTTTTATCTTCTTATGATGTGCTTGATAATTTATGTCGCCCATTGAAGGGCTTGTATGATAACATTGTGACATCTTCTGTATTTGAGTTTAAATTTTTTATTTTTATCATTTTTGCACATTAATGGGCTGTCATATCAATTTGTTGCTGTGGAACAATTTTCTAGCTTGCATCTACTGAATGTATTAGAAATCTCAGTTATCAATGTCTCACTGTATTAGCCTATTTGAGTCTGCAGATGTCGATTTGCCTTTCCACGAGTAATTTAGTAATTTCTTTGCTTTTTATGATGCAGTACAAAAATGTCAGACCAGATTACCTAACGAATATATGGAAAGTTATGAACTGGAAGTATGCCAGTGAAGTGTATGAAAAAGAGTGCCCTTGAAGAAAGGAATCCCCTTTCGTCCACATCTGTCTTCAAGAGTAACTGTTATGCTTTCATCAGGTTTTGTAGAGTGAGGTGTTTGCTTCCTGATGGATTCAATCTTGGAGACCAAATAAACATGTTATATGAGCTCTTGCTCTTGGATACTATCAAATTACTGTCATACTGTCAAATTACTCCGTCATATGCAAGTGTGCTTCTCTTTGTGCTGTGTATCTGAACTGCCCAAGAGATTATATTTCTGTGCTTTAATCACATGGTTGCGTCCTTTCTTCTTCAACTATGTATATGTATAGAGAAGGTTCTCAGCTTACAGAATTCGACTGTTATGGTTTCAATGATTGAATAATGTGTCTAGATTCCATGATTTTGGTGGTTATTAGATGCTTTGGAACTATGCCACCAGAACCACAAAGAAATGTAGTACAATAAATTTGCCTAGCGTTGCTTGGTTGGGGCTCATGCCCGGAATATCCTATGGATTGCTGAAGTTTTTACTCCATGGCCTATACATAGAAGCTGCTGATTAGTTCTTGACTGATTACAATTTAATGTCAGCCCTAAAACAATGTGGTGTGATCGTGTTGTATAGTGTGGCTTGTTTTGAGCACAATTAATTATTTACCATATAAACAGGTCTATCTTTACTTGAAACTAGTCTGCCAAACAGTGTTTAACATTTGTGATTAACCTCTATTTCGTCAAATGGTAGCAAAAATAGTATACTGACATTGTTTCGAGGAGGTTGATAGGTCATTTTGTTTATGTTATGCATGAACTTTATATGAACACATCTCTTGTAGTGCCAACCAACATATGTGAAGATAGATGGAGATCAACATAACTTGATCATTTTACTCCTAATTGTTCATCATGTTGATCCACTTGCTCGGCCCAGATGGTGCACGGGACCGTGCGGAAGAATACTGAGAACCAGGGGTCCATATCTTCCTGGAATGCTCTTTGGTGCTGGAGTTTCCATATTGAAATTCTCGTTGGAATCCATTCCATGTGGCAGAACATGCTCAGAGTTCTTCCACGATGGAGAGGGTGGTGGTATTGGCCCCATATTATCTTCACTGAAGGTGGGACTCGGTACCGGCCTGGTGGCAGCGAGAGGTTGTCTGGATAAAAGACATTCATGGTCTGCATGATGAAAATTGGAAGAAGGTGAAGAAAAAGAGTAGGGTTAGTATGAGATGGTAGAGCTTATTGGGTTTGTCCATTAGAGTGATTTGAGAAAATTTCTCTACAAGAAGCTGGAGAGGGGGGATTTTGTAGGGTTGGATGTGTAGAATAGAAGAGCTGAGTGAGTTTATATATGAACCATGAGATGGTAGAGGGTTGGTTGTGTAGAATATATGGGATGAGTCAATTGTAAGGAAAACTAGATATGTTTGTGCAGTCTTTACACATCCTGTTTTTTTTTTTTTTTTTTTCCTAGTTGGTATTCACACGCGCGTCTCTTCTAAGACTTGAACTCCTAACCTCCCTTTGAAAAGTAAGAGGCTAATACCGCTAGGTCATTGACCCGTTGGTCTTTACACATCATTTTATAAAAAACTAATGAGGTATTGATTGTTGAGTAGGTTTGAGTTGAATTTTTTGGAGTGAATGCCAACTCCTATTAAGTTTCTTTTGCTCATGTTTGGCAGCCGGCTCCCTAACGCAGCAATACTTTTTTTTTTCCCCCTAATTGGTACACACCATCTCTAAGGAATTATTAGTACCTAATAAAAATCGATTCTGACGCAGCAATACTTTAATTCAATCTTGTAACAGGTACTCTTATCTAAGAAAAATTGAGTTTTATTTTATTATAGTCAATCTAAAAAGCAAGCCATCATTGAATGGTTGTGATATTGCCATCATTGGATGGTTATAAAAATGTCACCTTATCATTTTTGTTTAGATTTAGATGTGTATGTAACAAGTGATGATAATTAACATGATGTCATGGAGCTACTTTTTGGGTAAAAAATTAATAGAGATTATTCAAATTTGGTAATAGAGATTATTCAAATTCGGTTTGAACTTAGAACTTGCAAGCTTTCATTAACCATTGTTGACTCTAAAAGTTTGTAACTAATTTATTTATTTATATTTTTTAAACATGTCCCCCTATGTGTTATTACACACTTCATCTTCAAAACATTTTTGAAGAATTTGATAATTATTCTGTGATGTGAATTTTTATTTGTGATTGCCTTCAATTTTTCCCCATTCATCACTGAAGTTGATTGTTGGGTTCCATATCCTATATATTAAGCCAAATGGGTCTTTTGTGGATTGGGCTCAGGCCTTCCTTAATTTTGAGGAAATCAAGGCTAAAGAAGATGTCCAAAGCCCTGGTTTTGGTCACTGAAGTGAGTGTTGGACTCATATCTCGTATATTGAAGTTACTTTGAATATTTTCACATTCTTTTTTTTTTTTTTTTTTTTTGGTCTATACATATCGTTTTCTTATATAATGTAAGAGCAATGATACATCTTTCGAATTTGAAGACTCTAAAGACGTGGAATAGGGGATATGTAAATGGAGGTGTAGGCATCCATTACATGACATTACTTTGACATCATGTGATAGGACTCACGCCACCACTCACACGACACCCAGTCGGCATCTCTAAACTCTTCATAATGTAACGAGTAGTCTTGTTATTTCACGTGGATATGAAGGAGCACATGGCAATGCACTATATTCTTCTTCTCATATAATTGCAAAGAAGTGCTTATATGCTTTTTTGTATACCATAGGTCCATAGCTAATGTGACTTCTGAGAACTTTAGTGCAAAGTCACCATCTGAACCCTTTTTCTACCACCATAAATTCACTAATTTGTATTCTAACCCTTTTTCTATACGGTAGACCCGGCAATTGTGGCGGCAAATGTGGGGTGCTGAAAGCCTGAAAGGGTAATTAAGAGGATGGGTCAAATAGGTTAAGCCCAAATCCGAACCGTTTACAAACTTGTTGAATGCTACTATGAGTTAGATGTGGTTTGGATTTACTCTGGGTATGATGCAAATAAGGGACATGCCTAACTTTTGACATCTCTTCAGAGTAGAATCCAAAACAAGGACGATTCGTATAGATGATGATTAAAAAAAATAAAAATAAAAATAAAAATTGGACGATCCTAATAGCTTGATTAGTTATAGATATAATATTATACAACCGTTGTCACATTTTTCGGACTCTTCGGATGCACGGGCATGTCAGAGTCCTAAATTCAAACTTATTAAGGTGTGAAAAACACATTTTCACATGTCATTTACAAGAGGGTGATCTATTAATAAATTGTGAGGAGGTAAGAAATGACCACCTTACAACCCTTCTATTAAAATTGATGGTGAAATGAGTATGAAGATGGTGATTGTGACATGTGAATATGATGAAGAAAATGCGTATGGAGATAAAGAAAAATAAAAATAAAAATTCATTGGAATATACATTCCATATTTCCATTTATTCATTTGGTTTCAAACTTTTCAAAGGAAATACAAGCAAAGTAAAAGAATAATGAGATATATAATATTTAAACAAGTGCAAATATATATATATTATTTTTTTATTTTTTGAAAGCTTGACACTAGCCATTTTATCTTCCACAGGCATGGCTTCCAAACTTGGGCATTAGCATAACTTTCAATCCTTTTGTTTTGACAGTCAATTTTTATGGCATCTATATATAGAGTAATAATCTCTTGTTCTTTATGGAGAATGAAAATTCTTTCGCACTTTTTATAATGACTCTAATGGTCACATTCTAAACACACCTATAACTTTCGTGTTAATACAAAATCACTATCACTATTTCTAGTTTTCAAATTTAATATTTACCAATACAATTAATTATAACAATAAAAGATAAGTACTAAAAAAATAAAAAATAGAAATCTCTTCACGTCTCGAAATCACGTCTCACCATTAATTGGAATTTTTTTTTCTATAAAAAAAATATATAAGTGTTAAAAAATTACATCCATGACTTGATACTAAAGTTGACATTGTCTGTTTGAGTGTAAAAAAGAAATTAAAAATTATACTATTGACGTACAAAACAATGAAACATCGACCTAAAAATATAAAAAAATTAAAAATAAAATCTCTATTTTTTTTATCTAGTTGATCAACTTAATGTAATCTGTGATTTGCATTACACTTTACTCATAAAAAAATTAATAGATTACAATTTAAATTATTGTATACCTCCCTAAATGCATGCTATTTAAAAATTAGAAATTCAATATATATTTTTTCTAACTCTTTGTCACAAATTTTAACTAGTTGTAAACACATTCCAATTACTCGTCTGTCATAATAAATGGTACAATATAAGTGTTAGAAAATTACATCCATGACTCGATACTAAGGTTGATATTGTTTGTTTGAGTGTAAAAAATAAATTAAAAATTACACTATTGACATACAAAACAATGAAACATCGACCTAAAAATAATAAAAAATTAAAAATAAAATCTTTATTTTTTTATCTACTTGCAACTTAATGTAATCTGTGATTTGCACTACACTTTACTCATAAAAAAATTACTAGATTACAATTTCAATTATTATATACCTCCCTAAATGCATGTTATTGAAAAATTAGAAATTTAATTTATTTTTCTCTAACTCTTTGTCACAAATTTTAACTAATTGTAAACACATTCCAATTACTTATCTGTCATAATAAATGGCACAATATATTTTTTCTAGTTCTACTATAATAACAAAAATTTATTGACATAATGAGGAGATTCACGACAAAACATGCTATTATTCTATGAAATTTCAGATTTCTTTTGTAAATTAGTTGTTTTTCTTAATATTTTGTTTAATACTGTTATTATTATACTATCATTATTTTTATTTTTTTTAGTACTTACCTTTTATTGTTATAATTAATTGTATTGACAAATATTCTCTCTCTCTGTATATATATATATATTACAGAATTCTCACAATTTTATGGGACCATGTTAACTACATGTTAACAAATCATGATGGACTATTATGTGGACAACTTGAAGGACTCATTAGTACCGACCATATTTGGGTGCAAACAAGAAGTTTTACATTCAAGTTTATGTATCAAGTATTTGAGTTCCAAATCCCTTACCATCCCAACCAAAACACTTTCTTCATTTGATAATCCCAACTAGTGGGTGGGTACTTTCTTATATTTTCTTGGTAACCAAAATATTTTAACATTTTGATTCTACTAAAAAATAATAATAATAAAAATAAATAAAAAATATTGAAGCAGCTCATCTTATGTTTTATGACTTTTTTAAAATCTAAATTTCACAACTATAATATTGACACACGTATAATTTGTGATAGAATAAAATCAGTCACACATTTATTATGAACATCATGAATACATTTTTTTGTTCTTTCTTTTCACATTGTTGATGTCTATAAAAAGAGCTAAATAAGAAACTTAATTATTTGTTTTTTAAATTTTCTTTCTTTTTTCAATATCAATATATATTTAACTCATTTTAATTTTTTTCAACATCAATATATATTGAAATATTGGAGGAAATTAAATACATGTGTTTTTATTTATTTTTTGTAACACAATACTCATTTCAATTTTGAGGTGAATTTTTTTTATAAATTGACATATTTGTATATTTCAATATATTGAAGTAAATATTTGCAAGCAATTGAACAAACAATTTTAATTTTTTTGTTGAGTTATGTGTGTTAAAAGAAAAAACATATACAATATACATATACAGTATACCGATGGCATATGCAACAAACAGAGCAACATTTGTAATTATTATTTTCATTTAGTAATAAAAATGGTACACTTTTCTTTAAAAAGTCTCGTTGAAGTACTCACATGCCAAATTTAGTATGATTTTTGGAAAAGTAAACTCTTGGCCGCGTCACCAAAATGCTATTTTAAGATTCAAATTTTTTTAAAAATAATAAGTATACCAAAGTCAATGTAACTTTTTATTCAAAAAGTCAAAACAAAGTTTAAAAAGTCAATTCAAACAAACACTCCGTTGTTTCCACTTATGCAATTTCACCAATAGCAAAATTAATCTATACTATAGACCTGACAATTTGTGAGGTCAAACAGATTAAGCTAAAATCTACCCATAAATGTTATATATGAGTTGGATTAACCCGGCAGAGGCAAAAGACATGCCTAACTTTTGATATAATTCATAAGAGTTGAATCGGAAACAAGGATCCAAGTTGTGGTGTGCATTGTGAGAGTGAATATGATGATGAAAATGTTTATGGAGATAGAAAAAAAGAAGAAAAAAAAAATATATATATATATATACACACACACACACACACACACATTCCATTGATGCATTAGATCTGGTTTCAAAGGAGCTACAAGCAAAGTAAAGGAATAATGAGTGAAATTACATTAAACTAAGTGCAGAAAAATAAAATACAAGAAAAATTAATTGCAGGGAATTAGATAAAATGGAAGAGGCATAGCCTTCTTTGGTCGGTCTCCGTTACGTGAGATTTTGAATTTAAATAAGCGTAATACTATTAAAAAAGTTTCTTTGTAACAAGAGACATAAAATATATTTAATATTTACATATTTTTTAAAAAACTGTCTAAATATGGAAAACGACATATCATTATTCAATAAATAAATAGCAAATGGTGAGGAAAAAAATGGTTTTCTTGATCTTGTAAGAGCTTGACACTTGGCATTTATATTCCACAGGCTTGAGCTTGACTTCCAACACTTGGGCATAGCTTGACTATCAATCCTTTTATTTCGACAGTCAATTTTTAGACTTCATTAAATACAAGAACGACATCTACATATGTCATTATAGAAATCTCACAAATTATGGGACCATGTTAACAAATCATTAGTACTTATCAAATATGTTGACCATAGTTGGAATTTTGAATGCAAACAAAAAGGCTAGGGTTATATTCCACTTATAAGTGCTAAACTAGATCCAAATTGTTTTTCAAATTAGATGTCACTACCTGGTATCAATATTTTGAAATACTTGTTTCATCCTACAACCTCACTAACCAAATCTATTTTTTATAGACAGCGGAAACAATAAAAATTTAGGTGAGTTTGAAATGTGTTATGATATTATTTTTTTAATATTGATCTTTAAATTTGAATTCATATTATATTTGAGACGGTTGATATTAATCTGGAATAATTCATAAAATATGAGATTTTTTGAACTAAACTCATATCACTAAATTGATGATATTGTGTGTTTTGATACTATAACGAATGAACTAAAGCAAAATTTTGAATTTCCCAAAACAAATTTTTGTTACTAAACATGGTTTCAATTTCTACTTAAAACACTCCTACAACAAAACATTTGTTTTGATATTAACCAAAAACATAATATCTAAAATATATCGTATATCAAACAGACCCACATAAAAACGTATAGCTCCTATCTTAAGTATCTAAAATTTTAACTCAATTAATCAACGCACCCTTTTATTCATCTAAATGATGTTTCCAAGACAAGTAGATTTTTAAAAAAAAAATTATTTTTGTTCTCAGTGCCATTACTAATGGAGAGTCTATGTATAGCAGCATACTCTGACTCCTGGAAAAGAGTTTAATTTTTAGAGATAGACAACTCTGGAATTTGTTCAACTTCTTATATAAATTGGAAAATTAAAGAAGAAAAAATAAAAAGAAAATTAGAAGGATAAAAAAAGTTCATAATGTTTTTAATTGATATGTGCAAAGAGCACTAATACATAAGCGGGTGGCTTACACCCACTCATATATTTTATGTTCCACGTCCTTCAAATTTAGAAGAGATATGTCATTTTTATTCACAAATAAATAAAAATAAAAGACATGAAAAAAGTGCAAGATAATGTAAAAGATATTATTGATATACGCCAAAGCTTTGACTTGTTAGAAGAGGATCAGCCGCCCCAACTTTCTCGCCCGCCTCTCTCTAACCCTTTCGTCTTCTTCATCACTCTGCCTCGTTTTATGGGAGTAAAGAAATGATGGTCGCCTCTCACGGTTGTAATAAATTCGACATATTTTAATAAATGTGTTCCGTGGATATTTTTTTACGTCATTTTTGTTTTTCTTCGGCTAGATCTGTTCATGTTCGGTTCGTTTTCGGATGACATGGGTAGATCTGTTATTTCCTCCGACTACATCTCTAGTCTAGATCGGTTTTAGTTTTTTCTACCTCGATTTAATCTTTTTCTCCTTGATTTAATCTTGTATGAGATTTTTTGTATGTCGAAGCGTCTTGTGGTTGTAACTTTAGAGCAGTTACTGTACTGATGGCCAGACCTTTCGATCTCTCCAGTTTGCTGCAGTTACTGTACTGATGGCCAGACCTTTCGATCTCTCCAGTTTGCTGCATGCTCTCATGATGATTTCGTTTATAAAATGTTGGGCTCTATTTTTTTCACAAATCTGAAACATGTTACTCATTTATTTACTTTATTTCAAGATTTATATGTGATTGTTGACTTGGCTTCATATCTCTCACTATCATCTTAACTTTTGCCCCTAGTGCCTTTGAATGACAAACAAAAAAAACAAATAAAATAAAATAAAATAAACAACTTGTTAAAAGAAGAATGTCAAAAAGCAAGAATTTAATACTACTAAATGATATTGATATATACCTAAACTTTGTCTTGTTAGGCTGGCAAAAAAGAAGCAATCAAGCTATAGTATCGGCACAGAGGTGTGGATTCTGGAAATCTAATCAGAGGTTAGAATAAGTTGGTACTAATAAATTATGAGGAATGATAAGTTACACCAAAACCATGCAATGAATCATTGGACAAAATAATGTTGTAGTCTAACTAGCAGAGAATGTGATTTTTTACTAATCTATTTATTCACATTTATTGTTCACTATTTCTAATTTTATAAATCTTTTGCCATCCGCAATTTGTATCATTTCCCTAATTTTAGAAACCTTTCTGCCATCCCTAATTTGTATTATTTATTTTTTCCTTGGATTCAATGCTAGCAACAACTTCAAATGTTTTGACTTTTGAAGATTTGGAGTCATTGAGTACCTCTGTATATGTATATGTTGCTGCAAATTTATTTTTTTTAAAGTTCAACGCCAATGTCAATCCATTTAATAGAGATTGATTCAGACGATTAGTGCTAATCAAACAATTTCATCTAAATTTTGCAGCAACATATACATATACAGGGAAATTGATATATATATATATATTTGATTTACTAGAGGTTTCTAAAATTAGGGATAATGAATAGTAAACGTGTAGATTAATAAAAAAAATCACGTTCTCTGCCAATTGAAATGCCACATCATTATGCCCAACAATTCTGTGCATGACTTTTGTGTAACTATCATTACTCATAAATTTTAGAGAAAAGTACAGAAAAAAACTACTCAACTTTTAGTCTTTTTCGTAAATTCTTATTGTCTATTTTTTAATCAAACAATCCATCTCCACTATTTAAAAGGGGGTAAAAGATTTGATATTTGGATCAAAATGCTATTTTATTTAAATCTTAATTCTTTTGAATTTCAAAAATTCATATCTCACAAACCGTACATTTAAAAATTGTAAATAATATATGCATGGAAAGTTTATGAAATAAGTATTCCACAAATATAAGATTTGTACAACAAAACTTCATAACCAAAGAGAGATAGGCAATCTAAAAATCTACCCCAACAATATTATTTTATTTTAAAAAAATAAAATACTTTGCAAGAAAATTTTCAGAATTATTCATTTACATATGGAGCCAAATATATAAAAAAAATTACCCTCAATAGAAATCGATTTCATGAGATGTTATATTTTGCGTCAAAGTATTTTTATTCTTTTATAGAGCCGTCATTTAAAAAATAAATAAAAATGGATATTAGCTCTCTATTGGGGCTAGTTTTTTTATATGTTATGCTGCATAAGAAAATAAATAATTATGAAAATTTTCTTGCAAATAAACGGAGTATTTTATAAAAAATAAAATAAAAAAGATTGTTGCACTAGATTTTTAGATTGTCTATTTCTCTCTGGTTATGAAGTTTTGTTAAATAAATCTCATATTTTTTAAATCCTTATTTTATAAGTTTTCCGTGTATATATTATTTGCAATATTTGAATATACGATGTAAATTTTTAAAGTTCGAAAAAATTAAGATTTAAATAAAAACACATTTTGGTCCAAATATCAACTATTTTACTCCCTTATATAGTTGATGGGGTTTTTGTTAAAAAATTAGACAATGAGAATTTATTGGAAAGCGCTACAAGTCGAGGGAAGTTATTTGATAAAAAAATGGATGAGATAGTTTACCGAAAAATGTTACAAGTCAAGGTAGTTTTTTTGTACTTCGCCTAAATTTTATGTTATGTTTGGGACTATATAATTGGTATTTTAAATTTGGAATCCAAAAAAATTAAAATTAAAATTAAAATTATTTTAATTTTAAATTCAAATGGTGGATAATGTACTTTTAAACATAATATTAGTCCATTCAATTTGATGCAGGAAAAAGTCTTCATGCAATTATGATAATATGTTATATATCACTCGGCATTATCAATTAATTATATCTAATCAGAAAAAATACATTTATTTGAATGAATCTTTTCACAATCAATTAGTAGGCAACCTTTTCGTTGATTAAAAAAAAAAAAATGTAATATTAAAAAAATTATAGTTTGATGGAACTTCCTATTTTGACGATATTATGAGAATAGCTAAGTCTTTTACTAATTTGTCATACTCATATAATTAAAGAGTTGGCTCAACCGTTTGAGTTAAGAAAAACAATAATCGGTGCAGATTAAAAATTGAAAAATTCCATAATTTTCTTTGTTAATTCAAAAAAAGAAAAAACATATACAAAGATATATACACAATATATATATACTACTATGATTTTCTTTATTTTAAGATCTTATTACTAAAATATTCCCTCTCCAGTCTCCTCCAGAGTTCTGCCCATACATTCTTGTTTCACCTCACCACACCACAAATTCTGTGTGTGTGTATATATATATGTATGTATAGATATATATATCCGTCTATATGTATAAAAATATATATTGAGTTCTGAGAGAATCGCCAATGGTCGGTTGGTACAGAGACTTGCAAACTTTTTACAGCGAATGTCGGTTCTGTAAATCTGCCTAATCCCGCTAAATCACACACTCCACTTTCCTCACCCTCCCGTAACTTCCAGGAACTTCTCCTTCACCTTCAAAACCCTACAATGTATTCATTCATCAAGCTGTTCAAGATGATAAAGAGTCGCATACACACCTTCAGGATATAAATGGTGATTAACTGCATTTACACGTAACTGCTATTCACAGTGTTCATTGATTTCTTATGGATCTGGGGTGTTTTAGTACTAATAATTTGCATTAATGACTGATGAGACTTTCCACAGTGTTTACTGGTGAAAAGTTGGATTTCGTATTTAATCGACTTGGATTCGGATGTTCTTTTCTTTTCGGTGCTTTTTGAGTTCGGCTGATTGTAAGTTACTAATTAATTGCAATTACTGTCAATTAATGGTAACGAGAAAGCTTGAGGTTGAGTTTGATCGGGAATTCACTGATATTCCACCAAATCGAGGGTTTTAGAAAGTCATTTTCTCGGAAAGCAAACACCAAAAAGGCATTTTGCTAAAAGCAGAGAAGGACAAGGTGGGGTTGATTTGGTGCAGTAATAGCTTTACGACGTAACGGAAATGGTAAGCGCGTTTATGGCGTGACCACTCCACACAGTGGGTTAGGGGAAGGGTTGGTAATGGTGTGAAAGTTGTACCATTTTAGAGTAATAGAGACCATGTTCTAATCACGTGGCTCTGCCCTTATAGTACCAACATTACTTCTTCTCAATACACACACTACACACACTCTCTCTATATCTCACACACATCATCATCATCATCATCAAAAATCAAATTCATCTTCAGTCATGGTTTTGTAGGAGCTCAAAACTTTTCAAGGTCTCTGGAGATGAGTTTCAGTGAGTCCTTGAAATTATATTTGTAATTTGCTTATGGAGGTGTTAATTTATAGCTCACACTGTTACACTATAGTTATCTCTTACCAAAAAATATTTTCAAAATTTTCTGGTTTTTAGGTCTGGGTTTGTTTTCATCAGGTGTAAGCAACTGCAAATTCAATAAAGTAGAGATTGAATAAGGGTATTTGCCTTTGCTTATTTCATAAGCTTTCAAGCTGTGAAAGTTTTACACTAGTGTTCTTCAAAGATGGTGAGAATTTGGAAATCAGATTCTATGTATATAATATTATGTATATGAGAGAGAGAGGAGAGAGAGAGGGGGGTAGGTTTTCATGGTCCTTAAAATGGCCTTTATTTCCGTGGGCTCCTCTTGGTGTGATTGATTTGATAATTCAACTGTGAAATACAGCTTTCCTTGCCGTCACTAATGACTCAAACATGCTCTTGTTTTTTTCCTTCCGCGTGAGATTTAACTTTGCGAATTGAACTGTTAAATTGAACTTCCCTGTAGTTTTTATCTCTTGGTGGGTTTATGTCTGTTGGTAATCAGTGTTCAAGGGTTCAACATTTCGTGTTGGGTCTTTAGCTTAAATTAGGGGCAACGGTTAGGTGGTACCAGTTTCTCTCTCTTCTCATCAACCGAGAAAGAAACAAGAATCAGAAAAGAAAATTGTGGAACTAACACATGAGAACTCTTCAACATTTGGGGCACATTATCTGAACAATTCTGTGTCTGAGCTGCAATTCCTATGGCAGTCACATATCTATAATCGTTGGGGGGTCAATTTGCTTTAAGTTTTGTCCCTGTTCTGGAAATTTCTACACAAATGTCGGTTTGCTAAAAGATTGCTGAGAATAAAAAAGGTATGGTTGTCATGTGGGTTTATTGAAAAGTGTGTGAATGCGTCCTGCTTTTATCTCCTCCAGATTATGGAGTAAAGTGCAGATATGGGTTGGTGTCCTTGGATGTTTCTTCAAAATATTTCTTAATTTTTTGTTTATAAAAATTATTCTTCCTGAATGCTGAGTATAAACGATCATCATTTTAATTGCTTCAGTGAGGATCTGCATTTAGCATATGCGGCAAACAGAAATTTCCATGTGAAGATTGACGCCGGAAGCATGGATCTTGACTACGGAAAGTGCTGGAACAGTCCAAAGGTCCGTCCATTTCACTATTTTTTTTCAATTACAGAAATCTATGGTGTCAAATAACTACGAGCCTAACCCTTTAGATGTTTCTGGATATATGGTTGGACCTAATTGATATACACCATTTCAGTTCTTATAATTGGTGAAAATTCATATATCAGGATTTCCACCATGCATTCTTAATTTCTTAGAGAATTGTTTGGTTGAATTGCATTTCAGAAGGATTCTTGGAAGACAGTTCTGCTATTAGCTTATCAAAGTCTTGGTGTGGTCTATGGAGACCTGAGCATTTCCCCACTCTATGTTTACAAGAGCACATTTGCAGAAGACATTCATCACTCAGAGACGAACGAAGAGATTTTTGGTGTTCTTTCGTTTATTTTCTGGACTCTGACTCTAGTTCCTTTATTCAAATATGTCTTCATAGTCCTTCGAGCTGATGACAATGGGGAGGGTGAGTACTGGGATGTTGAGAGATATCATAATCATTTGGTATGAGATTTTAAGATTTTTTTTATGCATGATTCTGCAGGTGGTACTTTTGCCCTCTATTCCTTGTTATGCAGGCATGCCAAAGTAAGCCTTCTGCCCAACCGACAAGTCGCTGATGAAGCACTCTCCACATATAAACTGGAGCACCCTCTGGAGCAAAAGAACAGTTCAAAGATAAAACTGTTACTTGAGAAGCATAAATCCTTCCACACTGCTCTACTAATCTTGGTTCTTCTTGGCACTTGTATGGTAATTGGAGATGGACTGCTCACTCCAGCCATTTCTGGTACTTCTCTTTTCTGTTGGGCAAGTTTTATTGTCCGATTGCCTCTTAATTTGTTTACTAACAACTCTGTATTTATGCAGTTTTCTCGGCGGTTTCTGGTCTTGAGTTTTCCATGTCTAAGGAACACCATCAATGTAAGCTTTTTAGTATATAGTAATCAAATAAATATTCAATTGACTAATCCCATCTGATATTAAATCGTTAGGTAGTTACTTAGGATGGTCCAATAATATTATCTGAACTCAGGGAGCAGAATACAAAAGGAGCAGTTAATTGCCTTGTAGTTTTCTGTCAAGTTCATTATCAAATAGGGTCAAGGATATGGTACTACTCTTTTTCTTTTATTTTTTCCCGGTTTTAGGAATCCATAAAACCATTTAGAGACTTGAGAACAACGGAGAAAGAAGTACCATTTACCACAAATTATTTTATTTTTTTCATTTATACATGAGGATGAAAGAAATATGTTCTTCATATCTCCAATCAGTAATGCTGTCTGTTCATTACTCCTTCCTTAATTATACTTGCAATTTTCAAGTATGCTGCATTGTTTTCATTAAATGCGTCATATATGGGACCACTCTCATGCTGTTGGGAAGGATGTCGGGGTAGCGATTTCTTGTTTCAACCAAATATTTTATTTGTTTGACTCTTGTTCCATTTTTGAGTAAATTTACATCTACAGACTTCAGCATATTATATATGTTAATCATGAGGGTGTGGCCTTCACCATGGGAGCTTCAGAATTGACAATTGGATATTGGACTTTTTTGGACAGTCTGATTCAATTAGTGAACCAAAACTATTTGGCCTATGGTGCAGGGACCAATCCAAGTTGTGTCTGCAGTGACCATATCTTATACTCTCTGGTCCTGTCCATTTCACCTTATATCTTGGAGGATAAGAGTTCTATAAGTGAGGTTAACAAAGTGATACTCCTCTACATCAGTGATGATGCATCTTGCTGATCTGAAACAAGGATCACTAAGGATAATGAAGGATATGTGCTCTATATTATCAAATGCTTGAGAACAATTCAAAGTGGCATTATGATGCAATTATTTTATGTGAAGTGGCAATATATATGTACAAGTCACAGTATAATGCAATAGTACTAATCAGGGGGAAAATATTTATAATCATTTGTCCAGAGGAAATCAAATTTTTTATCTTAATTTTCTACTTTGTTTAAAAGATTCTAGATTCATTGCATAATATGGTCAAAGTAAATTAATGTAATGGTAGTGCTATTGTGTTTGTTAACTTACAGAGTCCTTTAAACTAGGTTGGCAAATAGATAATCCTTTATTACGAGTGGTAATGCATCATTTTTTGCTTATTTAAAGGAACTGATTGGGGAGGGTGATGAAGAATTTGTGTTCTGTATTATCAAATGCTTCATAACATTTTAGGGCAGTAATATATGTACTATTATGCAACATCATTCTTGAAGGGACCCAAAAAAAAAAAAAAAAAAAAAAATCTTGATAATAGAATTTCTCTAAAGGAAATAATTTTTATCTTTGTTGATGTGATTTTAAATTTCTAAATCAGTGAGTTTTCTCAAATTAAATGACTCCGATACATCTAAATTTATCTGAAATGTTATATTTTATTATTACTTACTGCACCTTTATATAACCTTTCCTGTATCGTGGTTGTAGACCTGCATCTATCAGAAAATAATGGCAAATAGATACTTTGGGAATATGGGGGTAAATTTATTCAAGCAAAAGGGGGGGGGGGGGGGGGGGGGGGGGGGGGGTTTGGTGGCGCGGTGGGGGAATCTTCTTTCAATCTAAATTTTTGTTTGAGCAGCTGCATTTTGAAACCACACTCACCTTATTAAGAAAAACCACTCAAATTAGGAAATGTTTAATGTGGAAATAACCTTCATTAAGTACTTAATGATTTTAAATGTTGCTCTTAGAGTTTCAGGTTTAAAATGTTCTAATTGCTTACTTCTTCTCCCTATGGACATATATGCAAGTAATGTAGAGATTTTCTATTTATCCTATGTTTTTACTCATTCCATCCTTTACATCTGTATGTATTACTTCATTTGTAGATGCGGTGATTCCAATTACTTGCTTCATATTAGTGTGCCTATTTGCACTACAACACTATGGCACGCATCGGATTGGTTTCTTCTTTGCTCCAGTTGTGTTGGCTTGGCTGGTATGCATCAGCACCCTTGGTGTGTATAATATATTCCACTGGAACCCACATGTCTATGTAGCTCTTTCCCCATATTACATGTTCAAGTTCTTGAAGAAGACAGGAAGGAACGGATGGATGTCATTGGGTGGAATGTTATTGTGCATAACAGGTATAATTCTTTTTTTTTTCTTAGTCGGTAGTCACACACACTTGTCTCTTTTGAGACTTGAACCCCTGACCTCCTTTTGGGAAGTAAGAGGTGATACCGCTAGGCCACTGACCCGTTGGCAGGTATAATTCAAAAACACTGCATAAGGTGAATTATTGTGTTTTCCATTTTTCCTACTTGTGTGATTAGTTAAGCATGATGCCCGTGTTACACCTTAGGTGCCAATGTGCAGTACTGTTTCAAGTATTTGAAGCATCTAGCAGAGGACTTCATGATACCCAACCTAAAATGCTATTGTATCCGTATGTGGTGCAGTAGCAAACGAACTTGCCATTATCATGTGGCATAAAATTTAAACAAATTGTGGACACAGATTAGTCTTTATATACAGGTTTTTTTAGAGGAACAGGTTGTATGATTATTTATTAACCAAATGGGACATGAAAAGAAAATATGGTCATACAGGACTCCTTTTAAGAAGTCAATTTAAAATTAAGTTTTGAGTGTTTTAGAAATGGTCAATTGCAGTCAGAATACTGAAGTTCAATGTATTCATTTGTATGCGGTGCAGCATATCTCTTAACACAGAAGTAACTTTTAAAATCTTAGTCTCATGTGGTGCATGTTTTTAAGCCTTCAAGACGCACAATGTTATCATTGGACTGGCCTTTTTTGTGGATTATTTTGGATCGACACCCTGAACCTCACCCAAAGTAAATTTTAGACAACAAAATTACAAAAAAATCAACTTCATCCTTTGCCCGTTTTCTTGTCCTTAGTGGCACCAACCACGGGTTTTCGCATTTTATGTTTTCCATGCTTAGCAATGATGATCATGGTCCTTGTTTCAATTTATTTTATTTTCTATTTACTTTTTTAAAAAGAACTTGTGGGGTATTTTGAATGATGCAAACTTGCAGAGTAGTTTTGAAAAGTAGTGGCTTGACTACTAAGAAATGCAAACATTTTTTATGACTGTTTGCAGGCTCAGAGGCAATGTTTGCTGATCTTGGCCACTTCTCATATGCTGCAATTCAGGTACTTCTGGTCGAAATATTTATTCACCGAGTAAATGTTGAGTATTACTGTTGTCCTTTCTAACAATGGAAAATTTTCTTTTGCCTACCGAAAGAAATAATCCTCACTTTCTGTCCAATTGCAGATTGCTTTCACCTTTCTGGTTTATCCAGCACTGATATTGGCATATATGGGTCAAGCTGCCTACTTGTCAAAGCATCACCCTACCAGTTACCAGATAGGTTTTTATGTTTCAGTTCCAGGTATACTTCCTGTCATTCTTGAACAAGAATTTCTTTCAACTGCAGTATGTTTTAGGCTGTCGACATAATTATCTGCCCATCTCATCATGGTTGGACAGATCTGGGTTTGGGATAGGACAAGTAAATATGTCTTCTTAGTTAAAACCTAAACCTTGATTTTCTACTTTTCTCAAACCAAGTTCGAACTGAACTCAAAGATAGATCCTACAAATCAGTATCTCACATTAGTTCTAAGGTTCTTTAAACTTTCACAGACTAATTACAATGTCAAGTGACTACATTTTTAGTCCGAATTAGTTGTTAGATGCTATAAACTCAATTCCCTTTGAGTTAGAAACTGAGAGGAAGGATGGAATTAGTTGTTTCAAAATGGGTTTCTTATTATCTCTTGGTATGGATCATTTAATCAATCAATTGGGAAACTTGTCTTGGCCCAGAGTAACACACCTAAAAATCTTAATAATCATCTAGTATACAGTTTCTCTTAGATTTATTGAAGTGCAGTACTACTTACTGCCCACCCTTTGGGTAGACATTTGGCATAATGGAGAGGTGTTGTTACTCCATTTGACATTAACTGAACCTCTAATGCTGCAGCCTTGTGTTTACCTCATGTAATTGCACTAAAAATGTGAGATGCAAAGCTTATGCTTGATAATATCTCAAGTAGTCAATGACAAAGTCTATAGCATCAATCATTGGCCAAGGCCATATTGGGTAGTCTCATCTTATTATATTTGTTTATTTCCCCAAGAATATGGAATTGGTTTTTTGGGATTTTTTTAAAAAAATCCCAATACTGGTTTTTGTAATAATAATTTGTTAGTTAATGGTGGATCTTTGTTGTGCAGCTTGTGCTGTAGTGTGTGTGCGTGTGTATTTAACACATGGAAACATAGAAACAGTGTGCAAATTATCTTACCTTCATATGATATAGCCTTAACCTCACTACAACCATTTTTCAAATGTTGGTCAGTTTCCATTTCAATAAGTTGGATAGGAACCTGCCTAGCGAACAATCAGATATTGCCAGATCAATCTGGCTGTATCCAAGTTGACTCAGCTGGAAATGACTTGCAATGTCTTGGTCTAATTTAGTACACATTTATTTTTTGAGTAGTTTATTTGTCTGCCATCAAAGTAACATAATGGTCACAATTTTTTGCATATAGAAAGTGTGAGGTGGCCAGTTCTTATAATAGCAATCCTTGCTTCTGTTGTGGGAAGCCAAGCAATTATAAGTGGAACATTCTCCATCATCAACCAGAGTCAATCACTTGGTTGCTTTCCAAGAGTCAAGGTTGTTCACACCTCTGATAAGATACATGGCCAAATCTACATCCCTGAGATCAACTGGATGCTCATGATCCTCTGCATTGCTGTGACCCTTGGATTCAGAGACACAAAACACATGGGCAATGCATCAGGTACATTATGACTACAATTTGTTGTCAGTTAGATCAAATTTTTTTTTTTTTTGGTTGTCCTTCAATTGATGCTTACCAGTTTCAACTTTAAGTCTTCAATAAACCATAAAAACCCAAGCAAACACTTCAACGATTCAATAACCGAGATGACAACTGATGAATTGTTAAAACTTCAGTTTATTCTCCTGATAAGAAACAATGAGCAGTTTATTATTAGATCTTCAAGATTGATTAGCATAAAGGCTAAACATATTCCCTGACTTGTAAGATAAATGCATTTGTCATTTACTTTGTAAAAAAGGATGGCCAATTTGCAGTTTATTAGCAACTTCATTATTGGGTATTCTACCGTGTTAACTTAATAGACCTCTTTGCTTTAATAATTAGAGTCTTAATGTTATCCATTGCAGGATTAGCAGTGATGGCGGTAATGCTAGTGACCACATGCCTCACTTCCTTAGTGATTATCCTTTGTTGGCACAAACCCCCTATTGTAGCCCTTTGCTTCCTACTCTTCTTTGGCTCTATTGAATTACTGTACTTCTCAGCTTCCCTCATCAAGTTTCGTGATGGTGCCTGGTTGCCTATCCTCCTAGCCCTCTTTCTCGTGACCATCATGTTTGTTTGGCACTATGCCACCATAAAGAAATATGAATATGACCTCCACAACAAGGTTTCATTGGAATGGCTATTAGCCTTGGGTCCAAGCTTGGGCATTGCTCGAGTCCCTGGCATTGGCCTAGTGTTCAGCGATCTCACCTCTGGCATCCCTGCAAACTTCTCTCGCTTTGTCACCAACCTCCCTGCCTTCCATCGTGTTCTTGTCTTTGTGTGTGTGAAATCAGTACCGGTCCCATTTGTGCCTCCGGCCGAGCGATATCTTGTTGGCCGGGTTGGTCCTGCAGCTCACCGGTCCTACAGGTGCATTGTCCGTTATGGGTACCGTGATGTTCACCAGGATGTCGATTCTTTTGAATCTGAACTTGTGGAAAGGCTGGCCAATTTTATCAAATATGATTGGTGTCACACACATGGAATGGGTAATTCATATAACGAGGATGATGGATCTCGATCTGGTGTATCATCTAATGAATGTAGATTGGCAGTGATAGGAACAGCAGCACTCTCTGGCACACCAGCTTTTGAGCTTGATGAAAGTGTTCAGCCAGCAAGTGTATCTGTTGGGTTCCCAACAGTAGAGAGCGTGACGGATGTCATTGAGATGGAGCCTATTGGTGTCTTGGAAAGGAGAGTAAGGTTTGCAATTGATGAATCCGAACCTGATATCTGTCCTGAAATAGATGTGCAATTGCGAGAAGAATTAGAAGACATATACACCGCTCAACAAGCTGGGACTGCATTCATTATTGGGCATTCACATGTTAGAGCAAAACAAGGATCGTCACTTTTGAAGAGGTTGGCTATCAATTACGGGTATAATTTCCTGAGGAGGAATTGCCGGGGACCGGATGTAGCACTCAAGGTGCCACCAGCGTCTCTCCTTGAGGTTGGCATGGTTTATGTTGTGTAAGCACTACATGTAATGTAACTAGTGTTGTTAGCTAATGTCTTATAGAGCTTATCTGATAGAGAAGTGCTAGGAAGTTGAAGATGATTGTGCAGATTAATGAGTACCTGTGTTATGCTGTTGAGAGTAAACTCTTTTCAGTTTATGTACTCCATCAAGAGAATGAAAAAAAAAAAAGAAAAAAAAAGTGGTAAGGATTTAACTTAATTCCATATGCTTCTTTTGGTATAAGTTATTATAATTCTGTGGATGAATGATGATGACACTGTTTATTTTATTGTTAATTTCTTGTATTTACCATTATTGTGTAACTTGTGATATTTGGTCTATTATGACAAGTTGCCTTTGTTTTGGCCCTTCTTGTCTATTGCCTAGAAGAAGTGTGGGTCATTTATTGGTCTTTGACTGTCTGTGAGCCATGATCATTATTAACTCTTGACTAGATATTTTCTTCCTCACAACTCAAGTCTTGTCATTTATTGGTTTTTGGCTCTATGAGCCATGATCATTAACTCCTTTACCTACCAGATATTTTCTCTCGCAACTCATACTTCTTAAATACAACGGATCATGATATTTTCAAAATTTTGAGACTGTAGGGAATTTTTAAATGTAAGATCTTTTATATGTGCCTTGTTTTTTGGTTTTTTTGTTTGGGCCATGTCTTAAATTTGATACTCTTTCACATTGAAGGTCATAGACGACCTAAGCCCAGGCCGGCCCTGCTTGCCACACAATAAAGAATATATATAAATTTTTTTTTTGTTTTTTTTTGTATTATTTAAGTTAAAAACTAGTGAGAGAGTTTCAACGTAGGACCCACATTAGGTTTTGCATTGCACCAAAAATACGATGTCTTTGTACTACTGCAAACATGAGGAGATCCATTTTCCAAGTAATTTAGGATTAGCAATCGAATGCAATTGTAATTAAGACGTAATATTAATATAGTGGTTCAAATATGTTAAATAATACGGAGCATTTTCTTTCACACATGGGTTAAAAGATAAAGAATTACTTAATCCTAATAAAAATGTGAATCACCAACCTTCTCTTTTTGGAAGGCATTGAAGATATCATCCAAGTTAAATGCCCTGCATAGAAGCTAACCGCACCCTTGAAGATCAAGTGGCGTTTGCATGCCCCATTACTTATTTAAGTTTGTAATAAATCTTGTGCTTCCACATTGAGGGTGCACTATTGATCAAATTATGCAATATGTTTTGAAATCATCTATAAAATGATTTTTTTGAGTCTATTTATGCACGATGTAAACTAAATCTAAATAATTCACTCTAAATTAAAATTATATGCCTTTAATTAATTGGACCTACATGAATTCATTTCAAAATTGAAATGAAACATAAAATTTTAATTTAATGAAAAATTGATTTTTAGATTAAAAGGAAAAAAAAAAAAAAAAGACGCCAAATCTGATTAACCTGACATGAGTTGATTACCCTGTAGCCGCACTTATGATATCATATCCCAAATTGGCGGGAAGAAATGTCCCCAAGACTTGGCGGGAAAACGCACATTTACCTAACGCAGACGGCAGCCATACCATTTCGGTGAGGCGTGTATGTGTGTGTGTGTGTGAGAGACAGAGAGGGAGAGATGGTTGGATTACCGTACGATTGCTTAGCGAACCCTCTAGGAGCCGTACGATTGACATTCGAGAAGGCGGTGGCCTCAGGCTCCGATCCAGCCACCTTCGACGGCAGAGACTGGGGCGTCACCGATCTCTTCCGCGAGTTCCTTGTTGACAACGGTGCCCTCTCTCAGGTCCAATCCATATTTCTCTAACTTCGTATGCACTGATCAGATTGGCATGAATAGTACAAGGTTTTTATTGGATACCTAGGGTTTTTGTTTAGAATTAAAATATTAGTGTCTTCTATTACCTAATTGGTGATTACTTCAATTCATGTTCCTCTCATCTAGAGTATTTAGCAAATTGATTGCATTATCACTGATGGAGGAATCAATCAATAATATATTTGTTATTAGGCGTTTTCTCAAGTATAAAGTTCTCATTTTGATGATACAATCCTTTGTTGAATGAATTCTATTGTGAAATGTTTAACATGAAAATTGTATAGTTCAAGATGGCTAAATTTTTGAATAAATTCTTATTTGAAATTTTAATGAGCAATTTGTATAACTCAATTAGTTCGAGATGATAAAAGTTTTTCAGTGTTCTTTTTAATTACCTTTTTTCTCCATCCTTCAAACCTTAAGCTAAATGTTCCTTATGCATAGTGCCTCAGTTTTTTTTTTTTTTCGGAAGTTTATAGTGCCTCAGTTTATGTGCCATATATGCTCATTTCTTTAAAAATCATTTTGTAGCTGTGCTCTTCATTTTGGAACGTTTTGATTTACTTACCAAAAAATGTTCTTTCTCCATTATAACTGAACTATTGTATTTGGTCTTGAGAAAATGCAGGTGCCAATACTTAATCGGACAAATATCCAGTGGGTTCAACCCAACACTCTAGTTCGATTCCGAGGCATGATACAAGACATGCTGGGTAATGAATTCTATGTTGGTGCCTATAAGGTATTTTGGTTCCTTATCACATGGTGAAAAATCTCAATCTTTTTATTTTTTTGGCTAAATTTTGGACTTCTAAATTAATTTGTTGCAATTTAAAGGATGGAGCAATGTGGAGAACCAACAAGTTTACCGATGTTTCTCAGTTTTCCATGTCTTCATCATCTGATAAGCGGGTCTGGGAACGGCGTCTACTATACTGTGTTCCTGTAAGTTTCCATATGCCAAAAAAATGTCCTTTGTGTCATCCCTTTTGACTCTTGTTCTACTCCTAGCCGCTAGCATGCAGGAATCACTGAGTTTGATTTCAGTGAAAATGCGCATTACTGCTTAACAATTGTTAGTATAATAATAAGTGATGAGCTGTATGCTGAAGAAGTCCGCCCAGGAATTTCTTTTGAAGTTTAGATGCTTTGATTTATTTACCTCTCTTTATCTTGTCAAAAGTTTGCTCCCAATTTTTTTGATGATTAGATCCTTTGGTTTCTTGTCTTCTATTGTTCTTTTTAGGTTCCAGGGCAGAATTTGTGGGCTGAATCTTCTGAAGTAGTTGTTATCAACCAATTTACAAATCAAACAACCCAACAAAGGGAGAAGCGTCAGAGGGAGAATGATACAGCTATTGATGGCATGGATCTGCAAGTAATTTCTATCTGTTCAATTTGCCATTGCATATCCACCATAATCTTTCTAATAATTGTTTAAGAACATCATATAGATAAATTGTATGAAAATCCTTTTAATGAACATGGAATTCATGCTAGGGGGTAGGACCATCATCATGTTGTCCTAATGGGAAGATCTCCAAGGCTTCCAAGTGGTTTGATATGTGTCAGTGTAGATAGTTATATCTCATATTATTGGGACGTTCATAAAGAATGCCTATATTAAAGTTCGGGTTATTGATTTTAGTTAATTTATGTTCTCTTAATGTTTAGCATGTTGAGAATGCATTGCCTTTTCCTGTTGGTCTTGCATGTTCATAGTTTATATATCTGACAAATTGTGTTTGATGACAGGTCTCATATGACGAGCTTCAGGGTTCTCCATGTACTAAGAAGATGGTAAGCAGAAATGATTCAAACACAGTTGTTTGCCTTTAAGGATTTTTTTTTTTTTTTCAACTGAAAGTAGTAAAAAATTGATGGTTAGCACAAGTTATGTTTGATTTATGTGGTGAATTTTGTTTTGAATTCATAATCGAAGCTTCAATTTGAATGATAATAGTTTCATGCTTGTGTTATATGGTATCAACTGAAATTGATAAAAATACTAGTTTCTGGAAAGCCTTCGTGTCAACACCTTGAAGGGTTATGCCAATGGTGAGCTTGTGTGTTGCCTTGCACATCTTTTCAGTGAAGGAGGTTGATTGTCATCAAATTAGTAATCATCGTATGATTTTCTTAATAAACTGTACACAAATGACCAAATATTTATTATTGAGACAGATTCTCAAGGGTAACTAAGATGTCTCTCAAGAAATCATCTTAAAACATTTTTGGTGGATCTTCTTTGAAGCTTGATTAATTTGAGGTGGTAGAACATGTTAACC
Source organism: Cornus florida (assembly GCF_030987335.1). Lineage (NCBI taxonomy): Eukaryota > Viridiplantae > Streptophyta > Magnoliopsida > Cornales > Cornaceae > Cornus > Cornus florida. The sequence goes on from NW_026775578.1 coordinate 21,538,722, forward strand.
ATACTACCTTTTTTCTCCCTGTCCTTGACATGATAGATGAATTCTTCCACAAAATCAACTCAATTTTGATTTCGCAACTTCTTATATACTTGTGATTAACAATTTTTCTTATTTCATATTTGGTTCTCTTTTCTAGCGAGAAGGTGGACTCCAGTCCCAGTTATCTCTTCAACAGGAGTCTACAACTGAGGGAACTTTTCCTAGTACTAGTATGTTGCCCGATTATGACAGAAACTATCTTCCCTGTCTTGTGAAGGTGAATTTGATTATGCCTTTTCTTTTTCCTTCCAGTTGCAGTCAGTATCTCCTACATAAAATGTTCTCTACCAATATTAGCTCCCCCTTAAATGTCCAATGCTTTGTGCAGATATATGACTCTCCAGAGTCTAACATGAAGCTGAATGATGTTTTTGAGTTTGTTGGTGTCCTTACTTTTGATCCAGAATTTACGGTCGAAAAGGATGATCTTGATTATTTAGCAAATAGCTTTTGTGAAGATGCATTAGCTCATTTGCCTCCCAGAAAGGTTTTGAATCAATCTTTCACTAACTGATATTTTCTTTATGACGGAATATCTCGGTATTGCTTTTTCTATTTTGTATATGTAGCCTGTGCCCTCCAGAACTCTGAGGATAAGTTCATTTTAAGGTTTATTCTTATTATTATCAAAGATGTTGATACTCAATGATCAGCCTGATCAGCATATGGGTAGGCTGAAGTGTTTGGTTGCCTCACACTGCTTACAGGAATTTTAACTTCTGTTTTATCAACATTGGATATGTTGCTTAAACAGTTAAACCCAGCAATGGTGAATAAGCATTGGCTCGTTTTTTCTTTAATGTTACTGGTATTTAAGTGGCACCACTTGACTGAAAATTTTGCTAAACACCCTCTTTGTTTGTTATTCAAGCCTGAAAAAAGGATTTCACTGTCCATTTACCTGTCTGGCTGATAATTGTACATATTATGGTGATGATGTTTGGCGGCCTAACTCCTGAATCATTGAAGTAGAACTAAACCATAAATTTTAAAAGAAAATATTTCAAATCAGATTGACTAGGGAATCATATAACACAGAATTTGATCTGGTTTTTATGACAATTCAACTTAATAAAGCTACACCATCCATACAGTTTCCTTCGTCTACCAGGATAACAACTTTTATTGATGATTGATTAAATCTTCTGTTTTCAAGTACACAGCAATACCCTAACTATAACTCGTAATATCTCTAGAAGCATTTTCTATTGATCTAAACTAAAATTATGCAAGCTAGTAGTAGGGATTCTGATTAGGAATCATAAAATCCGAAAGGAAATCATTGAACTTCTCTAAAAATGATTTATGCCTATTTTTTAATTATTGGCCAGGACTATATTTGAATTCTATGGTGCAAATCTTACAAAGTTCTTACATATTTCTGTTCTGCTTCTTTGAATCTTAGCTATGTGCACCATGAGCTCATGACGTCTCCCTGTTAGATTACATAGTACATACATATTATACTCGTACACGACACATACTATAGTATACTTCTACACCACACGTACTTAGCTTGGCCTCCAAGATTGTATGCCTATAAATAGGCTTTTTTGTGTGTAGTTCCATTATGCATTCAATATATAAGTTTCATTACACATTAACGCTTCCAATTATTCTTAATGAAATTATATTGGTAGTCCTTTTTATTATTGCGTTTCTGCGCTAAGAATTTTCTTTGCCGGTATAAAATATTGTTGTATATGGTCCTTTTTCAGGTACCACGCCTCCATTGTCTTGTGCATCGAAAGCTTGCAGTTAATGATTTTCTTTCTAGTTCCCCTGTGATGGAGGTGATTGGAATTTTACACATCCTATCTGTGTATTGCATGTTTACATACATACCTAATGTTGTTTTTCCTCTTTGTCTGATTTCTTAATTTTGTTTTGCCATGTTTAATTAAGCTTGTACGTTTTGATCCTACAGCCAAACTCCCATTTGGTGAAAGAAATAAGAGAGGCTTTGCTAGGGAATCTCACAGCTGTTCTTGGACACGATGGTGTGTCAGCTCATTTCATGCTGTTGCATCTTTTGTCCAGGGTATGTGGTTTCGTCATATAATCACAGTTTTCTGTTTTACATGACATGTCTGCACATCTTACTGAAACAATTTTTATACCAAACATTTGATCTCAAACTTCTTATCTGGAATTATTTCCTTTCCCCTTGTATGAGTTTCTTTTGTACTTAGACATGAGTAACTAGTTTCATTATAGCAGGTGCACGCTAGGGTAGACACACTTGCCGTGGGGAAGCTTGCGCTAAATCTTACTTGCTTTAGCAAGGAAAGTGTGTCTGTTTTTGGAAGCCATCTCAACCTTTCACTCAAGAATCTTCTACCTTTTACACATTGTATACCCCTTACAGTGGATTATCTGAACACTACTTCACTTGCCCCAAGAAAGGATTATGAAACGAACAGGTAATTGGAATTTTAACTTTGTGCATCTGAAGAATGAACTTTGCCTTGAATTAGGTATGACTCAACCCGACTATAAGTATCATTAATTCTCATAATTTTGAATGCCTAATGCTCCAGGCTGGTATCTGGAGTTCTGCAGTTAGCTGAGGGCTCACACTTGATGATCGATGAGACCCAGTTACAAGCAGGGACCCTCAGCTCTACTGGGGTTGAGAACGTGAGATTGTTGAAGAACCTAACAGAGTCCCAAAAGGTAATTTTATTTTATTTTTTTCTTTTTTTCTTTTTTTTTTTTACCTATTTCCTGTTTGTACACATGCTTTGGTAGGTGTTCGTCTATAGTTGAAACTTGAATCTTTCAATAAGGTCTATGAAAATTATTAATGACACAAAGTTTGAATCACTCTAATATTTTGTTTATAACAACAGACAATCCAGATCATGCAGTGTTTGTGCTTTCTGAAGTGGCTATTTGACTTTACAACCACTTCTTTGGAGCTAAATACATGTTTTTTTTCAGGTGGAATATGATTTTAAGTATTACAAAATGGAGATGGAAGCAGATGTCCAATTACTGATTCTTTCTGAGGGGAAATCAAACATCCTGCCAGCAGATGTAGTTCTGCCTTTCCATCCATCATCAGCGGGTTCGTCCGTATCTGTGGACGCAGAAGAACTGAAAGCTTGGAGATGGTACTTGGCTACTCTTAGATCATTGCCACATTCTATTGAACCAGATATGCAGAAGGTATGACTTGACTGACATCATTGCCTATTCTGAAGTTTAACTTCATTATGAACTTCTTTGGAGAGGACCAATATTAGGTGCTCTGTTACCAGAAATTAGAGTTTGTTGCTATATACGTGCTGGCACTCAAGTTTTGGCCAATAGTTGAGCCAGCACGAGTGTAAGTGTTGGTGATTTCCGCACCTCAATAAGGTGTCATAATGGGTGGTATCAAGGTTCAAGTAATTTGAGTATTGTTAGGTTGGCATTTGATTTTATTTATCTTGCTTCTATGGAGCGAAAAGCGGAGTTTCGTTTTCCCTCTCAAAAGATACCTTTGAGATGCCATGGTAATGTTGTTAAATTTAACTAGGAAAAAAAATGTTGTTAAATTTCTTTTCTTTTCCATTATTTTTGGAAAATCAGACACACGTCTCTTCTGAGACTTGAACTTTTGACCTCCTTTTGGGAAGTAAGAGGCTGATACCGCTAGGTCACTGGTCCGTTGGTCCCACTACTGTTGCTCTATGATGGTATCCTTATATAGCTTATATATATTTACTTGAACCTTGATAAAATGGTTACTTTTAGGTTGTTGAGTGGAGGTAATGTGAATGCAAGACTGTTTTCTTTTTCATTTAATACACATGAAATATTATCTTGCAAATGCACGAGTCATTTTGTCAAAACCGTTCTAGTATGGTGCTCTCTAGGCATTTCTAAACTGTTCTAGAGGTGAGATTGACCAATAAAAGAGGGCCGTTTTTTTTTTTCCAATTACTTCCATATTCATGGTTGGGGCATATCTATATATGTGATGCTATATTATTTTACATTCATGGGTGGACTTTATTGTTATGGTCTGATATGTTGCAGGTGGTAGAAGACGATATGGTTGCAGCTAGGCAAGCTGATCGAAGCCTAGGCAGCCAAGAATTTAGCAGGTGAGTTGCATGTCACATGGTGATTGGTCCCGGGACCATGTAATAATTTCTCGAGTTGCAAGTCCAGATTTGTCTATGGTTTTCGATTGTCTTTTGTAATATTGAGCCTGTGATCTTTTTAATTGTAGATTGCTGACAATGGGCCGCTTAATGTCGGCAAGCTTTGGCGAAACCTCTCTGTCATTGGAACGGTGGCAAATGGTCAAAGAGCTAGAGAGGCTCAGAAGGGAGAGGCTCCAGTGATCTCAAGTGATGCAACCAATTTGTGGGGATAAAAGGTTTACAAATGATGTATATTGTAATTTCATGATATGATAAGGATTCAATTGGTTGAATCATTTTGTATGCAGTGGGGGTTATTTCTGCCAAGAATTGTTTCGTATTCTTAAGAATGCTACTGTAAGAATGGTCTTGAATTATATTTATATTTGTTTCTACTGATGTCACCTTCCATTCACATAAAATGAGATCGGATATGTCTGATTTTCTGCAATACCATGACTCTTCTCCAAATTGTCTGTCACTGAATGTTCTTAATATTTGCTCCAGATGAAACCTGAGTCATGTCAGAGCTCTTTTCCTATCCAATTAATTGGAAAATTATCACAATCTAATTTTGATTGCACAAAATTATCTCCTACTAAATAAGGTCTCACACTATTAATCCAGAGCAGCAGGCACCTGAGATTTTATAATTTTCGTATTAATATATTACAGTTCTAGCAAACACTTAACTACATTCAAAATGGTCTCTCCTCCAATGATTAAAACTTATTTAATTAACTCAACTGGATATATGTTTCATTCATGGGGAGTGAATTACATGCACAGCATTCGTATTCTCACAATGTTAATATTAGTGGTCAGAAATAATGTCGTACTGATTGTATAAAACAAACGAAAATTGAACTCAACTTACCTCTTCTTAGTAGTGTATTTTGAATGGAAAAAGATATTTTGAATTACTAAATATAATCTACTTGTTATTTTTCTTTTTCATTTTTTTTCTGAATAATATTAAATTCAATTTATTTTCCTAAGTACCCCCTCCCCATCCCCAAAAACATCAACAAATTTTATAGAGTGGACTTTAAATATCACTCTGAAAATGATAAGATTTTAAGTGACATTAGTTATCACTTAACACTTAAAATTCAAAAAAATATCAAAAATATTTAATTTTAATTATTACTTAAAAATTTAAACACTTACAATTTAATTTTTAAAATTTTTAGTATGTATTTTTTAATTTTATCATACAACAATATATTGTACCAAAGTCAGTGACATTAGTTATCGCTTAACACTTAAAATTCAAAAAAATATCAAAAATATTTAATTTTAATTATTACATAAAAATTTAAACACTTACAATTTATTTTTTAATTTTATCATACAACAATATATTGTACCAAAGTCAGAGTGAAGTACAAAAATGACAAAATCAAAATCATAGAAAACATAAACGGAAGCTACAAAGTAGAAGCGGAACGTGCATAGCGTAATGGATTAATAGAATAGAATACGGTAAGATAAGATAGGAAGAGAACGAGAACAATGAGTAGAATAATGTGAGGTGAACTCAAAAAACATAATTTCAAAAATTATGTTTTATTTATCATTACTCTGTATTACTCCCACGGTCCCATTTTAAATTGTGAGTTACGGTTCTCATCATTTAAAATGGGACGGAACTGGTATTCACGTGGATGGTTCTTACAAATAAAAAAATAAAAAGAAAATAAAACAAAAAGAAAATAACGAAGCAGGTTCAACAAACACCGTCAAATCGTCTTCTAACTGTTCTTTCTCTCCGATCAATTTAGAGAGAGAAAGCGGGACAGATAGAGAGAAAAGAGGGAGGAAGAAATGATCAGCAGGTCTCGCATAGAAGCGTTTGTGTCGTTGTTCGTCTTCGTTCACCCTCACGAGACCTCCGCATTGTTCTACTCGTCTTCCTGTTTCTTCTTTGTAAGCTCTCCGCTAAATTGTTCTTCAAGTTCTGATTCCTTAGCCCAATTTCCCTGTTTGGTTGATGAGAATTTTTCAGAATAATGAAAGAAAATCTTGAATCTTAGATTTACCAGTCCCTTGGTTAAGTCAATACTTTGATTTTTGTAACAGCAGGAATCTTTTGTTCCCTGAAACCACTTAATTGTTCCCTTTCTACGCTTATAGAAATTATGCTTCATATTTTGACATAATTTGTGGTTCTTTGCTAACGCCGTAATGATACTTCAAAATTGATATGCAGATTTTGAGTGCGTATTTTGTGGTTCTTCCGTTACGCGATGAAGGTGCTATATCTTTAGGTATAGGTCACCTTCCAGGGCTGTTCGTGGGCTCCTTGGCGCTCACATTGATTGCTGCTCCTGTTTCTACACTCATCTTCTCACTTCCTAATCTTTCCAAGAGAAAGGTAGTGATTATCAAGACTCTATTACATTTTACATATAGTTTATTACTCTTGTTGAATGAGAATATATATATATATATATATATATATATATATATATATATATATATATATTAATGGCATGATTGAATTATTGGATGTATGTTTTATAATTGCTGGAAATACTCTTGCAATTTCACCTAAACTAGCATACAACCACTTAATTTTTCTAAATTCTATTTTCTCTGCAAATATTTTATATTGAGAATGATATCTTACAAGTGGGTTTGGCTATGAAGCCTTTCAAAAAATTATTTATCACATGAATTTATGAACCAATTTGTCAGTAAGGTATCCAACAGTAATTATAATGTTTTGAATAATAAAGAAGATTTCAATGATCTCACCCGTGTATGGTGAGCCTTCCCTTGCTATTTCCTAATAGGGATTACCAACATATGTGAAGCTTTCACATTTCTGTTTCTGTAGCATGTCATGGAAGTTTCAAAAGTGGCTATTTGTTTTTGATAAGTCAAAAGTGACTATTACTAATGCCATTGTCCGAATGAAAAACAAGGTTTGACATGCCCATTGGTTATGTTGTCCTTTTAATTTTTTAATGGCGTTTAGCCTCAATGGTCGATTTGAAGACCAACACCATTCATTTTTAAGAATGCCAGGTCAATTCAGTTCATCTCATTTTTCTTTGTAGAGGAATTATGATATCCACAGCGATACAAAAAAAACTCTTGAGAAACACCAGTATATATATACGTACACACATATATGTATCTATGTATATATGTATAAGAATTTTAAAAAGGATATGAGTTTATTTATAAATTAAAAATTCTTTGTTATGTTATATTATCTTTTCTTAGATAAGAAAACTTGTTTCTTGGAGAATCTAAGAAGTATAAAAATGTGATTGAAATTTTAATATGGATACATTTAACAGGTGTTGGACATGTATCTGTGTGTATTTAAGAGGTAGATTAATGGGCATCTAATAAGGGTGATTTTGGTGTGATATGGATACAACTCCCATGAAAGTATTGGTACTAAGGCTTTAAGTTGTTCAATTCGTACTGTGTTATCTGGGATTTGCTCCAATGTCAATGAGATGGTGACATTTAATTGAGTTTCTGAAATGTCTTAATGATAATTTCAAAATTCACATGATGAACTGTTAGGGCTTATTCAAGAGTATTTTTGGCTCTGAGTTTCATGCAAGACCCATGAGCACTTATTTTATGCCCTAAAGATGTAACATCAAGTTATGTTGTTTATAAATGACTAATGGATTGTTGCGTTGTACTTGCTTTGCATGCTTTCTCGTTCGTTGACATAAATATGATCATTGGGTGTCCCTGTACCTAGAGGATATGTGAACTCATTTTCAAACAAGTCCATAATGACTTTCTGATTTATGTGAACTAATAGATATTGAGATATAACAGTAAATTCTGTCTTATCTTAAGAAGAATTGATTGTCCTTTATTTTTTTGTCTCATTTTGACTTCTGAAAATAATAGAATTGAATTGTCTTAAACAATCGATTAGCTACAAGCATCATCAATTCATTCCACTTCACACTGATAATGAACAATCTGAAGGTCTCGTCACTGGAATGGTTAAGGAACTGTGACACATATGAATGCATGGAATTTGGATATTGGCCATTCTAGAGTTATCACTCATGGGCTGAAAATTCCTTAGTAGGATAAACAGTCATCTTAGTTGAATCAATTGTTTGTTTGATCTTTGGGAATCGTTCATTCTCTAGTCATGCTGATTATTACCTGTGTGGTATTTTTTATTATTATTATTATTTTTTTATTTTTAACCATTAGCATTCTGCTAACAGGTGGTTTTTGAAATTACAGGCTTTAGTCTTGATACACAGGTTTTTTAGTGTGTCTCTTGTTATATTCTTCATTCTATGGCATTCTTCTTCACCTGGACATTCACTTTCAAATTTTAAGGTATGCTAAGAATTCAGTGACCGAGAAATCGCTTATTCATTGCTGGAATATATTTCTGTTTTTCATGGTGTTCTTGATTGTACTGATTTTCATTTCCAGGGATTAATAAAAGAGGAGCTAAAGGCTGAGGTTGATCAAGCTAGTCCTGCAAAGTCTGTAGGCTGGGGTAACCATGGATGGTTTTTTGTCTCAGTGAGAATCGGCTTGTTCCTTTGGGTATGATGGTACTTTCATTCATGCTGAGCTACTTGTATTTAGTTTTGGGTGTCAATTACTGATAATGATTTTCAAATCTTATTGGGAATTTTGCATTTACTACAGATTGCTCTTCTCAATCTTATAACTATCTCTTCAACTTGGGCGAGGGTAATTGATGTCATGGACAGTGAGGTCTGTTTTGGTTGCCGTGCACAATTTAGTCATAAGCACAAGTTTTTGTGCACAACTGAACACTATTTTATATTCAGTCAGGTTCGAGATTGTTTGGGTTCATTGGTGCTGGTGCTACACTTGGCCAGCTTTTCGGTTCATTGTTTGCCACAGGATTGGCTTGGACAGGACCATGTATGTATGCTTTTTCCATCATCAACTAAGTAGCATAGGCATCGACACGATACAATATGGATGTATCAATACGGAAAATCTTATATAAATATGATACGGACATGACGAAATACAAAAATATAATACATAGGACAAGTTTATGACCTCGACAATTCTCCCAATCTATATAATAAAATTTTCATAATATTTAACAAATATCAATTTTTGGTTCTCGTTTTTCTATTTTCCTCACTCCAAGTTTTGATCTGTTCTTTCAGATTTACTCCTATTTGCTGCTCTGCTAATGGAACTCGCTGCACAGTCATCAAAAAGAATCAACAAGGATACACCCCAGGTCTCTGAAGAACAAGCTCCCATCAAGTTAGTTGGTCTTTTACTTTTGGTTCATGTCTTCTGATAGAGATAAATTTTGAGTTTCCTTCTAATAGTAATAGTAAGGTGTGTTTAGTACATATAAGCCGCTGTTGGAATTAGATGATTGTAAGTTGGAAGTAAAAATTTGATTATTAAATGTCCCTTTTGCTATTCTGTTATATATTTTCCCTGCCCTGGGGGAGGGGGTGGGAATTAGAAGTTACATAATATGGCACCAAAATGTATAATTTGATATCCTGAGAGTTGTGGACTATTACATTTATTTCTTACTTAAACTAAATGTCGTGGTAACTGCAGACAAGATTATGCATGCCGTGGCCCGAATTTGGTGCCGGGTTGCGGTGCGACCCATTGGATGGGTTCAGGGGCTTGGCCCCGAGGAAATTTTTTTGACCCGTTTTTTGCTTGTGGGTTGTGGACCCTAATTAGTACTCTCTTGTGGCCCGATATATAAGGGTGTTTAGGGTTTGGAGTGCTGATATAGAGATTGAGACACTGAAAATCATACAAAAAGAGAGTGAGGGGCTGAAACTTGTAATCTCATTTGTCGCATAGTGAAGACTTTCGTCCGATCTCCACTGTGGATGTAGGCTTTGCCGAACCACGCTAAATCTTTGTGTGTGGTGTGTTTACTTTTCTGTCGTATTTCGTGATTGTTGCTTGGGTTTGCTGCGTTTGTCGTAACACATGCCAGGTTTCAATTGTGTGGCAGTGTCAGGATTCAAGTATGCTAGTTTCTGTATAAGAGTTGTTAGGTCTTGAAGCTGCAATGTTCTGCCATTTTTCTTTCCATTCTTCTTGGTGGTGGGGGTGCGATGATGGTGGTTATACTAACCATTCAACAGATCAAACCATTTCGGATAGAGAAATCTTTGAAATACAAATTTCATTATGTCGTTGGATTTTTTATTATTATTTTTATTTTGTTTGTCTTCTACCTCAATAATTTTTAAACAATACACCCATAATATCTTTCCAATGCAAGTTTTATTTTCTTTTATTCTTTGTTTTACTTTTTCTTCCTTTTACATTAGCTTTTACTGAATGATGTTACATTTGTCGACAGAAATAAGCTAAAAAGTTTTCTGTGCTCTTTGAGTTGAACAGGTGCTTGTGGTTCTGTAAAAATAATCTTTAATCTCTATTGGCCTTTCATGGTTGTTGGAAAGCAGTATGCTAGGACTTTGGCTAAAACATATCTAAATTTTTGACTTGGTTATTCTGGCTCTTTGAACAGCTGATGTTGAAACATCATAATGAGAATGATCTTGACTTGGTTGTTGTGGTTCTTAGAAAAGCTGGTCTTGATCAACATGGTGAAGCTGTTGAGCAAACTGCACCTGCTTTAAAAGGATCCTCTCCTCGATTATCTACTTCCGTCGCAAAGCCTCATCTATGGGCTATATTGGATGGATTCCGACTTATTTTGTCATCAACCTATTTGTTATATGTCGCATTATTCCTGTGGCTGAGTGCAGTTGTCTCTTCATTCTTCTATTTTCAGGTAAGAGTAGGTTTTATCTATTTATTTATATGTTAGTTTCTGATTCAGCCTCTGAAGTGTATCATATATTTTGACCGAGTCACTGGGAAAGTCATTTACCGATAGCCCACTCGAATCCAACACGAGACTTGTAGAATTATACTTTTTCCCCTTCCTTTTTGTTCCTTGATCCCCCTCGCTTCTGTTTACCACAATGAAGGCAATAATACTTGCTTAGAATTATGGTTTATGACTTATTAGATCCTTCTAATTATCATCAATGGATTTGTTCATGATATATGATACAAGTAATTAGAGAGATATGCGACAAGTCTCTGATATGTTCTAAAGCTGTTACAATATTATTTGAGTGGCTTGAAATGAAAATCGTAACTCTCTATTTGCTGAGAGAATTCCATATGTTATTTGCATGCAAAAATACAAGTGAACTATCCTATATTAGTACTAATTCTAGGCTTCACTTCTCATGATAGGATATTTTTTCTTGAAAACAGACAATATATAATACTAAATTCAAATGGCAACCACTATTGTTATTCATGCTCTTTAGAGTGAAAGTGATTGAAATAACAATCACATTCGTGTAAGATCTTTTTCTAGTATAAGACAAAATGTTGTTTAATTTGGAGAACTGAAAATCCAATAGAGGAAGATTTTAGCTGCCATTAGCTTCCTCCATTTTCATAGACTAGTAGGTGGTGGGAACAGGCGATGTCTGGGTGTCGTGCAAGCATAACCAACGTTATAAATTAGATTTAAAGCTTTCAGATGAGGAGAAAAAAGTCAAAACGAACTACATCAAGGTCTCCCCTCATCCTGCTTTCTGCAGGGGAACACTGCTTCCCTTGGAGAGAGAGAGGATCATACTTGGTGGATTCGTGGAATGAGGAAGTGGATAGAGAGAAAGGGTGAGAGAGAGGAGAGGTGTGACATATATGTGGCTTCCTGTATTCACCTCATTTGGTTGATTTATACAACTTTGCTGTTAGTTGTGTTCTATTCTAGATGTATATTAATATATGATTCAAGTTCAAGAGGAGGAAGCTGCAATGGACTCGGCATCATCACCATTGTCCTCTCTCTTTACTTACCAGAATTGCTGTGCTTATTGCTCTTCAGGTTCTCAAGCTGCTTCCTGATTAGATTGCTTGTGTTGCCCCTTTTTCAAAGCAACTCATTTGCGGTTTTCATCTTTATCTGCTGTTCAGCTAGCACTTCTATAGAAAAAGAAGCTCATTAAAGCTTTCAATATTTCCTCTTAAAACAGTGAGAACTGCATTCATTGAACAAACAATGAAGAGACCACAGAAGTGGGGTGTAGTGGGGATTCAACATAAGATGGAGTGAGAATGTTTTGTGACTATAGTAAAGGAGATAGAGAGAGAGAGAAAGAGAGGTAGGTGACTGCATGAAGCCAAGAATAGGGCTCCTTTAATGGAGTGAGAGGTGGAGAGGAATTGGCAAATCAGTATGCATGTCAGTTGAAGAAACTGAGCACAACTTTTTTAGGTGTTTACATTTGTATATTTTGCATCATGAAAAGAGGAAGCTGGTTGCCTCCAAAGAGTGGGTACATCAGCTTTTTTCAGGATATGTGCCGATACAAGGACATACATATGCGCTGACACAAATGCACTGGTTGTTGAAACCAATTTAGATTATCATATGGTACTTTGTTTTCCCTTGTCAATTCTTATCTTGTAAGAGATATCTCATACCAAATTCTTCTGGTGAATTGGAACCTTACAAGATTAAAGAGCAGCATTCATTCAAATTTTAGGTATTATATAAATCCTGGTGTTGTCTGTTCGTCTCATTTCCATGAATGAAGTTTGAAACAACCACACTGAATATAGAAGCTCCAATGTGCATCTCAGAATTCATGTTTAAATATTGGATTAAATTTTCTTGATGCACCTTTTATTAAAATTATATTGCTATCTGGTTTTCCTGTTATTCTGTTTTCCTCTTCCTGCTTACTCCACCATCCACCCCTCTCTTGAACTGCAGAAAGTAACTGTGATTGCCATGACTGTTACAAGTCCTACCGAGCGAAGAAGATTATTTGCCCAGATCAACAGCTTTATTGCTGTTTTTATCCTTGCTGGACAGCTTACTTTAACGGTATGCTATTGCTGCCCAATGTAGTTATTCAGCTGGATTATTTGAAAAAAATTCTTTGATTTCTTTATCTTGTTGCCAGAGAAATGAAAATTATAGACTATTGTCTCATAACGTGTTTAGTTAAATCGCACAAGGGTGTACACCATTAAGCTAGCTACATGTTTGCAACTGCTAATATTTCAATGTTATCAACTTCAAGTGTTTCCTTTAAACATTATCCTAGAAATGTAACAGCACTCCTTTTCCCTACTTCTCCCAAAAAAAAGCCTTCAGGGTTAATCCTTATCTCATGACAAGTTTCTTATCTTTGTGATACATGGTGATTCTATAGTGTTTGTGATCTTAAATGTTTTTGCAACTTCATCCATTTCAAGTGAAAGGAGAATTCTGTTTTTACAGTATTTCTACATGAAATCTCTATACGGACTTGTGGTGCTGGTTTAGTAAATTTGAATTTATTGAGATCATGATGGTTATTTAATTTTTCAAAGTAAGAGTGAAGTGAGGCAATTTATTGTGTAGGGATTCGTATAGGAATTCAGTACATGTGGTACAATTACTTCCAAATAACTTAGAGCTAGTAATTCTAAATTCAATTTTAGCACTCTTGTATTGACTTGGTGCAGTTCAATGTACTGGCTCTGCAATGTGCCTATGAAACTCACTAAAAAAAAAAAAGGAAAAAAATTGTGCCTATGAAACTCCGCTGGATGGATTTCCTCTCATTAACTATTAATTTTTTTTAAGAATTCTAAGATCTGTCTTTTGGGTACAGGGTTCTAATTGTAAATCTATGTAGATTCTTGTCTTTTGTGGATACTTGACACTATAGTTGTTGTGTACTTGTTCCGTTCGCATCTCCCTTTTGGGAGCTCTTCAATATATACTTACTTATCAAAAAACTAAAAAAGAATTATAAGAACTGGAGTATACCATGAATCATTTTGACTGTCAAAAATTTTCAAGGTGTACAAATATTACATTTCCTGCATTTTGCTCAAGTTAGAATTGGGTCTCGTCAGTTTATTGATCCCTGCCTTGTTTTCTCTTTATGTATTTAAATACAGGGACGTATCCTTACTGTTGCTGGGGTTACTACTGCCATATGCTCTACTCCATCTGTTGCCTTCTTAAATTTGATTGGTATAGCTGTGTGGCCAAGTTGGATTGCGGTTGCTGTTTCTGAGACCCTGCGAAAGGTTGTTTCCATTTTTCTCATAGCTTATGCCTTATTTTTTGTTTGACTGTGCTTTTCTCATCTAGCACTCAGTTTCTTGAGAAATATTTGGTTAGTGCACTTACTTCTTTATTGTTCGTCAAAGGTAAATCAACTGGGTTTTATGAAAAGGGAAAGCTGAATCGAAGGTTATTCCATGATTATAATGTGAATATCATCTTACATTTCACATTTATATTACTTGGCAGGTGGTTACTTATGTTGTAACCAGACCAGCAAGAGAACTGCTTTTTACTGTTGTCTCAACAGATGAGAAATATAAAGCTAAGGTATGAATTCTTTTATTCAGCTAGAATACTGTTCTTTGCCATCAAATGGAAAGTTAGGTCACAGGGCTTTACTGGTTGTTTGCCGGTTTGTTAGGCAGATGGAAAACAACAAAAAGGATGTCTTGTTTGGTACCTTAGTCCGATCTTAGATTTACTTTCAATTATTGAGATTTACTGAAAAAAATTACTGTTAATGCCAAGAAACATTAATACAAGCAGCATCAGGTCTTGGTGCCTGTGTAGTTTTCTCAAGTTGCAATGTTCGCTCTATTAGAAAGGACTTTGATATTTATTTATCAGGAATATTGAGTCTCTTTCTATTAATTCCGAAAGATTGCTTCACCACACACAATTTTATGAGGCATATGTAATGTCATTCAAGGTATCGCCATATCAATAAGTATCCATGTGCTAGAATTGCTACTAATTCTCACGGCCCCACCAAACGCATGATGCTGCAGGTATGCATAGATGTAATTGTTCAAAGGCTTGGGGATGCTACAGCAGCAGGAATGTACAAGTTACTTTTAAGCAATCTTAATGGGAAAATATCAACTGTCTCGCTTTATGCCCTGCCTGTATGTAAAAAAATTCTTATCCTTTATTTTATGTACCCCATGAATAATATGGTAGACAAGATTTATCATTATGTTTTTAGAAGTAATTAGTTGGTTATCGATTCAAGAGAGTTGCATTGACTGCCTCAAAACGCTGTGTGTTACATTTGGTGTTTTCACCTTACATTATCAAACTTCATTTCACATTCTGAATATGTAGTGCATCAGATTATGCAGATGCCTAATTATTGGGACCAACTTGTCATTTTGATTTTTTTTTTTCTTTCTGATAAATAATGAAATTCTTTTATTTCTCTTTGGTATGTCAGGTCTGTTTATTGTGGATATTCACAGCATTCCATTTAGGACGCCGCCAAACACAACTTGCAAGGCTCCGGGCTGTCTCCACCTCTTGAGTTTCCCTGAAGATGATTTGTGTACATCTGTTGTAGAAATTTTTTTATGTTATTTGTTTTATAGGTACACATGTTGTAGAATATTGACCTCAAAGATCACAATTTTCTATTAATTTTTCATAATTTTGAAGAAGTATTGCTAGAGTATAAGGCAGTTGTATCATATGGTAGCTCCTCTGGTTATAGATTTTGGCGACAGGAAGATCACTCTCATTTCATATAAGCTTTGCCTAAATTTTTATATTGATGTGCTGTTGTGGATGCATTTGTTGGTAACTTTGTGCTGACTTGGTAGTTTTTTGTAAATCATTGACATTTTGTTCAAATTCAAATGACTAATTGCTGATAAATTCTTGACTTGTTCTATAAAACATGGCACATACATTCTAATAATGTTTGCTAATGTTAGAATGTCTGCCAATGTTTGCCTACTTTTTACTTGTTTCTAGATGAGGACCACTGTCCTCGGACTCTGCTCCGTTTGGTAAGAAAGATGAAAGGTTGAGGGGAAAGGACTTTTTCACCATTTGTGGATGGAAGGTTAAATTGTCGGTGAAGTCTGGAGAGGAAGATGGAGAGCTACCAACGGGCCAGTGGCCTAGCGGTATCAGGCTCTTACTTTCCAAAGGGAGGTCAGGGGTTCAAGCCTCAGTGGAGGCATATGTGTAACCAACTGAGAAGAACAAAAAAAACCCCCAACCCCCCCCCCCCCCCCCCCCCCCCCATCTTTCTCAATCAATTTTACTTGAGCTGTGTTTAGGATCACCAAATTGGCACCCTAACGGAGATATTCCTTTAAAATTTCACAATAATAGCATTTACATACAGTACATTCTGCAGAAAGTTGTTCTCATTTCATACGAGTCTACATTTACTACCGACGCTAACTGCATGGCCTCTCCAAGCTCATTTTGAGATGAAACGAAGTTAAAAAGTCAAAGTAACTCAACAGTGATACTGTTGCAATGTTATACTCCTATCTTGCTTCAGAATCACTAATGGCTTCTCTGGAGACATCCAATAAACTTGGAACATGACAAAAAATTGTTAGTAGTCTCTTAATTGTGGAAATCTCATCAATTAGGTATTAGCTTTTACAACCAACAAATGGCTTCAAGCCCAATGCCCACTAGGCCTCATAAATTTATTCATGAGTATGCAACTGTTGTATAAATATTAACAGTGCTATAATTATCCTTATTTTAGAAGAAGATGAACGAACAGAACAGTATGAGCTTGAATGTATAGTATGGGTGTGCTTCAAAGACATTCAGCTTTGTGCATTGGTATGCCCAACTCTCCCCTGTTCCGGCCCTGTAGTTCATAAGTTGCCCTCCAGATTCCCACCATTCCACTAAGAATTTCTGAGGAAACAGAAAATTGTCAGCATGAGTTTCCAAATCAATAAAATAGTGCAGCTTCAAGACTACATATTCACACACATATATATTCTAAGACATGCATGTGGGAAGAAGAAAAAGAATAATATTTTCTTCCATTCGATTGCAGACAAATACAATCTAGACCTCCACATTTCCCCTTTTTTTTTGTTCCTCAGAAATCATATTCATTCATCTTCATAGCAATCAAACACAAGATTAAACAACAACTTATTGTGATTGAAGGGAGGGATCATGTAACCAGCCAAAAGATACTGAATAGAGTGAGGTCAAACTCATTAGAATCATTAAATGCAGTTTAACTACTTAACTACTTAAAGAGTGCGTACTTAAATATGCATAAAGAAATTATTATTATTATTACTCCAGTACACTATTGATTTCCCCATGCAATATCTGAGCTGAATTTCTGCTGATGTTGGATATTTATCTATGATGACATGCCAGAATAACCTCAGTGAATTTCAGGCGCTTTATCCCTCCCGGTTTAAGTATATCTTGAGACTAATATATGGCCCAAAAACTTCTGGCTTATTACACTTTTGATTTGACAAAAGCCAAAAGACATTATATTCAATAGTAAATAGGAGGTTAAGAGGAGCCACTGGCCACTAGTGAGTCTTTAGGGACTCATAGCAAGGACTTGGTATCAAATCCCCTTTAGACTTCAAGATAACTAAAATAAATTACAATGTCCATAGTTGACAGCCAAAGAAGAATGAAGGAGGCTAGCCAGGTTGGAAAAGAGTAGATGGCGGCAAAATTCGAGAATGACTTGGTTAAGGAAGGATAATTTGTTTTGAAATGTTCGGGGAGTGGTAAAATGCTCGGACTGTTGAAATGTCACGGGTTTGAAACATCGCAGAGCAGCCACTTTGTGCAAAAAATGTCAAATGTTAATTTGGTATCCAGTTCGACCCTTAGGTTTGTTCTTTGTTTTACTTGTTAACACTTGTTTTTTAGGTGTTAATAAAGCATACAAGCTATTCAGAAAGTGACATACCCAAATGGTATCCTATTAAATACCTAGAGCGATTGGATACTCCTATATATATGTTTGATACTTCCAAAACTCATCCATAATTTGATGAGCTTTGGATTTGGAGTACGTATTTGATACTACTGGACACATGTCCACATGTCTAGGACAGTGAACTTTGACCATTACAGCATCACAGGAGAGAACATATTGAGGGTTTTATATAATTCAACCACTTTTTAAGACATAATGAGGGTAACTTTTGTTGAATCTAGCCACATTCCACAAGATTGTGTCAATGCAACATAATTCCTTGTTTTATTACTTAAAAGAAAAAAGAACTTTCAGTTTTTCTTTTTTCACAGTAAGGAAAATAACTTTCAGATTTATTGCATAAAATTTAATATATTAACTAGAATCTAAGACTATATAATTAGCTCATGATATGTCCCTGCCATATCAAACTTACATTCTCAGAATCTGTTATATAACGTATCATATATCCTATATCCGTGTCCATGCCTCATACAAGCAAGCTAACAAAATAAGACCAATGGCATAACAACCCCAACTAGATCTTTAGACAAGTATTTGCAACTTCTTTGGAAGCTGATGTAAACAGTAAGGCAGGCTATCAATTAGCTAGAAATAAAACACAAATCATGTGGAGCAAAAGTAGCTCCAAGATCTTGCCAGCATAACCCAGCAACCTCATGTTAGACGGTTCCAATATTGAATGAATTTTTCAAGACAAAATTCTTACCAGTATTCTCAAGTTCCACGGAGGGAGCGGACACGATCCTGAATCAATTCCCTCTCCCAATCTGCTACATTCCCAAAAGCATGTTCTGGAAGACTCTCAAAAGGCTCCTTCCAGGGATCATTCTTAGCCAAATCATAAGTAGCTCCACGTATTGCTTTTCTATTGGGTCCACAGGGTCTTTTTGCAGTAAGTGAATTATATGCTGTATTCAGCTGTTCCGTAGCCAAGACACAGTATGATAAAAGAAGGGTAAGAAAGAAAACTATTCTAATCTTTGCATAACTTAGGAAGCAGAGAATCAATTACTTGATAACTCTACCATGATTGTCCTGGAATCTTAAACAGTTTAAACTTCAATACATTTTCACTACTAAAGATGCTAAAGTTTTAAAAAAAATTTCAACAAGTGTATTTGACATGCAACACAATAAGAGATCATATATTGGAGAGTTGGGCACTTACATTCATGCCACAAAACCAGAACATGTAAGCGATTGCGACAGCTGGAGCTCTTCCCAATCCAGCTGTACAATGCACATACACTTTTCCTTTCCCCTCTGAAATGGCCCACTCTAAAGACGAAACAGCTTTCGGTAATCCACTTCTCAAGGAATCGGGATCAAAGTCTCTTGCCTATCAATGCATAAGTTGAAGATGGTAAGGCAGATACCAGAATAGCACAGAAAAGCCCTTAGTATGTTTATTCCTTTTCTTCAATATTTATCCATTCCAAGGTGCTGGGAAAAGGATTTGTTGAATTGAGGTGGATACTAAAAAAATTCAAAAGATGCAACCAGATATTGGTCTTGAACTTTTTGATGCTTTCAAGCAAAAACTCTCATCAGCACCTTGTTCATAAATAGCCTTCAATAAGAATAAATAATTGCTGAAACAAGAATTAGCCATCTAAACATATAGAGAAGAAGAAAAATATGAGTTCTTGTTAAAATTTTGGCAGGGGTTAACACTCTAGAAAAATTTCATGTGGAGTACACCTAAATTACAAAAACAGGATTTGTGAACATGACCACAAGTGTCACATTAATGCAAAATGGTGTTTAGATATGGCACTTCCCCAAAATCTGAAAACAGGAACATGACTATAGTTTTATGAGGCTATTATAATTAGGCCTGCATGCCAGATTTCTATTCCTATGTGGAATAACAAGAAAACAGAAAGGCATGTTCACCGGTCCTAGTGCATAATTTGAGAAATGAAGGTGGAATCTTTTGAAAGTATCCACACCGTAGTTTGCAGTCGCGGTCACGACTGCCAATACACAGTGTAACAGAATCAGCCACATAACATAACGTAATCGGTCATCGCAATCGTGAATATTTTTTCCGACCTGGCACATAGGGTCTAAAATGTATTGAACACAACTTTTTACAACATAAGTCAATAAAAATGGATTTTTAGTGATTTTTATTGAACAGGTAGTGACCTGTGTAGGACATGGGGTCATGTCAACAAGTTTCAAAGATGCCAATTGTCATATGTAGAAGTGACTTACAAATCATACTCCAAAATAAGCTGGACCCAGAATTTACTTCTACTCCCAATTTTTTTATTAAAAGGTTAGGTGTTTATGAATTTGCTTACGGGCCTTCTCATGTGCCGAATTTCAAGTTCTCTGCATCTTCTTGTTATAGATTGCAAGTCTATTCCCCAATATTCGATATCTTTGTCCTGCTGCAAGTTAAGAATGTAGGCTATGTTTTCCTCTTGTTTCAGATGATCTATGTCTTCTGCTTTCTGAGGCTGGGAACCCACAATCAAATTATCGGTTATCAGTGTGTAGTTCATGCCTGAAATCAGGACAAGATTTATTAAATAACTAAGACACACCAAGGCAACACAACATTTTCAATGTAAGTGGTTTAGAATAATTTAATCCATGAAAGTATACAGCAAAATACCAGCTGCAATATTTTTTCTTCGCTTTGTGATTGTTATTCCAACAAAAAGAAATTAACCATACAACTTTTTGATAAACAGTAAATATGTAACCCTGCAATATAGCCATGGTTACTGCTGTGCATATAAGATCATTCACGTGATAAGCTGTTCAGATGCTGATGCCATAAAGCTTCAGAGAAAATACTTAAAATAACTAAAGCAAGTAGCCATTCTGATTTTGAATAAAGTAGCCATTCTGGGGAACCTCTATTCACTATTTCATATGGCACTAGTTTTGAATAAGCCATGATCTTGACACATACTTTTCCCTTTTTCTTTTTACCTAATTGATGTGACATGAACTTGATCAAGTAGCTGCTAAGCCTGCTATAGCATTATCCAAAAAGAAGTATATGAGAATAAAGAAGCCATTAACCAGCATTGGTTGTGCTAATAAGAAATGTTTAAGGGGTGATACAGATTTAACCTTTCGCATTAGTTGCACAAAATGACATCTATAGAAATCTTACCATGCAATAGATCTTAAAAACAAATACAACAGAATAGATTCTCTATGCCAAGTTACATGCATCCCGAGATCAAATCACATGCAATAGTTCATCATTACTTATAATTTAATTAAACATACTGAGATATTGAACAATTCCATTTCAGAAATACAAAGTCGACTATATTGTTAAAGAGACGAATCCAAAGCCTCAAAAGCGACACAAACAAATAAGCTAGAACCAGAAAACAGCAAAATCTAGAACTTGTACCAATCATTTTAGTCCTGATTCAATCTTAATAGTGATTAAAACACAAAAAGAGAAGAATCTATCAAGCAATAATGTATCACCTGAACCAAGATTACCTCTATTAAACAGACAAACAAAAATAAAAGAATAAAGAATCAGAATAACACCAAATGAATCTGAGAGCACTATTGAAGAAATTTACCAAATAACTCAAAAACTAACAAAAACCCAGATCAATTTAAAACGAAAAAATAGAACCCATGTTCATTTTCTTATTTTAAGATAAATCAGGACAGCATTAAAAATTAGAGAACCAAAATGCAAAAAATTAATAACGAAATGTGAAAATTAAGAACAAATTGGGGTTGTAAAAGGAAACGAACCCAGATCATGGTGATACTCATAGGGGTTCCTCATCATGCTCTTCATAGCTATGTTGTACTCTTCCATTCTGTTCTTGGTGCTTGAAACTCCATCGATTGTGTGTATTTCTTCAATGCCACTCTCAGACAATTGGCAAGAGATTTTGGTCAATTTGAAGGAGTTCTTAGAAACCATGGTGAGATTACACTTACACGCAGATTTCTTGGTTTTTCTCTTCCGTGACGAGACATCATTGTCCGGTGGAGTTTTGAAGGATGATAAAGAAAAAATGGCGTTGCCGAGAGATCCCATTTTTCTCTCTCGTCACCGCCCCAAGTGCAGAATCAAGATCTACAACCGGATATTTTACGTTGCCAACTAACATCGTTGCCACAAAAGTGCACGAAAAATAACTAATTTTATTTTTTATTTTCCTTTTTTTTATAATATAAAATGCTACTCGTGCGAATTAATAAATATTAATATATTATTCCAACGTCTGAAAATAAGTGTCTTTTTATTTATTTTTTTTAAGAGAAGAATTTTTTATTATTATTTTTACTGTATTAGTCGTGATTAATTTTCTCTTTAATAAACTTAAAATGACATAATTGTTTATTTTTTTTATAGATTCAAATTAAAAATGACATAATTGTTTATTTTTTTATAGATTCAAATTAAAAAGATTAATGAATAAAATTACAAAAAAAAAAAACTATTGTATTTTGATTTTTTAAATAAGACAATTATTTTGAGCCAAAGAAAAATAGAATGATAAACGTTAGAAGACCCCGTCACCCAACACTTCCTTTTGTTATTTTTTAAAGTTCGATTTCGAACCCTCGTACTTTTAAAGTCTATCTAACATTCTTGTCTTAAAAATATAGATATATCATATAATGATTAATTAATTTATTTATATTTAGAAGGTGGGTCAAAACTTAACATTAGTATGATTGTGTAGGAAATATTTATTAATTTACCTTTTTGTTCCATTACTTGTTATTTGATTGATTTGACTTGGCTTGATCTAATCGAATTATTTATACTTCTGAACAAATATGAGTGAGTTACGAGCAGCAAATTATGGTACTGATTTCACAATCCATTTTGTTTTCTCACACTTCTTAATTATCATAAAAACTATTCTTAGGTTTCATATTGGAGGGAGCAATAGAAAGAGAGGAAAGATTTGAACTCGTCCATAAAAATATATAAATAAATAAAGTGTATAAACAAATATTGATTTGGGCTTTAACGATATATGTTAGATTAGGAGGCTAGAGGAACTGTTATAGTGGAAGTGTAGGAGGTAATTTACAATTTTGCCACGCCTCTTTAAAGGAGGGGTTATGTCAAACGGGTAATGCGTGCCTTCTCAAAGGAGCTTACACCACACACGGGGTGAGTTGCATGGAGTATCTGTCAAGAATTTGGTTTTAAAGTCCCAGAGTAGTGTAGAGAGTTTTGAAAGATTCTAAATTATTGTTGGAATGTATAGAATTGTAGAGATGTTAAAAGATATTTTCAAAAAGTTAATCTTAACGGTTTATTAGAATGTATTTCAGTTGTCCACTGAAAAAGAGGGGATTATAAATATAAATGAGGATCACATTTGTAATCAACAAGTGCTAATGTTTGAGCTGAGAGCTAAGCGAGTAACAAATCAAACATGATTCGAACAATCCTCAACACTTTTGGTCACGCCAAAGTCAGTAAGAGTGTTTTAAAAGATTGCAAATTATTTTCCTCCGTCTGAAGTGAAAAGCAAATTATTTTCCTCCATCTGAAGTGAAAAATTTTAGTTACATCACGTGAAGTCTATCTATATATATTATACTAAAATATAAGTGAAAATATATTTTTTTGCCGAAAAATAGCTTACATTTGATTGGTCCGGATGACGGGTTGCCAATTAATAATCTGGGAGAGGGATTCTGCAACTAGTAGTGCAACTTGAACATTTTCTGTTGTTGAGGGGCAACACAAATGTTTAAAAAGAAAATTTCATTATTTTTTTTAGTGTTCATTCCAAATGGTTTGATATCCGTAGGGATAGAGGTGAAACATGTGCATCCATTTCCGGAATAGACACACCTTACCAAATCCATGAATTTTAAATATGTGTTACTATACTACATCCTCATTTAATGTATTTAATTAAAAGACTATTCGACATCAAAAACCAAAAAACAAATTAATAAGAGTTTATCGTACAGTTGTCTAAACCAGTTGTGGAGGTCAGCTAGTTAGGAAGTTATAAATCAAGATCAACCTGCTGCGCAGAATAGAGTTTCCAAAAAATGAATGTGCGTGTATATATATATATATATATATATATATATATATATATATGGGGTGTGTGAGGAGAGGCGGAGGGTTTTGGAGGAACGTGGTCAACCACATAAATTATACTTCATTTTTCTGTATTCTTTGTCTCACCCTTCTGATCCCATTATAATTCATTCAACAACACTTTAAGCTCGTCAATTCTATATAGATTGGATAGTTTAAAATGTTTGGGTTTTAAGCCCAATTTTGTGTTTCTACTTGGAAGTTTGGTGAAAATGCATTCATAGCCCTTTATTTTGTGATCTAGCCCCATTCTCAAATCATACATTGATCATCTTAGTGTATAAAAAGGTTTGAACTCCTTAGTGTTAGTTGTGGATCCCAATCTAAACTAGTCATATGTGAAGCCCATATAAAAAAGTTAAATTTGTTTATAATCTTCCTCTCCTACGTTTCCCAATTAGTAGGCAATTTCTTGAAGTGAACTTTGGTTATATCCAAAAAGGAATAAGGATGATATTTTTAAAGAGGACACATGCACAAAATACATGTTTATATAATATATATAATCTCATGTTAGATCAACAACCAGCCAAGAATTTATTCCCGCACACAAATCCATAAACTCTACCCAAAATCAGAGATTCTCTAATGAGTGGTGTCTTTGTATCGGTCGATCCAATTTCCATTACTTAGTACCTATAACCCCACTAATGCACCACCATGATACATTAACAGAAGGACAGATGTGTGGTCTGAACTTTTTTTCTTCTTCTTTGTTATCCAAATCCATTTCTTTTCCTAGTATTTCTTATTATTGTGAAATGTGTCTTAATGTTATTCATGAGGAGCTATAGAGAAAAAACTTAGATGCTCAAACGTGGCATAGTTAATTAATTTGATAATTATAATTAAGACTATATTGATGATGTGAGCATCATTGCAATTCATTAGGTTACAAATCTTTTAGCATACATATTAATGTGAAATCATACATGTTATAACATAATGGATCGAAAAAATCAATGGATCCTTAAAGTAATACAATGATTCACATATTAACAAGCTTTTAATTAATTTGGTAAATCCAAATGTTTAGGCTATTGTTTAATGAACTTGAATCCCTCTCGTTTATCATTTCATCATGTGCAGTGTCCTACTTAGATTACTTATGCAACAACTCACATTCCTTCCTATTTATATTACTTATGCAACAATTCACATCCTTGAATTCAGATACTGAGCGAAGAGGGACATCCATAAATTTTCATAATTGTTATTTACATTTGCCAAAATAAATAAATAAATAGAGTTTTAAAGCTAAATTTTTACTTTGTCACTTAAAACTCAGAAGAAAATTTGAACTTCGGAGTTCTTTATGCATACTTTTGAAAACTCAAACCGTGTGAAATAAAAATACACTGTAAATTCATTATTATTGTAATCCTTGCCACAACACATGACTACTTAATTATATATACACGTATAATATAATATCTATTATATGATTTCAAGAGATAAAAGAATTATTTTTTAATATAAATCTTTCTGATCAAACATTACATACAAACTTTTACTTATCAAAAAAAGATTTTTGTAAGATGGTATTTAGAAGAAAAATATGTAAAATTGTGTAACATGAATTTGAACTAGTCGCATACAACATGACAACAAACATGAAGCGGTATGATTTCAAATTATGAAACTATCACCTTGGTCACATTGTTCTTTGCAGATCATTTTTCTCACTAGTGTCAAATTATGAGATTGAAAAGATATACAAACTTTTTACTGCCGTGGCAAATCAAACAGCCAATAAAGTCATAAATTAAACATGACAATAAAGCTTGCCCGATACAAACATAAATCAAACATGGAAAGCTTACCCAATACAAACTTTTTAAATCAAAAATAGTAAATACACAAATCAAAGCCATAAATCAAACATTGAAATAAAGCTTACCCAATACAAACTTTTTAAATCAAACGAAAATAAAGCTTAACCAATACAAACTTTTTAAATAAAAAAGTCTTTTGAGCTTTTACTAAAAATAGAACGTACACCACTATAAGTCTCTTTTTCACTTGTGTAATAGATACTTAAGATTGAATGATCGAGATGACTCGGAATTTATTAATAATTGTAGAAGTGATTCTATAGGATTAGATTGGCTTAAGGAGAAATATTCGAAAGTTCACGAGCACATTGATGCATCTAGTCATGAGCACGTTCGAGTTCGAGTTCGAGTTTTTTGTTGTATTTGATAGGGTCTGGAATGGTCCTGACAAACTTGTAGCCATTTATCTTATTTTCTGGAAGATATTCAAGGCATAAATATGCATGGGTAGCTAATAAAGCCATAAATCAAACATGCCAATAAAGCTTCCACAATCCTCAGCACCTTTGGTCACATCGTTGAGTTTTCAGGGCACATATTGCGAGACACTGCAAAATATTTTTTTTTTACAAACAAAAAATATCTTAAATGTTTAACGCAGAGAAACGAAATAATCAATAATGAAAAAAAAAAAAAAAACATGACAACTACATGCGTTTAACAAAATCCATGGGAGGAAAAACGCTCCATATTATGATTCGGTTCAGGTCCCATCCATTGGAGTTTGTTTTCATGACTCAAGTACCTTTGTGTATATTTTTTTTTATATAAATATGACGTGTCATGATGGATTTACACAAAAATTTTGAATTATTTAATTTTAGCTCCAACGATTGTTTTATACATTTTCTGTAAAAATATATCTCTCAATAACAATCAATTATGTGTCATGCCAAGACCCCACATAACTTTTACAAACTTACTTAATATATGGTTGATTCTTTAATGAAATGAGAAACAGGAATGAGAAAGAAAATATGTTAATTTGGCAATGGTTGTGTAAAATACACAACCTTTTTACACATCGGTGATATGACAATGTATCTTAACAGACTACTGGATATGAAAAAAATTTAAACATCATAGGCGCCAATGTATATTTTACCAAAAAAAAAGTATTTTAACAAATCACTGGAGATGCTCTAAGGTTTGTAACATAAATTATAATAAATGACAACTTTTCTAGTCTATATTACAAAAGTCACCTTATTCTAAAAAAATAAAATAATAATAGGTGTACAAACTTTTTCATCTAATTTTTTTTAAAATATATATGTTATATATATAATAACACAACTTAAATTGCCATGGGTAACTTATGTTACCATGATAATGATGAGGATCATGAGCTTTAGTTAAAATGTGTATGGCCCAATCATGGCTATGTTTAATATAATACAGGCTTGTAGCGGTTATGCAACGACTATAATGCTTAAAAAAAAAAAAAAAAAAAAAAAAACAACACAACGTGTGCGAGCAATAGGTAATTCTATAATATTGTATTTTAACTTCTTTTTCTTTTTCTTTTTCTTTTTTGTTGTGAGAGGGAACACAAATGTAGTGACGAAGGTAACAACCTCTCAAGTGTAGATCACCCCATCACGTGCAGCCATTTTCGCTATAGACACATTTTACTAAATCCATGCAAATAAATACATTGTGTTACTTCATCTAATGGACAGGTCTAAGTTAGTTAGATACCGTTAGAAATCATGAGGGGACAGCGGAATAGGGTTTCAAAGGAACAATTATGTGTGTAAAAAGGTAATATCTGGCGAATCGGTAACAATTAATTAATTTTTATTTTTTATGGAACATACATATCACTATGCGTGGATCATACCTTTGATTCCACTTCCAGTTCCTATGTTAATAGGAGTGGGGTTTCTTCTTCATTGGACAGCAACAAAAAAATCTTCGTCCTATATGGGCTTCTCCTAGTGTTCTATTGTTCAGTATAGTCACAAAATTTTGCACCAAATTTTATGTGTCACAATATTTTCAAATTTTATCATACATACTGGTTAACAAAATAATAACATATAAATAAACCAAGTACCTTTTTTCGATACCACTCGTTTGACTGAGCTTTCTAGCTTCTTCTCAAAAAGTGAACCTACAAAAAAATATGTTTAAACATATTACTAAACTTACAAAATATTTTGAAACAACAAATAAACACTTGGAAGTCATTACATTAATAACTACTTATCCTAACACAATTAGCCACTCCAAATTATAAAGCTTGAGATACAACCGTACAAGAATGAGAACACAAATGTCAACATAAGAATGAACAAAGTCTTAGTTACCAATATCATTTGAAACTATATCATGTATATATAAATATAGAAACCAATAAAATGAAAAGAAAAATGTGAAATATTGAAAATTACAATGAGCCATATTTACCATGATAGCTGTAGGATGTAGCCTAGATGGCTGTGCGAGTGAGAGAGGGAGAGAGTCGAAGGTGATGATGGCGGAGAGTGGAGAGATTCAAAGACCAATCAAAAACTTTGGGACAAAAAATCTATTTAAAGACATTTTTGACCTACAATTTGATGTGGGCATTAATTTTTCACCTAACCTTTTAACAAGTTCACAAAAAGATACATTTACCTCACCCAACACTATATTTGGCTCACAGGTACAATTTATTTTGAATTATAATTACCTCTCACCCACCACAATTTATTACCTATATACATTTACCTCACCCACCACTATAAGGCGGCAAGTTAATTTCTTGAAGCCAATTGACAGCCATACTAAGGTTAACAGAATCCATGTTAAGTAGAGTCATGGAAGGAAGATGAGAAAGCCACTCAGGATTTTCAAAATTTATATTTTCATTCTAACCGATGTCAAGAGAATACAAACTTGAGAGATTTTTTTTTTATTCCTCTGTCCCAATTTAAGTGTCTGTCCCAATTTCAGTGTGACTTATGAGGAGTAATAATTTTTAAAAGAACACATGAGACAAACATTGTTTCTCCCGAAAAGTTACTAACTTGCCTTTTTAAATTTTAAATATTAAAATTTGAGATTTTAAACTCAAATGGACGTACATGAAAAGATGTGAAATGTAATCACAATTTAAATTGTGAGGTAAACTTTAGGTACTCACGTCCCAAATTAAGTGTTGCCTTTGATCAACTGTAACTCACCGCAACAAAGGCAACACTTAATTTGGACGGGAATATTAAAAAGAGTTGGTGAGAAATTATTACCTTAATAGGTTAAAAATATTATAATTAGCTCACCCGCCACAATTTATTTTGCAGTGGCCTGGTATTTTAAATTTTAAATTGAATTTTTTATTTTTTATATATTTTTTAAGATCGGGCTGCAAACTAGCCGAGTTTGGGGAGGTCCGGGCAAAGCTCGTCACAGACAGAGGACTGCTCGAGGTCGTTCGAGCCTTGACCACCTATGATCGAGCTGGGCTCGGGCGGTGCTCCAACGATCGGCTCAGCAGCTCGATTATTCATTAAAAAAATTAATAATAATAATAATAAACTGCATATATAAAAATCTATATACATTCCAACAGATCTTGACTTCCATATCAGTATTTTCTTGATATTTGATTTTCAAAGTTTCACAAAGTTAAAAACCCCTTCCGATTTTGAGCATTCACGCCAATATGAAGTGAACGAAGAAGTGACACCAGATGAATAGAGAGAGAAGAACACTAACCTGCTTCAACAAGCAATTTTCAGCGGTTCCGCTTCTGTCATCCGCATCGTCGGTCGCTTCAGGAGGTGGGGGTGATTCGCCGCTACGGTTTAGAGAAGACATAGCAGAAAGCGAAAATAGAAAGTAGGGTTTGATAATATATACTACCTCCGTCTTTGTCCATGTTTCACCATCTCATAAACTGTGACACTAATTGTGATATTTACGACATGGAGAAGTATAATGGGACGGGGGAGTAACAAAAAGTGATATTATATATATATATATAGATAAGGCATCAGAGTGACCTTAGTTGGTGGGCTCGTGGTCGTGGATTAGCCTATTGGGTGTCTTACGGGCCGAGCCGAGGCCCGATACTTTTACCCAAACCTATCCCATTATCTTATAGGGCTCGGACAGGCCAGCCCCTGACGGGCTCAGACCGGTCTAAAGCCTGTCGGGCTCGAGCCACTAGGTGGGTCACCGCCAATTTTTGCACCCTTGAACTGATCTTTTGTACTATACTGTATATGTATATGGGTATATGTTTAATTAACTATATTGCATAACAAAATGTTTCCCAACAAATGGGGGGGGGGGGGGGGGATTCGAATACTGACAAACCAACTATATTATACTATATAATTTAAAACTTGAGGATCCACACCAAATGCATAAATAGCGTTTCAGCCCAACTACCAAATACATTTGAGAAGTATTTGGACCCCTCGGAACGCAATCCTAATTAGGGATTGCAAATTTTGACACAATCCACTAAGACGATACGATTTAAACGGGTTTGGATTGACTTTAAACGTGTTTTGTTAATTTGGATTGAGACGTTCAACCTGTGTATACACGTTTAACTATATATATTATAAATAAATTTCTATTTAAGTTCCAAAATTACTATATAAAATTGTGTCTAATAATTTACCCTTTTTTAAAGTAGAGACTATTTAGTAATTTGGTTGGATTAAAACTTATATTTTTCTAGTATTTATTATTTTATTGAGTATTGTTAATAAACTAAATATTTTATGTATATATATATATATATATATATATATGTATATATATATGTAATTATTAAACAGATTATATGTGTAACCTGTTTAATAAACATATCGGGTTAGTAGTGAGAGTTACTGACACGATTATTAAACGGATCGTGTTCGAATGGAGCTATTTAATAGAATATTCTTAGGTCAATACGACACGATTATGATCCGCAAACACGAATTGCAAACCCTAATCCTAACTAGTCTAGTATATAAATTAATCTATTCTTTTGTTTTTAATCTTCCTCTCCTAATAGAAATAGAAACCATTTGCTTTAACGAATGACACATGGCAACTCAAGAACTGTCATCATGTCAAGTGAACAATTTGCCGACGTGTCCCAATTAGTAGGCAAATTCTTGAAGTGAACTTCGATTATATCCAAAAAGGAATAAGAATGATCTTTTTAAAGAGGACACATGCACAAAATACATTTATATATATATATATGTGTGTGTGCGTGTTTCATCTCGTGCTAGATCAACAACCAGCCAAGAATTTATTCCTTCACCAGCTTCCTTTTTTCTTCTTAAGAATAAACCTGTCATTCTACACACAAATCCATCAGAGGGTTTTTACTTTAGTCTCTGGACTCTACCAAAAACCAGAGATTCTCTAATGAGTGTGGTTGTCTTTGTACTAAATCATTTGATTCAATTTCTATTATTTATAACAATACAACCCACTAATGCGACACCATGAAACATTAAGGCAAGGACACATGTGTGCCTGAACTTTTTATCTACTTCTTTGTTATCCAAATGCATCCACTCTTTTTTTTTTTTTTTTCTAGTAATTCTTATTCTTTTGAAATGTGTCTTAATGTTATTCACGAGGAACTATGGACCAAAACAACTTAAATGCTCAAACGTGGCATAGTTCATTAATTTGATCTTATAATTAGATTAATATTGGTGATGTGAGCATAATTGCAAATCATTTATGTTACAAATCTTTTAGCATCTACGAATTAAGTGATCTAAAAAAATAATGGATACTTAGCCTCCGTTTATTTGGATGTAAAATATTTTTCAAAAAATATTTTTTTATATTTTCTGGTTGTTTGATTGTCGTAAAATATTTACGAAAAAAAAATATTAAAATTTAACAAAAATAATTTATTCATAAATTTTCGACAAGTTATTATACATACTCCGCCCGATAAACAAGTTATTTTACATACCCGCCCTTAAAGTAATAAAATAATTTATATATTAACAAGCTTTTAATTAATTTGTTTAGGGCCCGAATTTTTTTTCTGTGCCATTTCATCAAGTGTAGCGCCTTGTGTTACTTAGATCGCTTATACAACAACTTACATCATTTATGAAATAATTTTACATTACTTTATGCAACAAATTATATTACCTTGTTTATGCAACAGTAACAATATTTTTTATATATTTAGTGCGGTATGATGCGTTGGGTTTGTATTTTGCACTAGTAATCTAAAGCAGAACCAGAAAGACACGTGCCCGCACATAATCCCCTAGGAGGGGATCCAGATTCATTATTTATCATGATCTTGTTGATCATTGATGAAATTTCTTTTGCATGTGTGGACTTAAGCCGAAATGTTCACATTAAAAATGGCATTAATACATATTCTAATATAGACTGTTGTTGAATTCAACATTTAATTAATTAAAGATTTGGAATGTGGACTTAATTTGGATATTTATGGATATTATATCAATAGTTCTAAATATTTAAATAAATAAATAAATAATGCGAAAGGAACACCAAAATAGGGTTTTCTTAACTAAACATCACTTTGATTGATACTTCAATTATGCGTTTACGCAGAAGACACAGTTGAGAAGCTCCACATGTTTTCATATGGAATATAAAATAAAAGCGTTGAAACCCAAAAGTGACGATTTTGTATTCCTAATTTTGTCTGATTAGACAACTAATCGGTCAAATAAAGACAAAGTATTAGGCTTATTCAAACATAGAGAAGTACGAGGAAAATGTGGCTAAAATTCCCAAATGTGGCTGAGCCAAGGGGATTCCAAAAAATTTCAAATTTGTTATTTAGGGTTTTTGAAATAGTTATTTGTATTGGGTCGGCGTTAGCAATCGAGGGTTTATCTTGTACCTTCAGTTCGAAGGGATGTAGCGACGAGGTTTCCGTCGTCAAAAAAAAAAAAAAAAAAAAGTTATTTGTAAGAAAATTCTGTGATCCCCAAATTTCATTAGAATTTTAAATTGGCCCCTCCAATATTTTCAAAAAATTATTTGTTGTCCCCTAAAAATTGAGAGTGAAAAAAAAAGTATCATGTCAAACTTATAGAAAATTTCAACTTGAACTCTTTTAATTGTACTTTTGAAAATTAAAATCTTGTGAAAAAAAAAGTGTAAGTTCATTTTTATGGTAATTCTTACCCAATATATTGTTAATTCATTTACGTAAACACGTGTATATTATCAATTACATGAATTGAAGAGGGAAAATAGAGAAAATTACACTAGTAATGTCCTTTTGTGTTGGATGAAAAATCACACCCCTTTCTCGCTATACATTCATGTAAGATTATGTTTACAAGAAAATATTAAAATTATATATCAGTTTTTATTGGCTGATATTGTGAGCATTGAAAAGTAGGAAAAAACTAAAGTGTTATGAGACTAAGATGACAAAAACGCCCATAACAACCGTGATATTTCTTTATTAAAAATACGAATCGAAGTTTGATGAAGGAAAAGGAGGAGGAGCCCTCCACTCGTAACAGATTGAGAGGGATTTCGGGTCATATTTGTCAAATCAAAATTTCTTACTCCGCACTTGGCTAGAAATATAATGTCCTTTATGAAACTGATAGCAATAATTTTTAGTCATTTCATTTTCTCAAGTTTAACATGTATAACCAAACATAACCCAACCCTGTCATTATCTGGACCAGGGCAAGTTGGGAACTCCATTAACTCACCTTTGACCTTTGTAGATGTACCATTAAACACTCTCTGCACCTCAAGGGCGAAGGCATTCACCATTCAGTGAAACCATTATTTTTGGAAAGAAAATGGCAATATGTCATTGACATAGACTCACAAACATTATTTGGTGCCAATTAAGTATAAATTTGGTGTTGCTCTAATTTCCAATGTAGCATAATTTTTTTGGTAGAGTTATCAAGAAAATGAAGGACGTTGAAAGATGCTGTTTTGAGACGTTGTGTTATGAATTAATGATATCTCTTCATCTTTCAAAGTAGAAGGTCAGGGTTTAAGACCCTAAAAGAACAAAATAAGCGTATGAGTTTCTTGCGTCAATTGTAATAATAATCATTTTGGTATTAATAAATACACTTGTTTAAGAAAAAATCTATAATGGATGACACCCAATTGCAGACTAAGTCACCACAGGTGTGGCCTCACTCAACTCAGGCTCTGCGCTTTAGTCGACAATCATGTGTTGCCCATTATAAAATTTTTCTTATTTAAACACCGACAAGACGACAATGCATCATAAATAAGTTCCCCATTAGAAATCTCCCTCCCCATTCTAGGATTCAAAATGCCAACCAATGGTCAAAAACCACTTGATCAAAACTTGCAAAGGTGGATGCAATTCCCAATTGGAAAAGTGCATGTCCAACCTTGCAATATGAACAATGTGGTGGCCACATCAGTTCTGATAGTAGGTGCTAGAATGGTTGAATTTTTTGTTTTTGGGGTAAGTTGGTGTTAATGTCAAAAGGCCGTTGACAATTTTGAATAACACTATAAGTGGCATTTCCCAATAAAATTGTCAAATGCCAATCGATTGAGAGAGATGTGAAACTTAAGGATGCTCCCAAGTTCAAAGTGAGCGGGACTTTCAATTTTTGGGTCATCATCTAAGGACCACTTCATTCCATTTTCACTTAGAATTTATTTATGTCAGTAACGCCTGGTTTTGGAAAAAGAAAAATGTATCTTTGTACTCATATTTCATGAGATTAGAAATGAGTGTTTCTATAATTTTAATTGTTATCTTTTTGGTCCATGTATCAATAAAAGAATGGACTTTGGTGTAAGGGTAAAATTGATCCATTGTAACTTGAAGATTAATTTTATAATGAGAAAAGTCTCAGTACACTCCTCCATCCTCTTTTATTTTATTTACCAATATCATTTTATTTTATTACTTGCTACAGTCATTTTTGATTCTCGACCTATCACCCTTAATAATAAATATATATTGTGTATAGAAATTAATAAATTTTTAAACTTTAACAAGGACCTAATACATTCAGTTTTTCCTATCAAAATTTGAACTATCAACCTTCTACTTTGGAAGGTTAAGATTTTAATTACACCTTTTTAAGCTAAGTATGATAAATTAAAATTTGAAAGTACCATATTTTATAATTTTGAATAAATTACAATGATGTTCTTGAAATTTGGACAAATTATAAACGAATAGACTAGACCACGTTTATTACTTTACAATAAAATTTGAAGCATCCCAACCACGTATATTGCTTACATTAAATTTAGGATAGGTCAAAATAACTCATGCATAATTTGTTCAAATCTCTAGATATTTCAATGTAATTATTCTGATTTTGTTTTCTTCGAAAGTACAAATTTATCTTCAACATTCTAATCTCATTCCCATTTGTTAAACCTTATAGTTCCCATTTGTGAGACATCTCCAACTCCAAGCCAACTAGTAACGTAAATTGTAAATTTTTTAATTAACAACCAAAGAGAAATCATTTACACTATACCATTAAAAATACAATTTTCTCCCTCTCTATTATTATCCCTAAAATTGGAATAATCCATTAATTGAACAAAAATAACTAAAAAAATAAAAAGGATCTAAACCTTCCCTATACACTTACGCTTCAAGAACTTTTGCACTACCATCCACATTAGCCCCGTTATTTGCTCCATTGCCCCTGTTATCAACATTCCCATTACTATTTACCCCCTTAAGAATCCCATATTTCCTCAAACCCCCCTCACCCCAATCCCATGCATTCAAGACCATGTAAGTCCCAATCCCTCCGATCAAACCATACGCAATTGAATAAGTCAACGGCATCAAAATCAACGTCACGAAGGCTGGGATCGCCTGCCTCATGTCGTCCCATTCGATCTCCACCACGGATCTCATCATCAACACCCCCACCAGTATTAGCGGCGGCCCCACCGCCCACGCCGGTATCGACGCCAGCAGCGGCGTGAAGAAGAACGCCAGCAAGAAGTAACACGCCACCGTGATCGCCGTCAGCCCAGTCCGTCCACCCTCCCGAATCCCCGTCGACGACTCGATGAACGTCGTCACCGGCGACGTCCCCAGCAACGAACCCACCACGATCGCCGACGCGTCCGACATGAAGGCGAAGTACTGCCCCTCGAAATCGCCGTTGACGTCGGCGAATCCGGCGAACCTCGCCATCGAATACAACGTCCCCGTCGTGTCCAATATATCGACGTACAAGAACGTGATCAGAGCTTCCCAGAAATGCCCTTTCCCAATGCTCTTGAAGCTCAACGCACCGGCCGTGTCCTTGATCGCGTGAACGTCGACGACTTTTTTGAAGTATTCGAAAGAGGAGTCGCCGGAGGCGGTGTCCGGAAACGCCGTGACGGAGGTGTTGCGGAACCACGACACGGCGGTGACGAATACGATGCCGTATATCATCGCGCCTTTGATGTTCTTGACCAGACAGTAGGCAATGATGACGAAGCCCACGATGCCGAGCCAGAATGTGGGGCTCTCCATGCGATCGCGAACGCAGAATATATCGCCGGAGACGGTCCCGCCGGGGACGAGACTGATGGTGCCATTGGCGGCGGTGAAAACAGGAGCAAGGGAGGCGCGTGAGGAAGTCGGACACGCGCCGAGTGTCACGAGCGTGGATGAGCTATAACCGATGAGTCCGATTCCCTGGTTGTTCTGTAAACCGATAAAGGCGAGAAATAGGCCGATTCCGGCGGAGGATGAGATTCGGACCGGTTTAGGGACGAGTTTGGCCAGTTTTGCTCGAAACCCAATTGCGGATATAAAGAGGAAAATGAGTCCTTCGATGAAAACGGCGGCGAGAGCGCTCTGGTAAGAGATGTTGCCGGAGCCATGGTAGCCGACGACTGTGTAGGCGAAGTAGGCGTTGGTGCCCATTCCAGGGGCGAGAGCTAGTGGAAGGTTCGCGAAGGTTCCCATTATGACACAGCCGATGAGAGAGGAAGCGACGGTGGCGACGATGAGGTCTTTGCGGATTTTCTCGAGACAGTCGGTGTAGCCCTGATTGACCGGCTCGAATTTGCAGGATTCGTCGGGTGGGACGACGCTGAGGTTGCCGCCGGAGCAGGAGGCGGCGGGGACGGTGGGGTCGGAGCAGAGGGAGATGCAGTCTGAGACTGAGCAGGTGCCGCCGGAGTCGGCGACGATGCTGGCGTTGACGGCCAGGATGTAGGCCATGGTGAGGAACGTGGCGGTGCCGGCTCGGAGCTCCGTCGTGAAGGTGGTGTTCCGCTCGGCGAGTTTGAAGCGCTTGCCGACTCTGCTCCCGGCGACGAACGTGTTCAGACGAGTCAGCTGCGACGTTCTGGGGTTTGGCGGCAGTGCCGCGGCTGTTCCGTTCTCGATCTCCATTGAAGATAGAGAGAGATGTGTACAGTTTGAAATATGAGCACGTAACTGATGAAGATATAATGTGTTACGTGTGAGTATATATAGGGACAGATTGAGAAAGAGGGGGGATAGATTCCATGAGGAAGGGATCTTTGTGTGTGCGTCTGTGTGTGAGACTGTGTGTTTTATACAGTGGGAAAGTATTTCAATTCTGAAGGCTTGAATTAATAATGAGTTTGGAATGGTTAAAGTAAATAAATTTTCAAAAAAAATTAACTAAGTCCTGAATAAAATATGTGTGCGTTAAATATAATTATTACTATGAGTAAACGTGATTTCAACGCTTTTATGTTTCTTAATTTACATTGGGAAACGAGAATATGACTGTAGCACAGCCTAATGCCAGTTCACATTGACTAAAAATTACATCTTCCCATTTTGCAACGTGAGAGTGGATGCGTGAGTGAACTTCCTATTATATTT
Source organism: Cornus florida (assembly GCF_030987335.1). Classification (NCBI taxonomy): domain Eukaryota; kingdom Viridiplantae; phylum Streptophyta; class Magnoliopsida; order Cornales; family Cornaceae; genus Cornus; species Cornus florida. Next base: position 21,576,431 of record NW_026775578.1, read on the forward strand.
GACAAGATATATAACGTGATTGCTTGTATTTGGTATGTTGTTGAATCAGTTACATTAAATATCTTTTCATTTTATTTAATATATTGTGGTAAGGGATACAAAAAATAATTTGTTAGACAATTTTAAATTCAAAAAGTTTAATTTTTTATTTTTTATTTTTAAAAATATATGTAATTTCAGATCTTAAACAATGAAACTTTGGCCATAAAAAAAAAAAAAAAGTACTGATAATTAATTACAAAAGATTATGAAAAAAACAAAAAACAAAAGAATCAAACACTATTTTTTTTAAAAAAAAATTTGATCTAAATATAAAATATTATTATTATTATTTTTTTCAAAACAAGAAATGTTAAGAATTGATAGTTAATTGTTAGGAAGAGGGTACAAGACTCAAAAAGTTTAATTTAATTTTTTTATGAAAATATATATGTAATTTTAGACCTTAAACAATGAAACTTTGGCCATAAAAAACGAGTACACATTAATTACAAGAGATTATGAAAAGAACTTTTTTTTTTTTGATTTGATCTAAATATAAAACATTAATTTTTTTTTTTTTTGAAAAAAAAAACATTAAGAGTTTGTAGTTAATTATTAAGAAAAACTTCCAAACATAAAGTGCAACCGAACCGCTCAAATAACATGGTACTTGTACTTTAATCGTACGTGGATTCAGCTAGCTAACCGTTAGTACCACCTAGTTGTATGTGTATGTATGAAACCATTTTAAACGCATTGAACAAGAAAAAAAAAACATTGTAGGAGACCTTAACGGATAGTGTACGTAGCTATGGCTTGACTTCTGAAAAAAAAGTCATATTCAATGAGTTTGGCTGCTTCTCTACGGAAGTTACACTGCTCTTGACTTTTCTCAGGCACGAGTTTTCGAGGACAATTGCAGCTTGTGCTTTCACACACCATGTGTGTGTGATAATGCCACCTCGTGTCACACAATAACACTATGATTATTATTGGTTTTAGATTCTTTCAAACCAAAATGAATCTCATCTTAAACCAACTTTGCTCTGTGTATAAATATCTTTCATACTAATATCAAAGACAATTTTTCCTTTTCTTTCCCATTTTATTTATTTATTTATTTATTTTTGGTCAAAGGGTATATCCCATTTTTATGGATCTGATAATTGATTACACATACCTTTGACTTTCTAATGAGTGTTCTAATTCATTAAAAAAAAAAAAAACAAGTTTGCTAGAAAAACCCCTATAAAAGAAAAGAAAGGAAAAAGAAAAAAGAAAAAAAAAGGGGCGAATTTTAACACAAAAATAAATAAATAAATAAATAGTTGAAAAATAATGAATGTGTCTGTCATATTATTGATATGTTCAGTCAATGAAAATTTATCATACAATGCAATTTGATATCTGTGTTATATAACTTACAAACTGCTGCCTAATTTGTTAAAATTTTCTTAATTTAATATATTAATGATGTGATATGCCAGGATGTGATTTTTATAATAATTTTGACCAACAATTATCTAATCATGCTTATGTCATTGAACTGGATGAATGTGGGCCAAATGTGCTTTTTTAGACCACATTATAGTTGTGGAGATTCGACCTATACGGCCCTACAAGAGCCCTTTACAGCCCACACGACTAATGTTTTTTTCTTTCATTGATTTGATGAACACCTTACTAGTTTACTACTTACAAATTATTACCCCCCCACCCCCCGGCTCTCTCTCTCTCTCTCTCTCTCTCTATATATATATATATATATATATATATGAATATGACAATAGCATTACTTTAATACTTAAAATAGTCACTTGGATTCATATCAACCGTGTTATTTGGTTCTGTTTTCTAAGATTTCAAAAAATAGAATTTAAAACTCGTTTGGCACAGTTATTTCAATACTGTTCAAGGAAAAGTTTTGGAGAATACACTCTTTTGTGGTTTCTAACAATAACATGAAGGCATTGGGCATGGTTTACGGAGAGAAAAATGAAATTAGGGTTTATGATAAAACACATGATAATTAAATTATTTAATGATATCAAAACACCTCTATAGTTTAGATAGTATCTCTTACTTCTTGTTAGAGGAAGATGCAAGTTCAAATTTCGAATGGAGGGTTCAATAATAGACGTGTAGACAAATCAGAATCTCTTAGTAACAATTTTGATTCGATCCAATTCAATAGTTTGACATATTATATTATTATAAGTGAATTCATATACATACAATTTGTTATTAATCAAATATATAATTTAATCCGTTAAGGGTATTTGATAAATAAAATTTTTAATTAATCTGAAAGGAGAGAGTCAAACAATGATTAGAAAAAAAAGAAAAAAAGCAAAGAAGAAATACAAATTAAAAGTGTTGAAAAAATGAAGTAAAAACGATTAGTGAGAGAGGGAATTGAGAAGAAGAAGAAAACTAATGTTTAAAATATTGTATACTATGTAAATAATATGGATAAAGTGCATAAAATATTTCCATAATATGTTTATAGAATGTGCGTATCACTCCTCTCATGTGCTGAAAAACATCTCAAAAGTTTTAATTTGTGCAAATAAGACCCCCGAACACATTTGAGGTAGTGTTTGACTAAATTACTCTTACGGAAACATTTTACAAATTATTTTAAAATATCATTTTGTGAAATGATGAAAAATGACACAAAAACTTATAGTTAATATGCACCTAACACCCCAGCATACACACCTCATTTGACATTTTTTGAAGCGTAAAAGGTTATAACGAGTATTACAACATTATTTTACGTAGATTTGTGTTTCAGGAGTGTTTCCACACATTGCTTAAAAAATAAGGGGGCTATTAGCACAATTTTTAAAATAAAAGATAAAAGTGATAGCAAGATATACTTTAAGAGTGTTTTCTAAACTTTATCCTAAATAATATATATTATATTACGTCATATCAAAATCTGTCATAATTTATATACACTTCATTTAATAAATATATTAACAAATTCGAATCATTATCGATTTATCGAATTATAGTACGTCAGATCAAAATCCGTCATAATTTATATACATTTCATTTAATAAATATATTAACAAATTTGAATCATCACCGATTTATCGAATTATATTATGTTAAATCAAAATCTGTCATAATTTATATATACTTCATTTAATAAATAGATTAACAAATTCAAATTGTTACCGATTTATTAAATTAAATATATACATAATCCATATTCTAGTTGTGGGATGGGACACTGGATAAAAATTCTATTAATTGACAAACCTATTTGAGAGTACTTCACTTGTCACATAGCCTCAGTTATTGCCCATTGGACCAAAAGGAAGAAAAAGTTAATGAGATCATAGATTCATATCTCAAGCTTGTTTTTATCTCTTTCTTTGAACAATACCATGTACCCAAAGACACAGAATTAATGAATGGGTCATCCCCCACTAGTACATTGATATTTCATTTTCATTTTTTTGATGATCATGACATGTCCACAAATGAATTAAAACCTATTAGTCCAACTTTTATATATTTGTGATTTTTCTCTTTGGACTAGTGGACCCATTCACCTACTGCAAATTAAGAAGATGTGTTAAATTGAGACATGAAGGGCTCATAATTTACTTAAATTATAGTATATGTTTTTAATTTCTTGGACCCTCCCTTTTCCCACTAGCCTAATCATGTAATCCAGTAACACCTCCTATGTTTTATTTATTACTATTATTTGATTATTATAATAAAATACTTAATCTCATGATCAATTATTTGATCAATTTTTTGCACTTTAATTGACCACTTTTTATATAATATGAATAATGATTGCCTTCCAAAAAAACAGGGAAGCCAATCAGAATTCGAATTCGCTTTGTAGATAATATATCCTCCGAAAATGAAAAAGCCAATCAAAAGCCGAAGATGCATTAAATTGGGACCCACATATGACTCCACTTTAATGCATATGAGAGTTCATTGTATTATTGTGGGTGATTAAGTTGTCATTCATATAAGTTTTCACAAACTTTTTTATCCATAATGATTAGGGGGTCACTCCATCCCAATTTGCTTTAGACAAAAAGGAAAAGTAATGCAGTTCAAATGATGGCACCATCAGAGAAGGAATGTCCTTATTTCCATTACATTTTTTTGGCTTTTTGGCTAAATTACTGTGTGTAAATATCAAAAACAGTAAGTTTGATTTCCTAAACCATGTAAAATAGTTTTAAAGGTTCTTTAAAAAGTAGAACCAAAAATGAGGGGTGAAACTTCCTAGAGGAAGAATGTGTCCTTATTTCCACTAACATTTTTGGCTTTTGCCAAATCACTGTGTGTAAATGTCAAAAACAGTAGGTTTAATTTCCTAAGAGGGGACATTGTTTGGTTTACAATGTGAAACTAGAATTAGACTATTTTAAAGGTTCTTTAAAAAGTAGAACCAAAATGAGGGCTGAAACTTTCTAAACTGAATCCAAATTGGATAAGAACCATACAAACGATTCAGGTAAAATATATATATTTTTATTTTATTTTTTATTTTTGGTTTTCGGAAAAGGTATAGGTTGAAATTGAGGTGAAGTCCATTAAGTGATACAATGTAAAATAATTTGTCGAAAATTGATGGGCAAATTGTTTTAATTAGGTTTAAATTACTTTTTTATTCTTCTTTTAATTTTCTTAAAAGAAAAATTCAAATTTTCATTCTTCAATCCAACTAACTTTTTCCATTTTCATTTTTTTTTTAAATTGTATATTTGAATTTTTTTTTTTCTTTTTATTTTATATTTGTACCTCGTGACTTGAAATTCTGACTCCGTTTCTAATTGTGCTATTAGTCATAATAGTTCATAGCTGGTTGTGATTGGTTTTCAATACACATCAGTGACATCACCGAAGACTAGCTTTTCAACTATCGACTCAAGTAGTTAGTTTAGCGTCTCTTTTAATCAAACTAATTAAACAAAATTTACGAGAATTATAAAAATATTTTCCAGGAAACCTAACAACAAAAACATAATCATTGGTTATTGAATTTAGCATAAAAAATTTAAATACTGAAATTGAACAAAATAATCATCTACATTGATGAAAATCATATTACTTTGACAATTACAGCCACATATTTGAAAAAGAATAAAAGAAAAATTGAGATATGTAACTTTGGTTGGTGCTCAAGTAGTGAGGGGTCATTCAGTTACTTTCATCACATCATGTATTTACAGAGCAGGACAAAAGCTCTTCTCTTTCTTTCTTTTGTTAGTGGAAGATGATGGGAGATGCAAGTACAAGTTGTTAATAAGTAGCTTCTCTCTCTTCATATATATATATATATTACAGAGTAGTGATGAGGGATCCTAATCCTATCCATGTAGTATCTGAGAAAGGTTGGATCTTTTAGTCATGCTCTGAACCAACAAATATGACTGTGAGTGTATTATATATATATATATATATACATGTTTAATTAACACGATACATGTATCTTGTGAGGTTACTTCACTTTATAACCTTCTTTTTCTTCTTCACTAAAGCTACTGATCACTCTGGCTGGATGGCATTCGTAGTAATTGACACGTGTAAATAGGCACACGGGCATGTAAAAGCTTCGAACTGTTTACCACACCCATTTCTCTTGTCCCGTTGTAGATATTAGAGAATGTGAACAATAAATAAATATATATATATATATATATATATATATATATATATAGTAGTGCTCAATTACTCCCTGAAAGTAAGAAATTATATATTCACTTTTAATTGTAGTTTTAGGTTCTAATCCAACGACAATTAGTTAATTAATTTTTATTTTCTTTATTTTAAAAAACTTACATTTTCTTTCTATACCATTAAATATCGTTAAAGAAAAATAACAAAATTAGACAATTTATTAAAGGAAACAAAAATAAAATAATTTGGCTACTTTTTTGTCTGAGTTTCTCTGTCCAATAAAAAACAATTTCCCATCACTACCAATTATTTGTTCAACAAAGTTTATTCAACAAATTTCAAGATTGATGCATATTTTATACTCAACTTAATAAAATATTTTGAATTTGTTCAGCAACTAATTTAGAATTAGGAGATCCCTATTGGCTTCATAATTTTTTTAGAAAGATTCTGCAAAATAACTCTTAATATATTATTATATATCCATTTACATGTTCTCAGTGTTTTTTTAATTTTTATTTTTTTGGTAAATTAATCGATAAAAGCATGCTAAAATATGTATAATATAATTGCAAATCCTAAGTTTTTTCATAATTTATCAATAGAATTGATAAAGTGTGGAAAAAAACTAAAAATGATCTTTTAATTTTAGATTAATTTTACTTCGTCTTAATGGCTGCTTGCGAATTTGACAAAAAGTAGCTAAATTATTTTATTCTTATTTCTTTTAATAAATTGTCTAATTCTTGTCATTTTTCTTTAACGATACTTAATGATATAGGAGGTATGGAAAGAAAATGTAAATTTCTTAAAATGAAGAAAATAAAAGTCAATTAACTAATTGATGTATGATTAGATTTTAAAGTTACAATTAAAAATGAGTATATAATTTCTTGCTCGTGGGGAGTAACTGAATACTAATGATATATGTATGTAAATAATATATGTGCTTGGTATTGTTTTCGAAGGACAGCAGAGTTACGGTCAGTCATGAGAATTTCAAAATTTTGAAAGGAATTAGGTGAAATTTCAACTACTAGGCCTTTATGCATAAAGTTTCACCCACGTAAAAAAAGTTATAACAGTGCAAAATTTTTATTAAAATGAGACGATAAGTACCAAGACGATTCAAAATAATTTGGATCCTTAGGCAAAAAAATAAAAAATAGCCTTTTAATAATATACTAGTATTAAATAATTTAAAAATCAACCTTCTTATTTTGTGAAATGCAAAATTACTAATTACTTAATTAGATTCTTTTAAGTTTGGTTAAAATATATATACACAAATCTATAATAACAAAAATTAATAAAATTGAAAAATAATTAAAGAAATTAAAGACCTTGATTTAGAAAACCCTAATCCAATACTCTACAAATTCTTTAATAAAATAAAAATGAGTTCAAATTAAGAGTAATGAGTATTGAATGAAGAAGAAAGGGAATTATAAACTTGTAAAGAGAGAGAGAGAGAGAGAGAGAGAGAGGAGGGAGACGACTTGTGGAGAGAGGATCAAAAGTATGCAAGGAATAAAGAGAAAAAAAAAAAAAAAAAAAAAAAGAAGATAAAAAAACTAGAAAAAGAATATGAAAAGTTTTACCATTTTCCCAAACCACAATTAAATACATATTTAATATTTACTACAGGAATGTGAATGATAGAGAGAGAACAAAAAAGTTATTTAAGAATATAAATCTTTGGACCAATATTAAGATTTTGTTTGAGGAGGAGATAGAGGAAGAAAAAAAAGGAAAAACTATACTTATATAGTGTTATGAGTCTTAAATAGCAAAACTGTTTATTTTAAAAGTTAATTTTTCACTTTAGTTACATTAGGTAAAATATTTACATATGCATCAATAATTGTTGTTCAAGTCTAAAATAGCCTCCAAATTCTTCTAAAAAACTAAATTATTCCTTTCAAATCAAAATACTTTCTTGATATAATTTCTTTACTTAAAATTTTTAAGAAAATAAGATCTTTCACTTAACTTTGAATCATATTGCTACAACTTTATACACACATACACGAGAATTTATACAAACAATAAAAATAATTAATTACATAGTAAAAACTCGGACAATTAAAGAGTAGTCCTTAAAAATAAATATATAATTAAACTCTTTCATGCAAATAAATCATCTTTGATGTGATGCATGCCTTGAGATGATTATCATTTGGCTTAATTTACATTTCTTATCATTTACTGAAGCAACCATTTAATTTTATGACCTCCCTCTCCCATGTGTGTATACGGTATTTATGTGTGTGTGTGTATATATATATATATTCTATATATATATATATATATATATATTTTCTTTGCACATAAAAGTTTTCACATTTGCAAGGTTTATGTATGAATTAGGCCATGTGGTTGAAGCTATGTACATATTAAATTATATATATATATATATATATATATATATATATATATATATATATAAAATGAATTTTTACTTGCCGAAAAAACAAATCTATATATATAATGAATTTCACTAAATTATTTGTATATTTCTAAATTGACATTTGCAGGTTTAAACCAATATAGATTAGGAAATACGATTAAAGTTAAATGCATAAAATTTCTTTCTATATATATATATAGTTTTTTATTTTATTTATTTTTAGTAATATATAAATCACATGCCCTCCAAGTTGAAAGTCAATTTGAAAATCTTGTTTTTCTAAATTTATTGAATGAAAGAACTATTGATTTGAAATAAGAGTTTAGATAGTATTTTGGACCTAAACAATAGTTAATTTTCAATGTATATATAATTTATTTTGCTTAACTCAACCAAATTGAAAAATCAACTTTTAAAATAAACTGATTTGTTATTAAAGACTCCTATGTCTACCTAATTGTAGTTTCCCCAAAAAAAAAAAAAAAATAAATAAATAAAATAAAATATCATTTAAGTAGTGGTGTTCAAATAATTCGTCAATTCGCCAAACCGATCCGATCTATACAGTTTGGTTTGGTTTTCTAGTTTCGTAGTTCGGTGATGGTTTGAAAAATTAGTAATCCGTAGTGGCCGGATCGGTTACCGGATTGAATGTTGAAAAAATCAAACCGATCCGTAAACTGATCCGTGGCCAATCCGTTCAATTCATATATATATATGGAGCATTGAATACAAAAGAGAGCCTAGTTTAAAATTTTAAACTTGAATATTCAAAATTTTAAAAGGCAAGTTAGTAACTTTTTAAGGGACAATACATGGCCCACATGTCCGTTAAAAATTTCTAGTCCCTAAAAAAGACATTCTTTTTAGGACAGAGAGAGTAATAAAAACAAGATGTCCCACCCACTAGTCAAGCAGGCGTGCGCCTTCAACAAATGCTCCTCTCCTACCGCCTTAAGCTTGGTACCGGGTAGTTAAGATTGCTGCGAAATTTTCACAACTTCAAATTAGTTTCTCTCATTTCATAGTACACACTCTCACATAGGAGAGTCGCCTCTCATCAGCCAAAGCTAAAACACATCATATTTCCTTTCTTCCCTGGCAAATCTACTTTTTTCTTTGGTAAATCAACTTCACAACAAGGCAAATCTTCTTTCTTCTTCGACAAATCTTCTTCCTTCTTCGACAAATCGATCTATTGAAAACGTGCAATCTATAAAACCGAACCGATCCAATCCGTTATTTCACGGATTGGTTTGGTTCGGTTTGAGTATTCACACGGATCGGTTCGATTTCACAATTTACCAATCCGTTGAGACCGAATTGAATTACCTTTGACCCCTAAACCGAACCAATCCGAACCGTGATCAACCGTATATTTAAGGATATAAAATTTTGGGGGTCCAATATTTATGTTACAGTTTAATTTAAAAAACTTGAATGAGGAGTCAAATTATTGATTTATGGAGTCAAAGTCATAATGTTTTTAAAAAATAAATTTTATCCCGATGCCAACGACATAAAAAAGATACAATTAATTTGTCCAAACTACTTCTATTATTTTCAGACACCACTTTTATGCATGCAAATAAGAGTTGTTTGGACAAATAAACTAAATTTTTTCATATCCACATATGCATTTTGGTCAAATTCATTTTTTGAAACACCATAAATTTAACTCCATGAAACAGTAAATATAATTCCAAAAGCCGTGTATATGTAATTATTCCATGTTTTAACTTTAAAATTAGTTTCTAGCTATTCCAAATCACAATTCTTATATAGAATGAGATAAATAGGTATGTAGATAGCTCCACAATGGCTAGTTCACATCAGAATAATTTTAGTTTGATGCACATTATGAACATTAATATTCATATATCTAACATGCGAATCTACTCATATACACAAAGGATTAATAAGAAGTTAAGAACACGTACCATAGCATGAAGCCACGAATTAGCTATTCTCCAATCATTTAAGAGATGTGGGCTCCATCTCAGAGTGGGGTATTGCATGGGATTTGTGAAAGTTGCAATTTTGCAAATGGTGACAAAACACATGCAGGAATATATCTGAAGCACATCCGAACGCTACTAAATTATCACACACACACATGCATTATACATGACTACTGTACGCATATCATATCAGATTAAACTGGGGTTATGCGATCTCTTTCCCTTTGTCTTTTTTTCCTTCAATGGGACTGCTGAAAATGACTGCGTATGTATATAATTGAGCAACATTATTTGACGTTACACCTGACATGTACGGTTCAATCTCGTGAAAGGCTAAAATTTTAAGTACAAATTCATCTTCACCATTTTCAGTTCATTATATATATTTTGAAAATATTTTAATGCGAGAATATGTTTACGAAAATTCTTTGTGACACACACACACACACACGTATGCTTGTGTGAATGCATATTCAATATGAGGACATTGCATGGCCATCCTCCTCCACCATGGCCATCCTCCTCCACCACTACTGTCACCATTAATTCTTACACCTCCCACATCACTACATATACCCCACCAACATCTTGTGGCACTTGATGCCAAAGTGTTCATTAATGTACACCACGAAAATATTATTATTACCAGAACAACATGATTTTGCCGCTATTATCCAAAAATGTAAGGAGAACCCTAAAACTGTACAGTTCATGGTTTGCATCATGAAAAGACATGCATATTATCCAGTATTGATCCCATCCATTCAAAATTTCAGAACAAATAAAGTATCTACTTTGCATCCCCTCTCTTTATGCCATTCCAACTTTTAATATTGCTCTGTACAAAATAACCAAGATCTCGAATTAATATTTTGAATAAATTACACCAACATTTTCTAAAATTTTAACATATTTATTATTTTGATATTACCTAAACCTGTTCGTCCTGAAGTAACTTTGAATATGAAAAGTCATTAATACCCTAATTTTCATATAAGGAAAGGGTAAAATTGTTATTTTATAAAATTTGATCTATAGGTCTGCTCCAAAGAAAACAGTAGAGATATCATTGAACACATATACCAGATTTTAGTAAAAGTTAAAGTAATAAGTATTGAACGATTTACTTTACTGTAATTTGTTTGAAAAATCAAATACGGTAATTTACCTAAATATTTTTTACACTTATCCTTTTATCAACCGACATTAGTGAGATGGTATAATTTCTTGCATCTAGAGAGGTGGTTGAGTTGGAAAAAGTATTGCATTCTAAATTTGAAGTCAGCTTGAGTTGGCTATGGGCACTTGGTGGTTTTGAAATGACTTGAGATTTGAGAAGTAGAACAATTTTTGTTGATGTGGAGGAGATGCATGTTTGAAGCTTCCACATCCAATTGAGTAGATACGAATTCACACAAATGTGGCCGACATACTGTCTATAAAATGCTTCAAAAACTAATACTATGAAATGGACATTATGTTTCTGTGCGTTTTGTTGTCGCCTTCTCCTTTCTTTTTCATTTTTCTCCTTAATCATTCTATTTATTCTACTTCATGCTGGTCTTGCAATTCGTCTTCTTCTTCTTTTGGTTTGTGGTTTGTACCCCATTTCAATTCAATAGGTAGTGCCATCCAGCACATTATGACACACACACACACACACACACACACACGCATATATATATATATATATATATGCTGTTAATAGCTTCTGCTCTTCCATCACTGCAACGTGGACCTTTGTGATAGGTTCCAATTGAAGTCCTAAATTCACACACACACACACACAAACACGTGTGTATGTGTGAGAGACCAAAATAATGCTCTCTCAAGTCTCAATGATTACTCATGGGCTTTACGGCATTAGGTAAAAGTAAAATCATCCAAGGTTCCAAATTATAGAAATTATTAGATAACTTTAGACTATAAGTTATTTTGGGTCCAGTGACTTTAAATATTAATGAATTTAACGATTTAAGACCATTTAATAATTGCTTCATCATTGCAGGAAAAAGAGAAAAAGAAAAAAAAAAAAGAAAGAGAGGAAGCAATTAGAAAACATTTGTAGAACCAAAAATAACAAATAATTGCTTTAATTTTAATTGAAGAAGACTAAACAAGACTGGGCTGGCCCAGGACAAAGCCAGAAGGCAAAAGACAAGCACAAACAGAGCAGACAATTAAATGAGGTCCATCACAATGCCGTTTTCCGAAGGGTACAAAAAGGTACAAATATTAACTTCTCAAATAAATTCATGTTGGATAGAGTACAGACCAACCAAATTCCTATCCTACATTGTAACATGGTTGCCTTTCTCACATTGGAGCAGTATTGAACAACAAATGAACAAGGACTGAAAAATGGAACTAATGATAGGTGAAACTTAAGACAGAAAACCAACTAATCTCAAGTCAACTTTTAATATCTAATTTCTTTCGCAACCTCAAAGAAATGGGCAACATTCTCCTCCGGTGTACCTACTACGATGCCATGGCCAAGATTCAAAATATGTTTGCCTTTACCTGCTTTCTGCACGGTATCATTTATCCGTTTGGTGATGAACTCTTTCGAACCAAAAAGAACGCCAGGATCCACATTGCCCTGAACTGCCATGTCTGGCCCCAATCTTCTCCTACCTTCAGCCATGTCAACTGTCCAATCCAAGCTGACCACATCAACACCTGTCAATGGTAGCCTCTCAAGCAGGCCCCCTGATCCACTTGCATAAAGGATAAGAGGAAAATTTGGATGGGTTTGTTTCACAGAATCTACAATCTGCTTCAAGTAAGGCAGGCTGAATTCCTCAAAATCAACTGGACTAAGTTCTGTGGCCCATGAATCAAAGATCTGAACAGCTTGAGCTCCATTGTCAGCTTGGTATTGAATATACTTTGCCATGGAAGTCGTGAATTTCTGAAGAAGTGCATGAAGTACCTATGGGAGAAAACAAAAGTTGAGCATATCTTAAAGTCACTCTATCACAAAGGGGGGAAAAGTTTACTCTCTGATTAGTTCATAAGATAGGGTAAGCAATACGTGATCTGCTAAACTCTTTCAAAAATCCCTGAAGGAGATTGAATATGATATAATAAAGCAATGGCCATGAGTTTACAAATGGATGCATAATGAAAAGCTTTTATCCACACAGCTGTTTTACTTTTTCCATGCATCACTTGGATCCTCATGCCCTATGCAATCAACAAGGATGGTTAGGCTTAAGTAATTGTCCAAGTCCAGGAGTTCGGTTTACTAAAAATACTACACCAACCATCAGTATCTCACTTCAACTCCATAAAGCCTACTCCCAAATATTTGGGGAGCAACCATGCGTACTATATAAAATAATATGTGGGTGATGGAAAACCTTTATTACTTAGACTGATATGTATATACCACAAAAAGTGAGAACAAGTTCTCACACATTGCCATGATCTTCAGTTGCACACCACATAATTGAAAAGCAGGGTGCATAAAATTCAAGATAGCCTAATGATGGAAAATCTTATAAAAAATGGGTTAAGTACTTATCAAAAAAAAAAAAAAATCAAGATATATCCAATACAATGATGCAGAGAGAGAGAGGGAGAGATGGAAATGGTGATTGTATTTCAACAGTATGTGCACCAATACCTATATACACGCATGTCTTCATATACATGTATGCATATGTATACAACAGCATGCATTACTGGCAAGAGCTTCAGGAATGCACAAAAACACACTCTTAAATCATAACTCCAAAAAATTTGGTACTGCAAGCCTTTTCATGATTTGGGACAAAAATCAGTTGGTGTGATTGTAAGATGAACTGTCCAGACATGAGAAGAGTCAACACTTAATATTAGTGAGTCTGAAGCATCAGATCTTGAAAATGTGTATTTTCTGGGTTATAGAGCTGTTCCTGAAATCTATGGGTCTGTCCGGCTCTGTTCTCTGGGGAGAAACTTGTTTCAAATAACAGATAACAGTTTGAAAATTAGTTTGGTTGACAGTTTTATGATAACAAATGCTATGTGAACAGAGTTAAAAGATATCCAACTTCACACAGTAATATTTAGTTTTGAGAAAACTGTTTTCAGTTCTCAGAGTTGCCAGAATTTGTTTTTTAAGACAGACCCTATATCACAGAAGACTATTTAAGTTGCATTTCACTGGTATGCCTTTTATATTTCACATTATAGGTCCAAGAAATCTAAAGCAAAATAATATGCATTCACCTTGGGTTGAGAAAATGCTAGTCGCTTTATTTTTGAGAAGTGCTTTGACGAACCACCTTCAACCACATATGACGCTAGAGTGAATGGAGCCCCAACAAAACCTAGCACTGCTGATTGATTATCAACCTGACAAAACAAAGATAAGAAGAATATAAAGAATATCTCAGATTGGGTGAGGGCAGAACAATACTAAATAAATTGGGAGGTTTCCAGATTTCATCCAAGTTCCAACAGAAATAACCTTAAATCAACGAAAGAATTCAAATCAAATTTGCCAAATTTGTTTGAACTGAGAAAAAGAAGTTAAAGCAAGGATGATATGATGCTGCCAAGTTAGATATTTAGGAATAAATCCAGGGAGAGATCTTTGATGTTCTCCTCAAATATGCAATTGAGCAAGAATTTTTTTTTTTTTTGATAAGTAAAAATAAATCAATTAATACTACACCCATGACTTGAACTTGAAACCTTAAGCATACAGTTGAACAAGAAATTAAACTACACTGAACTAGTATTAGGCACAAGGAAGGGATCCAACAGGGTTCTGTAAAGTAAGCATGGTTCATTCAACAATGATCAGACAAAAAGTTGAGTTCCTTTCCTCACAAGATTCTAAAGCTTCCTTGGACGCCAAATGAGGTTACTTCTATTATTTCTACGCAAACATTGAACCTAGACATTTGCTATTTTGGCAGTGTCCCATCAATAGTACAGGCAGGAACATTCAGGATAAAAAAAAAACGGTACAGGCTGGAAATGTTGGCAATACTATTTTTACCCTCAAGAACCAACAAAGATGCAACATCTATGCATGTTTCGGCCTTGAATGTTTCATATTCACTCAATAATATTGGAGAAAAGTTAAAAGAGGAAAGGACAAAAAAAAAAAAACTCATAGCAGGATAATTCAAACGAAACGTGCCAATCAGACCTCTTTTCGTAAGATTGTCAATGCTTCCCCTACATATGGAACTGAATCCTCAGGAATAAATTCTCTCACTTGATCAACATCAGCAGATGTGCATAGAGGATTAAATATGACAGGACCCTTCCCTTTTACAATGTCAAAAGGTATGTTCATCCCAGAAAGAGGTGTTAGAATATCCGAGAATAAAATGACCTGCCACAACGATCAAAACAACATATTTATATCAGTGAAACTAGAAAGCGGTACAGAGCAGTCTAAGGAAACCAAGACAACACTAACATGTGGTCACATATTTAGCCACATGTAGAACTCAAAATTTGGCATGATTACCATTATACACAATGGAAGAATGGTGTTTCAACAGATAAACATAATTAATGGTGTGAAGAACTGAGCTAGAGATGCACAATTATAATAAGTGTCAAATGACAATTTCAAAGAAAATTTTATAGCAAGGCACTTACCCCGTCAGGTTTAAATACTTTCCACGGCTGTAGAGAAATTTCTACTACAAGATCAACATTTTCTGATCTTTCACGAAAAGAAGGATATTTCTCACAGATGACTTGGTAACTCTATGGCAAAAAACAAAAAATAAATGAGATCCCGCTTATTCAAATTAAATTAAGCAAATATCCATGTTTGGGAATAAAAAGTACAATAAAAATATATACATAAGAACAACAATCTTTCTTAAGGTACAAAAAATAGAGCAACTACTGCAAGAAAATCATTAGAACTTCTAAATAGCCAATCAAGTATACCAGAACACTATGCTTGCAAGGGGCTGTCTGGTTGTTGAGCAGAAAGTTTTCCAAGGAGTAACTTTTCTTCAAACCAATTATTATTATTTTACTTTTTTCTTTTGAGGCGAGTATTTTTAGCATGTAAAGATAACACAAATACATGTATCCTTCTGGTGGCACATTGACAATCTTGAAAGCTAAACAAAGCTGCTGTATTTGAATAAAGGACCATCTTTTCTAGCAACATCACATTTTTCGGACAGCCACATAGTTGAAACACGGTGTGAAGAAGTTCAGAAATTCCGAGACTACAATGTTGTTGCTATTTTTAATCTAATCTTAAACCGAATGGAAATGCAACCAACCCCTTTCCTGCATCAATAATTGCTCTTTATTCAGATACTAAATTTGAATCTATGGAAGCAGATGCACCAGAAGTCATGCTTTGCACTCAAACAGACATTTATAAATCAATTTAACAAGAACATACCAAATTTCAGAAAGAGCAAGCGACAACAAAATATGAATCTATGGCAGACGAAAATTTTCAATAAACTGCCCAAAATACAAAACATGATAACTATCCAAGACAGAAGCACATGAACCTGCCTTCATGTATCTCCCTGCTTGCCTCATTAGCCAAACTGGGGGTCTTTCCACTTCCTGACCTCGAACTGCATTAAGCAACAAGGGCTCAGTTGCATTGACAACCTCCCTTTCTGCAACACTTCCTGGAATGTGAATTAAAACCGAAAAACTTAAAATTTATCAATTCGGAGCTTACTTAGTAACAGGAATTAAACCCATATAAGGAAACACACAAACAACCAATAGATTTGGAATTCATCAAAACTAATAATAATCTAACAAACAGTCAACATATGCGTATATATATAAATATAAATATTCTTGTGTAATTGCACACACATACACACAAATTGCTATCTGTTCTAATTTTACACATCACATCCATTGCTGCTATGATCAAATCGCACAATGGGTTTTCAGTAAAATTCTCTTTTCTAACATTTCGTCAATCATTTCAACAATACACACACAAAACCCAATTGCGGGTCATTTTTTACGGACAAGAAGATCAATTAAATGGTTTACGAAATTCCCAAAAAGAGACAGATAATGTGTAGAGTATGAACAATTAGTGTAGATAAAAGTGAAATGAAAATTACCTGCAACGGCACAGTGGATTTTAGGCCTCAAATTTGGGCGAACGGAAGTGGAAGTTGATTTGGGAGAGATGGAGACAGCAGAGAAAGAAGAGAAGGAACAAGAACTGTAAAAACACGACATGTTCGCCGGTAAATTGCAAGTCTAAACCTCCCCTTGTCTGGGAATAGTTCGCATTTCTTAAAATCTCTTAAATCTGTTATTGAAGTATTCTGTGTGTGTGTCTGGTTGGGTATGGGGATGGGGATTGAGATGGACAAGTGACGGATAAAAGATAAGGGGGCTAAATGTATCTTGTTAGCTTTCGGACCTCTTCAAACGTAAATATACATATATAGTACTGTATTTATTTATACAGACATAATAGACATATATTAAATTAGGGGTGGCAAAATGAGTCATGGGGCATCAACCCGTTTATATTCTTATTTTAAAATAAATATAGTTGAATTATTTTAAAATATGGGTCAAAATTAGTGACCCATATTCAACCTATTTTTATAGAGGGTTAAATGGGTTAAATATGGGTTACCTATTTTGACCCATGTTTCACCTATTACACAAGGGACGCAATTTTACATCCTCTATTTGACTCAAATTTACCTTTTCTTCTTCCATAAAATTCTCTTACACGATCCCAAATTCTCTCTCTCCCACACTCTCTAAGATTCTCTCTGTATTATCCTCTTTCTCTCTCTAAAATTCTTTATAGTATTATAGTATTACTCTATTACACACATAACACATATACAATATATTCTATATTATATATGTTTTGCTTTCCTACCAACAATATCCGTTACTTCTTTTGGTAATTCTTGCCACAATATCTAATGGTCCATCCCCTTTTCTCGCTACATGTGCATGTACATTTGCAAACATATATAGGATGTTGAAATTGAATATGGGTACTTCTTATCATCGATGGTCTAGAAAGGGAAGGTGTAAATGATCCTAAGGAATTCCATGAGAAGGCGGGAATTCCATGAGAAGACGTGTTAGAGTTGCATCAATCTTTTATTTTTTGGTTTGTCTACTGCAAAAATAACAAAAGCATTTGTCTTGATAAAATCATTTTATCTCTCAGCCCAATGGGTTTACAAATAGGTTGACATTGAAGATAATTGTAAGTCAATTATGCAACTCAAGCAGTGGATTGTTCAACCCAATTCTAATAAAGGACACTGTTAATCTACTTAAGCATCTCCCAGATCATGAACTCTTCGTGTATGTAATACTATTGCTCAAAACAAATATATGTTTACATCTGTATTTCAAAGTAGGAATACCTGATTTATTCATTTAACTATTTATTCTATAAAAAGCTTAATAGATGATTTCATATATTTTAGGGTAAAGTGCATTAAACCCCCCTAAACTATTAGGGTATGTGCAAGAAACCCCCTTAAACTATAAAAGTTGCAAAAAACCCCTCTGAATTATTGGGATATGTGCAAGAAACCCCCCTGAACTATAAAAGTTGTACAAAACCCCCTTGAACTATTGGGGTATGTGCAAGAAACCCCCATGAACTATATATTTTTTTGCAGTTTACCCTATTCGCGCGAATTGATTGACTGAAAGGGACGATGAAGCCGAGGAATTTGTTGTTGGGATGGTGGGTCTCCTGTCATAGCTCCATTATAGCCGTTGCACCACCCGCCAGATCCGTCGGCCATATATATCACACTTCTCTGCATCGTTGCGTCAGCCCATCACCATTACCGCCTTGCCCGCCGTTTAACTCACCTTGCTTGCCGGTCCACCGTCCATTCCAAGCTCGCCAGCCCATTCCGCCATCTCCATAGCCGAGCACACCGCCGTCCGTATTTCAAGCACATAGCCGTCCACAGTTCACCGCCGAGCCCCCTTAAGCTCGCTGCAGCCTCCACAGTTCACGACCGAGTCAACCGAGCTCTCATCACGGCCGAGTCCTCTGCGCACAAGCCGCCATCATTTGAGACCGAGCCATCCTGCCGACCTCGGATTTCTTTGGTCTCTTCTCTCTCTTTCTCTCTAGCTCTCTGTTTTGGGTTGTATTTGGTGAAAAACATCTTTTGGCAGGAAAAAAAATGTAAGAAGTGTATAAGTTAAAACGACGCAGTGTGTTATAAAGGTAAACTGATCTTTCAAAATTTTTGGTGTCGAAAGCTGATGTCATGGGGGTAAATTACAACAAAATCATAGTTCAGGGGGGTAAATTGCAACAAAATCATAGTTTAGGGGGTTTTTTTGTAGTTCAGGGGGGTTTCTTGCAAATGACCAATAGTTCAAGGGGATAAATTGCAACAAAATCATAGTTCAGGGAGGTTTTTTGTAGTTCAGGGGGATTTCTTGCAAATGACCAATAGTTTAAGGGGGTTTAATGCACTTTACCCTATATATATATATATATATATCTCTCTCTCTTACCTTCATGTATATCTAGTCATAAAATAAAATAATATAAATTTAAAAAAATTTCCAAAATAAAGTAGAAGATTTACACTTATTAATACATATTTTTACAAGCTTTTATCCGTCTAAAAAGAAAAAAAAAGAAAAAACAGTACTACTCCCGTAATAATGAGATTATTTAGAATAATGACATTTCTTTTCCCTAAAATGGGTTGATGGGTTATGACGAGTTGACCTGAACCATTTTAACCCAACTCATATTTAACCTATTATAAGTGGGTTGAATATGGGTTACAATTCATATTTAACCTACCCATTTTTTACCTTGCCCAAACCCGACCCAACCCGTCTGTTTGCCACCCCTAATCTATATACCCTATAAAAGTGTATTCAATTTATAATATTTATATACATTTTATAAAGTTATTTTTCGTTAAAAGAAAAGTTAATTGACATTTGGTTAACACCTCTTTAAACCATTGCGTATTAAAAAGTATAACGATAATTTTCAAAAGTCATCAACTGTTAAGATACCTCTTGTCAAGAGTTATCTGTGGTCTATATATATGTAGAGAGTCCTATATTTTAAGATTTCACAAGGAAAAAAAAAAAATCGTCTTTCCCTCTGCAAAAATGTTATTCTTAGTTTATAAAAGTTGCTGTTAAAATTGTTGGAGTCATGAGATTTGGGTGTTGCCTAACTCTTTCTTTGAAACGATTCACATTCTTCTTTCTTTTTCTTATTTTCCTTAACATTTTTATGCCCAATTTTAATATAAGAAATAAATGTTTATGTTAAAATAGTTTTACAAAATTATATACGTTAATACGGTATTTTTTAGCCGTTAAGATGTTATGTTTTTCGTCTATATATGGCTACAAAATCCCATATTTTAAGATTTTAGGGTGAAAAAAATAAAAAAGACTCTGCAAAAATATTGTTCTATTTTCAAGTCTATACATTAATACGGCGATTTTCAGCGGTTAAGATGTCTATCGTGTCTAGAGAGTCCCATACTTTAAGCTTCTAGGACAAAAAAAAATACTGTAAAAATATTATTCTATTTTATTATTATTGGAGTAAAAAAAATTTGGTGCTGTGAACTCTTTCATTTGAAACGATTCTTACGGTTTCTACGTTCATCTCTCCCCCACACGGGCCACACACACGCGCACACACACACACACACACATATATATATTTCAACATGCTATCAATTTATACATTTTAAACAGTTTTTTAATTTTAATCATCGACATAAACGTAATTTTTCATTTTAATTAAAACTGTTTTACAAAATTATATACGTTAACATTCCACAACGATAATTTTCAAAATGCACCAGTTATTAAGATTACAATTGTCACTGGTCTTTTCTCTACAAATGATTAGAGAGTCCCAAAATTTTCAATTAATTTCAGAAAAGAAAAAAGAAAGAAGAAGAAGAAGAAGAAAAAAAAAAAAAAAAAAAAAAAATTCCTTCATGTTCTCTTTGAATATATCATTCTATTTTCAAGTTTCAAGTCTGTTGTCTACTAATATAGTATACTTCTTTTATAAAAATTTTTTAAAGTGGATAAAAGTTGCTTATAAACTGTTGGAATTACCATATTTGGGGTGTTGCCAACTTTTAATTTTAATTTTAATTTGCTGGAGTCATCAGATTTTCTTTCTTTTTATATCTATAAATTTCTTTATTAAAGTCAATTGGATTTATTGTATTTACATACACTTTTAAAGTAGCTATTTTAATTTTAAATAAACAAATTACGTGACTTAAAAAAAAAAAAAAAAAACTACTTAAAAGTTATAACCCTTTTTAAAAGTCATCTTCTTAATGCAAACACTTCTAATACTTTAATAGTTACACATTAAATTATTTTCTATTTGTATACATTTTTATTAATTTAATACTAACTTAAATAAATTTACTTCAATTATCAAATGAAATTATGACACAACCGTTCATGCAAATAACACAACCTTTCACAAAGGACATAAATGTCGGATAAAACAATTAAAATATCAATTGTCTAACATTTTCAATTCAACTACTAAACCTAAATGATCATGAAGTAAATAACAACATTAACATGATATCAACAAATGAGTCATTAGAAAAAGTCACATCATCATCCAGTAAAATTCAACAATAAATATTAAATATCAATTCAAAATAATTTTGCTGGTAAAAAGAGTCATTGTAATTAAATACAATTTTAAGTTATTTTTATTAGTTAGTCAACATTTCCATGATGAAATTTCTTCTTTTATTTTTTGTTTTGAAAGATTTAAAATTGAAGTCAATTTTATTTTATTTTGAGATATAATTATATATTAAATACCAATTAATTATTCAATATGTATTTTTATTTACATGCATTGCACGCGGCGATTTTCTAGTTATACATAAGTGTGTGTACATTTACCATAGATCCATACAGCATCGGTTTACGTGAATTATAGATCAAAACATGATATGCTTCTTTTAAGTCTGCAATAAAGATGATTATCCTCCAAGTTAAATTTCTCTACTACCTCCTTATTGTAAGTTTAATTATTAAAAAAAATTGATGTCAATTATGTGTGAAATTTAATTCACACAAACCGACGCCGTGTGGACCTTTTAAGTAAAGGTTCAAGGTTGAGTCATGTTTACCTAAAATGGTAAAGGTTAATTCATTATATTCTTCTTCTTTTGGTTAAATGTGAAGGAAATAAAAAAAAAAAAAAAGATATTACTATAACTTTATTATTATAGCTTTAATATTAAAGGTGATTTGTAAGGACCAAAACATTGAAAAGGAAAAAAATGCTTTCCTTTCCCTCCCTTTTTCCCCAAAAACCCATTTCCCCTTTCCCTTCCATATGATGAGCTCCCTTATCCCTTCATACCACCTTCCTCCCTTTCTCTCCTATCAACCAACCACGCAAACCCTATCACTTCTTTTCCCTCCACACATTTCTTTCTTCCACCCTTTCCCTCCCATAAACATGAATCCATAAGGCCAGTTCCAACTATAAACTCTCTTCTCTCCACCGCAATCGGGTTGAGAAACAATGGATTCCTCGGGACTTGGGTTGTCACGAGCAGAACCTCGAGCTTTGTATGGAATAACCTCTCGGCCATCCTTAGACCCACCCTCACCCTAACCACATAAACAATTGCCAATGCAAATCAATTTTGAGTTTTATCACCAAGCAACAACAAAAGAAGCACCATATTTTCAGAATCTGGAAATATCTGCTGTTTGATGCTCCAAGGTTTCAGCATCTCATTAATGACTATGAATTAAGTAATGCATAAATTATGATAACTGAAAATCCTCATACCACAAGACTAAGACCTAGATGGAATGTCAAATATATTTAAATTTCACTCGATTTTACATGATAACTCACAAAGAATAAATTTTATCAATAACATTACTTTCCAGTCTGCACTGCCCACCCCAAAAATAAAATGATATCCGTCAGTCAGTAAATTTACATCAAAAAATCTAATAACTAATCTGGATTTTTGTTTGCTATGGTAACATCTGTTGGCATTCTGACTAAAATTAAGAAATGGGATTTAATTACATGACAAATTTTGTATTCATCTCATCTCACATTCTCACTCATGTCTATAATGTGAAAAAAAACAAAAAAGTAACAGAAAAAGAATTAGTAAGATAATTTGCTGCATAATTACAAGGAGGAAATTACATAAGAGGGGAGAAAAGAATGCTGGGTTGGAAATGAATCAGAAAATGGTGTCAATAGTAAGCTTCCTTCTTCGAGGAGATTTCTCAACTATTTGTTTTTGCAGATCCATGAATGAGGAACCCTTGTGAGCAAATAACCTCCGGAGATTGATCACGGAAAGCTCATTAAAGCTGGCAACCGCGAGATCAGCTTGCACTAGATCGTACCTGCATGTTTCAATATTTTCAATGTAAATTTTTAACACGATGTATAAAATTTCACAATCGTTCTTTATTCTATAATAAGCCCATAAAAGAATTTCGAGCAATAATTTCACCATTGGACATCAAATAGCAAGGGAATCGTACATTTTGTTTTCCAAAGCATCTAAATGAACAAATCATTTGTTGAATATTCATTACACAAGTATACCAAGGGAAACACGGGGCATCATCAAACATATCTGAGCGTTTCAATTTCAATGAAAATTCAAACACCTCAAACTAAAAGTGCAAGTACGTACGCTGGGTGAGCACCAATCAGTGCTACTGCCATCATTGTGCAATTGTGAGCAGCAGTGACACCCTTAGGATCATCTTCAAACACAACACACTTGGATGGTTTCCTGTCCAACTGCAAGAGTCAAAGAACCACAAGAAATAAAATTAACTTCAAAAGTTAGATCTTTGATTATCTCTGTTATATTAACTTTGACAACATTCCTTTTCTAGAATGTTTTCATAATCAAGGATATCTATATTTAAAGAATTAAGTTAGTGGTACTTTATCCATTTCCAAACAAGTGAAATCAAGTATACTAACATTTGCAAGCAACTAGGGAAAAAAGAAAAAAGAAAACATTTACAAGCAGTCAACTGTTTTTTCCCCAACAGAAGACATTTATGATGCAATGTTTTTTATGGCATGTTCTAAATCATACCTTCATGGCCGCAGAAAGAAATCTATGAGCAATGGACTCCATGCCATCTTCCTCAGATACAATTGCCTGCAACTCCAAAAGAGAATGGTCAGCAAGTGCATAAATGGTGTGCTTAAGTGCTACGCACGTGGACTAGCAAAGAATTATGTTAGCTCCATTTGGTCTAGCAATTTCTTAAGATCCATCTGTATCCATCTTAAGGATCCCTGCAGCCCATCAGATCAGTCAATAGTCAACTTGACCCGCCAGATCTCTTATAGTTATAGAATATTTGTTATAGAAATAATGTGCTTGATGCGACATCTAAGATTAACATTGCAAGAAGCATCAGAATGCGGTTGGAATTGTGAGTAATAAAGGTACAATCCATTGTTTTTAAGTGGTAGGTAAAAGTAGAAGAATGGTGACAAGCAATTAGATAGATGTATTTTCATGATTTAAATATCTGAAAACTTTCTGGGACAACATAGCTCTACACTGTTGCACATTTCCATCATAATGTGCAATTCCAAGAATATTATATATAGGGAAAAGATTCCAACTCCGACAAGAAAAAATCACCAACCTGAAAATACTTCTTAAGCCCCATCCTCTCTAAGGCTTTGACCATATTGCTCCGATCAAGCCTTGAAACAACAGCGCAAGGGATGCGAGCTGTAGATACTGCATCCAGCCATTCTTCCAGCCCCTCCATGGGTCTCGAAAGCTGAAGAAGGAGAGGAGGTGAAGAAGATCATTAATATTAATATTAAATTATTGTATTTAAGTCGCAAACATAAATCCATATAATCATCCAAGGCAAGCTCTCACTTTCAGAAGATTGTCATAATATAATTGCGAAAGCCTCAGCTTCAATCTATCCAAATCACTTTCGATATTCTCCCAGAGCAAAACCTGAAAGTTGTTGAAGACTAGTGATATCTGGGATCGGTTACAAAAGCAATGGTTGACTGGGAAAAAAAAATTCTTAAATAAATGACGAAAAAGTAAAAGAAGCAGATGAGGTCTTTCCTATAGCAGCATCACAAGGTATTGGCAAGGAAAGTGGAATTCCAGATTTATATTTCAATCTGCAGTACTTTGATTGCAGATTGAACTTGCTATGAAACCATTTTCCTTTTCTTTTTAATTGAAATTAATGAGTAAATTATATAGCCAAAAAGCAAGGAGGAAAATAACTACACAAGCCGACAGTGGTGATGCATGCACAATAAATAAACAGGACACGGTTCGTGTGACTCAATCGAATCTAGCATCCAAAAATAACAGGCCTTTTTATTCACAAAAAAATTATAACATTATACATATGATCTACGATACATAAATCAAAGTAAGAACAAATATGTCGTGCATGATAAAAACTGGGAAGAGATCAGGAGCATAACTATGATAGATAAAAACCGGGAGGAGAAATCAAAGTATGAAGAAAATATGTCGTGCAAGAGAGAAACCGGGAAGAGATCAGGAACAACAACAACACAATAATAATACTAATAATACTTATAAAAAAAAAATAGTACTAATAATAAATAATTATTACAATTATAATTATAATTATAAATATTGCTTGATAAGCTTATTCAGGTTTTCTTACTTCTCTGTCATCCATTATAAATGTTAATTTGAGAGCAATATGATATTAAATTTCTTCAAATAAACAATGTCTAATATTGCCATAGCAATGTCTAATATTGCCATAGCAAAATCTAAATAGTAATGATCATTTATGTAGCTTTAATAGACCAAAGACGCCCCATAACCATACAAGTACAGATTGAAAGACTAGCTGTTAGAGATCTTGTAGAACTTTGCTAAATAGTGAACTTCAGTCTCCCAAAAAGTTTCTTTCTGAAACAACCCACTAAATCATAATAATTTTAACAGAAAAAATAAACCAAAAATTATAATGATCATTAATTCCCAAACCTGACGGAAAACATGATCGGCATCCGCATAAAGCAACAGTCTTTGTGCATCACCATCTTGAGGAATCTTCTTACCTGTATGAGAAACAATAAGACAATCAAACTTGGGGGTGGGGGGGGGGGGGGGGGGGGGGGGGGTGGTGTGTGTAAAAGAAAAATCATAAAAAGTCATTTCCCAGTACGCTCCCCTTAATCAAGGGTGCTGGGAAGAGTGGTTTGGATAAAAACCTAAGCATCAAAATTATTTTCACAAATTGACTTCTCGGCATTCACGAGAAAAAAAAAATCGTACACAGTCAAATTTTAAAAGGAAAAAAAATATAAAATATAAAATGATATGGATGTACTGTATCAAAATGAAGATTGGCACAAACAATTTTTAGGTTGGGGAACATCCATTAATGAGTCTAAACAATGCTATAAATGCTTCACAATCTGACGTAGGTTAGCAAGTCACTGCTAGGTTATTAAGTGCTTAACAATCTATAATGTTTTTAAGTCCGACGTAGTCAAACAACACAAAAAGGGAATTTGGTAGCCAATTGCTTTATTATAAGTTTCCTGGAAAGTCACCACTAGGCTAGCACTGGACGGCTGGACCCCTATGGCTAAATGCAGGTGGAAGGTCCCTTGCTAGACGTGGAATTGCTCGAACATGCTTTAATACATAGGTAGTGGAGGTCAAGTTAACATTTTCCAAGCTTACTTTATGGAGTGGTGATATAAATATTGCATAAGGGGATTGGCAATGAATGTCACTTTGGTCGAAGGTTCGACATTGACAATGAGGATAACAAAAGTCAAAATTGGTGAGGTTTGAGACAATATTGCGGTCAATGACTTAATGATGGAGATGGTACAATACAGAGCAAAATAGAAAGAAGAATACGGGAAGACATTGTCATAGACAACACCAATTTGTGAATACAATGACCTTGGACAGAAGCACAGAAACAACTCATGTCACTAATTCAAACAGTTAAGGAAAAAACTTTGGCAAGTTGGTTGGTCCAGTAGAGCTGGTGATGATTGAGGAAGAAAAGAATGCAAGATTGTGCATAAGCGCATGCACATGATGGACCAATGAATAAATGAGAGTTGAAAATTCCATCATTATGACCTTTACCACCTATTTTCTTCATAGGAAGTGCCCAAGTACCTTGATTAGTTGCCATCAGAAAACACATTTACTAAGCTAACCGGTCGACCCAGACAGTGTGACTTGGATGCAGTTGAACAAGCTGTCACAAATTAAAGTGAATGCTTACATGAGTACAATTTGTTGATTCTGATCTATGGCTTGAAGAACAAACTAGGAGGCAATCGGGCAGAAGAGGAAGAAAAGAAGCCAAGAGAAAGAAGTATGTTGAAGTCAGATGTGAATAGGTTGAGATTCCTATTTTATGAATACAAAACCAGTATCTATTTTGTCGCCAAACATTTGGAACTTATCTTTTGTCAGTGGTAGAGTTTTTAAATATACCACTTTTATGCAAAATGAAGTTTTAAACTTTTCTAATCATTTTAATTAATAAAAATTCAAAGATCCTATTAAGATTTCAGTTAAAAAAACAGTAGGGGATCCAAACAATTTCCCCAAAAAAAGATGAAAAAAAAGAAGAAGCGGATCCAAACCACAGCTATCCTCGTAATCCAACAATTTAATAGAATAAAGAAGATTCTACCCTTTCCTGTCTCTGTGTCTCTAACAAGTAGTGCCATCACCTATTTTCTAGTGGTCAGTGGGACAACCAAAAGTTATACGAGAGAATTTAAGGAAAATACTCGATTTGTTATTATTTTCTTCTGTTGTTTATTTATATATTTTTCATTTCCATTTTTGGTAAATTCACCATACATGTGTTCTCAATCGGCACATGAACGATGCACATCCAATTGAAGTAAAAAAGTCAAGCGAACAGCTTGTGGTCTCTTTTCTTGCTGTAATTTCTTAGATATAATCTTCAGTGTTTGAGTAATTTTGCTGTCTGCCTTCGTTCTTCATAATCACATCCTTTTTAATTATTTTATGTGACCATACACTTTAAGATGAATCTTCTATAACTCTTCCATTTTTTATACCAAAATAATACCAGGTTCCCTGGTGACCATAAATGAATAAATAAATAACGCTTCTGCCCTTTAACATTCTGTGCAAAAATATAATCTAAAGTCGATATATATTTCAATTAAAAATATATATATTGATCAAATGTAATGACAATAACTTTATACAAATGAAGAATTTATAAATTGTTACGGACAACTCTTGATACTCTAATGTTGAATACTGGATTTTGACAACAAACTTAGTAACTGGACCAAGACAAATCTACATAAAAAGATTCATGTGGATCCATAAAAATAAAAAAAAAAACACTAGGGGGGCAGCCTTCTGACTTCAGTGCCTTTATTGAAGTAATGAGCTTTTAAATTATGATTTGCTCGTGTGGATTTCTCAATAGGGCTTTCAATGACAGCAAATTGACTTGGAGCTATAATCAAACTGGTCAACATTGTATCTAGGGCAGACTAGACAAAATCCTTTTGAATGGGGACTGACTGCTTCTATATGAATGGCATTTGACCATTTGCCTAGAGAACCATATGATCACTTTTCCTCTGGTAATCTCCTTAGCAGATTATAATACTTGTAGGCCCGGGATCTTTCGCTTCCAAAGAATGTGGATTCGGCATGAAGATTTGTAATTTTTTGTTTGATCTCAACCATGCTCGGGCAAACCTTTTCAAGTTTTACTATTTCTCAAGCAATGAAGACAACAATACCTAATTTCACAATTGCTAACACATGCTTATGTAAAAATTTAAAATATGCACATCCATTGATTTACAAGATCTAGTAATATTTACTTCTAGTAAGTGAAGCCATTTCAAGGGGTGAACATGCTACATACCCTCTTCAAAGGCAAGTTGTTCCCAAGCTTTCACCTTCAAAGCTCGAGTATCCGCCTGAAACACATTAAATATGCAAATACATGGTCTCAAAATCCCGATAGAGTAGTTTGTATGTATACAAAATATAAAATAACAACAAATACAAAAACTTATCAATGTTGTCCAGCTATGTACCTATATGACGTATTGAATGTTATTCTATCTATATACAACATAAAGTCCCTTATTCATCTTCTGCTATTGTTGAGAGCTCTAGGATCTTCATCAACTGCTTGAACCTGAGTTTTTTCTGGTACTTTTCTTGTCCTATTGGACTGAATCTATAGCAGTGGTTTTTCCTCCTATAATCACCTAATGTGAAAATTAAAAGCAAATGATACATGGGCTGTAGTTCCTCAGTCTGTTATAAAAGTCACAGTTCCTTTAATTCACAAGGTGTTAATCTTAAGGTGTAATAAATGTGTACTTCGGGTTCTTCACGCGCCTTTAGGCATTTTGCATCTAGCCAATGAAAAAAATAAGAAGATATTTAATATAAGGCATGGTATTTTCAAACACCAATTTTGAAAAAAAACAAAAAAAACAATCAATCTAAATGCAACTTACAATGTCTTAGAAAGGCTCCTTGTAGTTATTATAGCACTAATGATAAGATTAATAAAGTGAAACTGGATTTGAACAACCTTGTAAGAAGCTTAAGGATAGTGCTGCATATGATTGGATATTTGGTGGACAAGCTATTGAAAGTTTGTAAGCAATGGATAGAAAGAAGCTCAAGTGGTGACCTTTGGAAGTATCTACTCAACGTCTAGGAAGCACGGACACTCCTCTGGGGGTGTCGTGGCCCGACATGTGTTCAATACGATTAGAAGTGTCCTAATATATATATATATATATATATATATATATATATATATTGGCTTGGACATGGCAAGTACGTGGCGACGACACATGTGAGACACTTTCAGGACTTGACAGGACAATCCTCCAATTATTTTTTTAGAAAAAGGGGATTCCAATGTAATTTTAAAACATATAACAGGTTAATTAGAAAATTAATATAAAGTTCTAGAAAACAAAAGTAATATAACTCCAAGTTGTAAATTAGTGATTACATTCATGATAATGCAGATAAAATAAACTAAAAAAAAAAAAATATCATTTTTTGTTTATATAATAGTATATTTTATTATTATTTTTTTGAATCATTTTTTGTTTATATAATAGTATATTATATTATTATTTTTTTGAGGAATCCCTGTCGTGTCTGTGTCCTACTTTTTAAAATTTGCCAAAATGCTATTTGGCTGCTTGTTGGGCATTAACTACTTGTGGTGAAGTAAAGGCCAACAGGCAAGAAGAAAAGGCTAGTGTTGACTAGCATTTTTTCACGCCCCCTTAATTTGCAGGGATATTCCGCCACACAGGCAAGACATAAGTGTTGAGGAGGAATCTACATGGCATGTACATGACGTGAGGAGAGTGGAGTTCTAGAGTCTTCCAGTGTTGTGTAGAGGATTATAAAGTAATAGAGAGAGTTAGAAGATTCTAGAATGTTGGAGAGCTTGTAGATATGTGCAGAGTGTATAGAATATTCTACTAGTTTAGGGCGTTTTGTAGGGTTGTAGATATTTGTGTAGGGAGTTCTAGAAGGTAGATAAGATGTTAAGAAGATGTCTCATTTTTAACCATCCACCTCTCACAGTGAGAGAGAGAGCCAACAACATAGTTCTTATGACTGTTTGGGTTGCTAGGGTTGTATTTTCGAAATCAAATGACCCTCCGCAATTTAGGTAGGAAAAAATATGGTCTTAATCAAGTCTTAATTGAAAATTCAAACTCACATGACCATCCCTAATTTAGTTAGGAAATGTATTATCTTAATTAAGTTGAACCTACATGAATAAAGTTTGAGAAATTTACCACTACGTTGTCCCAAGAAAAAATAAGTCCATATGCTTCGTCGGGCTTCATGGCGTAGCGAATTCGTTTGAGAAAACCTTCTTGCAATTTATCGTTTAGAAAATCCTGTAGCAAGTTAACAACCATGTCCACAGGGTTCAAACTTACAGAATACATGGGGTTCATGGATAACAAATAGCTTGCAGAATATATAACCTTACAGAATATATGCATAACAAATATAAGTGTATTTATATATATTATGTATTTGTATGTATATTTAATGCACCCAAAAACTATCTTCATTGCTTACCACATCAACCTTAAGGGGTCCATCAGGTCTGAAAGTCTCAAAACCTTCGCCGTATTCAGCTCCAATTGTCTGACAATACAATTGAAGATATAGAAGAATTCAATTGACCAAAATTAGCTCCAAAAACAAATACATGTAAGCAAGAGAATTCAATACACAGAAACCCTAGTCACCTAAGCATCACCAACTTCATCAACAATAGAATTCAATACACAGAAACCCTAGTCACCTAAGCATCACCAACTTCATCAATTTATATGTATTCAAAAAGGGGGAAAAGAAAGAGTGCAATTCAAAAGCAACCCAGAAATCAAAATCAGATAATTAGCTTTCAGCATACCCAAAATAAAATAAAACAAAGTACCTCATCCATGAAAATTTTGTTTGGGATGACTGGAAAGTCGTTAACTGACCCATTATCGCCAGACCCACAAGCGTAACATATATGGAGATGATTATGGCGATGCTCTGACGGGCTTGAACGCTTTAATCTCTGTTTTTCAAAATCAAAGCTACAATTAAAAAGTAATCGGAGAAGATATATACAAATAAAAGATTGAAGAGAAAAGAAAGGGTAACCAACCGGAAATCGAAGCTTTGTGGAGAAGTGAGAATCTCGAAGCGGTTGAAACGACGGCGGATTGAATGGTATGAGAGACGAGTTTGTGAGACTACACTCCATTTCTTCCTGAGGAAAACTCTCTGCAAAGAAGCTCGTAGAAGCAGCAGTAGCAGCGAAGCTCTATATTTTGGGTCTGGGCCTCAGCCCATTACCATTGCTCCTAAAAATGAAAAGCCCAAAATAAATCCGATTCAGGGGCTCCATTGTACTCTATTATTTTTTTATTTTTGTATTTAATATGCATGCATGTGAAAAAGAAAGATATATAAAAGAAAAAGAAAGGGAAAAGTGTTTTAATTGATAATTATTTTAATATTAATGAAAAAAGGCATCATTCTGAAAATACAGATTTAACTCCTTCGGCATTTACTTGAATTCTTTTTTTGGTAATTATTATTTTTTTCGATAATTTAACTTGAATATTTTGAGTGAAGAAAATCCACTAACATGTAGATAAGCTTGGATAGGCATTAGCCAACCTTTTTTGGTTGTCTTCTCAAATACCTAATTTTATGAGTTGTGAGTGTTTAATTTTAGATCTTTTGGTTAAATAAACTTATCCAGTCCAAAATTGGAATATAAGGAAGAAAAAAAAAAAGAAAATGTAACAATAATATTTATAGAGGCAAGTGACAACAATGCACACAATTCTGTTTTAATTCTTAGAAGTATTTGGTCTAGTATGCTGATTGATTTGCCTTCTTCAATTAGATGAACTAACCAAATTAATTGTATTATCCAGATAACTTTGTCCACAAACACTAGTTTGTTTCCCCCTCCATTTTGATCATTTCAAGTTTATCGATAAAGTCCAAGTGGTTTTGCAGTTCACATGAAGCAAGATTTGCGAAAATGAACTGAATGCCTCCCATCCACCAACTCTTTGTTTTTTCCTGGCAAACAAACATCCCACCACGTTCAAAGGGATAAATCATTAACAACACGTAACTGAATATGATTTGGAATATACTCAACTACTGCTACTATGGGGTTTGGAGAATTTTGCCATCATGTGGACCACTTCGTTGTCATGTCTTCGAAAATGACTAATCGGAACCGAGAAAAAACTCCTAAGCCTAGCTTTAATACTCCGTATCAAATATCAGGATTTAATTTAGGTCAGTAATCAACATAACCACACACACAACACACAAGAAGGACCAAGGGTCCAGCCATGTAATTTAGAGTGAAATCTAACAAGATCATTGATATTGTCCCTTGCAGCACAATGGTTCAAGTCAAATGAATTTGTTCAAACACTTGATATATAGAGTTAGGTTTTGGTCCATAACAATTTACAATAGGAGTCACTGCATCTTTTCTAAATGCATGGGTAGGTCATGAACATCATTTGCTCCACATACAGACCATATTACTAAAGGAGAGAGCAACGTACCAAAAACAAGAACATTAACAAAAGCATCTGTTGAAAAAACCAGGTCTCCTCACAAATCTCGGAGAATTCACTTAGGCAAGAACCATAACATACAAAAAAACCTTTGTGAATTCTAAAAGGGAAAACAGGGAACCATCGGTTAGAATCCTAAACTTCTAATGTTACTTTACGATAGCCAAACGACTTGCCTCTGAGACGGTAGCTAATGGCGAAAAATCTCTCACCATGTCACCATCTAGATTTTCACCATTGCCAATTGGATGGTCCAGTTGGTCCAAAATGTTGAACTTAAAAAAGTGGAACATCAAGTGTGATCTTCAATCCTCAGCGAGATTTAGCAGTAATCCATGGGCGTAACATTTCCCTGTCTCACGAGGAAAATTTCAGTATACTAGTATTAAAATACAAGCACCATTGTGAAAGCTCAGACTGCATACAAATTCGAGTTTAGAGCAGGTCTGTTTTAAACTAAACACCAGAAGTTAGGCAGCATTGGCAGAAAGCAACATTAGGCAACTGAGTAATAGCGTCTTAAATATTAGAATGTAGAACAACAATGTGATATCAAATCATAAAGATGAAGGAAACGAAATCTTGACAAAGTGAAATCATTTGGTGTAAAATAAACCACCAGTCATCAAATCCAAATAAAATGCTATAGCAGACAATAACACATCAACGAATGCACATACACACGAGAGAGAGAGAGGAGTACCACTCATAGGTGTTCAAGCTCTCACAACTTTCTGACCAGAAGCCTTCATAGCCATCAGAATCATCATAGTATTGATAGTCATTGTAACCCTATTATCAACTCAAACACAAATAATTGGAAAATCAGGCAAACAAATTAAAAGAAAATCAAAGCCAAAAGACTAAGAATCCAACAAACAAGCAGATTAGAATTCTGAATTAAAAGCATAGGACATAGACAAACCTTATCATGCTTCCCAACCTCTGCTGAATCTGCCTCATCATCTACCTACAAAATATCATCTCATCATTTGAGAAACCTCAAATTTAGAAAATAGGGCAAAGTTTCTGTTGCCAACAACTTGAAAGTACATAAATTTGGGAATTACAAGGTCAGGAACGAAAAAGACTAATGCACATTGCGGAAAACATAAGGGCTTAGCAAAGACAAATCTACCAAAAAAGAAAAACTAGAAGATTTTACCAGTTGCAGTGATCACATGATTGCTGAATATGAACAAACATTTTAATCACAAAAAACCATGCAACACAGAAAACAGAAAGAATTTACAAGTTTCTTATTAAGTACCTCATAAACATAAATCAGAAACAAATGAGTTCATAATCTACTACGTAAATAAGGACTCTTGGAATAGAAACTAATGTATGTATCATGATTTCCATCATTTAGCCCCTTACATATCATTATCCAAGCAAAGCTTTCAATGTACATTCAAAATTATATTTTAGATGACCGCGTAAATTGTGAATCACGACACATAAATAACAATTACAGTTCTACATCATGATTAGAATTAAAATTACATATGTCCTTGTACAATTGCAACCAAAAGAAGTTTATCAAATTTTAAAATCCATAAATTTGCAACATCAATATCGATTGTAGTCAAATTACCCACGACATATCTTCAACCTCTTTAAGCAAAGCATTCTCGTAATCTGAATTCACCTTCTGAGCCTGAAGAACATATGGTAGCCTCTCCTAACATATTTCAAAGAAGACAAGTAAAAAGATTATAAAATCAATGCACTGATATATATAATTAGCCACGACAAGTATGAACTCCTAAGGGGAAAAAAAAAAAAAAAAAAACCTTCTTTGACATCTTCCTCCATGTTTCAACCCCTTTCCTATCAACATCAATCAAATTTCCATCCACACATGTCTTCACAAAGCTTTCCCTACAAAACAACACTAGATTAGAAATGATTTTCTTAAAATACACAACATTTCTCTCAATTCCACTTGGATTTCACTAAATTGCAACTATTAAAACCATGATTGGCAACAAAATATAGCTAGACCTAAAAATAAAAACACCTATTATTATGATTGAACGCAAATGTACATGGCTTCATGCAATGAAGGACTTAAAATACTATGTTCAAATCAATAGATACATACCACATAAATACATGCAAACACACATGTTCATATGCACATGTATTACAAATACCAACATTACATTATATATATATATATATATATATATGTGAAAGAAGAAGAGGGTGTACATGAAAAAGAGAAAAGGCGATCTGGGTTGGTCTTGAAACCTCTGGTCTGTGTAATTTTGATTCCCACTTTCTCCTTTGATTCTCTTCGCACCCTTTTCGGATTCACACTCGTGCATGTCAGCAAGAGCAATAGCCACTACAACTCCACAGCAATGGCTGCAAATACACATGCAAACGTACCCAAAACCCAAAACGAACTCAAAATCCATGAACCCACAACAGGGAAGAGAGAGAGAGAGAGAAAGTAAATACCATTTATCGAAGGCGCTTCCATCAGGAGCTCGACGAATTGCGTGGACCCTCTTCCGAGTCCTTGGCGGATTCGCCATTGAAAGCAACACTTGAAAGCTCTGTAACCTTTTCAATTTCGCTTATGTATCTATATATGGTAGGGACATAAGTTAGCAGAGGAGTTCACTTTACTCTTTCGTGATAACATGCGCCTCAAGCGTACGATAAGCTGTGGTTCTCTTTTTTTAATTGTTCGGTTCTCGTTAGAAGACACGAGACAACACAACGGCGCATGTTAGCCGACGCTTGCTTATTCGCTAACTTGCGCTTAACATTTTTAGCGCGGAACGTGCACTTTTATATGCTAATTGAAAAAAGATTTAGAAAAGGCCAAAAAAAAGTGCCGCGCATTTAAGTGAAAAAGTTGAAAATGCTTATTGACCAATAGAAAGATGACAAGTAAACCTCACTGAACGTCGGTGGGACACGTGTCACTATATGTGTGGATTAAAGGAAACATAGTGGACTAAATGCCCTTGAAATTGAATTGAACATACCACCAGTCATACTACTAATTTGGGCATTTAAGGGTCACATAACATGTGTATTTTCAAGATTAGCTAGATACATCCTGTTCGAGGGCATTTTTGGAATTTAGATATAGAGCACAAACCAAGAAGACCACTGTAGTTGATGTGGGTTGGATTGATTTGAAGGCTTGAAGCCCCTTGAGGTAACAAAACATGGATCTTGGCCCAAACAGAGAAAATTTTCCTGGAAAGTTTGGCGGTGGAGTTACTTTGTTTGGATGTTCTTATTAAGTTTTGGAGGTTAGCTTCATTCAATTCTATAAGACGGACAGACTAGGTAGGTCTTTCATCTGTAGTCTGCACTGCAGCTGTGTAGATGTTGATCCAAATGAACGTTTGATTATCAAATTAGGGCAATAAAAAAAAAATCAGGATTAAGGGTCGTTTGTTTAGTAAAATATATATATTTTTTTAATTTTTTTTTTCCTAGTAAAATATTATTTTATATTTATTTTTTGGTATTTGGAAAATGTCTATTTTGAGATTAAGGTCGAGTCTATCGAATGGGACAAGTAAAATAACTTGTCGAAAATTGATTAATAAGTTCTTTAAAATTTTAATATATTTTTTATTCGTAAATATTTTACGACAATCAAGCCAGAAAATAAAAAATATATATATTTTTTAAAAAATATTTTACATTCAAACAAACGGAATCCTAAATATTTTTCTATTTTTTTTTTTAAATTGCAACTTTAGGATTAGATTTTTTCTTTTGTCGTTTTTTTAATTTCCAAAGAAAAATTTAAGGTATCCTCCACATCATCATTTCTATCTCCAAATCCATGTCTACGGTCTGCCATGTATTAAGAGGGTTGAGTTAATTAACTTGACAGTTTGTATAAAACTTTCGTTGAGACGACATAAACAGTGATCTTAAGAAACTTTAAAATTTTAAAAATAAAAATAAAAAGTAAGAAAAGGAGGAAGTCCAAGCCCCACTAGAATATGTAAAGTTGGTTTTTTTTTTTTTTTTTTCATAATTACTAGAATATGTAAAAGTAGAATCCTACTTATTATCAATAATGTCATTTGGATTTTTGGTTGCAGCATCATGGTGAGTCACATGTTTGTAAATCCATGGGAGACAAAATGAGTATATGAAAGCAATCAAACTCCCAACCACCTTTGAAAAGGTGAGTTTGCACCCGCTGCTTGGGGGTATTGACCATTTGGTTATATTATTGGGCTAATAGAAGTACAATGAGTATAATTATCATTTAATATATTCGGATAAAAGTCAACATTAACAAGTGTGATCAATGTTATTTTTTAAACATATAGGTGATCCATATTGTTTAGACGTCCACATATAATTATTTTTCTAAAATTGTTCATGAAAGTTCTTTTGTTAAAGTCCTACAATAATGGTATATTGACAAAAATAATATAAAAACTCTATTTCCTTTCCTTTCCTTTCAACTAAACAAAAAATATGTTATCCCATCTTTCCTTTCTACTATTCATTACATTCCAAAAAATAACAAGGGATACACCTTCCTTTCCCTAAGATGCCTTATCTATCTCTCCCCCTTTACCTTCCATCCATTTTTCTATTCCTCCAACCAAAACGGAGCATAAGTAATAATTACGCGTATCTCTCTGCATATTGACTAAATATCAGGAACCTCCCCTCTAATATCAAATATAAGAGTGGCCTTCCATTTGGTTCAGGTTTAATGTTACAAAGATTATTTGTCCCACATCGGATTCGGATGGAAAAGTGATTGGATATAAATAAGTGAGTATACAACACTACCCAATAGATTGAGCTTTTAGGTAAATAAGTAAATGCCTACCCGTTATATTTGACCACCATATCATAAAATCTCACATTCTTGTCGGTTGATGTCTAATTATCTTCTGATTGTTTGGAGGTTGAAGAGAAAAAGGCTTGCAAGCATTTTAGAGTTGAACAGAAAGGGAAACAAATCTTAGATTTTAAAGTACTCTCACATCTTCAAGACTATCCCAAATAAGAGCTTTTACATTGCCACCATTTTTTTTTCTTATCACCTTATAAAAGAGAAATTTAGTAACAGTTCCTCTTATCCATTTTCACTTCTCATTACAATTATGAATTATCCCACTTCATCATTTTGTTTCAGAGCCATCTCACATGTAATAGGAAATTCAACATCAGTCCTGGTTAAGGCTCAGCACAATATATATAAATCAATAAATCACAAAACACCATTACAATGAAAGCATCTAAAACAAGACCTTGAAGCCAGAAACATAAACTAGCAAACATAAATCCAACAAGTAAAATAAAAACGAATATGTTAGAACATGACCGGGAACTATTTGTTTATCAACCAAGTTACCTCAGGTCTAAAGCTCACGCCTTTTTCTTACTTTGTTTCGCGGAGGGGAA
This sequence comes from Cornus florida, assembly GCF_030987335.1. Lineage (NCBI taxonomy): Eukaryota > Viridiplantae > Streptophyta > Magnoliopsida > Cornales > Cornaceae > Cornus > Cornus florida. The sequence continues at coordinate 21,615,051 of NW_026775578.1, forward strand.
TGATACATGGATAAATCCAAACTTCTTCCTTAGTGCAAAGAACTGTTTGTGAACACTTTCATCCTTTACAGCTTTTGTAGAAGAAAATATAAGCCCACTTTGTTCGCGAAGCATTTGACTTAAAGAGACCGCTTGTCTATCAGTATGACCATCCATGTGCTTTCCCACCACGAAATCATCTTGCAGAATCAGCTTCCTGCTCAGTATATCCCCAATTGAAATAGTTGACCTCAAAACCGGCTCAGATTTGTCCTTGCAGACATCTGATTCATTCCCGTCAAGCTGCTGAGAATTCCGGTGACTGTAAGATGGATAGGGATTCTTGAACTTGAACTTGGTAGGGTTCTGCCCTGAGTGTCTCATTTTACCATGCTCTGATCTCCCTCTATAAAAGCCCTCTTCATCAACAACTTTTCTTCGATTTCCAACCTCAATGTTACCGAGAGCTTCTCCTAGAGACTTCTTTCCATGTGTAAATTCTTTGGTTGTTTCCTCCAATTTCTGTGGAGTACCAACTTTAGATACATGTGCTTCTTCGTCAATATGCCGTGTGGTGTCCACTACTCTGTTCTTAGAAAGTTCATAAGCTTTTTGAGCTTCTTGGGTAAGGGTGTAGTATTCTTCATATGAAAGAGTGATTCCCTCAGGCCTTTGCATGAAACCCCCAAATGAGCTCTCGTTGTTTGATCGAACCTTCATTTCAGCAGCAGCAACAGCTTCGACTGCTCTAGCTGCTTCCTCCATCTTTTTGGCAGCAATCAACCTCATTTCAACCATTGTAATGCTCGTCTTCGTTTGCTCAATCTCCAACATTGCCTTCATAACCTCATATCTTGCAGCTTCCGCCATATTCCTAAACTGGTCAGACTCAAAATTCAATTGTTGGAGCTCCCTCGAAACTTTTGTAGAATGCCAAGGACCGCCTTTAGGTTCTGCATCGTCACTGGCTATCTGCAGCTTCACTCCTTCTCTATTAAGCTTCTCTTCAACAGACAACACCCTTGCAGCAGAATTTGGTTTTTGCCTGTTCTCATTCTTCTCCGACATAATTTTCTCTCGAATCACTTTCTTATTTAGAGACTCAACACAAGATCGAATAGCAGCAAGATCATTTGTAGTTCTATCGAGGTTTGATTTTGCTTCATTCAACTCCATTAAGATTAAACCGGAAGACGGAGCAGGATACAAGCTGACACTCACCGCGGACTTATCATCAGGTGTTGATCCTTGGCTATCTGAAGTTAAGTCAGGGGTTGCCATGCATTCATACCCTTCTTTCACTAGCTTCTGTTTCAACACTTCCACAATCCTTTTCGCCGCTTCCAGTTTCTTCAAGACATCAAGTGTTTCCCTTTCTTTCACAATAAGATTCTTCTCCAACTCAGCTGCCTCTTCCTCCACTTTTTCTATGTCAAACTCCTCAACCTCATTCTGCTCATCATGACATTTTGTACATTAATTATGGATCAACAAGAGACTATATAGCATTAATTATAAATTTAATCCTTCAACATTATGCTATTAAACTTAATATTAATGCACGAAATCATAAAGTGTATAGTTAAACATAACTTGAAACCTCAACCCCCAATAACACCTCAATTGTTGATATTATTTAGGGGCAGGCCGGACATTTGGATGAAGAAATTGATATGAATTGAAGAAGTCGAAGCATACAATCATTGTGATGTCAATAAAAAGATTTCTTGACAATCCTCCTAATTTTGAACAACAACTGTAAATAAATTTCATTTTCCATGTATGCAATCTTTGTAAAGACTAAGTGAAAAAGATCAAACGAGATCCGAACAAACCAAATGGAAAGGTACATACAACTAGTGTTTAAGACCATTATCAGTGGGGTTAATTGGGTCCAAAATTGTATCTTTTGGGACATCCAAAAGATTAAAATTTAAGGTCCCTCCTTCAAGGAGGAACGTGGACATGCATCTGAAATGGAAATTCTGTACAATCTCTACACCAAAGAAATGGACCATTTTGTATCATAAATGTCATGTGAGTCATTAATGAACATGCTGCTTATCTCAAGTGGTCATGTGATTCAATGATATCACTTTTTCGGGTAGCTGGTGGGAAAAAAAGGGACATTATGTCTGGTCCCGTTAATCGAATGTGTTGTGGAAATGGCAGATTGGGTACCGACCTAACCTTTGGTATTATTATAAAAAGTGGTTGCTCTCAAGATTCAAATCCGCGTGCTCACGTCTAAGAGCCCGAATATTAGTTATTTTTTCATATATTAGTGTATATAATACAGATAGAGAAAAAAAATCTAAGTAATTGTTCTAATTATATATGACTTGTTCCCATATATTTATAAATGACATTAAATTTTCTATTGATTTGGTAATTCCATGATTATTATTATAATAACAACATAGACCTATTATTTAATCAAAAGGAAGAAAAAGAGATTATGAATAATTTTTTAGTAGCATCATACCCTTTGTTATACAAGTCATGAAGGTAACAACATCCTTGCAATTTTATCCAATAAATACTCTCTTTTTTTCGTTTTTCTCTTTTGTCCACTTTTCCACAGAAGAAAATGGTTAGGTTCAGAAATGTCTCGTACATCATTTCCTCCTTATTCTCCATCTCTTCTCCCAAACAATGGAAGCAAACTCTGTTTCTTTACCTTTTCCCTCCTACCAAACATAGCATAAGGGTAGAAAATGAAAGAAACTGTATTGCTGTTGAAATTTATACCTATGTAATCATTCATCCTCTCTAGATTAAACAACATTTCATGAAGAAAAAATATATAGAAATAACTGACAAGATTAATTAATTATACAAAAACATTAATATATTATACAAAGAATCGAAATATTGAACCAGAAAATAAACATTGGGAAATATTTTTTTTAAAGAAGAGGTAAAAATGTAGAAAACTCACATGATGAGAAGATAGTCGGAGAAAGTGATGTGGGTTCCAAGAACCGCGGCCACCAAAATGGGTGACGGCCTCCTCAACCGACCCGAACGGCAGCGAAGTGTCGATTTCGGCTCTGGGGTTGATGATTTTGGACCCAATTTCAGTGGCAGAGCGGGTTTTTGTGTCCGATTCCATTTTCGATCAGACTTTAAACGTGCATAGAAAATGTTAGGGATGGATAGTTTACTTTCAAGTGTGAATTTCAGTGGAAGAAGATAACAGATTGGGGTTTAATATAGAGGCAGTATTTAATATCCATGATGATGATTGATAGGACATTTACTTTGGTGATAACGGTGATGTTGTTGGGGCCTAGGCAAGTTGGTTGGGACTACTGAGGAGAAGAAATGCAGTGTCGACTAACACTGTCCAGTTTTTGTGTGTGTGTGTGTGTGTGTGTGTGTGTGTGAATGATGATCATCAGTGTGGGGGGCAGTGGCATGACAAGCAAAGCAAAAGCGTAAAACTGTAAAAGTAGTAAAGGAGCTACTACTTTTTTTTCTTTTCCTTTTTTGAAAATAAAATTAAGATAGTGCAATTTTCATTCAAATATTTAGACCCTCAAGTGGCATCTTGGATTGTCGGTTTCTAACTCTTTTTCAAGAGTTTGATATCATTACTTATTGGGACGGCAATGGGGGCAATTTTGGATGGGTGTACCCTCCCTATTTCTACAATAGTTTAGAAGTTTTCGCCTTCGTTCTTGTTCAAAATTGCTTAAACGGGAGAATTTTTTATCCCGTGGACATCCGCTCCTGTCCTGTTTAGTTCTAAGATTTCTCCTCATTTTTTAATTTTTTCCTTTAAATACAATTATATAACTATTTAAAAAAAAATCATAAAAAATAGACAATTAATAATTTAACATAAAATTCAAGGGTATAAGCGTTCTTAGTTCGTGGAGCTCTGTCGTTCACTAGAACAGTTAAGAAAGTGAGTGAATTTGACTTAAAGTTTCTAGAGTTAACTATATATATTAATAAAATAAGAGTAATTTAGTAATTTACCTACCTAAACGGGACGGGACAGGGTGGGGTGACTTCCTCCGTTGCCGTCCCAAATCCATCCGGATTTTCAGTAATAAAAATCATTTCCGCCCAAATAAGCTAAACGGTCCCCCAAAACCGTTATAAACGGGGCGAAATGGGGCTGGGACCCGTCATCGCGAGACAAATTGCCATCTACACACTTGCATGAATAGACTAATTTAATCAATTTATATTAATATTTGTCCGAATCTATTACACCACAACCATGACTACATACAATGTTTAAGACATGAAAAAATACTTATTATGCGATATCTCAACTAATGAATATTCTGGTAATACATTCTTGGTCCTTACATTTGTGCATCTTCTTGTGAAATACATAGGACCGGTTTAATAATATAATTCATTGCTTAAACATGATAAGCAATTTTAAGAATTCAACGTGTTTAATAAAAAATTAATTACCGTTAAAAAGAGGCCAAAATTTAGCAGTGTCTTATTACTTATCGCGAAACGTGGTTATGACTTACGTTTGGACTCATTAACCCTAGTATAATGCCTCTCAATATTTTCCAAGGTTCTGGCGTAGTTTTTTTTTAAAAAAAGCAAAAATAAAAACTTTAATCACCAATTGAATCATGTTGCGAGGCTCGTGAGATTGTTCATTGTTTACCGGGTCACTTATCACTTTAGATGTAATGATTAGAGTATTTTGTTGATGAATAAAACTCTTTAGATGGTAAGTAACAAAAAAAAAAAAAAAAAAAAAAAAAAAAAAAAAAAAAGAAGAAGAAGAAGAAGAAGAAGAAGAAGAAGAAAAGAAAAGAAAAGAAAAGAAGAAAGAAAGAAGAAGAAGAAGAAGTAACACTTAATATTTCATTGCATAATATTTTCTTTTTCTCTATTTTGAAACTAAAAATTAAGATGTGCAATTTTCATTCAAATATTAGCTTAAGTGGTCATGGAAAAATATGGGAAAATGATTCCTTAGAGTACCATATTTTCTCGTAAGATACATAGCATTGGTTTGATAATTTGATTATTAGATTAAACATGGTAAGCAATTTAAAAAATTCAGCATGTTTAATAAAAACATTAATTACAGCTCAAAAGAAGTCAAAATTTTAAGTCATGTAGTGACTTATTGCTTATCGCAAAACAGGTTCAACCCATTAACCCTCGTATAATGCCTCTTCATTGTTTTCCAGGATTCTACGTTAAGTTTTTTGTTTTAAAGAAAACAAGATTTTAATTACCAATTGTTTAAAGTAGTTAAAGTTAATATGAAAATTAATGGGCATTTGATCTTCGATAAATCTTCTTTGCCATACACATTCTTGTGATAAAATGAGAGTTGTCTATTAAATGTGGATCGTAAAAAGTATTTTTTAGAGAGCTATGCATGAGAGAATACTTAAGTTACAATTGTTTCATTAATTTGTTATTTTTAAAAAATCAGATGAAGTGTGAGAAAACTTTTTATGAGCTGTAAATAATGCACCAATTTATAAACTGTGTCTAACACAAATTATTTTGAGGACTAGTTCTATTTCATACTCTCTTACTTCTAACATATATATATATATATATATATATATATATATATATATATATATATATAAAGTTCTTAGAAGAGTTGTGAAATCCACATTTTGATAGTATCTTATTTCTATATCTACTTCTAAAATTTGTGTTGTGACCCTAAATAAAATGTTACATGACGATGTTCTCAGTGCACTTGCATCAAGTGCATCGTCCCATTCTCATCATAATAGAGTTGATCTAGAGAATTTATATCCAGTAAATTTATATCTATTTCGAAATTTGCAAGCAACAATCAAGGTCCTTTATTTTGAAGTGATTGGGCAACAACAAAGCACATTATTCTCTAATGTAACTTTTCTTACTATACAGCCAGTTGGACGAATGGTTGTTGGGCCGAATATAGTACTCCCACATATGATTATTGAGGACATGTTTGATTTGTAATTCAAATTTTTTTTTAAGAACTCAAAAAATAAAAATTGTTTACAGATCAGCCTTGGCGATTCGACGATGCCGAATGGAAGGGTCGTCGCTTCACGGATAAAAGTTACTCTAAGGACAACATGTTGATATTGGCTCTTCGCCACCTGGGCTGAAGTATGTTCCAAGGGTTGAGTTATTCGCCCATTAAAGTAGTACGTGAGTTGGGTTCAGAACGTCGTGAGACAGTTCGGTAAAAAATAGTTATCTAAAAACATACATTTTTATAATCGAATTTTCATAAAATCGTTTCTGAAAACTAAACCAAGCCATTTTTTTTTTTTTGGGTACAATTTAGAAACCAAGCAGACCGTGAGAGTTTTGATTGACTGGGATACTATAAAGTAGGTATCTCGAGGGTATTGAATTTTTTCTAAGTAAATTACATTAACATCAACCGAGGGTTTGGACAAATTACACACAACTACACTATTTCGTGTTTGTTATTTTGACCTCCTTCAAACTTGTTCGCTGGCAAAATGCGAGTTTTGTGATTTTTAAACAAGGGAAGGATAAAATTGTCATTTTCAAAAAAAAATTCAATTGATATGTTAGAAAAAAAAAATGCTAAGAGGTGTCGTTGAATGTTAAATGTTGAGTATAGATGTTTAAGTCTTAAGGAAATTAAAGTAATAAACGCTCAATGACTCCAACCCTCAAGAAAGGTAATATAATTTACCAAAAAAAAAAATTTCCCTTGGCCGTACAAATTATATAATAAGTTTCTTGTATTCCAGGTTTTGGGTGTTATGTTCATTTATTTCTGGTAGGCTTGGAAATGAGAGAATTGAATGGATAAATTTGATAACATTCAACAAAAATCTAGAGTAAAATAAATGCAGAAAGTTGGCCTTGGATCCACTAACTTCCTTTTCTTTTAACTTTTTAGGAGGGGGTTGGGAAACTCATGCTTTTAAAGGGCACATAACACTGGTAGGTACACACAATCACACACCCCACAAACCTTTGACCAAATAAAAGAAAAGTCTACTACAAAAAAAAAAAAGTAAATCCCAACAATGTTTTGGGGCCCAATTGATTGCCAAATGCTTTTGCGTGATTGTAGGAACGAACACAAATGCCAATACACAAATGGAGAAACGATGAGTATAAAGGTAGTAGTTGTGAGTTTTATTAAGCTTAGCAACCAATCTGATTGAGATATATAAAGAGGTTTAGATGGTTGGTGTTGGACTATTTTGCTCCATAAATTCTGGCTTCCTTTTCTAGAGTGGAGCCACGCATATGAGATCCATGATGGTCGATGCCACTCTGAGAAACTACTTTCTTGTCTTTCAATCCCATCATTTTTCTTTGTTCACCCTTAATATGATCTTCACTCCGTGATACTTTCTTATTTTTTAAAATGCTCCGTGAGTCGTGAAGGCTTAAACCCCTCACATGTTTTTGGAGAAAAAAACACTAATATATATATATATATATATATATATATATATATATTCTTTGATGATATTTACACACACACATGTTTTCACGGAAACTCAAATTTCTAACCTTTCTTTGGAGAAGTAGGGGCCTAGCGTTACAGGGGCAAAAACATTGTACGACGTTGGGTGCAAGGACGGCTCTCAAGCTTGTTGGTAAGTAAAAGCACTTAACTGGAATGGTTCAAAGGAAAGGACGTGCAGGTCTCACATAATAACTGGTTTCGACATACTTTAATAATGGTTTCTGAAAGTAATTCTTGAGAATCATTCTGCTGCATGATTAGCAAAGCTCGAGTTTGACAAATCCTCGTTCAAGTTCCGTATAAAGTAAAATGGGTGTGAGCTTTTTTTTTTGCTGCCAAGGTGAAAAAAAACACACACACACTAATATGATATTTTAGTCCTTTAATGCTTTCCCAATTTACCAGAAAAACAGTGCGTGTATTACATACTTTAATAATGGTTTCTCAAAGTAATTCTTGAGAAGCTTCCTGCTCCATGTTCAGCGAAGCTCGAGCTCAAAAAATCGATTAGCAAGCCTAATTAACCCTAATAAAAGAGTGTTTCTTTTTTACATGTTTGCAAGAAAATTGACTTAGCGGTTATTTGGTTTTTAAACTATTACAACCCTATTTGAACTCGAATTGTCAACATAGTGAAAATATAGGAGTTGAGTCCTTCGTGAACATTTTAATTTTCGAGAAAACTAGATTGAAGGAAAGAAAAAGTAAAAAGTACAAGAAGTTACTTTTCTTACTTTGTTGTGAATTAAATGAAAAAAATAGAAAAATCCATACAGAACGTAGGAAATGATTTGAAAGACGATACTTTTCAACTTTTTTGCGACAATCACTCTGCACAAAAAGTGAAAAAATAATAGAGCTGTGTTCCTTATACTTCGCTTTCCTTTAATCAAACCCACCGTGAAGAGGGGCCTTACTCCATTTCTCTCTTATCTGCTGAATTACAGAAAAAAAAAAACGGGAAAAGACATATTGTTTTTATATATCATTTCTCTCTCCGTTTTGGAAAAATTCTAAAATATCCGAGATAACGTACCACTGGGTGTCCCAGTTGTTGAATTTGGTGGTGGAATTACCTAATGAATAATTCAACGGCTAAGAGATTTGGGGATACGATACTCCGAGATATGTTGCCTTGGTGTGAATCACTGGGCCTTCCATTAGTTTGTTGAACCGCCAATTTTGAATGGAATTCAATTTTGATCCAAGTCGACTGAGAAACTTGTGTCCTAACTGGCTATGGTTTGGGCCTTGTATGAAATATTAAGATTTAACTCAGCTTCGGCCCAAATTCAAGTAGTTTGAAATAAGTGATTCCCTAATGGGTTTCTATTCTCTCTTCTTTTTCTTTTTAAAAGACAAGTGTCTTCACTCCCTTGGGAAATTGAGACCATTCCCTTTCTTCTTATAACACTTTTTTTTTTTAGGGTAATGATAAATTATTACACGATCTCGATATCACTATTATGGATGCACAAGTAAATTTGTTAATTTTGTGTTAGTTTTATTTCACTTTTTCATTATGTGTTAATATGTGATCGAATATATAAATAAACGTGCCAACTTTGTGTTAGTCGGGACTAATTATCTCGGTACCATATGATAATTTCAACAATGGCATCCCATGAAAGTTGTCTATAGACAAGACTCAATAATAAGGTGAAATATGAAGCTCTACTTAATTCATGAAGTTTTATTTGACTTACTGATTTAGCGAGAAAAGAAAAAAAAGATAATGTGAATGAAATTAGTTTTTCTTGTTCCATTTGGAGAACTGAATTGGTAGCTTGGATTTAGAATTGTATGAAATTTAGTTCAAATTTGTTTCAATTTTAAATTAAAAGTACCGATTGAGTGTTCCCAAACATAACATTACATTAAAAAAAAAAAAAAAAAAAGAAAGACGAAGAAATATTACTGGAGGAAACCTTAAAAGCACTCATTATCACTGTCATTAAGAATTTATGGAAGTGAGAGGAACAGTAAAAGGAAATATTAAATAAAAAAAATCATATTTTCTATTTGTTTTAAAGAAATGGAGAGAAATGACAAGATTTAGCGGGACAAAGAAGGCGCGTACTAGCCTCTTGTGTATACTGATTTTCTTATCATTTTACTCAAGATTAATATATTTTTTTTTCCCATTTTTTTCCTCTCATTAATCGACCCAAAATTCATTTCTTTTTATTTTTTATAACTAATATTATCCTGTATTTTATATTTCCTCCTTAGTGTAGCAGACAAAGCCTTGGACCCCAGTCATTGAAAAATCAACCACAGGCAGCCATTTTGTACTCCGTAGCAATCCAAATTATAATAAAACATGTGACTTCTAAGGTTTGAATTTCGGAATGTGATCTGAAACGTTGGGACATAATATATATATATATATATATATATATATATATTTGAAACCACTCCTTTGTTCCCCCAACGAAAAATAGTGGGGGCAAAGAAAGAATTCCGGTACCTAATACATTAATGAGCTGTCCCACACCGTATTCAAACAAGAAGTAAAGTGTGGTATATATAAATGTGCATGCAGTACCTTTCATTTAAGAGTTTTGAGGGACGAACAAACGCCTCCTTATAGTTTAACATGCTTGTTCAACATGGACAGTTTACTCAATTTCATACAATAATAATATATAACAAAAGTACATATTAAGAAATCTTTACCTTTATGTATAAATGTATAAAAATTTAAGTATGTGTAGGCAGTGACGGATTCAAAAAATTTTATGAAGAGGGAGCGGACTTTTAATTTGTGGGGACAAACTTATACAGTGAGTCCATTTTTATAATTTCAATTGGATTTTTTTATAAATTTTAAAAAATGTAAAGTATAAAATACAAAAATAAAAAAAAAATAAAATTAGTGGGGCCGAATTGTAATTTTAGTTGGAGAATTTTCATAAATTCTTAAAAATTTAAAGTATAAAATAAAAAAAAAAAAATCCAGTGAGAATAAATTGTAATTTTAATAGAGACATCTTCATCAATTCTAAAAAAATTAAGATATAAAATGAGAATATAAAAAATTGATCCACTCCCATTGATCTCACGTTGGGTCCGTATATGTGTGTGGGGATAAATATGTCAATGACTATATATGTATGTTCACGCATTAGAATGAGTAAATTTAACATGGGATGGTCTCTAGAATTTAATTCTTAAATGTGACTAGTCTTTCAAGCATGACAAAGATCTCTCTTACAGAAATGATTAAATGGTACCAACCATATAGTGAGCTACTATTAGTTAGCACACACTTATTTGATATGGGTCTTCAATTCTATTTTATATATTTACACCCAAACTCAAGTAAGAAACCCACCAATGGAGGCTTAGAAAATATCAGTATTAAACCACAAGCGATCGACTTTTGTTGCGTTGAATACCACAAGTTACAAATACAATTAAGAAATCGATAAAAAAAATAAAAATATTACACACAAACATTTACGTAATTCAACAAAGAATTCGATAGAAATTACGAACACGATCAGTTATAAGTATTCAATTCTATTTTTATATATTTACACCCAAACTCAAGTAAAAAACCTAACGATGGAGGCTTAGAAAATACCTGTATGAAACATGTGTTGCCCGCTCGTTTCAAGTAGCAACTTACTTTTATGTCAAGCTACAAAATAGTTGTAGAACAAAGTCCGCAATTCACATAAGAAAATGAATCAAAACCGCATTTCAATGTGATTACGGACCTAAACAAAATTCGGGTCAACACTACAAAATCATATCATTTGACCAAGCAAGTTGTTCAGACTCTGACACATCTTCCTGTCCAACACAGCTTGTATACCTATTTTAGTATATTATATGTTTTACAGCCAAAATCAAATACGGTGTGAATCACGTGTACGTTGGCCACTTGTAATTTGTAAATGAGATCAATTTTCGGGAAATTATAAAATACACTAAAGAGGTAATTTTTTTAATATTGTCTTTATTATTATTATTTTTTAACAAATTTGTTATTTATTATAGAATTACAATTATTATTCTAGCTACATACCAGAGAAGTGAGGCAACCTGTCTTTCGTATTATTTAACAAAAATAAATGTAAAAATGAAAAGTTCTATTCCAAATTGATAAGTTCAGAGTAGTAGGTTAGAAGATTTATTAATTATATCATAAGTATTATTCTAGATATCAGAAGAGTGAGAAAAGTTGTATTACATATTATTTAACAACAAAATTAAAAGTAGAAATAAAAAGTTGTATTCCAAATTGATAAGTTAATAGCAGTAGGTAAAAAGAATCATTAGTTATATCATAAATTAAATGAAATTAGTTGATTTAATAAGTGAAGTACATTCACATTGCTCCAATATTTGATATTTTAAATTTTTTGAATCAGAGTGGTGCTAGATATGCACCGACAAACTCTCACCTTAATGCATTCAAGAGTCGAAAAAATATTCAGCTTTTGAGTTCAACTCTTATTGTCGGTGCTTAAAATTAAATTTTGAATTATATATGGATGGAGTTGGCCATACCCTTCTTATCAAACATCATTAACTTAAGTTTTCATTGTTCTTGCTTTGTGATATCAAAAAGAAAGAAATTCTTTGATGATGCATATGGTGAGGAAGATGAAGATAAAGTCACGTGCTTCAAGAAACTTGCATGTGATTTACAGACAGTCTCTATAGCCGTCGAATCCGCATGAAGACACGCCCCCAAGATTCAGTATTACTTAACCTTAGGTGATAATTAATTTGCATGTGATTAACTATAATATTATGAGTTTGTTTATGATCAATGATACAGTGGAACAGAGTCCATTACATGCTTCGTAATATTTGTAAACAAAAAACATAAAAATAAAACTAGGAAAGTAATGATCCACAAATTTTTATTTTTATTTTTTAAAAACTATCTTATTGTGAAGTCGTTTTTAACTAAGTTAGATTAATAGATGCAGATAGTTGAAATCCGACACTTTAAAATAAAGTGAATGCACTAATTCACTAAGATATCGAAACATATAAAAGTTACCGTATGAAAACTATAATCACAATATTTTTTTTGCTTTTCAATAAGACACTTATGATACAACACTAAAATTTAATGACACAAAATATAAATAATGACATCCTCCACGTTACTAGGTTGTTTTTAGTGATATCAACATTTAGGAAGGATTGTTTGTTACACTATTCGAGGGTTCACAATCCTTACACGTGATCCCACGTCTCCCAACTAATTATAATCCTAAATATATTCAATATATATATATATATATATAAACAAATATATAAAAATTAGAATAATAGATTTTGTTATTTTGGTAATTAGAAATTTAAATAACATGAAAATTAGTGAAATTAAAAAATTTAAATAACATAGTTATGTTTTTAATTTTTTTATTAGTAAACTAGGGAGAGAGGAGAGATTCAAACACAGGCACACTTGCTCAAGAAGCTGAGCACTTTATCAATTAGGTCAGAATAAATTTTATAATCATAAGGGAGATATGTGTAATAATAACAAATCTAAGAAGAGATTAGTATAATTTATTCAAAAATTAAATAGTAAATAAAATAAAAATAAATAAACTGTAATTTTCAAACCTCTTACCATTCAATTAAAACCAGAGATTAAACCTGTAACCTTATTTTGTTTGTGTCTGAACACTCGTTGAGAAGTTCAAAGTACACACCCATGAGTGGTTGGACGTTTAAATTCCTTCATTATTTATGTCGCATGAATTAAATTGGTGGTCGGTCGGACTCAATCAGATCAGCTTAATTTAAGTCTATATGTTCTTAAATTAGGTCATTCATAGTCCTAAATTGAGGCTCACTGTCTCAATTCCTCAAATTTAATATGACTAATAAATCTTCATTATCAATTAAACACTAATATACAAAAGTTGTCAAGTGAGATTTGAATTCTAATTCTTATTCCGTAAGCTAGACACATATTTTTTTTAAAGAAAAAGAAAATAATGTGTAGTCACTATTGTACTAATTTAACTCTTTGATGCGAGTAAAGGTTGACGTCATTATAATATCAATGATTCATCCACATTAAAATAGTCGACGATCGAATTCCGTATTATAACTCCTTATTTAATTGCGCAGTTTGCACACACACAGATTTTGAAATTGTCTAATATTAATTTGCTTAGTTGAATCTAAAATTTGAATTGGAATTTGTACCAAGTTTGTGTTTATCATTATATCTAATAATGATCCGTAATTTTATGTTTATTATCGGATAAGAAAACTGATAATTCGATTTGCAATGTCTTAGCAAATCTGCTGGTTTTGACTAATGAGGCGGTAGGGAACATCAAACATGCAAAAATATATATACACCATTTTGACAGAGAGCTGCTGGCTTAGTCTAACCACGAAACCAGCTTTTTCAATGGAGTCATGAATCACACACACTTCTCATTTATTATTCAAACCTCATCTCTAACCAATTTGATCACTTCTCAACTGCTTTTTCCTATCGAAATTGATAAGGAAGGCCAAAACAAGCCCACATAAAGGTTGTCATCAATGATCTAGATCCATCAAATATATAAATATTACACACACACACACACACACACACACACACATATATATATATATATTTATTAGTATGCCAGTAGCTATCACATTAAATATTTATTTAATAAGGCTGCAAAATTTGGAGATTTTAATTTAAAAAAAAACAAGTATATATAATATCTAAGTGGAAATAATTGGCCTCAATCTCTCATCCATTCCCTATCAATATATGAAGTTATGGTTGATTATAGATCTAAACTTTGGGTCAATATCATCGTGTTGAGACAAATCATGCAACTAAAATTCAAAACTGCATGTTTCATGCTGCTATATATCATGACCCTTAAATAGTACCTCAATTTAACACACACAATCCCAAAGACCTCTACCCTAGAGCCACACACACAGATCTACTTCATCTGTAGATCTAAACTCAAGAGGTCCACAACACAAAAAAAAAAAATGTTCAGTAGTGGTCGGCATGAACACCCCCAAAACTTTCTCCAAATTAAGCAGGAAGACAAGTTCTTCAATAGGCTTTTGTCCAAGGAAAGGACCAAACCAGAGTCATCTTTCAGAGTCCTCTACTATGGAGGTGCCTCTAGTGCCATACCATTCTTGTGGGAGTCACGGCCAGGTACCCCGAAACACACACTCTCACACACTCCTCTCCCTCCTCTCACTCCTCCGCCTTCCTATCAATCAACTTCCAAAATGTTGCAAATTCGAAAACCTCCCAAGTCCAGTTTTCTTCACTCCATCTTTTCTTGGATGGGTTCGAGGAAAAGCCATGTGACACCATCGCTGTCAGCACTGTCGTCTTCTTCTATCTCCTCGTCGTGCTCGTCATCGTACTCGTCTCCATCCACTCCGGTGAATCCAGGCGTGCATGGATTTCGCCGTTGTTTCTCTCATTCGAGGGCAGCCATCCATTTCGGGATCGAGGACAACGAGAAGCAAGCCGTTGGGTCGCCTACTTCGACTCTGTGTTTTGGTCCTACACATGGGATTTCCGGAGAGTTTGGAGGTCAATGTTCCAAAATCAAAGTAAAGAAGGCTTTGCTGTCCATGATAGGCCATGGTAGGGCTTAGTGATTAATTTCTGTGTGTTCATGTTGATTTTTGTATATCATTTATCATGTTAATTAGTTAGAGTTTTGGGGGTGTGAAATGTAGTTGAATCAAAATCCTCTCCTTGTCACGATTTTTTATTATTCCAGTGAATTTTACTACTTACTATTTGAAATTAGTAAAATTCACTGATCATATGTAAACAGCGAAAATCGTTGTCGGAGAGAATTTGAGTTCTCAAATATTTTGTATTGCTTAATTTGGGCTTTGGCTACCTAAACACATAAAGAAACAAAATATGCGTGTATTACCAAGATAAATCCCAAGCTGAATTAAATCCATAATCTGTTTTTCTAATTAATTTTGCTTCATATTGGTGCCATTTTGTTCTCTCCCTCTACATATAGATATAATATTCTGCATAACATGTGACCAAGTAGTAGAAAGTTCATTGTGCACATGTAAACACATTATATATGCATTGACACAATGTTTTGAATTCAAATGTTGCCATTAACAATGTAACAATGGAAGGTAGAAGATATATGTCAAGAGTCTCAGGACCATGTGATTCCAAATTAATAATAGAATTGACCGGAATTATATAATTTTAGAATATTTAATAATTTCTCGATGTAGACGGAACTAGGAGGAGGAAGGGTTAGTTAGATACAGTGGCATTAATTTTGTGGAATTAAATTGTGGAGGGTATAAATATGGGGCACTGTCTTCAATGAGGTCCATACACTTAAGGGGTGTGTGGGCTAATTGGCATTCACCATTTTGGGACCCTTTTAGGATGGGATATTTAATGCTATGTTTTCATTCACATTCACATTCACATCATCATTAGTTGCCATAGCGTGGAGGTTCTTCCACGCATGTTCGTTGGAAAAAGGAAATTAGTTGATAAACTATAAATGAAATCAAGGATTAAATGAGCTTAGTTGAGCTTCTTAATTAGCTTTTGCTTGTTTGAGCTTGAGTTCGAGTTGAGCTCGTGTATTAATGTTTCAATTTGGTTAGACTATTATTTATTGCTTGACTCGAGTTCAATCGGTGAGAACATTATTCGTTACTTGACTCACTTGGCTAGCTCTTGTAATTAATTTTAGCTCAATCCCAAACTCATTGTCCAATTGTTTTAAAAAAATAATCTCCATCATTTTAGTTTTTCATTAAATTGTTAAATTTGTAGTTTGAAAAATAAAATTATTGTAATAATTTTTCATTGCTGTTGATGACGATTTACTGATTTACTGGGAAGGGGTGATTTGTAACTTTTAGATAAATCAATAATATTTGGCATGGGATTTGGTCATCATCTTAATTGTAGAAATGATAAATAATACAAGTAAATTTTTTCAATTATATATATATATATATATATATATATATATATATATATATATATATATATATTATGGTATCGGATCTCTCAAAACACTCTATAATTTATTATCAAACACATTCAGTCTTCCGTCCCACATCTATCGGGCCTCTAAAAAACGTAAATGAAAATTATAATCTCACACAAATGAACAACTTTTTACTTAACCAGGAGGCACAAATGCATGGGCGCTGGGGCTCACGCAGAATATCTGATGCGTAATAACTTATCGTAGGCAATGCCCAAAAACCGTTCAATTAGTGGACTAGCCTTCTTTAATGGGCTGCTAAGGCAACGGACCACCGGGTCTCTAATTTCCGAGTCTCTTAGGAATTTTGGGTGGTCAGTAATCTTAAAACTAGTTTCTTCATATTATTTTGAATTATCCATGAAGTACAACAATTCATTCTAATTAAAAGTGCTTTTATTTTTAAAAATTACATTTAAAAATGTTTGGTAATTATTAAAAACAATTTTAGCTTAGTAAAACTTTTACATGAAGCTTAAAAACTGTGTTGTGACTTGTGGGTAGAGATTCTATGTTTTAGTGACTATTAAGAAAAGGAAAAGATTTAAACTTTTTGGAAGTTTGGTTAGAGAGAAAGTGAAAGTTTTTGAGAAAGTAGGATTTATTTTCCTCAAAAAATTTCGTGCATAAAATACACAAAATTCAATTTCCTCAAAAGTTGTGCACTTTATATATTATTTTCCTATTATTTGGTTGTCTCTTTTTTTCTTTACTTAATTACACAGACTTCATTGAAAATGGGAGTTTTTTTCTTCAGTAAATTGCTTATTTATACAATCATATATTACTAATTTAATTGTTTGTATTTTTATGTGTACATCTTTCATTATTGAATTATTATTATTATTATTATTATTATGAAAGGTCTGAAATAAGTAAGTAATGATTAAGAGTTACTATATGTATACATATTTAACACAATTCATTTCATACCTAGCATCAAACATTATTTTGAAATAAATAATTGATGATTCTTAAAAAGTCTACATAATCCGTCATGACTTTTAATTTTCTCAGTCTTGTGAGAATTAGTTGTAATTAGATATAATTATATATATAGTATCCAAATTACATTATTTACAAACAAATAACAAAAACAAAACTAACATAAGGAGGTAACAAATAGCTTATTTTTCTTACCTTAAAAAATAAAAGATCTAGAATTCAAGTCTACATAGGAATTAACAAGTGAATATATATAGAGAAAGAGAAGAATACAAAAAATTGTATTATGATATCACGTAGTAGTCTATTCCATATGTCACTATTTCCTTGCTAAAATAAATAATTAAGTAGAAATAATATTCATCTAACATAAATTTATTTACTATTTAAAATTATAAGGGTATTTTTGGTAAGTACAATCATTTTCTTTTCCTTTTCATAATATCCAAACTAACAAAATAATATTTTCTCGCAACTTTTTTTAAAAAATTTCTTGCTAACCAAATGTATAATGGAAACTTAATTTTCCTTACTTTCACTTTCCATAAAATTTTTCATCTAACCAAATAGACCCTAAGCCACATTGGCCTCGCTTATTCTAACTAAATCAGAACCTCGGCTTAGTTTGGTTAGATGAAAATAAAAGGAAAAGAAAATGAAAAGTTTCAAACTTTAATTTTAAGACAAGAAAGGAAAAGAAAATGAAAAGTTTCAAACTTTAATTTTAAGAGTTTGGTTAGCAAGAAAAGAAAAATTATGTTTTCTTGAGAAAACTATATGAAATTCCAATTATACCCCTTCTGCACTTTCTAAAATAAATTATGTTTGTGCATGAGTTTTGGTAAGAATATTATAATAATTACCTCTCTTTCTGCGTATCACAAAATTTTATTATTTAGATTCTTATATTACTTTTATTTTCTTAAAAATAAAATATATATTAAGTGTAAATTTATTTAGACCTATTGTCATATTTAATTAGAAATGGACAATTTAGGTTAATCATATTATTTTCTATTAACTTTCATGTCTAACTTATGAAATGAGATATTCTCACAAGTTTCTTTAAAAAAAATCATGCTAACCAAATACTCTAAATTTTAAATATTTTATTTTATTTTCATTCACTCCACATTCTTTCAATTCTACTTTTCATTTTCATCTAATCAAACGAACCCATATTGGAGTGTATAAATTGGCGGGAATGGGTGATTTTAGTTTTGGTTTTGGGTGAAATTAACGAGAAGAGAGGAATGGAGTGAAGTGAGAGAGTTTAATTAGGTTGGGGGCAGAGAGAGAACAACGGGGCGACTTAGTTGCCTTAAAATACGGGTCAAACAAGAAGAGGATGGTGCAGCATTTCCTTACAATTTAAGCAAATTTCATTGCATAATTTAATTAATGTCACTCCAAATATACCCCTCTCTCTCCTATTTTGTCCTCCCTATCACCACCCACTTTGAAGTAACACTCCACAATTTCATAGCTCAAAGCCAAAACAACAATCCCTATCTCTGAACTTTGAGTGAACATGTAATGACCTACATTGAAAATGTACTACTTCAACTATGAACATTAGATATAGAAGCCGCCCAATCAAACATTACTTAGCAGCAAGAACTTGGGAAATATGAATTGACAAAATTGTAATGTATCAAATAGGAAAAAAGTGTATTATAAAATAGTGAAAAATATTCCCTCCATCCCAAAATTGTTATATTAACACGTTTTAACTTACCTACAAAACTAGCCATTAAAGTGAATCCTAATTGGAGAGTTAAGTTTTTAAAAGGATGAGATAGTTATGGGAAGTAAATTTTCTTTCTACCTTGACTATTTAATTAGAACTAGATTTTTGGGACAACCAAAAATAAAAAGTGGAATAAGAATTTTGGAATGAATGGAGTAATACCCAATATATATATATATATATATATTGGGATTGACTAAGAAAATAGTCCACTGGAATTGAAAAAATAAAAATAAAATTGGAAACTGTATTGCCAATTTTCTCAAAGAAAATATATAAATTGCCCTTTGATATATACATATGAACTAGGTAGTAATTTTTTTTTATTTTTTATTTTTGATAATGTGAGAACCCTCACAACCACTCGCTCTTTGGACTTGTAGCCAGATAAACCCCCGGCTACTCACCCCGGTCCTACAGTGAGCTAGGTAATATTGAAAACAAAGTGCATCTATATTTGATGAAACAAGATATATACGAGAGATTGTCTTCTTAATGAAGATGGGTTCTTGATACTGACAAGAAAGATGGGTTCTTGATACTGACAAGAAACTAACATTTCTTGCCTTAACAAATACAGCTTATAGTGATCTTAATTTTCTGCGCGCTCAAGCCATTATAAGTATGTTCTATGGTTCATTAACAACAATAGAATTAAATTCATATATATATACACACACACACACACATATAATTAAACTTGCAATTAGTTCTTTCCTTAGAAAGAAGCAAGACAACATGCATATATATGCAGCTAGCAGTACTGAAGGCATTAAGCAATCCAGTTAAGCCAAATTAGATGGTTGCTTCAAAAAGTCAACAATATTTGACACAACTGTTAATTATAGATTACCACATTCTCTCTCTCTCGCTCTCTCTGTGTGCCAGATGCTCACTATAATCTCTATTTCCACTGCTTTCTCTGCAACATAAATCCTCGTACATATATAAACCAAGGTCCACAGCACAACAAATAAACAAACCAAATCATCTTCCAACTTCAGCCCCTACTCGTATCCCACCATTCTGTCTGCTAAATTCTTCTTCCTGTAATATTTCTTGCCTTTTAAGCACTCTTCTCCCCAATCCCCAAGTTCATTCTCTCTCTCTCTCTCTCTCTCTCACACACACACACACACATACAACTATAGCTCTACGTATAGCATGCCTGAATGTCCAGAGAAAGGTAATAAAACGACAGATCTGAATGTCCAGAGAAAGGTAATAAAACGACAGATTCTCATGGTTTTAAGTTATAATTAACCTCCAAGAGAGGGAAAAAATATATATATATACAGAAAAGAAAATCAGCTTCCAAAACCTTTTTATTTTGTTAGATGGAAATACAATTTTCATATGGTATTATTCATAAATTGTATGTAACATGCATCAAAAACCCTAATTACTTCAAAAATAGATCCATTTTAGGCTATTATATGATTTATATCAGAACAATTCTAATATATATATATATATTTTCCCCATATATGTGTTGCTTCTTTGGCAGGGAGAGATTTGAAGATATAGGCAAGAAGATCAAGAGAGAAACCGATGCCTCGGCTCAAATGGTGGGAAGGAGACATATGTTGGGGCCTCCTGGAACCCTAAACACAATCACACCTTGTGCCGCCTGCAAGCTCTTGAGAAGAAGATGTGCTCAAGAATGCCCCTTCTCTCCTTATTTCTCTCCACATGAACCACAAAAGTTTGCTTCTGTTCACAAAGTGTTTGGTGCAAGTAATGTTTCGAAGATGTTGATGGTAAACCCTAATTCCCCAATTATTGTGACTAGTTATCTTACCGGAACTGATAGTCTGTTTTTTTGTCATCAATTGATAGTTTGTTTGTGTTTTTTGATTAATTCAGGAGGTCCCGGAGAGCCAAAGAGCTGATGCTGCAAATAGTCTTGTTTATGAGGCTAATGTGAGGCTAAGAGATCCAGTTTATGGTTGCATGGGTGCAATTTCGGCTTTGCAACAACAAGTTCAATCTTTACAAGCTGAGCTCAATGTAGTAAGGTCTGAAATACTGAGATACACATATAGGGACACTAATATTAGCATTCCTTCATCTCATTTAGCTTTGCTTTCTTCTGGGGCTGTTTCAATTGCTGCACCACCATCAGCCCTATTGCCATTGCCGCCGCCACCACCACCACCTCCTCCTCCTCCTCCACCTCCTCCTTTTCCTCCCACTTCTTCATCTTCTTCTTTGTACACCCCACCTTCCACTAGTACAGCCGCCACCCACTATAGCACCATTTCTAATGCAAATGTATCCTACTTTGATTTAATTCCTAGGTGAAATTTTTCAGTAATTTATTTTATCAAATATTATGTATCAAGTGAAATAGGATGACTAAAAGATTATTGGAATTATTGAGTCGTTGATTATTTTGGTTCCTGTCTTAATCTATGATAGAAATCCACATTAATTTATCCTAAGATATTATTGGTTAAGATGTATCTTTATTTCCCATTATTACTTATCTTGAATTCTTCACTGGCTGCTTTACTTTTACTATTTTTCCTTCTTGAATGGTGATTGAGTAGACCCAAAAATGAAACAAAATGCCAACATAATTATATCATTACGACATATATGTCAAGCATTGCTTCTGCCCACTAAAATAGCTATTTTCAACCTTCTACTTCAACAATTTGTTGTGGTAGTTGTTCGAAATGAATATGAAAATCAGCCTCTAGGGTTTTCCCAATTGTTGAAACATATGAAATAAAATTTGATTTATTAGGTTGAATGATGTACTATTCAAATATAATTGTTGATACACACACACATATATGTAGAATCAATCTTCAGAATGGCAATGAATGAGTATTTTAAGGGTATCTCAGTCAAATGTGAAATTAAAAATGAAGCCATATATCTTGCTATTTGGCAAATTAAGCAATTGTATATTGTGTTGTGTATATATGTATAGTTGGATTGTTAGAGGTCTTGCCAGCTACTATTACTTTGCTAAAAAAATTGGGTATCTTTGGCGTGCAGAGTTCAACCTGAGTGTGAGGGAGAAAGAGAAACCTAATTGTATAAACCTACAAGTTATGAGGAATTAACTTCATTCCTTTCGCTATCTCGCATCTTCTTTTTTGTTTTTACTCTCTCATATGTATAAGTATATATATATATATATATATATATATATAGTATATAAACGTCTCTCTCATTCAAGTCACTGTAACCTATATGTAGAGATGTGATAGAATTTGGTCCTATGTCGTGGTTGCTTGAAATAGTGGCATCTTTACTTATCTATATACATCTTCCACTATAATTGCATTATTAAATTCATGTTACTAACCGATGCATTTTCTATCCCCAAAATCTCATCTTTGCCCACCGTTATGCAACAAGATATATTCTAAAATGCTTTCAAACAAGAAAACTCAATTTTTAATGGGAGATTTTACTATATTAGATAAGAATTCAAACAATGATCCGAGATTCTACCATATGTAATGGAAAAACAAAAGGAATTGTAGACTGTTTCAACAACGTAGCCTCCACTATACTTATAAACAACTAGGATTACACTAACCTAGCTTACATAAAAAACTAGGATTACACTACAAGTGTGAAATTTCGAATATACTCATATATATACTCCCCATAAAATGTTTTTAGTACTATCAGACTTTGCACTGTCTATTTCCTTCTACTACTTTCTTTTTCTGGGGACGGTCAGAATGTATTTTTTGATACGTGGTAGTAAATGTAGGATATAAGGATTCTAGAACATCTAAAAGTTAATAGAAATTTGTAGATTTGAGATGATTGTAAAAAAATAGAGAGAGGAGGACTTTGCAAACTAAATCTTAATAATGCATCCTAACCATCAATGAGGGAGGAGGATGTATATATAAGTAGAAGTCACATCTGTAACAACAAGCTTTAAATTGCTAGTGTGAGGTTGAGAGTTTTAGTAGTGAATTAGTGAAACAAGTTAAAGGATAAGTTTGAATAATAAACTATTTGCTATGTATTCACCTATTAGATTTGAATGTAAATTTTGTGTAGCCGAATTTAACAAAGTGAAGTAAAACCAATCCTCTCACGCTTGTTCATGTGTTGATTTAACTTTTTAGTACTACGAAAGAAAACAAAAAAATGTAAAATTATCAAATAATCATATGAAAACGGTTGATATACTAAAATTTTAGTTATATAACTGACAAATCACTTTGTAACCGTTTTAAGAATATCAAAACAAATATCATAAAATATGATTTCTAAAATGCTGCTGCTCATCATTATTTATTTTATGATTATTTATTTGCGTGAATCTCAGCATAAACTCGCAAGAATATATTTAATACATAGATTGTAATTTTTTACTCGTTAGAAATATGGAATTCACGCATTGAAATTGGTGACAAAATTAGTTCAAACTTACTTTGTTTAAAATTCAAGCCAAATTGGTGACAAAATTAGTTCAAAGTTACTTAGTTTAAAATTCAAGCCATGAATTTCATGTCACCAAACCAGAATAGTAGTATTTCAAAGAAGAGTTTGAGATTAATCTAAGATGGGAAAATTTAAAAAGAGGAATCCTCCTGCCCATTATGATCTTGGAAATTATCGAAGAATATAGTATATATTGTGATGTTGTGGTCCGAATTTGCTTCTATTAGATGAGGAAAATTTTTAATTCGTTTTTTGCTCATGGTTCGTGAATTCTAATTAGTCTTTTGTAACTCGATATATAAGGGCACTTAGGGTTTGGAGTGGTGTAAGAGGGAGACTTTGAAATTGGTACAGAAACAGAGTGAAGGGTTGAAAACTTATAATTTCCGATTTTACATATAATAAAAACTTTCATCGGATCCTAACCGTGGACGTAAACTATTGCCCAACCACATATAAATCTTTGTATTCTTTATATTGTGTGTTTACTTTTCTCCCGTAGTTCTTGATTCTATTTTAATTCGTTGCGTTTGTCATATATATATATATATATATATATATATATATATATAGTAACATGATAGAATTTGACTACATTGGCATTCATGTAGAGTTGACCAGTTCTGACGGATTCGGATGTCAGCTAGGAGATTAGAAATTGTTGAATGGGTTTCCAGTGAATACTAAAATAATCATCTGGGATTGTTTATGTGAAAATTTACTTTGATCTTAAGGGAAAACACACCAATCAAAGATTCCAAGATGATAGTATATTCAGAATTAGAAATAATATAATTGTTAACGTAAGGGCAGGCTTAGTAGATTTTTTTCTATGTCCATATTGCATCAAAATACTATCTTCTATGAACATAATTAACAAAAAACACTTTTAAAAAAAACATATATATATTTTAATGGTAGTATATGTTATGAACAAATATTAAGCTAGAGATTCTGAAGCAAAACACATGGTAATAGTCAAATACTTAATGACCCACATCCAGCTAATAGCTATGGGAGGTCATACAAATGTTTCCTGGAAAAGAAAAAAATAAATAAATAATACGAGGTGCTGAATTAAATATATGATTGACCCTGGATGATATTAGTTAAACCCAGAGTAATTTATCAAATAATCAATATGAAGTACCAATAAATTAATATCATAAACCATTTATAAAATATAATTGTGAAAGACCATCTGGTGTAGGCTTCTTCTACATCTCATTTTTCAATCTTTTTATTCAGTTTCAGATTAATAATGTCAGCATTTCCGATATCTTACTCTAATTTTCTTCCACGAGGACCACACCCACCATAAATACTCTATCATTCTCTTCTATTTCGATATAATTCATACGCTCTAATATTTAGCTGTGAACTTTTTTCTTTTGAGTGAGAAATTCATACATTCACTTTGTCCCTTTAAGAATTTAAAATTTTAAATTCAAGGTTTTACTTTAAATGGGGAGATAGTATCACTAAATTATAATAAGTTGGGGATGTGCAATACTCACTAAATAGCCTGCTTATTTAAAATGAAATAATTATGGCATAAATGAGATAAATTATCCAATGGGAGGGGAGTCTTTTTTCATTGGGCATGTGTATCCCAAGTCATAGGATGAGAAAATCATGATAAGAGGAGAAGTCAGATTAATTCATAGGTGTTCACTCTCTTTTGTCTTCCAAGGAATTATAAAAGAAGGGAAATTAAGAAAAAAAAAACTTAATTTAATCCGGGATTATGAAATAAATGAATCAACTTTGAATTTAATGGAGGATATAAGGATATTCCATCTTCAGTTTAGTCATATACAGACATCATTCAACATTAAACTGAGATTCATTTTTCTTGAATTTGCAAATTCTCATATTATTTATCCAACCCCTAGTAATCCGGTATCAGTACTTGCTAAATCGTGAAACCAAACGTACTAGATTTTTTATAAGAAGTGTTGGCCTAATTTCGTAAAGATAAGACTTGGGTTTTTTGATGAACGGGTTCTTGAGAAATTTGATGCAAGTCATTTCTGGACTGGCCTTCTATCAATAATATTCATGGGTGAGCCCACTATAGTTGGGCTTCAAGAGATTCTATCATGAAGAGCCCAATGTTCGGATTGAACCTATACATCAAATCAACAGGGATAAGGTCAGGTTCGTGTGCCATATAGGGGTCTAATGGGCAGAACCGTAGAACTAGAAGGTACAATTATCGAAACGAGACGAAATTTCTAAGGGCTCCGTTTGTTTGGTTTGGATGTAGAATAGTTTTTAAAAAGTATTTTTTAGTTTTTTGTTATTGAAAGATATTAAAATTAAATAAAAATAATTTACTCGTTAATTTTTAACAAGTTAATTTTTTATATGAAAAATTTTATTTTATTTTATTTTGTAGTTTATGATTGCTTTTTGTCAGATTAGTTTTTGGTTTGACATAATTGTCCTTTACTCTCATATAAAAATGTTAGAAGTATTTAAACAAAGTGCAACCAAAAAAAACCTCTATATAAAAAATATATAGAAAAACTATACTATTTAACACGTACATATGATCCCTAACATTTCAAAGTATGTCCAAATTGTCCCTTGATATTTGATGATTGTTAATTTTGATAAATTTTTTAAATAAAATTCTCAAAATATTCTTAAAAATTGAAATAAGTGGTTATGATTTTATTTTGTCTTAAGGGTATTTTTACAAAATATTTTTGCTTGCTCAATTTAGAAATTGTAAGTCATTTTTATTTATTTATTATTATTTAAACACCATAGAATATTTGCAAATTCTTTATATAACAGATTTTTTTTTCCCTTTCAATTTACCCTTTAAACAATTTGGAATGTCAGATTTTACTAATCCTCTAATTATGATTGAGACTGAATTTTGAAAATTAAAATAAAATAAAACCATAGGCACATATATTGAAAAACTATAAATATAGTCACATATATTGATAACTAACAAAAAGTGTTCAGTTTATTTAGGATTTTCACAGAAAATCCTACAAAGATTTTCAATGAAAATCTGAATTTTCAACCGAGTCTAAAAAAGCAGCACAACTATTTGACATGGTCATGGCCTTAATTGGTACCTAAGGAAGGAAAAGGACCTCAAACACACAATTCAAAACACACACATTTCTATCGATCATCAAAGCAAAATAGAGAGCTACCAATCAATTTTATTATCAATCCCAAAGCTAATTGACCCTCAATTAGTCTTCCTGCAATTCTTCCTTATCTCTCCATTCGATCCGGTGAGGGGGCTGATATCTCCCATTTTAACCATGGCCGCGGCAAAATCAGAAGTGAAGCTGCTCTGGCTGTTGCTATAGGATCTCACAATCGAATCGGCTGATCCGCCGTTGAACAACTGTTGGTCGGAGTGGAGCAGCCCCCTCCGGTTGACAAGGTTCTTGTAATAGTTGTTGTCGAAAGCTGTGGGAGATTGAAGATCAAGAGGTGCCAAATTGTTGTCCCCTGAGCCTGCGGTTCTTGGACAATTCCCTCGCCTTGTCTGAACTAATGAAGCGTCAATGTTGGTCTCATTGTACAAGCGTGCCCTGAATGAAGTACACCTTGCTTGTCCAATGGTGTGAGAACCTACAAGTTTTATAAAGGACAATAATGTCATTCAGACTTAATAATCTAATCATCCATAAGTGTAATCGAGTTTTTACTCATTTGATACATTAAGAACCAATTTAGAAATAGTAACATATTCTAAATTAAAAAGTTAAGTTGTCATGTGAATATAGTACTTGCTTAGTAGAAGATGAATAAGACATCTTTCGAGAGATAATCGATCAGATAAAGTTATCAATAAGCATTATTTCAAATGATAGAAGAGGGTTGAGAATTAGAAACTTGTTGCCGTTTGTTTGAACTTTCAAGATTAAAATATCACAATAATAAATAAAATACGAACCAGATAAAGCAACCATGTCCTTAGAAGAAAGGCCAAGAGAATTGAATCTTGAAATGAGGTTATTGAGGTTAGAAGTCGGAGGAGGAATGCCGTTATTGGCGGCAGACTTGCTTGTTGTCTTAGCATCTCTTCTTCCGAGCTTGACATTCCAGTTTGGCCCTCCAAGCTAAAAATTATATCACATAAGAAATTACGTGATTTAATGATGAGTAATGCTATTAAGAGAGCTCTATCATAAATACAATAATTGATGTAGCACTTGGATTTCGAGGGAACTTACTATAACAACAGAGTCTCGAGAAGCAATGGCTAATAAATCAGCACATGAGACTACACCGGGACACGCCTTTTCAACAGCGGATTTTATATTATCAACGACATCAAATCCCCTGGCGGAGTTCAAATTCGGAACTGCCGTCTTCTCTCCGGTGAAGGAAGATGTGTCGTCGAGGAGGATGGATCCATCGCATCCCTGACAAAGTCAAGAAGAAGCAGATAAGGTTTAGATACATAACTCTAGCTAGCCATGGAAAACAGAACATGAATGTATTAGTAATTGGACCTCATAAAAATTAAGAATCAGTTAGTCCTTTTCTCTCTGTTTTTTGGTCAATAATTTTAGACCTATCTGTGTTATAATCTTGACGCTTCCCAAACCTTTGGGCCAAGTTCAGGTCCATCAATTTTATATTGGGTATTATTGGGCATTTTCAAGTTTCCAACTGCCCAATATTGTTCAGCAAGATGACCCCTTCAAATAATGATAGTGACTCCATTGCTTACTCTGAATAGGAAAAAGATAATGAACAACTGTGACTAACGGTGGCAAAGCAAATAAGCTCAGCGTCTTACTTACAAATAAATAGTCAGGAATTAAAATTCACTTAGGAAATTTTTTTGGGTAATTGTATGGTGTATGTGAGATACGGGACTATAAGTATTCAGTAATGGATTATGAAATACTCTAAGAAGTTCGAGACACACAAAAATAATAATAACAAAAACAATAAAAAGGAGAATTCCTTCTCTTTGTTTTTTTTTTTTTTTTAAAAAAGAAAGAGTATATATATATATATATATATATATATATATTCTTTTAACAAGACTAATTTACTCTGAACACTAGTGACATTTCAATCCGAGTGGGGCTAAACTTGTGAGAGTGACCCCACATAAACTCTTTGACCTAATGATCTCACCCTTGAGGAAAGAAAATGGA
Organism: Cornus florida; assembly: GCF_030987335.1. Classification (NCBI taxonomy): domain Eukaryota; kingdom Viridiplantae; phylum Streptophyta; class Magnoliopsida; order Cornales; family Cornaceae; genus Cornus; species Cornus florida. The sequence continues at coordinate 21,643,791 of NW_026775578.1, forward strand.
ATTTAAGACGACTATCGTGGCATAACACATTTAGGTAAGTTAAGGGCTAATCCCACGGCACGAGACTCCAGTCATTGCATAACCTAAAAAGGGTCAGGTGACATTTAGGTAAATTATAAAACTAAAAATGTTAGTAGCTAGCAAGTGTGAGAACAAGTAAAATTACATTAACAAAACAGTCGTGGAAGAATAAGCGAAGAAGAGAAGCCCCCATCCTAGCTTCTTTTGAAATTGCAGATTGCACTGCAGATTTGACTGTGGTAAAAAGATTTGGACAAGAATTGGAGTAAAAATTTGTTGAGAGTTGAGCTGAAGAGCTCCCAATAAAGAGCACAAGAAAAGCCAGAGTCACAATGGCCATGAAAGAAGGAGAAGAAGAAAATGAAGCCATTGTTGTATTACAATTCAAACAATAGCTAGAGAGAAAGCTAGAGAGATCAATGTGTGATGTATGTGTTGTGAACATAGTGTAACAAGTAATAGTATATATAGAGTTTTTCTAGAGTGCAATCTCTCAAGGTATTGGCTTTGGGCAGGTTACCTAACTCAATGACTCAATTTGCATGGCATTTCTACGTTGAAAGCGGGAAAAAGCTATAAGTAATAAGTGATTGACTGATTAATTTAATTGATGTAGTGTGAAGTGATAAAAATTTAAAAAAATAAATAATAAATAAAATAAAGGTTGTTACGAGTATGTTCTTTTAGAAAAGATATGCCACCAACATTTAGTTTTATGTTTTGTCAAAAAGGGCCCCAATAAACCAACTTAATCTATGATTTGGTGATGACTCGAGGGATAATACCAATAAAGGCAGTTAAAAATGGGATTTTTTTCGACTTTATACATAAGTGTTAATATTTGACTTTTCTATTGAAACCGTCTTTGGCTACTAAAAATATGCAATTTTTATTTAAAGTAGGACCTAAGTTATTATTAAAAGAAAAGCACTACATGTCAATATATTATATATATATAGCTATCATTTTTTCAACGTGGACATTATTTACATAATTACATTAAGTGGTTGCCGTCTACACTATACACGCCAATTATGGAAGAAATTAAAAAAAAAAAAAAGTAGCAGATGAAATTAACTCTAATTATTTTTTCATAAGTTAACTCTAATTACTTTTTCGTAAGTTAACTCTAATTATTTGATTACATGAATTTTAATATTTGGGAATGATAATATTGAAATTCATTTTCTCAATGCTAATACATTTTCTAAGTGGTTTCTTAAGAAAAAGAAATAATCATCGACTCAATCATCAAGAATATGTGCAATCACTTATAAACTACACGTATTATTTAAATATAAGTATTTTTTTTTTACATCATATGAGAATCCAATCTAAAAAGTCTAATTTTAAAGTCGTCTAGTTTTAAAGTTCGCACTGAAAAATAACCCCACTCCAATTGTCGGCCACTCTGTTTCATCATGAGTTGTTATTTTAGGTAACGAAAGTATTTAGCTTTGCCTCGACTAAATTCTCATTACATCGTGCAAAACATTCCTTTTATGCTTATCAAGTAAAGTTTAAATTTTTATTTAGGGACGTAATTTTATTAAATTATTTCCACTTCAAAGAAGTTAAATCTTACATTTATACTTCACAAAACTGAAATGACTTACCACCAAAGTCCTATTCGTGGGGTTGAAATTTTTTGACAGATGAAAATCAAACCCAGGCCCTTGTGCTCTAAGGAAGGTACACTCTACCCCTTGAGAATATCAGATAATGTGGACCCCTCCATTCAGTCAGGCGCAAAAATAATTAAATAGTGTGTCATTTCTTTATTTTGAAATAAATGGTGCAAAAATGATCACGTCACTCATATTTAAAATGCACAATACCAAAATATTGAGATATATTTTTACTCACAAAAATAAAATAAATGAACTATTGTGCAAATGGAGAGGATAGTGGAGTCCATATATAGTCAATACCAATTTTGTCTAAAAGGTCCGCCTTTGCGGCAATCTGTTTTTTTTTGCGTCTCCTTCACCATCATTTTCATTATTTATTTTCTACAATCATATGCTAAATAAATGGTTAGAAATAAGGTGATTGATTAGTAGTCGCATTCATCAAATCAAACAATTAACATATATGGTCTTAAAGGGACTTCTTAACTAATCGGGTCCCAATTGTGTTCCTCACTCGAATTTGGTCGACTGTGAATGTTATTAATCACTTGTTTCAAACCCTGCTTATTGCTATAATGTTTTTCAATTTTAAAAATTAAAAATAATTTTTCAAGAAAAAAGTTCTCAAAGATAAAAACTTCTGGGATAGTGTAATGACAAAACTTCCACCTCACATTTTGTGGCGGGGAGTTTAAATTAAAATTCTCTGATAATTATTTAGTGCATGTAAAATGAAGAGACTGTATGTACACACTAGTGGATTATAAAATGTTGTGAGACACTTAACACTACCATTATTATAAAAATAAAAATAAAAATAAAGAGTACATCTGACTTTTAATTACTTTTATATATATATATATATATATATATATATAAAGAATGAAAGAAAGAAAAAGAAGAAGATAAAAATTAATTTAAAAATAACCGAAAACAACAAAATATCATGGTTGAAAATATGAGGAATGCAACTATGCAAGAAGATAGAGCCTTTGCTAGTTGAAACCCAAACCATTGAAGACTGTTGTGAGATTGTGGGCCACATGAAGGGATTCCGTTTCCAGAAGGGGGAGGAAGTTTGGTGAATAAGACGATAAATTTCGTACATATTTGGTGAACTACGTGGAAATTTTGTGCCAATATGACTTTTTAATGTCATTATCTCTTTAATGATTTTGAACATTTTAGCATTTAAGTATATTTTTGACTTAATAAAATTAGAGTTTAAAATTATAAATAATAACAATAATAATATAGTTTAATTGTTTGTAACTTTGAACTAAACTATTTTTTAATTTTAAAACTTTAATTCTATATAACCGGGAAATTTCAATTTCATGTAACCAAACATGACGTTAATAAACTTGGGAGACAACCAAAGTGAGACATTATCCTTCACTGGGTAAGTTTTCTCTACGGGAAGAAAAGTAATGGACGCTCTTGGAACTTGAGAAACTGTAAGATTTCTAACCAGTGAGTCAATTTTGAAGTGCTTTGCATCAAATGGAACACAAACAAATTTTCATTTCACTGTCAAGAAAATGACCGTAAAGTCAAATTACCCATGTTTATTAAATTTTTTGTGGACCAAAAGCTTAACATATACGTCCATTTCATTGTTTAGGCGCAACTGATTGGATAGCTGGTGCAATCTCTAACCCTAAATTCTTGTTTTTCTTACTCAATTTTCGACTTTTCTCTCAATTAATACTTTGATTGCTCTGTTTCAACTAGCTTGGACTTCTCGCAATATACACATATATATATTGTGTGTCTGTGTGTCATCCACTGAACAAGTTCAAACACTGGTAGCAGAACAAAAGCTATTTACTTCATAAAAAAACCAACATAAAAATATAAAGAAAGAATACAAGATAAATGAAGTCAACATTATGATCTCCACAGCAGACCAATGCTCTGCTTTCTTTGGGACAGACCCAATGCTATTATGTGTACTTTGGGGAATATTAGACCAATGTACAGTAGATTTTCAAAAGGATTGCCAAGGGCTTGCATCAACCTAATTGGTGTCAGTAACTAATAGTACCAGAATTTAGTAAAGTAAAAACAATTGTAACTATACGAAAAAGGTCAATGGGTCAGGGAGCCCCTACACATCTCAAGTGTAAAAGCTCTACTGATTCTACTCGATATCAGATACCTCCTCCTCTGCCAGTTCAAACTCATCAACTTCCTTAAAGTAGGCTCTCTGCTGCTCAACAAAATCTCGTGGCAAGGCTACCGGTTTTGAGACATTTTCCTCTGGCAGTAAGTGACGTCTCTTCTGCAAAAGCATTGCAAGAAAATTATAAACCAACTAAAGGATGATGGTACAAGACAATATCGGGTAAGCAGAACAGATGCGAGAGCATAGAGGAAGCATATGGGGGATTATGCAAGGTAAATAGCAAAATACATTGCCCATACAGTAAGAAAATTTGTGCCATGTTAAGTCGTTTTTGGCTTTACAAGATTAGAACTTCTCACAGATAATGAATTATAGGGACTGATAGAAAGCCCACCTTATTTTCAATAACTGTTACACCCAAGTAGGCTTGAGATGGTTTGTGGACACATGCCAGAGACCTATAGATGCATTGGTGAGAACACGATGTTTAATTTCCATAAAAGCTAATAGATGGAGAGGGTGACCAAAAATAACGTGGGATGAAGTTATTAGGAATGACTTAAAAAAGTTAAACATAGTAGGTGATATGGTGGGTAATAGAAAGTAATCGAGACACAGAATTCATGAGGCCGGCCCCATTCATATGGGAATAAGGCAAGGATGATGATGTTTCCAGACAAATCTTTTCTGAATTGCTAGTTTGTTCCATGCAATAATATACAGTGTTGGTTTCTAGATGCTCTTGATCAGCAGGGTTTTTTAACGAGAGCAAGGGAACAGTAAGAGTATAATCCCACAGACTCGGCCTAAAATCAAAGAAGCAAGCCACCGTGCCACAGAAATCACTCAGTAGCAAACCAGATATGAATAGAAGATCAAATTAGTCAAGAAATCACACATGATACTTCCATAACAGAACTTTAAGAGTAAGAAACAAAGATATAACAATTATAAGGCTCAAAGTCAGAAAATGAAAAAATTATTTTGGAAACAAAAACATACGAGAACTGAGAAATGCTTAAACAAACCTTTTGACACTTCGGAAGAGGAAATGAACACGATTTGGAGAGACCAACATCTCCAGCTTCCATATGTTCACCCCTATTCAGAAGACAAGGAATCAGTACAAAAGGTAAAATAGGCAAGGAACAAATAGGAAAGAGATTTAAGATCAGTCACTTTTTGACCTAAATTACTAATTGCTTGTAAGAAACCAGAATTTCTATTGTCAACCAACGCACACCAATACAACATCCATAGGCACATAAGAAACAAGGCTTCATCTTTACTAGAACGGATATATACCATTACGCTTCATCTTTAAACATTTTTTTGTCCTTATTTCCAACAAATTGACTCAGTATTAATGTTTCCTTTCGGGTTGCACAGAGAAAAACTAGGTTTGATGAAATGCTGTCATAGGAGTGAAAATAATTATAAAATACAGTTCCCTCCAGAAAATACTTGACCCCCCACAGCCAAAAAAAAGAAGAAGAAGAAGAAGCATCAGACATGGCACCCAGGGGAACTATTTATTTTTCACAAAAACCCAACAACCCATTTGACTCCAATCGCATATTTATCAATACAATCATGTTTAAATGTAACCCATTTCGAAATGTCCCTTGCAATACATATCCAAGTACAGCTAATTCACTAATAAGGATAAAATTTGCCACTGACCAAGTAGAGTATCATCATTAATATAAGAGAGAGATATATTGCAGACCAGAAAAAGCACAAGGTTCAACACAGTAAATGGATATCAACCTCTTGCATGTCAATTGGATAAATGCCATTTGGGTGAATCAAGAGACAAATACGAGAAGATCGGCTTATAATTCAAATGCGTAATAAACTTCCATCATATTTTTCTTTCCCTCTCATATGCAAGTTCCATCATACCTTAAACATAAATTTCAACACTAAAGGATACCATTGTGAATTTGTGACAAGTTACGTATCCATAGAGCATACCATATATTGTACCATAACATGAACAAGGAATTAAACAAATCTACCCCAAAAAGATCTACTGTGTGTGGAAAGAGAATTACCGAATATTCTTGGTCCTTGGAGGGCAACTGTAAGGCACAACAACAGCCTTCCTTTTATTTTTTGTGTTCTCCAGAGGAGGGAAACTAAAAGGCACTGCAACAGTCTTTCCTTTGTCATTCACTTTGCCTAGAGGAGGGCAACTGAAAGGCACTGCAACTGTTCTTCCTTTGTCATTTACTTTGTTTAGAGGAGGGCAACTGAAAGGCACTGCGACCGCCTTTCCTTTGTCGTTCACTTTGTTTAGAGGAGGGCAACTGAAAGGCACTGCAACCGCCTTTCCTTTGTCGTTCACTTTGCCTAGAGGAGGGCAACTGAAAGGCACTGTGACCGCCTTTCCTTTGTCATTCACTTTGCCTAGAGGAGGGCAACTGAAAGGCACTGCGACCGCCTTTCCTTTGTCATTCACTTTGTTTAGAGGAGGGCAAATTAAAGGCTCTGCGACTGCCTTTCCTTTGTCATTCACTTTGCCTAGAGGAGGGCAACTGAAAGGCACTGCAATTGCCTTTCCTTTGTCATTCACTTTGCCTAGAGGAGGGCAAATCAAAGGCACTGCAACCGCCTTTCCTTTGTCATTCACTTTGTTTAGTGGAGGGAAAATTAAAGGCACTGCAACCGCCTTTCCTTTGTCATTCACTTTGTTTAGAGGACGGCAAGTTAAAGGCACAGCAACCACCTTTCCTTTGTCATTCACTTCGCCTATAGGAGGGCAACTGAAAGGCACTGCAACTGCCCTTCCTTTGTCATTCACTTTGTCTAGCGGAGGGCAACTAAAAGGCACTGCAACTGCCTTTCCTTTGTCATTCACTTTGCCCAGAGGAGGGAAACTATAAGGCACTGCAACTGCCTTTCCTTTGTCATCCACTTTTTTTAGAGGTGGGCAACTAAAAGGCACAGAAATTGCCTTCCTTTTCTCTGCAGTTTGTCTTCGCTTATAAACTACAAGAGGCTCAAATATCTCACTGTTTCCATCATCTGCCAAAACAGAATATGAGAGTAGTAATATGTATTAGTCCTCTTCAAAACAGAATATATATACACTAGGGGTTTTAGAAATTACAAACAGATAAGAGTAGTAATATATATTATTCCCCCTTCAAAACAGACAATGTATACGCTAGGGCATTTTAAAATCACATACAGATAAGAGTAGTAATAAATACTAGTTCCCTTCAAAGCAGAAAACGTATACGCTAGGGCTTGAGAAAATTACATACTTCACAGATCAATTGAAAAGTCATCATAAACATTTAACCCCAGCCAGCTTCACTGTTTCCCAATTAACCATTGAACGACATATAGACAAAAATAATAACCATCTATAAGCACTAAAGTGAGCAGAACAGATCCAAAGGCAGGGACGGACCTAAGTGAGGTCCAGTGGGGACACTCGCCCCCACTGAATTTTAAAAATACTTTATTTTTGCCTATAAATTCTTGGGTAATTTCATCTATGCCCCCATAACTTTTATCTTTTGCTCCCATTACTTTTTCTCTTCTCTCGCTCACACCCATGCACATAAACAGTAGCCAAGAACTCCATCCCTAATTTCCCTCTCGACTATCCCTCTTGCATTATCCACGGCTCTCTCTCTGAATTACTAGATAAATAATTTTTATTTTTATTTTTTTCGTTGGCAATCTATCTCTTCATGGAAAAAGTGCAAGTCTCCTAAGGCAATAAGAAAAGTCCTAATTAATTTATGATTTGAGATGAAAAAAGAAAAGAGTATACGAGATTGAGAAATACAAATTCAGCCATGATTGTTGTTGTTGTTGTTGTTGTTTTTTTTTTTTTTTTTTTTTTTTTTTTTTTTTTTTTTTTTTTTCCTGAAAATAACACATGTACACATTTTACCCTTGCGGGGATTTGAACTCGGAACCTTTGGCTTTGAGAGGTAGAGGAGATACCACTTAGCTACTACCCAGTGTTGCAACATTTTTAAATGATGAAACTAGTTGAGGACAATTGTGAATGTATTTTACGAAGATATTATCGTTTAATATTATTTTAGTTGAAATCTTTTTTTACCTTATTATTGTTTAAAGTCCCCCACTAAAACAAATTTTTAGGTTCGTCACTGTCTGAAGAAATCAACAAGTATTATACAATTCAAAACTGAAAACTAAACAAATCAGTTATTATTCCACAATAAACAACAAATTTGAATATCATTACAAAAAAGCAATTGTCAGGGACGTTGAATGAAGAGTACTTAACCACAAACCCCAGTGTTCCCAAACAATTAAGTCGATCAATAAATTCATTGGAAAATTTAAGCTAACAATACATACATATACATAAACATCATAATATAAATATAAATATATATATATATATATATATATATATAGAGAGAGAGAGAGAGAGAGAGAGAGAGATTACCAGGATTGGTAGATGAAGAATGTGGTGACTGAGCGCTAGGAGGGGTTGAAAATTGGGGTTGTGGGATGGTTCTAGGACCGATTGGGGCATTTCTGTTGGTGTTGGATGATCCGACGCTGGTGTCGGATTTGGAGGAATTAGTGGGTGGCTTGTTGGGGGATGAATTGTAGGGTTTGGGATTTGGTTTGGGTTTTGGCTTTGAAATTGGATTAGGGTTTTGGAGTTTGACGACGGAGGAGGTAGAGACATAGCGGAGATCGGTGGAAGGGATGAGGTTAGTTCGATCCGATAAGGGCTTTCTCTTCACTGATTTAATTCTTTCAACTTCCATCGCTTCCCATTTCTTCAGCACATCTGGCTCGATCTCTCTTTGAAGAAACTCCTAGTGAGAGAAACTATACAATTTTAGAGAGAGAAAGTTTAAGAAGTGTGTGGAAGACGCTAGTTCAGAATGGCGGGAGATTGGTGAAACTGAAATTCGAGGAGGGTGAGAGAGACGGCTGCGACGATCTTGCTCGAGAGGTCCGAAGTCTGACTTATGGATCGGTTGGTCAGGAAACGATCACTCCCAGGACCAAACCCTAGAACCCGGATCCGGTGTATTATTATTATTTTTTTAGGAAGTTTGATCCAGTGAATGTACTGTATTTTTCTAATGAAAAGAAATATCCTATATTGTGGTGTTTGATATATATAAATATAGTATTTTTTTTTTTACCTTGTCAAAAAATTCCCACAACAATTTTCAAAAAATATGAACATAAAATAACATAAACATAAACATAAACTTTGATATTTTTCACTATTGAAAGAAGAGTAGAAAAAAAAAAAAATACTATATAATATCAAACACCAACTGATCCATAAGTTGGATTTTGATACAGTTCACAAAATCTGACTTATTATTAAAGGTTTTATGCAATATCATAAGTCAGATTTTGATCCGAGTTCGAACTAAATCTTTGTGTTAGAGGTTTGGAATCATAAGTCGGATTTTGATCCGTTGGGTTAAAAGTTTTGATCAATATTATTATATCGAATATGCAATATCATTAAATTGATAACATAAATTTTGATACGAAGGAGTTGCATTCTTAAATTCCTAACTATTTACATATAATATGGTTGAATGTGTATTGCATTATTGTTATAACTATGTGTTCATATAGCTTGTACACTCAATTTACTTATCCAACAGTTATATGAACACGTATTTATAACAATAATGCAATACACATTCAACCATATTACATGTAAATAGTTAGGAATTTAAGAATGCATTCAGGTGTGTGATTTTGTTTACTTATCCAACATTTTTATGTGTATTGCATTATTGTTATAAATACGTGTTGATATAAATGTTGGATAACCATATTACATGTCCCAAAGGAGGTTGGAGCCTCCATCCAGGTGTGCGATTTTGTTTAACCTTTTAATATGTGTGTGTGTATATATATATATATATATATATATATATAAGTGTTTTATATGGGCATTTTACACATTTTGAAATAATAATATAATAAATTTGGTTTTATTATCCTATTTCTGAAATGGGCTTTACTTAAATTTGTCCTGCAATTTGGGCTTGAGGTGAGTCTGCCATCTGTGAGAGTGAGACGGAACAAAGGGGGTCAAAGAAGTGTGAACATTAGCTGAAAACTACTAGTTCTAAGTTTAATCATGATTTCACTAAAATTAAGTCTAAAACGTTAATAAAAGACATTGTTGGGTTCCACTAAATTGTCACATCCTTCTGTCAGAAGACAAAAACAAACATATCCAGCCAAAATATATATGTGTGTGTGTGTGTGTGTGCAGTCCTTCCATTAAGATTAAAAATTATGGAAAACATTATCTCCGGTTTGCTGCATCGTGTAATTGATTACTTTAACTACATTGAACCACTCTAAGGAAGAAAGAAAAAAATGTCATTGATTAACATATGTCAGGGCCACTGGAAGTTGAAAGATTAGATAAATAGACGTCAGAAAAACGTTAATGGATTCCACTTAAATGAATCACGTGACGGTGACGCATTTCATTCATCATTTCGGTTGGAATGGTAGGCATGAAAAACATTTTTTTTTTTCTTTACTTTCGTGACGGTACTTTAACTGGAGTCGAGAGGTGTTAGACGGAACGTCGCAAAGTCAGAAATTGTCAGTAATTCAAACATAGTGAATCGTTTTACTCTGAACTGCACAGTTCATGAGATTTTTCCATAACAATTGGTCTATTATGTTAATTGGGATTTTCTCGCTAAAAATCCCAATGTCATCTCTCAAATTTTATTTGTTTTACTTGTTTGGCATGTGATTGTTTAATTGTTTGTTAATTTAAGTAAAACTAATAGATAAAAAGATAGGTGATTAAATCATTTCCAGGTAAAATCTTAAACTTTTCATAATTTATTTCGCTGCAGAATGTGAGTTTATGCAGCGAAAGATAATATGAAAAGTTTAAGTTTTTAATAAAAGATTAAAATATGTTATTTTAATTAGTTTTAGTTAATTTAGCAATTAATCAATTAATCACATGCAAAATAAAAGTAAAGTAAAGCAAATAGAGTTTAAGAGATAACACCAAAATTTTTAGCGAGGAAACTCCAATTGGTAGAACAGACCAATTGTTGTGGAAAAAATCTCGTGGACTGTGTAGCCCAAAGTAAATCGATCCACTATGTTTGAAACAAAGTACAATGGACTTTGACTCAATCTCACACCATATCGTTTTACCAAACACCAATAGCTGATAATCTTCTGTCTTTGCAATGTCCCGTCCAACAGCTCTTGACTCCAAGCTTACTCTTGATCTCTGAAGAATGATTGCTGGTAAATTAAACAACACTCATCGAATGCTTTGACCCTTTCAAAGTGTGATTGCTTCACCCCGTTCTTCAAGATTTGAATTTGATATAGAAAAAATAGATCTGCTTCTCTGATCGTAAACTTTGAACACTATCAGGATTTAAACAAACACTCTAAAATCACTATTGTGTTTATGTGTGTGTTCAAGAAATAAAAACAGATTTGAAGATAGGCTTTTAATAAATTAGAAGTTGTAATGCAAAAGTCGTATCAACATATATGTAAATCAAGGTTTATATAGACTTTCAAAGATTTAGATATGCATAGGAAAAGGTAAATTTTGTGCATAAGGCTTTTGAAAAGAAGTCTATACTAAATAGGAAGTTTAGATATAATAGGAAACATAAAATTACCTAAACTGTATTAGACAACTTGAACCGGTAACAAACAATTCTTCGAAGCACAGGATCTTGAACCGCTAGCCAAAGTTACCGGTTCCCAAAGGACAGATTTCTAAAGGAAGGTTTAAAACTTGGAAAAATCCCTATTTTGGTAATTTCGAAAAACATACCATGCATGTAAAGTGTCATAACTGTGAAACAACTTTCTAAAATGTTGTTCATACCTTTTTCGTAAATCTTAGTTTATTAAATTTGAACAACTTTTCAGTAGTCGATCTCAATCTTGATTTGGTAACTTAAAAATTATAATTTGATTGGACTTGTTTTGACACCGAAATTAACCAATTACAAAATATATATCATGTCCAAGTAGGAGAGAAATGTTTGGATAAATTTGGGGGTAAAAAAACATGTATAAAACAAGTCTGTTGTGCTCCGTTCATGAGTTGGCCACCAAATGGTCTTAGAATGGAACATGATCAATGATAACCCTTTTTATCAGATAAGCTTTCTGTCTACGTAAAGAATAAATTGGGCAATGCATACATGATTAATGCAGATCATCTCATGGACAGCATTTCATAGACTTCATTATTGCTTCTACCAAACACGCACACATGTGTGTGTGTGTGTATATTTATGTATGTATGAAAATTGGTTTTTTTTTAAAACGAAAGGTGAGATGACGTCAAGTGGGACCGAATATATTTATTGGTCATTTTTCTTTTGAAGAATCTGATGAAGAAGAAAAAGAAGAATAATCCACCATTGATCTAGACAGAACAGCAGGTAAATCCAAGTAAACATTCTTCTACTCTTCCAATGTGATACCCATGACTCTCTCACACAACTAAGCATTTGAGCTGAAAAGTAAGTATGGTATAGCGATTACCAATTCCACTATTTTATGTGAGAAGAAATTATCAAATAGTTTCAAAATTATTGATAATAAGTTAATTATCAAGTGACACTTAAATAAAATATTAAATAAATATGACACATTTGTTTAAGCGTTAAATAATAATTAACTTGGAACCAATGATCCGGGATATTTTGATCCCTCTAGTATATATTCAAAAAGTGAATGTCTCAAAACTTTTATTACTAATTAATCCCAATAAAACTCATTAATTTACACATACATATATATATATATATATATAAATATATATATAGTTGTGTGGAAATTAATATATAATTGGCCAGTTTGGCAGAGAGAAGTCTAGTATTGGTTCCTAAGACGTGGTTGGGTGGCACATATTTGCTGTTATAAGGTTGGAAAGTCCTTTTCAACTTTCCTTCCCACCACCTTTCTGATTCTTCTTCACTAACCAAGCTTTTGTTTTCTTTAAGGTGCTTCTTTGAAACCCACTCAAAAGATATGGCCAACCAACTTTGCTATTTTTTTTTTCCCTTTGTCGACCATCTATCCCCCACCAAACGACATCACAGCCTCACTTTTCCAATAATCCCTCCTAATTTGGAGTATTAATCAAGATTTATATATACCCAAAAAAAAAAATGATAATAAAAAAGATTATCCATGCTATCAAAAAATCTAAAATACCCTCATATTTTGAGCTTCTTTGAAATGGAGAGCTCATAAAATAAATAAAAAATGAAAGATATATAAAGGTGGCTACAAAGACAATGTTAATTTAAGCCCAAGAAAAATGAAATTAAAAAATAATGGAATGGTATTGATTTTGACAAATTTGTCATTTCACAATAAAGGAATTAAAGCATTTTCTTTCTAAATAAGTAGTTTCATTTTAAAATTGCAGAGATATATATTATATATATAAGCATGTTATAATAGTTCAATTTTCAATTCTCTAACGAGATATATAAAATAATTAAGGAGGTGTAATGAATACCAGCATATAGAGACATTAAAAGAAACAAAGGTGGAGGGACTGACTTTATAAAAGGAAAGAGTTAAATTAATAGTTTCTTTCATTCTTCTTCTTCTTCTGCGTGTTTGATGGTTTGTTGTAGGTGATGATCAAGCAGAAAGGTGAGGAGAGATTTGGAAGATGGATTGCTCAATCTGTAGCGCGATGCCATTCATTCTAAGGCCTCCGAGGAATACGATATGCGGAGCCTGCTACGAGGCAGCCAGAAGCTTAATCACCTTCACTAACAAGCTTGAAGGTGGTGATAATGGAGTCCTCGCTAAATCAACTATTGCCACTACTGTTAATTCTCCATCAATTTCGTCCAAGGCAAGCTCTCTCTTCATTTTTTTTCTTAATTTTTTATTTATTTGTTCGTGTGAAATTGTGGTTTGAATTTTGTTTGGGTTCTGAGTTATATAGAATTCTTTGACTCTTATGTGATGCATGTTTATTTTTCTGTAGTGTTTTTTTTTTTGACTTCTTGAAAATTATTTTCAGAAAAATTGAAACATGACGCATGAGGACCTAACATAATGATTCGTAAATGAATTTTGGACTGAACAACAATTCTGTTGTCCACTCTAAATAAACGTAATGGACTCAATTCCGAATCATCTTCTGAAATTGTATGACTGTCAAAAAGTTAATGATTATTCATCAAAAAATTGTTACAGAGCAAATACTCATAAGGTGTCCAAAATAATCGTCCTAGCTACAATTAAACATCGTTATATATTGGCCTTGTATTTTGTATGCAGGGGTTTGCAAATGCACTAAAATGTTTGAAGGAAATGAAGGAGTTGGAGGAGGAACTGAATGACAAGTTGACTTTCCTGGGTGGTTTTGTTGCTGCTTTTAGAGATCAAATTCACACTGATATTCAAGTCAAGCCTGGCAATAATGGACCCCCTATACCTGCACATAGGGCATTACTGGTCTCTCTCTCTCTTTCCCACACACACACACAAACACAACAATACAAACACAAATGGCAAACCATGTTTAATTAAACGTTTAACATGATATTTATATCTGCAGGCAGCAAGGTCTAATATATTCAAGAACATGCTAGACTCGGATGGATGCAAAGCTCCGCCAAGTTACGACACAATCATAGCACTACCAGAATTGAACTATGAAGAGCTAGAGTCACTCCTGGAGTTCCTCTACAGTGGAAGCTTGCCTAAAGAGAAGGTGGACAAGCATGTCTACTCATTGTCGGTGGCGGCCGATAAGTACGACATACCATTCCTGCACAAGTTCTGCGAGCAACAAATGTTGGGGTCATTAAGCTCCTCCAATGCTCTTGATGTGCTTGAGATTGCAGATGTGTGTTCTAACCAGGCACTGAAAGAGACTGCTCTTAAGTTCATTGTCAAGAACATGGAGGACATTGTTTTCTCGCCTAGGTTCGATGCATTTGCACTCAAGAACCCCCATTTGACTGTACAGATCACTAGGGCATCATTCATGGACATCAAAAATAGAAGAAATGTGGTTTGATTTGATGATCTCCATTCAGATTAAAATCAAGCTTTTTTATTTTTTTATTTTATGTTTCTATTATCCAATCCAAGTAATGCTTATTTATAAGCATATAGTCAAGTATGGGTGACAATTCGTGTTTGTAGGTTATAATCGTGTCTTGTCTAAGATTATTATATTAAACACGTAAATTCAAATCCTACCCAATTTAAAAATTGTGTCAAGAACTCTGAACACTAACCTAACTTGTTTATTAAATGGATAAACGTATTAACCCATTTAATGAGTTCTTTATCAAAACAAGACATTTAATATTTAATCAAATAATAAATTATAGAAAAAATTTGTCATAATTAACACAAATATTCAAAAGAAGAAGAAAATTCATAAGGTGTAGAGAAGGTTTATGTTGAAATGACTTAATTATCTATAATAATTAGGTTTAAACATGTAACATATTACATAAGTCATATTTACAATTATAACATGTTGAGTTAAACGGGTCATAAACGGGTTATACGGGTTGAACCTATCAACCATAACCTGACACGGTTAAGTAAATGGGTTAATCGTGTTGAAGAGGCATAAAATCTCACTAGGCCAAATCCAGCCCGGCCCACCGAAGGAGGTCCAGCAACCTCCCAGTCCATTCTTTCTGATCTGTTCTCACGTAACACCTGTTTTGACCTAGACATCGACCCAAGCCAAGGTTGAACCCGTTGAGGAAGGACTAAGGCCATATTATTTCAGAGTTTAGAAAGGTCCAAGGAATTGTTAAGATAAGAATAGACTTCTATAAATAAAAGAAAGAGCAAAAATGTAAAGGATTCAATTGAAACGAATTTAATTTCTGAATATAGAGAGCAATTTATTGCATCTTCACGTGTCAACCCATTTATGACTCGAACTCGTTTAAGGGTATTTTTATAATTTTTTAAAATTGTTTCAAAATTTTAAATTTAATATTAAATAGTAAGGTTAAATTTATTATTTCATAACTTGGTTAACAGGTCGGATTCGGATATTGGGACAATGTAATCACTTTTTAAAAGTGTAGGGATCTTTTGAAATAGATTGAAATTTTATAATCAAAATTTAAAAATAGTGGGAATTTTATGATTTTAAAACTAAAAAAAAAAAAAAGAAAACAAACAAACAAACAAACCGTCTTCCTCAATTTTGTTTTCTTTTAAATCTCTTTTTGAATGCTGATTATGTAATATACACACATGTACATTATAGTATTATACATGTAACATATGTGTATATATCAAGTACGGATAAATTTAAATGTTTTTATGCATAAAAAACCCCTACATCGAAATTAAATATGTTATTATTGGATGGAGGCCTGATTGAATTGGCTTTTCAAATGCTGCTTTTACTTCTTTGGCATTGAAAACTCTTTTGGGTAGTGTTTGATTAATTTTTAAAAAGAGCTTTTGGGGATTAGGCTTGTACCAAACAAAACTAGCTTAGTGAAATTTATTCTTTGAACTTAAATATGTATGATTTATTCTTTGAACTTAAATATGTAAGTAGAGGTTTAGAATCACAAGAAATTGTAGATGTTGAGAGTGGGATAGTTCTATAGAATAAGGAGAATTTGTTTAGATTGGGAGTAAAGAAATTTTTAGAACATGAGAGATTTATGTAGAGTGTAGGTAAATATCTAGAATGTTTTAGTTAAACAGATTTAGAAGTTAAATTTTAGCTGTTGATTTGTATTACATCCAAACCGTGAATTAGTGACGAGAATACCTGTATAAAGGTTGTAACAAATCAGCTGCAAGAGTATAGAAAATATTAGTTAACCACTACAAGACCTGTGAGAAATATTATATTAGTGTAAGAGGAAGATACTAGTTAAGGATGTTTTTATCACATTAATATTTGATTTTTATTTTTTTCAATTACCAATAATTAATATTAGATGAATGCGTCTGAGGTATCAGTGAACTTGTGCAACCAGGTAGAATTAATTAAAACTCCATTAATCTTAGTTTGAAGTCTCGGTTTGTTACACCAAAACCATTCTCCATTATTTATAGAGTAAAAGTTAAGTGAGGTTTAATTAGCAGGCCAATTGGGTGAGTTTTAGCTGGTATTGAATGGAATGTTACAATTAATAATTCATTACCAATCTACAATATTTTTGAAAAACAAATTCAAAATGACAAGATTTTGATTATTTTTTTCTCATAATGACAAACTTAAATCAAACTTAAATCAAAACATTGTACTTTAAAAAAACAACTTAATTAAAAAATAAGAAAGATTAACCTAATTTAATTTGATGAGGAACAAAAGCAGAGAAAAGAGGACAAACTCTCAAATAACAAATACTAACTACAATCTTTCAGGTTTTTATAATAAACATGATGGGTAAAAAAAAAAAAACTAGAATTTCCAAACAAGAAAAATGGAGAATCAGAGCGTTTGAAGTCCAAGATTCAGTAGAGAAAGGTTCACACCATAGTTTCAATTAAGCCCCAAAACTGAAACAAAAAAAACTTGAGCAGAAATAAAATAAAATAAAAATAATCTATAATCTTGTTTTCATGCTTAGACGAAATATTGTTTCGGATATATATATATATATATATATATATATATATATATATATATATATATTTATCGATTACAGATCAAATAGATAAGCATCTCTCTGTGTGTGTCTAAAATCATCCAAAAAGAATAACTTGAGTGTTTAATAGACCTAATTGAATGCTGCATCTTTCTCTCTCTACCAGACGCGAACAGAAAAATCAATCGTCTATGTGTCACTCGATGGTTTTCTAATACCAGAGGAACAAAAACCAGGTTCAGAATTAGATTAATCACTCTCTTCCAGAATTAGATTAAATTTCTGAAGATTACACTTCAACTATATGAATTATATCACTCTGAAATTTTAATTTCCATCAAACAATGTATGACAATATACAGGAATTTAAAAATACAGACATTTTAAGATTTTGTTGAGTAATTTAAATTGGATACCCATCTTAACCTATTTTATTATTCACTCATTAATTATAATATGTATCCATTTTTTATCTATTAATTATTCATTTATTTAAATTTGATACCCTATATAATTTAATTATAATGAACGAATTTGACGGAGTTAATAAATTTGGGTATAAATTTTCAACTCTAAATTTAATAATGGTTGTACCATTACAGAAGTGGTCGTGCACGGGTGTGATGAGGTTAAATGCATTGGTGTAATAAGGGTAAATAACTAAATATATACTGAATTTATATCCTCTTAAGTATCTTTGACTTGATTGGTAGCCAATGGTTAAAGTAAAGTATTTTTGACTTGATTGGGTGATGAATGATTAAAGTAAAATAAAACGAGTGATAGTTATATATTTTATAAGAAGATAACTTTAACAAAATATAAATAAATAATGATAGAGTAACTGAACATGTGTCTCCAAATAAATTTCGAAACGTGATTTGTTTTTGTCACGTCATTTATGTAAGTATATTCTTAAAAAAAAGTAATTATTTAACTAATTAAAAGACAAATTTACCCTTCATATTCACCCTTATCTTTATTACATAGCTTCACTTTTTCTCTCTACGGCTCAACTATCTTACATTTTCTTCACTTTTTCTCTCTAACAATTTATTCATTTTTCTCTCTTCATTTTCTCTCTAAAATTTTTGCTAGATCTTTTTTTACTTAATTTATCTATATATGACCACTTTCTACTTTTCTAATTTTTGTCCTATGTCTTCCATACGGTCCATACTCTTTTCTCAAAAATTTATCCAATCTCTCTTCGAAAGTATCTCCTCCATTTGGCGACCATCCTCTCAATTCATAAATTTATCTAATATATCAAAACCTTTCAACTTCTCACGATTTTGAATTCTTTTTTTTCTTTTTTCTTTTTTTTTTTTAAGTTAACAGATCACCAATTAATAGACATAGACAAATAGACCCACTTTGATAAAGTTTGGAAATTTGAGTTTATTTGTGCAAGAGAGATGCCACTGATAGAGACGGAGCCATTCACAAGCTTGTGGGGGCAATTGCCCCCACTTAAATTTGTTTTATTAATAATATACGTTGTTAATTTACATTTTTTGATATATATATCTACAAAATTATACTACTATACCTATTAAAATTATTAAAAAATTATACTATTGCTCCCTCTCACACAATTTTTTGACTCCGTCTAGTAGATGGACAAATTTGAAAGTTTTTTAAGAAAGAGATACGAGATTGAAAACAAAGGAATGGTGGTAATGGTGATAACAAATAGATAGAGGAGAGATAGAAATTTCCTAAATCTTAAAGAGAGAAACCAAATAGAGTTTGAGAGAGAGATTGATAAAGAAAGTTGCGAGAATTTAACAGAGAAAATTTTAGATCCAAATTTAGAGAGAAAATGAAGAGAGAAAAAAAAATATAGGTAAAGGGCAAAAATTCGTTATCAAAGTTCCCTTTAGACCTCAAGGATAGAGTTGAATCTTACAGATAATATAAAGGTATGTAATGAAGATAGGTTGAATATTAAAGATAAATTTGTCTTTATATTAGTTAAATAATTACTCTCTTGAAAATGTGCTTATTTAATTGACGTGGCTAAGACGGTTTCAAAATTTATTTAGGGAATCCTCACAAGAATGATAGGTCCATGGTCTGGGCTAAATCCTATTGGGCCAATCCAAACATAACTAAAGTCCAAATCAATTCAACCCTAATCTAACTCATGTTATTATTATTAGTATTACTTTTTAGTATTTTGGGTAACTGCACTATTTGAACTTCGTATATAAGATGGAATTTCTTTCATATTTAATTTCTTGACAGGCATTAACAGAACATATGTAAAGCAAGCTAATTAGCCAAGTAATTGTACAAAAATAACTTTATTTCCATTACATAGGGCAGTTGAAGGTGTTATTTTTATTTTTCATTTTTTATTTTTTTTGAGCTAATATTGTATTTGGAAGCACCATATTAGTGAATTAAATTTAAATTCGAAAGAAATTTAGTTAAAATCGACGACTTTGAATTTAACTAAAAAAATTTTAATTCCAAATCAAAGCTGCCGATTTATTGTGTTTGTTGTATGTAATTAGATGGTTCTTGGACTTTGCTTAATACTCGTCGGTGTGCTAGCTTTGTTTATTACATTAGATGGTTCTTGGACTTTGCTTAGTATTGGGAGGCAGTTTTGTTAGTTAATTATAGTTTATTTGGTTTGAGCCAGCTTTCTTGCTCTTTTTGGATGCTGCCTTAGCAGCCTTTTTTTTATTTTTATTTTCCCTGGCAAACAAAGACCATTACGTTGATACATTATTACAAATATTCATAACAAGGAGTATAAGAACCCCAAATATACAAATCAGAACCAGATCAAACTAAAGAGGCTTGCACAAAAACATAGTAACACCGTGCACAACAAAAATTCCATAACAATTCAGACAAAACAGCCATGATCCAACGAGGCCCAAAAAACAGAGTTGGGTCCACACTAGTAACTGGGCAAAGAAAAACATTACAACCCACGTGATAAGGATCAAAGTCTCCACTACAGGTATCGATGCGCACGCCTCCAATCACAGCTTCTTTTGCATGCCTCCCTTGAACCGTAATGATGAAATTAGACTTCAAAAGCTGATCAGATGACAACCTGGGTGGGTCCCCACGCCTTCGAGAAAGATCTGAAGACAAAAACTGGAACAAGATGAACCACGTAGGCGACGAAACTTCATTCCTCATTCTGTCAACAGTAAAATAACACCGGCGAGCCAGGATATCCTCGGATCGTTCCTTACCAACAAGAAGAACATCGTTACTAAGATCACCTGGAACCATGAACAGAACATCTCGACTTGGATCATAAATCAATTTGCCCTCATGACGATGGATATGAACACCCCTATCAAAGGATTGGGAAATATCAATCGTGTCCGGCAAACTATGAATCCATTGAACCACTGCTCTAATAGAGCATTTAACCGAAACAACCATATTTACATGCCCCCACATTGATGTAATGAAACATCATGATTGGTAACTTGGGAGGTTGATTCCTACTGACAGGCAAACACCTGAGGTGGGAAGTGAGAAGGTCCCATAATCCACAGCAACCAAGAAGGAAAAGGATGCAGATGCTCCGAAAAATCCCTAACGGTTGAAGTTTTCACAACATATAGACATTGTCGACCCTGACTAGCAACCCAAACACCTATGATAGTCTGATGCACCACCGGACCACTAGTTCCCTGGCCACACATCCATAACCTAGAAGCGGCACCATCATTACTGCCATGGAATCCAGTGGAACAAGAAGGTTAGCAAAGGGACTTGGACTAATACCCGGATCAAACGTATAAATTGTGTGTCCCTCCTCAGAAGACTGGCCAATGCTCCAAAAGCCGTGAAGGACCACCATCACCACAAACGTTACCAGCCCTCCATACACTCTAAACAGCGCGAGGCCGAGACACGCCATAAGTACCAAGGACTGAGGAGTAGAAGTAACCCATCCCAAAGAACAATGAATCACTAGAGAGAAAGCGTCAGACTCTGATAAATAGAGAATCTTTGCACAGAGAGGAACCTCTACGAAAAGAGAGGAAACAATAATTGCTTCTTCTTTGTAGTTTTTTGGTTTTGGGGTTCTCTTCTATATATATATATATATATATGTGCGTGTGTGTGTATATATATATATATATTCGAGTTCTTCGTACTTCTATTGCTTATAACT
This sequence comes from Cornus florida, assembly GCF_030987335.1. Classification (NCBI taxonomy): domain Eukaryota; kingdom Viridiplantae; phylum Streptophyta; class Magnoliopsida; order Cornales; family Cornaceae; genus Cornus; species Cornus florida. The sequence goes on from NW_026775578.1 coordinate 21,665,352, forward strand.
TGGACTAGACTTACCTTATTCAAAAAAAACTTTGAACTAGACTTGGGATCTTCAATCCACTGGCAACATTATTTTTTTTTTTTTCGAAAGTTCAAGCAAACACACATATATTTACATTTTCTTTCTTGACTCTCTACGATATACTCTCTCTCTCTCTTTGTATTTTATCCCCCTTTACCGTCAATGGTGCCGCCGATGTAGGTGTGGGATTATGCCACCATTGTGGGGGTGGAGCTGGTGTCTTCGGTGTGGGGATGGCGAGGCCAATTTCTGGTTGTCAGTTTTGGACATTGGGGTCGACGGCGGTGGCTTTGTTTCGGCATTTGAGTGGTTCCCTTCTGCTATGGGTAACCTCAAGGGAAACTTTGAAATGTGTTTTAGGCATTTCATTCGTATTGCCAAAAATATTAAAGCACATCTTAGACCGTGAGTATCCATTGCCGGCGCAATTGGGCACTAAGGATCCGACACTGGATGATGCAGTTGTTTCGCCACTGTATCCACATCGTCGTTAACCAACTCTTTGTTAACACCCACCTCCCATCATCTCCATACTTCTGTACCACAACGAATCAAAACTTAGAGCCTGTTTGGGAAGTGTTCCCATTTGTTTTGTAATGTTCCAAGCCCACTACAGTGGCCCATTTTAAGAACAAAACATGTTTGGACCGGTTTGTTTTGTTTTCTACAGTACCAGAACACTTTCAAAACAAATCCATTATTTGGCCTAAAAGCTGGAACAACAATTTTGGTGTTTTACGTTGGTCCAGGCCCATTTTTTACTGTAGCGGGGTTAATAATATATTTTTTTTTAGGGCAAATCATTTCAGCCTCCCAATCGCCTCCATCTCTATTCTCGTTCTCAACTCTAGAACTTGCCCCCCCCCCCCCCCCCTCTCTCTGCAACTGCAAACTACAAAATCTACAAGAATCAGAAGTTCAAAACCCATATCTTTCAGTTTATGTATCTATCTGCAAGAATCAAAAGTTCAAAACCTATTACCTATATCAAAACCCCCATATCGGCATATCATTTCAGATTGTTCAAAAACCAAAACCCATATCTTTCAGTTTCCATCGGCCGTTGTTCCAGTTCTGGTTCACCGTTCACAAGCTTCAGCCGCTGTCTCTCAACCTCAAGCTTGCCCCCTCTCTCTCTGCAATTGCTAATTTGTGTGTATGGGTTTTGTTTTATTTTTTTTTTCCAAATCAACTAATCAAGCTCTGTAATTCTTGTTTTGCAAACTAAATCGTATTTAGTGAAATCAAGCTCCTTAATTAATAATTTGTGAAATTTTTTATTTGTGTATAATTTTTTATTTATAAATCAACTAATCAAGCTCTGTCAAAATAGTTATTATCATAGATGATTTTGTAGTTCATATATATATATATATATATATATATATATATATATATATAGTATGTATTTGTGTATATTTTGCCTCTCCTTTCAGCTGCAAAGGCATAGATCTGATGATCTGTTTCTTGATGGCTTTGTTATGATGATCCATTGGAAAAGTAATTTATTTTAATCATCCAAAAAAAAAAAAAAATCTATATAGGCATACATTTCAGATTGTTCAAAAAATCAAAACTCATATCTTTAAATTTAGGAAGATTTTCAAAAGGTAAAAAATGCTACCAAACATGTTTTATCTTGTTTCTATTCCAAAATTCTCACTCCAAATTTTCGTCCAAAACATGTTTTGTTCTCATTTCAAAACACCACATTACAAAACACTTGTTCTATTCTAGGCTAAGACAAAACACTACAAAACACTACAAAACACAATGCTTTCCAAATTGGCCCTTATCGTCGTTGACAATCCTCGCGTCTTTAATTTTTCCTCGTCATCATTCCTTCATCCTTGCCGGAATATACTCGCTTCCATTTACCTCTCGTCGCTATCCCTACAATTGTATCACGCTATCATCAAAAAGTTAGATCTGATAAGTGAAGTGGGTTTGTGATGTGGCTTTGTTTGATGACACACTGAGTCAACTCAACAGATCAGTGCCAAACTTTGGCTATCCAAATTTCGCTACCTGCTATGGGGTTGAATTGAATGGCCAGAATAAAACATAGTGGCGATGGCGGTTGTGGTTAAGATGATGTTGGTGGTAGGGTTGGGGATGCTGGTTATGGCACCGCTGATGGTTAATGGGTGGTTGTGTGATGTGCCACTAATTGTGATGAGGGGCGAAGGATAGAAGAGAGTCCCTTAGAAAAGGGCAAAATACGAAGATAAAAAGGTAAATTAGGATTCTAAAATTTACTTTATGTCAATTTTGACCAAAAAGTGTTCAAATTGGCTTATTTGCACATTTTTAGAATTTTATGGACTGAAATACACTTTTTCAAAAAGGGGGGATGAATTGTGCACATAACCTATATTACATGAGAATTTTCTGCACTTAACCTTAAATAAAATAATAATAAATTATAACTGTGTTTTTAGACCAAACAAAATTTGATACTATTTTATGATTTTTAATTGTCTTAATATTGAAATTTGTAATTTAAAATAAAAAAGGCTTTAACATATTTTTATTTCTCTCAACTAAAAAAAGAATACGTGGTTTGCAAAGAATAATGAAACTGCCTTGTCAATTTTGTAAACTTCAAGTTGCGTTGGTTGTTGGTTCATATTGAAGTGAGACCATAAAGCTCTTTTAATTCCATTTTTTGGAATTTACCTTAGAAGAGAGTGAATATATGAGTGTCTTTCTTATTATGTAATGAGAAAAAATGAATTATTTCACTAAATATATTTTTTTCCTTGATCAAATTAGCACACTTGTTTAGAGAGTTGGACACTATCAAGTTGGCCAATAAAAAATGCCTTAATTTTTTGGTAAATACATTTCATTTCATTGTTAAAATAGTAAGTAATAGTTTGTCTGATGAATTGAGACTCATGCACCCACATCTAAAAGTGCATAAATACGAAATCTAAAGGCGTTAATTTCAAGAGCGGGACAAAACTGGAATTGGAAAAAGAACCGTTGCTATGAGATTTTTTTTTTTTAAACTTTCTGGTAAGTTTTTGTCTTGCATTGGATTTGGAAGAAAAATTAAATGGGTATTTAATTATTTATGAATTAAGTATTAGCCACATTTAATAATGGCAAAAATGCAAAAAATCTTCTGAACTATTACAAATCTGCATTTTACCCCATGAACTACAAAAATAAACAAGTCAGTACCACAATTATCCAAATCGTGCAAATTAACAATTGAAACTCAGTTCCGACCCAAAAGGTCAGCACGTGACCTGTCCTATTATTTTAATTCCAAGCCCTTAAAAAACGATAAGGGCAACGACTAGACTGATGGTTGTGGGTGATGGCCTTAATTAGTTGATTTATCAAAATTGCTATTAGGAATAACTAAAATAACTTAATTAGTTGACTTAACAAGTCAGACTGATGGCTGTGGATGATAGCGACAATGAGACTAATTATTCCTGGTTCGGCCGGCTGGTGTTATGGCTGTAACTTGGGTTGGGTAACTCGAGCCCAACCTGATTTTTCATGGGCTTGGACAATCATTTTTACAATTAGGGTTGGGCTTAGGTTGAAAAACTTTAACCCGAATTTAATTAGGGTTGGGCTTGGGTTGAAGTGCTAGCAACCCGAGCCAACCCAAACCCAAAATCTAATATTATTTTCATATATATTTTTACTTTTAAATACATTATATATAATATTTAAACTATGACTACCTTTTTTTTTTAATTTTCAACTTGTTTTTATTAAATCTTAACTTATTGTATGTTAACATTTAGGAGAATTAGTTTCCTAAAAATTTGTTTGTAATTTATTAAAAATTTACAAAAAGTCTTTAAACTTTTTCTTATTTAAGAGTAAATTAATCTAAAACTAATTCAAGATTATATTAAATTTTCGGTGTAAAGATTGGCCATATAAGTAACCTGAATTAACTCCTCTCTGATTCGATGCTTTGACCTCAACTGCATTCTAGAGTCTGATTCTAGAAGCCCTTCACAGCAATCAAAGAGGATTGGTTTGGCCTAAACACACAGTACTCGAACAGGACTCGTAGTCGGCTCATCCCTTGCCGGGTAGGTACGCTCCAGCCTCTACTGCTGGTGAAGAAGAGGCGGGCAAAGACGAAAAAGCGAGCTTTGCGCATTTCCCTAAGTTCAGGGATAAATTCTTAACAAATTAAGAAGATGTTTTTACCCAGAATCTAAGCCTGAGTTATAAACCCGAATTTAAAAATAGAAGGATGGGTTGGGCTTAGGTTGAGTAGTTAAGGTTGAGAATAGGGTTAAGATTGGGCTTGGGTTTAGCATTTCATATAGTAGGTTGGTCTCAAGTTATATCTTAAACCGGCCCGAATTGTAGCCCTAACTGGTGCAGCGATGGCGATGGTGGCATGGGCCGGCGATGGGCTGTGGAGAGAACTAGTTTGGTTGGCTGGTGTAGCAATCACGATGACAATGACAACATGTGTCGGCAATGGGCTGTGGAGAGGTCGATTCTGCCTTGCGGTGCGACACCGGCGGGTAAGGAGAATTCAGTTGTGAGCTTTTTAGTGGTGAGTTCAGTTGTGATGAACTCGCGGCGCAGCACCGGCGGGCAAGAATTGGCCGGCCGATTTTACCAGTTTTGACCCAAGCAGCCGATAATCAATTCACTTACGAAACCTATACTGGTTCTACCTAGCCTTGCATGTGTTCAAAATCCTCAACACCAACACCGTCACCATTGGAACCACCGGAGATCAAACCGAAAAGTTCACAAATTGGAGCCAAGATTGTCACTGGTTTAGCTTCTGTCATTGGAGATGAACATAAAATTTTGATTATGATTTTTTTATTTTCTTTTTCTTTTCTTTGTTTGGTATCTGAGAATCAAATATGGTATATGATGGCGACGGCGAAGAACGATGATGGCGGATGATTGAATATGGTATTTGAGAATCGAATATGGTATATCACATGATTAAGTGTGTTTCACAACCCCTCATGTGATATACATGAGGGGCATTGAGGGTATTTTACGCTGATTATTTATTTTAGTTTTTTTTTTTTCTTAATTACAATGGGTAGTTTTGTAAATCTACAATGAAATCGGCCGAAAAATGGCCAGAATTGAATTTCAGGGGTTAATTTGCATGATTTGGATAGTTGTAATATTAATTTGTTCATTTTTATAATCTAAAAGGATAAAATGCCGATTTGTGATAATTAAGTGTTTTTGTTTTGACATTTTTACCTTTAATAATTAAATTTTTCGAATTGGGCGACTTCTCTCAGTGATGGATGATGTGGCCATTGTGGTCCTGATGGCCCCGATGAGCGAGGGGGCTATGTGACTACGTCTGGCCCATTGGGTTGGGGTTCAGTAGCACAAATAAAATTTTCATATTAATATTTACAATTGTGCAAGTTATTTTTTATATCTATTTTATAATATTTTATTTAAATGAAAATCAAAATTATATATACACATAAATTGATATTTATATTTATTTTTTGAGAACTTTATATCTTCCTCGTAAAAATTTTATTTATTCTTAAGAACTTTACATCTTTCTCATTAAAATAAATAAATAAATAAAAACGTCTTCCTCAATTTTGATTTATTTTAACTCGCTTTTTGAATGCTGATTATGTAAACACATGTATATTATACATATAAGATATATGTATATATCGATTACCTAGAAGCTAAGTGCGAATAAATTTAAACGTTTTTAGTTATTAAAAAATCTTTGCATGGAAATTAAATATGTTATTATTGGATGGATCTTGTAGGCTTGTTCCAAACAAAACTAACTTAGTAAAATTTATTCTTTGAACTAGTTAATTGGATTGACGTTTGGTGTGGAAAGTTGAGGCTTAGAACCACAATAAATTGTAGATGTTGAGAGGGATAATTCTAGAGAATAAGAAGAATTTGGTTAGATTGGGAGAGCGTAGAAATTTTTAGAACACGAGAGATTTTTGTAGAGTGTAAGTAAATATTTAAAATATTTTAGTTAAAAAAATTTTAGAAGCTAAATTTTAGCTGTTGATTGTATTACATCCAAACCGTGAATTAGTGACGAGAATACCTATATAAAGGTTGTAACTAATCAGCTGCGCAAGAGTATGGAAAATATTAGTGTAAGAGGAAGAGAGACGAAGAACGTTCTTATTAAATGAATGCGTATGAAGTATGGTAAAAGTTGAGTGTCTAAGACACTGTTTGTATTTTTTTTCAAAGGCTATTTTTGTTTTTTAGATGGGAAGTTGTTTTAAATAGTGTTTGACTAATTTTTCAAAAAAAAATTGAGTTTTAGAACAGCCTACTGAGGAAACTGGTACCCAGCCCTTTCTTAAAAATACGGAAGCCAAATAAATGATTTAATGATTTTAAACTTTTAATATTATGATTTGATGATAATATTATTAAATGAATGGTTAAAGTAAATATATACTGAATTTATAGGCAAGAGTTAAAAGTAAAGTATTTATTTATTATTATTTTTTTTCACTTTTTATTTTTGACTAATGGTTATAGTAAAGTAGAACAATACAAACTAATTATATTTTATAAGAAAATAACTCTAACAAAATAAAAATGTATCCTTTTAACTCATATACATTACTTTATAGATTGTAGCTTTTTAAATGAGTAATTTTCTAAAATATGATTAATATATTAATACACTACTTATAAACAAACATTATTGTTTCAAAACTCCTACTGTGTTAAGACGAACACTTTTCAAATTGAATTAATAGAAGAATTTTTTCCTTTTGTTAAAATCAAGATAATAGTGAGACTAATTTGGATTATGTATATTATAAACATTCTGAGGAGGCCCGAGATGACATGGGCCGGATATGACTTGCAAACGCGACATTCAGTCCGTACAGATGGGTCAGGCCCATAGAAAGACACTGCCATATGGGCCGAACGCGCATAAGGCCATCAAAGATGACCAGGACTCATGGAGGAACGGGCCTAGATCCAGCAGTCCATCAACATTTGTAAATATCTATAAATAGGAGAAGTAATGGAAAGAAAGGGGAGATATTTTTTTGGTTGAAATACAGGAATTCTAGAGAGAGAAAGAGGGAAGGAATTTCTTGTATCTTCAATTGGCGCCGTCTGTGGGAACGCATGGAAGATTGGTTGATCAATGATTAATATCGCGTGGATTCAGACCAATTCGGGTGATCGAGACTCGATCTTTGGGAGTTGGATCCAGATCTGAGCGATTGTGACCTACTCTGGAGGAATTTTAGTTCCTGAAGCTTTGGCAGAAGTGGATTCAGATCTACGCAACAATGAGTTGTTCGATTGTGGCAGGATCTGACGGATTTAGAATCCGGACAATTCAGATCTCGTCAACCGTGAGCATAATTCGGAGAATTCGAAACCAGATCTGAAAAATTCCCACTCACGAAGCTCGGATCTACTCGCGAACTTGAGATTAATGCCTTTACTCCGTTCAGGAATAATGATAGGTGAAAGCTCCAATCCGATGGAGGCTGTCCAGCAAACAAAGCTTGAGGAGTTGATGAACTTGATCGAGGCTCTCAAAAAAGAGAATGCAGAATTGAAAGCTGGAATGCAACATCAGCAAATGCCCGCGGTTTCGCGTCTACCTCCGGCCGGAGAAGGAGGTGTTCAATCTAATATCGCGCATCAAGGCGAGTAGGACGAGAACAGTCAGTCAGCTCTCCACCGTGATTTGCCGCCAAATGCTCGTCGAGTTGAGGATCACGAAGGATCGACTCACGTTGATCCGCGACATGAACAGATCAGACAGAATGAAGCCATGACCTTAGATCCGCATCGGGAAAGGTTCAACCGAGAGGAGGTGATAGAGGTTGATCGCCGCCAAGTTGCGTCGCCTTGGCAAAGAGAGCTCATAGAGGAACGGTCGTTCGATCCGTCCTACCGGCCCTCCATGGCTACAATCACTCATCGCGGTTCGGAGAGCAGAACCGTAGCCCACAGAGCTACCACTGGGCGCCAAAGAGAGAATGAAGCGCTCCGATCCGCAGCTCGAACGGTTGATTCACCATTCACTGACGAGATCCTGAATGCCCCTCATCCAAGGAAGTTTGCTATGCCAATATTTATTCTGTTTGACGGAACAACCGATCCGATCGATCATGTGTACCATATCCAGTTGAAGATGGCCCTGAATACGGAAAACGATGCTTTAATGTGCAAATGTTTCCCTACAAGCCTAGCTGGACCGGCGCTCAGCTGGTTCAAGAACTTGCCTAAGAGCTCCATTGGTAGCTTCCGAGATCTGTGCGATCGGTTCATAAGTCAGTACTATGGGAACAAGCGTCCGCCAAAGGACATCTCAAGCCTATTCACAATGAGACAGCACAAAGATGAACGTCTCCAGGCTTTTCTCACCAGGTTTAATCTCACTAAGAGTATGGTGATCGAATGCCACCATTCTACAGCGGTCCAAGCCTTCAAGTTAGCCATGACACGTGGCACTCCGTTCCATACCAGTCTGGTAGTGAACACGCCGACGACTATGGATGAACTCAATGAAAGAGCCGACGGCTTTGTGCGCCTAGAAGAAGAGGAGGCAGCCAATGCTCGGACAGCGTCGCTCGTGTCGACCGAGGAGAATTCCAAGGCAAAGATCAGGCAGAAGCAGGCTCAGCCGCAGCGTCAGACCTCCTGGAAGGCAGAAAAGAGGTCCAGGGAGGAAGAGCTGATCACTCCGCTGAAGGTCACTCTGGCGAGGCTATATCAGGAGAACAAAGATAAGTTTCATCCACTACTGCCAATTAGGCAACCCCTCGAACAGAGAGATCAGACTAAACATTGTGCTTTCCATTCCGATTTCGGTCATCAGACTAATGAATGCAGGAATTTGAGAAGGCAAGTGGAGATGTTGATAGCTAGAGGGGAGTTCGCGAGTTATGTTCAAGGCTCGGCGACAGAGCAGAATCGATCGATGGAACAAGTAAAAAGGAGCCATAAACAAAGCTCCCACAATTCACAACCAGTTCGTATAATCAATGCTATCCACGGACGACCCGAGCCCAGCGAAGATTCAGATGAGCTGCTCCGAGCGTGCCTACGGCAGGCGCAGATGAAGAAAAGGGTCAGCAGTGTGAATACTCTACACCAGCAGATCACATCGATACAGATAAAGTTCGACAGGACAGACCTGCAGCGTGTTCAAATCCCCCATGAAAACCCGTTGGTAGTCAGTTTGACAGTGGCGGACTGCTTGGTGCGCAGAGTTCTGATCGATCCCCGGAGCAGTACGAATGTCATGCCGAGGGACACATTTGATCGGCTCGAGATTAAACCAGAGAAGCTCAAGCCCACTGGAAATCCCTTGTTAGGATTCGATGGCAAGAGGGTGGAGCCCGTCGGAATGGTGGAAGTAGAAGTTCAAGCTGCAGAACGAACTCTTATGGAAACTTTTATGGTTGTAGAGATTCACCCCTCGTACAATCTCCTGATGGGAAGAGGATGGATTCACAGAGTCCAATGAGTACCCTCAACTTTGCATCACGTCATGAGGTGCCTCGGACCCAATGGAAATAAGGTAATAGACATTCGTGGGGATCAGGTTGCAGCCAAAGAGTGCTATTCCGTCACACTAAAGTATGCTGGGAAAGGGAAGGCGCCCGTCCGACCGGCAAGCCCCAGATAGCAATTACAGGAACCTCCGCCCAAGCAGAACAGGGTGGAGGGGTCAGTTGACTTAACCGAAGAGCCCCTTCTGGATGTGCAGATCGATCAGTCCAGGCCAGAACGAACTATCAGAGTAGGAATAAGACTGACCAGGGAAGAGCGGCAAGAGCTAGCTGACTTCTTGTCTCACAATGCCGATGTATTTGCATGGAGTCACCTAGACATGCCTGGAATTAATCCCTCCGTATCCTGTCATTCTTTGAATGTCAATCCCAATTTCAAACCAGTAAAACAGAAGCAACGAAGATTTGCTCCAGAACGCAACCAAATCATAGCCGAGGAAGTTGATAGGCTGCTTGATGCGGGATTTATCAGAGAAGTACACTACCCTGATTGGTTGTCCAACGTCGTTATCGTGCAGAAGAAGAATGGGAAATGGCGAGTATGCATTGATTTCACCAATTTGAACAAAGCCTGTCCGAAGGATAGCTTCCCGCTGCCAAAGATTGATCAAATGGTGGATGCTACCACCGGGTATGAACGATTAACCTTTCTGGACGCTTATTCAGGTTATAATCAGATCCCTATGGACCCGGCAGATAAAGAAAAAACTTCTTTTGTAACTGAGCGAGGGACATACTGCTACAAAGTTATGTCTTTCGGACTAAAGAACGCGGGAGCAACTTATCAAAGACTTGTTAGCAAAATTTTCAAGGATCAAATAGGAAAGATTGTGGAAGCCTATATTGATGATATGGTGGTAAAGAGTAAGAAGAAGAATGATCATCTGAAACATCTGCAAGATATATTTGATGTGCTGAGGCGATATGGGATGAGGCTCAATCCAACCAAGTGCTCGTTCGGTGTGAGTTCCGGTCAGTTTTTGGGACACGTGGTCAACCGCAGAGGCATCGAAGTTAGCCCCGCTCAAGCAGAGGCTTTGATTAAGAATGCCGAACCAAAGACGATCAGAGAGGTGCAAGCCCTCACAGGACGAATAGCTGCATTAAGTCGATTCATTTCAAAATTGTCAGACCGCTGCAAGCCGTTCTTTGACACGATTCGGAGTCATGAAAGACAGGTCTGGGGAGATGAGCAATGACAAGCATTGACCCATCTGAAGGAATATATGCAGAACCCACCAGTCCTGTCAGCCCCGGATCCAAAAGAAAAGTTATTTTTGTATCTTGGAGTATCTAGTGTTGCGACAAGTGCCGTTCTGATTCGTTGTAAGGAAGGCGTGCAACACCCGGTATTTTATGTCAGTAAAACAATGACCGAGGCAGAACGAAAATACTCGAAGGCCGAACGGGTGATACTTGCACTGGTAAACGCAAAAAGAAAGTTGAGGCATTATTTCGAATCCCACCCTATAGCTGTTCTAACAACTTTTCCAATCAGAGTGCTTATGCACAAGCCAGAACTCTCGGGCAGAATGACAAAGTGGGCCATAGAATTAAGTTCATTTGACGTAACATATGAGCTGAGAACAGCTGTCAAAGGACAAGCGGTAGCCGATTTCCTGCTAGAATGTGACTCTGAAGATACGGAAGAAGACCTCAGGTGCGGCTCTTGGAAACTTTATGTGGATGGCTCCTCTAACCAGATGGGGGCTGGAATTGGGGTTAAACTGCAAACCCCAGAGGGTACTTCTTTGAGTCAAGCACTCAGACTTGAGTTCCGAGCCACCAATAATGAAGCAGAATACGAGGCGTTGCTGAATGGGTTAAAGTTGGCCAGAGAGCTACAGGTCAGAAGTTTGACTGTTTATAGTGACTCACAGTTGATTGTTCGGCAGGTAAATGGTGAGTACGCGACCAAGGATGACATGATGGAGGCATATCGTTCTGCCGTTCTGCATAAAGCCAAGGACTTTGCAAAGATTGAATTCATACAGTTACCGAGGGAACAGAACGCAGATGCGGACCGGTTAGCATGTAGTGCTTCGAGTTCCGGTGAAACATTGGCGAGGGTGATTCCAGTAGGAATATTGACCCAGCCATCTATTTTCGAAGAACCTTTGGACTCTGACCCTTGGCAAGTCAACGTCATACCGTATGAACCGAGTTGGATTGACCCCATCATTACTTATATTCGAGATGGCGTTTTGCCTATGCAAAGGGATGAAGCTAGGAAACTAAAAAAGAATGCCGCAAAATACGCCATCGTGCATAACCAACTGTACAGAAGATCCTACTCTGGCCCATACTTGAAGTGTGTCACCCCCGCAGAGTCGCAGCAGGTATTGCGAACTATTCATGAAGGTGTGTGTGGCAATCATTCTGGGGGAAGATCGTTAGCGCATAAAGCAATGACACAAGGGTATTTCTGGCCGAACATGTCAAGAGATGCGGAGGAGTTCTCTCGAAGGTGCCATAAATGCCAACGATATGGACTATTGATCCACCAACCACCTGAGGAATTGCACGTAATGGCCTCGCCATGGCCTTTCGCGCAATGGGGGATGGATGTGGTCGGTCCTCTGCCAACGGCAAGAGCTCAGAACAAGTATGTGTTACTGGCCACGGATTACTTCACTAAGTGGGTGGAAGCAGAACCATATCCTAGCGTGACTCAAACTCATGTGAGACGATTTATTTGGAACAATATTATCTGCCGTTTCGGCGTTCCAAGATCAATAGTCATGGATAATGGCACGAACCTCGACAGCAAGCAAGTAAGAGAGCTGCTGGAGGAGTATGGAATTAACCAGAAGTTGGCTACAGTAAGTCATCCTCAGGCCAATGGGCAAGCAGAAATTACAAACAGAACCATTTTCGCCTGCATTAAGAAGAAGCTGGAGGACCATAAAGGGAAGTGGTTGGATGAGCTCCCGAACGTCCTATGGGCTTACAGAACCACCCCAAGGCGGCCGACTGGGGAGAGCCCGTTTGCAATGGCATATGGTACCGAGGCGGTTATACCGGTTGAGCACTTGGTCCCAACTATCAGAAGCTTAGCATGGAGTCGAGATCAGAACGACAAGATGTTAAGATTGAACCTCGATGTGATAGACGAAAGGAGGGACGCTGCAGCAATAAGGTTAGTATCATACCAGCAAGTATTGGCGAATAGTCACAACAAAAGAGTGAAACACAGAGATTTTGCCCCTGGCGATCTGGTTCTGAAAAGAAAGGTGGGGATAGTCAAAAAAATGATGCCACCCTGGGAAGGCCCATACAGAATTGCAGAAGTCATAGGCAAGGGAGCATATACGTTAGAAACCATGGCGGGAAGGTTGGTCAGCAAGCCCTGGAATGCCACATCTCTGAAGAGGTACTACCAATAAAAGCTAAGTTTCGGCTTTATTGGGTGTTGTTTGTTGTCAATCAAGTACGTATGAATGTGCAAATTCCCAAAATTTATAAAAATAACTTTCCTCTTCAATGGGTTGCTAAAAATAAAAAAAAAAATGAAAAGCCAAGTGGCAAGTGGCATTCTAGCCGAGCGCCAGGCACTTAAGCAAGATAAGTGGCAGCTGGCACCATAAGCCGAACGCCAGACACTTGCTAAAAAAATGAAAAAAGCCAAGTGGCAAGTGGCATTCTAACCGAGTGCCAGGCACTTAAGCAAGATAAGTGGCACCTGGCACCATAAGCCGAACGCCAAGCACTTGCTAAAAAATGAAAAGCCAAGTGGCAAGTGGCATTCTAGCCGAGCGCCAGGCACTTAAGCAAGATAAGTGGCAGCTGGCACCATAAGCCGAACGCCAGACACTTGCTAAAAAATGAAAAGCCAAGTGGCAAGTAGCATTCTAGCCGAGCGCCAGGCACTTAAGCAAGATAAGTGGCAGCTGGCACCATAAGCCGAACGCCAGACACTTGCTAAAAAAATGAAAAAAGCCAAGTGGCAAGTGGCATTCTAGCAGAGCGCCAGACACTTAAGCAAGATAAGTGGCAGCTGGCACCATAAGCCGAACGCCAGGCATTTGCTCAAAAATGAAAAGCCAAGTGGTATTCTAGCCGAGCGCCAGGCACTTAAGCAAGATAAGTGGCAGCTGGCACCATAAGCCGAACGCCAGACACTTGCTAAAAAATGAAAAGCCAAGTGGCAAGTGGCAAGTGGCATTCTAGCCGAGCGCCAGGCACTTAAGCAAGATAAATGGCAGCTGGCACCATAAGCCGAACGCCAGACACTTGTTAAAAAAATGAAAAAAGCCAAGTGGCAAGTGGCATTCTAGCCGAGTGCCAGGCACTTGAGCAAGATAAGTGGCAGCTGGCACCGCAAGCCGAACGCCAAGCACTTGCCATAAACAAGCACACGACAAAGTTAATATAAAAGAAAAGAGAGAAAAGGTATATATATATTGAAAATGGGTTTGAACAGAGCGCAACACAAAGGAAAAAGAGAAAAAGAGTTCTGTCATCTCATTCATAATAAGCATTGGATTTACAAAAAATGAAATATTCAAGTCACATTGTTACAAAAAATATGGAATCGAAGAGTCCGGAGGAGTCCTAGCTAGCTGCCTCAGTACCGACAGCCTCCTGGTTGTGCCGACCCGCCTCTTCGGTCCCATCAGCCATCTCACCCTCACGAGGTGGGGAATCAAGATGAATAACAGAGTCATTCTACTGGGGGCCAACGTCAGCAGTGGCTATGGGAGGTACCACAGTTGACGATTGAGGAGCGGTTAGAGGCAGAGCGGTAGGAGGAGCTGTAGTGATCCTAGAGGAAGCAATGTCCTGGCACTCATCAAATATGTGCTCCGCTTCGGTGGGTTCTGGGTCAACATAGACCCCCAGAGGGTCAATCCCTAAATCCTTATCGACCTCATCTGGAGTTGAGCTGGTCTGTCCCTCATCCGGAACTCTGTTGGAGAAACCTTCTCGGAATCCTTGAGCATATCTAAGAGCGCCGACCCTTGAGAACCGAGCATGAAGAGCCAGCATCCCACCGTTCACTCTGCTGATGGTATCAATCAGAGCAGTACGCTCGTCCAGAGCTCTCTTCTCAAAAGCCATCCGAGCAGACTGTTCATCAGCCAGAAGGCGCTGGAGCTCTGCCTTTTCGTCTCTGATTGAATCACGCTCAGTCTGCCAGACGCTCTTTTCAAGCTGGAGGGCATCCTTCTCATCCTGAAGAGAGTCGTTCTCCTTCTTCAAGACATCTCTTTCTTGTTCAGTTTTTTCAAGCCAAGCCAATACATCGGTATTCTTGCTGGCGAGAAGGTCGTTTTCCTTATTGGCCACCTCCAGGCTATCAGAAAACTTACGAGCCCTGGCGTTCCCCATTTCAACCTGCTTCTGCATAGCCATTATTCCGAACAAAGTTTGCATAGATATACATTAATAATGGTTAAACCGATAGTCTGGTCGGACGAAGGCAAGACCAAATAATATGAGAGGATTCATGAGTTGGAAAATAAAAGTCACCTCCATGGCAGATTGGGGAAAGCGGCTGAACACATCCTTCTGGGATAGACCTTTCGCCGCCTCAAGGTTTTTCGGAGTCCACATGCTCCTATAATACGCCATGGCGGTCTGGCCATCCTTTAGCATGGTCTCGTTCGGCTTCACGAACGTCCCATCCGTTAGGGTGTATCGAGGAGCCCATGGTGGTAAAGTGGGAAGAGAAGGGGAGCCTAAAGCAGAAGCAGAGGCACCAGCTGCAACAGGCCCGGAGGGGGCAGGAGCTCTGACCGGGCGATGCAAGAGAGCACCCGGCCCAGAGACCCGGGTCCTTCTTATGAGAGGTTCCTCCTCAGGGTCGACTCCACTGTCAGGATGAGGCCTTTTGCCTCGTTCTTTGTCCCGAGCGCCCCCAGCGGCAGCAGGGGCTGTAGTGATTTGTGGAGACGCGCTCGGGTTGGTAGCAGGGGTGTTGACAACAGAGTCAATAGCCACCATGCTCGGGATGGTGTCAGAGATGGTGGCTGAGGAAGAGGCTGATGCAAGAGAGGAGGTTGCCCCAGCAGCAGAAGTGGCTGGGGGAGTATTTTTCTTCCTGCCAAAGGAGGGAATCTGAAGCCTGCTCATGGTATAGCCGAGGGATGAGAGCGCTAGGAGGTTGTCTGAAGTGAGGAGGTCTGAGTAGGAAGGAATATCGTTCCGAACGTATTTCTTTAAGTAATTACTCATATCCCTGCAAACACTGTAGCTCAAGTCATCACAAGGTATTCCTAAGGAGCGGCATAAGAAAGTACAAAAGCGAGGAACACATGTTTCGCAGGGGCAATCGTTTTTGTGAGATTTGAATTTCTTATATGAGGAAACAGAACAGACGCCAAAGGCGCTCGGGATTGGGTAATCCTCTGCAGCCGGCGAAGACCAAGCCCCACTAATGCCCACGATGTTATCCCTCCAACCCTTTTCAGATTTGATTGTGTCCGTACATATGGACATCTTCTCGATCAGGTAGAGGTGGTAGAAGGGCTCATTAGTTCGGATCTTACTGACCTTATAACACAGAAGAAGATCTATGAGGTCAAGGTCCAGACTTCTGTCACGAATCAACAGTAGCATAACGGATATAATTATAAAGAAATTGGGGTTTACCTGCAGGGGGGATATCCCCAGTCTATTGAAGACATAATTAAAGAAGGGGTGCAGAGGGAACCTAACGACATTCAGTTGAAGGTTTGAAAATAAAACTTCACCGGGAAGGAGGCCGGCACCGGTCATAATATTAACATCCTTAGGGCAAACCCTAACTTGGATGTTGTCAGGAAGTCTAAGTCTCATACGAAGAACATCTAGATCTACAACCATGGTGGAAGTGTTTGAAGGATCTAAAAGGGTAAAAAGAAGCCTGCCGAAAGTAAAAAGGAACAAAACTAACCTCTGAGGTAGAAAGCAACAAAGAGCACTGCAAGACCGCTGGAAGAATGACTCTTGAAGGATTTCACCGGAAAAAACTTAGCACTGTTCTAAAAAGAGAGAGAGATTTGATTGATGATGGAGACGGTAAAAAGGCATGAAGTGGTATTCTAGAGCCTTATAAAGGCGAGGGGGACCCGAGGGCCGAAGCGTCAGGAAGGCGAGAAATTCATCGAGCCCCGGAACATTGATTCTGGATCTGACCGTCCGTTCCCCCATGTGGGTTTCTCGAGCCGTCAACGTCATGATGAGACGCCTTCAATAATTACCCCCTTATTAAACAAGGGGTAATTATGGGGGCAGTTGAGGAGGCCCGAGATGACATGGGCCGGATATGACTTGCAAACGCGACATTCAGTCCGTACAGATGGGTCAGGCCCATAGAAAGACACTGCCATATGGGCCGAACGCGCATAAGCCCATCAAAGATGACCAGGACTCATGGAGGAACGGGCCTAGATCCAGCAGTCTATCAACATTTGTAAATATCTATAAATAGGAGAAGTAATGGAAAGAAAGGGGAGATATTTTTTTGGTTGAAATACAGGAATTCTAGAGAGAGAAAGAGGGAAGGAATTTCTTGTATCTTCACATTCATACATTACATGTGCTGCATGTGCACATTGCTGGAAGGATACTTGAACTAATGACTGGATTAGGCAATCCCTCATGCCCTCGTTGCAGCTTAAGCATGTAAATAATAAAATTTAATGCACTATAATAATATAAATTTTTTTATAGTGCATGTATATAATAAAATTTAATACACTATAATAAGTGAAATATATATATATATATATATATATATATATATGTAATATACTAAAATTATCAGGAGTTTTTTATATTTTTTTTATAGCGTGGGAAATCCTCGGAGAAGTCCATGTTCTGGGCTAAATCTTTATTGGGCCAATCCAAACATAACTAAAGTCCGAATCTCTTTTTGGACCCCTTTGAAAAGCTCTTTAATTTTTTTATTTTGGTTGATTTTTGAGAGGGGTGTTGCTTGTGTTGGGCAACCCAGGTTTAACCCGAATCTAACTCATGTTATTATTGCCATTATTATTATTTTTTGGTATTTTGGGTAATTGCACTGTTTGAACTTCGTAGTACTAACAATATAAGATGGAATATCCTTTATATTTAATTTCTTGACAGGCATTAACAGAACATATGTAAAGCAAGGTAAGTCATTGTAATTAATTTCCGTCACATAGGGCAGTTGAAGGTTTTTTTTATTATTATTGAATTAATATTGCTATATTTGGGAGTACCGAATTCGTCGCTTGAATTTAAAATTGAAAGAAATTTAGTTAAAATCGAGCACTATAAATTTAACTAAATTTCTTTTAAATCTAAATTAAAGTCGCTAGTACTCCCAAGACATTGTGATTACTTGGACTAAGATGTCCATGCACTTCTTCATTACGCAAAAAGCGCCACCAGTTAATTTCTTCAAATATTAACCAAGTTCTCAAGCTCTAGGGCCTGCATTGTGTTTATTACATTTAATTAGATATATGGTTCTTGGACTTTGCTTAATGCTCGGTGTTCAAGCTCTGTTATTACATGTAATTAGATGGTTCTTGGACTTTGCTAAGTCTTGGGAGGCAGTTTTGTTATTTGATTTTAGTTTATTTGGTCTGAGCCTGCTTTCTTGCTCTTTTTGGATGCTGCCTTAGCAGCCTTTAATTGCTTCTTCTCTGTAGCTTTTTTGGTGTTATGGTTCTCTTCAATATATATATATATTAGAGTTCTTTGTGTTTCTATTGCTCATAACTTGCACTAGACTTGCCTTACCCAAAAAAAACTTTGAACTTTCGAAAGTTCAAACAAACACACATACATCTACAATATTTCTCCTACTAGGCTCGAATACTCAACCTTCCCTTTGGGGAGGAGAAATCATACCACGTGCTATAACAATATTCAATAGACTGATTCATTTGATTCGCGATATAACCAACCAACCTAGCTACATGAAATATTGAAAATGGAAGACAAGAACTAGAGAAAACTATTTATAGATGTTCCATTAATCTTCCTCATTGCTTTCAGTCCAGTTCTTTATGGCCTTAGACACTGCTTGCTGCACCACTTTGGCATCAATGATTTCTCCAATATTCTCTTCATTCTGCAACAACAATGATGAGATTAATAAATTACCGGGAAAAAAAATGATGAAATTAATATTTATTCAAGATCATGTCAATACATATAAGTGCACATACATGAAATTAATATTTATTCATGCCTAGTTAACAACAAAAGTAATAAATTGCAACACACAAGGGAATGATGCGTGTATGTGTTTGGCATGTGTATATATAAGTTCATATATATATAGAGAGAGAGAGAGAAGATGTGGTACATGCATGTATTAGAGCAAGTATTAATCTTCTTGTATATATATAGATAGAGGTGTTTTCTCTTACTTCTCCTCCAACTGCTTCTAATTGAAAGCTGTCTGCACAAGAAACCCTAGCTTCCAGCACATTAAGACCTATCTCTTCAAAAGCTTCCAATATGTAGACAAGCAGGCCAGGGCAACTCTTCTCTGAATATAGATTAACTAGAAACCCCTTTTCTAGGGTTTTGACTGTAATTTGCTGCAATACAGGTACAACGCACAAGTACTCTCATCAACTAATTAATTAATAGGATCAACAATACAATAACAATGTTAAACAAATTAATCCTTCACTTCCACAAAATCCTTCATTAGAAAGGGGAGAGAAAATAAATAAATAAAAAAGAACAAAAATAGTAATTAGATAGATTAAAAGTACCACAGGCCACGAATTTTGGTGACTTGAATTTGTTGCAATTGCAATGTCTTCATTCAGTCTTTCTACTTTGTGTTTCAACTCCTCTATATACTTTGATGCATCTACTATAATGGAGGTTTCGCTTAGCTGCAACAAAATAAAATTCACAGTTAGTTAGAATCCACTTGTGCCACTGTTTTGGTGATAATTAATGTAAACTCATATATATAGCAGTAGCTTTTTGTCCTTTAATTTGATTCCGGTACCTTTCTTAGTACAATGCAGAAATTAATTTTATTTTCCCGGTAAATGTAGAAATTAATTTTTATTCTTATTTTCTTTGATATCTTTCAAGAAATTTTTTTTTTTTTAAGTGAGGGAAGATGACATAGAAAATTAATTAATGAGAATTTCAGAGAGAGATAGGAGGGGTAGAGTGAGAGAAAATAGAGGAAGGAAGCAATAATTAATGGAGAACAAAAAAAAATCGTAGTTGGAGGTATGAAAGTTAGGAAAGACATGAGAAAAGGGTCAACTATAAAAACCAAGAATTTCATAATTAACAAAATGGTAAAAAAGAAGTATTATTATTATTATTATCTCTCTCTATAAAATATATATATATATATATAGCTTGTATCTGAGATGAGTTAGAAAAGAAAGCCAATGAAAGAAGGAATGGCCAGAGAACTGCAGGGAATTACTGCATGAGAGTTAGTAATAGAACGAAGTAATTGCAGCTTCTCATGCACTGCTGCTCTCTTGTTCTCCCTAGAAACCATAACTTCTCTCTCTATCTCTCAGCTCTCTCTCTCTCTAGATCTCTCTTCTTCTCTCTTTTTCTTCCCACAAGGACTACCTCAGCTCGTACACAACCAATTATCGAGCTATATAATATAGCCTTTTCTGTTTGAAATTACAAATTTGCCCTTTTAGCATTTTAATACAAAAATAATAATCTGGTGGCAATTCCTAGGACGTTTTTTTTTTTTTTTTTTTTTGAATGGTACAATTCCTAGGATGTTCAATGCTCAACAAGCATCAAATATATACGGCATAGACGTCCTAAATTATACTCCTAATAAAGAACTGCCTTCATAGATGGGATTATTATTATTATTATTATTATTATTATTTTTTGTTTTTAAATTAGTATTGGATTTGGTAGTATTGAATAAGCTGTCATTGCAATTGCAAATGGAAAAAATTTAATTTTAACTTGGAATTAATTTTTTTTAATTCTTTTATAATATTACTATCACATTTTTTTCATTTAAATATTTCAATTATTAGATGTCGATCATCATCTGTATATTATCAAAATATATGCAACTTGATAGATGTACCCTAATAATATCCAATGTTCAACAAGGATTTTTGTCAATATTTAATAATGGTACGATTTTTTTTTTTCATATGCCCGTCAAACTCAATAATTGACACATCCCTCAATAACAAAAATGGGACAAAAAAGTTATCTTTTGGATATTTATAACGAAATTGAATCTAATTTGTTGTAACCACCTTGAGCCATGCACTGATGAACATTAACACGCAAGATAAATCATTAACCTTCAAACCATATCTATCATAAATATAGAGGGGGGTAGAAGGGTAATTTGACGAAAGCTATGGGGAATGGGGCCGTGGATGCTTAGTTAACACGAGGGGAGGGTAGGGACTGACGAGTAGGGGGGAGGGAATCATGAGCTCGTGATCATGGGTTGGATTGGGAGCGTGAATATTATTATTATAGAAATATAATAGTACTACTCTACTACTACAGGGAGTACGTACACACGTAGATTGTCATACATGTATTCTTATGCTGTTATCGAAAGCAGCGAAGGGAAGCGTCAAAATGGATGTTTAGTTATGATTTTTGGATCCCTCCAAACACCCCTCACGGGGTATTTGGAGTCAGTACTTCTCTCTCTACCCCCAAATCCAGCCGTCACTTTTTGTCCTCTCTCTTTCTCTCTCTACACGTGCCCTCATACTTCTGTGTTTGTTTAACATAAAATCACAAAAAAATTGAATCAACATCCCAAAACTGCTACACACACACACACACACACACAGATATATATTGTTTAGTTGGCTAATAGAATGGATTAATATGATGTGTAAGTTAAACTGTTAAAGAACAAAACAATGAACAAGCACGGGAAGGTATAACATTACTAGAAATATTAATAGAGCTTTAAATACAGTGGATATATAGGTAATCACACTTGATTAATCAACTATATTTTACACACATTCTTTAAAACCGTAGTTCACAACCATCAGTTTCAACTTAAACCACATCTATTCTCACCATCTTTTAATGGCTAGAATGACTCTTCTTGATTGTGATATCATTTTTTTTTTTTTTTTTTTTTTTTTTTTTTTTTTTTTTTTCAGTTCGACCAACTTGTTTTCGACTGAAAACTCATTCTAGATGAGAAACGACCCAATAATCGAAACTTGCTATCTTTTTCTAGTGGCTCATGTCGTTTTTCCATTGAATTCAATTATTTAATGCCTCGAAATTGTATTTTTTTTTTTTATGTCCTGTAGAAAGACTATTGAATATTTCATGATTTTTGTTAGAGGTTTTAACAAATTTGAATTATTGTGATTTTTAGTATTGGGTTGCTTTTAGCGATTTTCATATCCTATTTTTTCTTAATTTGTAGAGATGATTCAATTTTAGGCTTCTTTTTAGGATCCTTGCACTGTTAAATTTAAAATTTCCTCATTTTCTCTCTCTCTCTCTCTCTCTCTCTCTCTATCTATATATATATATATATGTGTGTGTGTGTGTGTGTGTGTGTGTGTGTGTGTGTGTGCATGTATGGGCAAGAGCATAAATATTCATTCATTCCGTCACAAAATGCAAGCACTCTTCTGGAAAGGATCAGAATACCATCAACACGTACTCAACAGGGATGAAGTCAAAATTTACTTTGGAGTGGATAATTTTTTTTATTTGCAAAAGGATAATCGCAAAATGATAAATGGTGATTGTCCTTACTGTTTCAATAAATAGTCCTAGTTTTAATTATATATTTAGAGGTTAATATTATTAGATTTGGATAATGAGTTTAGGTTTGAACTCATTATAAACTGGAATATTCTTTTTTTGTTTCAAATAAATTTTATAATGGAGACCCAAAACAATATAATAGGCATTAAAAAGATTAGATGATTAGAGGAATATTGAGAGGGACAATCTCAGAATTATTATTTAAAGAATATATGTAGAAAATTAAAATACATAAATCTTGTAGTGCAATTCTCTTCAGACTTCTTTGGCATTTTCACTCGGTTTTTTTTTTTTTTTTCTCTTCCAAATTCCTTTTCACGTGGCCTCTTTACAATTGTTGCATTTAATTCTGTGGACTTATTGTTGATTGTTTTTGAAGAACTAATTTTGTAATCCACCACTTGGTGGATACAAAAAGCATTCATAAGGTATTTACAATACGTGAATTTGAATGTATATATGCTGTCTATCAAACAAAACGAACCTTTCAAATTGCCTAGACTGGCACTATAATTTATGCATATTCTTTCAATAATTTATAAATATATAGTTTTCTGCACAATCAATCAACATTCAAATGAACCTTGTACCATAGGTGTTCCTAAATCAATCAGGCATTCAAATACGGAAAATGATAAAGTGTATGAAAAGTCGAACATATCTGTCTTTTTTTTTTAACCTGAGTAGTCAGACTTTCGGACACTGTATCACAACTCTTTCGGTAGAAATGGTTTCACAGCCAATACACCAACCCTTGTTATATATACACACACCTGCGCGCGCGCACACAGTAACCCCTTTTGGCTTGCCAACTCGTCCTCCAATTCAAGAAACCTGTACCAACCAGTCTATGGAAGAAGAACATGGTACCAAAAAGGGAGTTCCTCTAAACCCTAGTTACTGAGAATGTATAAAATTCTATATACATTAAAGACTGTACCATGATAAGATATATATATATACACACACACACATATATCAGAGTTTATGTACATATTAAAATATAAGCTGGCATTGTTTCTTGCTTCCAACATTGTCTCCATTCCACACAGACAAATCACGTACCCACCTATTCACATGTGTGCCCATTAATCATTACAACAATACAACACTCTCCATACATATACTCTGCTCCAACTTTGTCTCTTGCCTTAGCCTAAATTCTTGCTCTTCCTAGGCTTAAGATGTTCCAACTAATTTACATTTTATTCTTCACTGTAATTTTACCTTCTAAGAGAGAAACATTTTACTCATATGGATCTCTATTTTTCTTCTTTAGCCTCTTGTTTTGATGCATTAGCTAGGTTAATTAGCTAGGTTTTTTTTTTTAATTAGCTAGGTTACTATAAGTAGTTAACAAGTCGATATATTTCTTCAAATAAATTATAAAAAAAAAAAAATCAAGCTCATAGTAATTTTTGTTACTGATCAAGAGATGGAACCCTAATTCCCTTTTGTGGGAAGGGAATCATGCGCACGTTCCCATTTTGTTCCATAGTTATGTGGGTCCCATTTCGAGGCTCCGCGCTGTTTGCATTGGAATGCGCACTTTGATGCATATATAATAGGTGCACAAGATCCTCGATTGGAATAGGTATTTGGTGCGCCTGGTACACCGTGCATCCAACTAATTAGAGTTGTGCATATATAACATATGCCGGTGCGTGTATATCACGTACGACTCCGGTTAGCCCGGTGCATCGAACGCACTGAATATCTATTTTTCCTCTTGAATCCTTGAAATGATTGAACATTGCTTGCAACTTAATTAATAGGGCAATTAAACTTGAGAAAATGTCACAATGATGATAAAAATAATAAATAAATAAATAAAATAAAATAAAAAATCATCAATGTTGTTCATGGGATTTTCTTTTATGCATTTTATGTGGTGATGGTTTTTCTTTCAGTTTTTTCTTTATAACATAGAATCGAGTCCATATATTTGATTTTATGTAGCAACTTGGACCCCTTGAGAGGAAGGATGCTGAAAAACATGGACTATAGCTGACAATACTGGAACATCAGAATTTTGTCTAGTGAATGAGACTTGATGCTCCACCCGAATGATCGATTATATTACTTAAAAGTCGAAAAGATACAAATTTAACAAATAATGGCCTAATTTTGCTTGGCCTTTCTCAGGGACTTGGATCCCCTCATGTTAGAGGATCCTGTTGTGCATCAAACGATACTGTTTTGGTGAGCAAATGCATATTTCAATGCGTTCAAAAATACAATATAGACCCATGTTGGTTTTTGCTGATGCGTTGCCTGCGCACCAAGTGCATTGGATACACGGTACACCACATGAGCCCCTCCTATTGCCCTTTCTCAGACTCGTTCTATTAAATCCTATATTCATGTATTTGTACAAGTTTAAATAAATAAATAGCATTCATTTTTGAGTCATATTAACCAATAATCTTTTATAATTAAGAGAGCCAAAAGGTTTGCACACCCTAACTTTTGACATTATTTGCACAAAAACAATCCAATCATTTGACCAGTTGACTAAAAACAATTAATTTTATAATTCAATAACAAATTAAAAAAGTACATTCTCTAAAATAATCTAAGAAAAAAGTTTTAAATTAATTATGATAACTATTCACTCTCCCATTTCATCAATGGAAGCTAGCTAACAATTTTTTGCAGAAACAGAAGGCAAGCACAGGTCCTTATTAGAACCAACAGAAAGCCATAAATGCATGTACTGTATGTGTGTGAATTTGTGGGCATATCCATATATATGTACACGCTCGTACGTCATATATATACATGACCCATGAAAATGCATGCCAATTAACAGCTACATATACATGATAATTGGTTCCGTTTATTAACATGAACACGGTGAAAAATTCTAAACGGAGTTAATGTAATAGTTGATCCAACGGCTGGAAAACTTGGAGTACCCCGAGTATTGTAAAACTTCTCAAATATAATTAAGTTTTGAAGCAGTAATATGTCTATACCGATTCATGGAGTGCGGGTCTCGTTAGCTATGCTTATGCTAATTTCCTATATTCTAGGTTCACTATCACCATAATTATTTGTTCACATTTTTATTCTAACGGTCCACTATACCTTTTTTTGTTAAAAAAAAAAAAAAATGTTGGTAATAGTTTATCATTTTTCTAGTATTTGGTTAAATGTTAAAAAGATAGAACAGATAAACTACAATTCTCAAGGCTTGTTAGTTGCGAAAGTTGGAAATTGACCCTAACTTCCATGATTAGACTTTTATATTGGCAACATTACGCATTAATTAATGTGAATTTGGCATTGAATTTCTGACCTTTACCTGTCTGATGTTTCGGGGTCTTAATATTTTTTAGTCATATCATATCATGTGCGGAAATGAATCCAAAATATATATACATATATATAATTATATATATATATAGATAAATAAAGCTAAGCTCAATCATGCAGTACCAATTAGGAAATGTTTCTCGTGACCTTTCAAAGCAAATAATTGGCTCACAAACAAGAGCTAAAACACATTTACAGACTGCCAATAAAATGATATTCATCGTGTTAATTATTAACTTTTTAATTTTTGTTATTATAAATTATCTCTTTTTTTTTTGGTAGAGTATAGGATTCTTGTAATTTGCAGCCAAAGGTCACGTGAAGGTACGTTCACATGCAAATGTGTCAATGAAAACAAAATAAAGTTGAGTGATAAGTGGGCTTTGTTTTTCATGCAGAGAGCTAGAGTTTTCGTGGACCATATAAAAGAATCTGTAGGTTTATAATATAAACACCATGGACAGAGAGTTTGTTTGGACATATGTTAAGTGAATAAGTGTCATGCACATTATATATATATATATATATATATATATATATATAATCAGTGCTATATAACACATATCAAAATCAAATTATTAAAGTTAAAAAACAAGGTTTTTACTTCAGGATGAACAAAAGTATGTTCTAGTTGAAGTAGATGAAAGAGAAGTCATTTTCATTGGTTTTGACGCATATATATAGAGTAATTCTAATGCTTACAAAACTTTCTAATACTGTTGTATATATGTAAGCCTGTACGTTGTGTGGCAAAGAGGCCAACCCGTGCGTACAGAGGCCCCCGCCCCCCTCCGTGTGTGTGTGTGTGTTTTATGTTGTCTTCTTTCTATTCAAGTATTTACACGTATTAATCCTATGATTATTAAGGTATTGAATATACTAAAATATTGACTAGTGAATATGCTAAAACACGATGTTACGGCACTTTCTTACTGTTCTGAAACTTTCTTTTTTGATTTTCTCTACCGTCAACAATCTTAATTGTTACAATTGAATATTTGAAAGATTAATCAAACATATTAGTATTGCCCAAATTTGATATTTCTACATAAACCCTTAAAATAACTTTTTTACTGTTCCGAAATTTTCTTTTCCGATTTTCTCAACCATCAACAATATTTGATTGTTACAATTAATGAAGATTTACAAGATTAATCAAACATATATTTCTATTCACAAATTGT
Source organism: Cornus florida (assembly GCF_030987335.1). Taxonomy (NCBI): domain Eukaryota; kingdom Viridiplantae; phylum Streptophyta; class Magnoliopsida; order Cornales; family Cornaceae; genus Cornus; species Cornus florida. The sequence goes on from NW_026775578.1 coordinate 21,692,119, forward strand.
AGAAAAATTAGTATTGCCCAAATTTGAGATTTCTACATAAACCCTTAAAATAACTCCAATTTCCAAAGATCCATGCTATGCGAGATTGATAGAAGGATTAATGACTCGTTTTGAGATAAAAATTCAATTGTAGGAAGGAAATTGCTCCCTAATATGAAAGTTGGATGGAAAAGCATAAAGCTTGTAACGGTGTGCTTTAGTCCAAATGATACCGTATTCAATAGTTAAATAAGTTGTTGATGTGGCGTCTTAATAGTCGTAGGATTAATATCGTAGATGCTTGGAGAGAACTTTCCTTGGAGAGGATCCGTTCCCATAATTTTTTTAATATAGCATTAATTACAGCACTATTTAGGTCATAATCTCATTATCATTTTGGATTGTGTGACACTTGAGATAACTATATATGCGGCTGCATATACATGTGACGTAAGCAAAATCGATAAATTTATTCACCAGGAACAGGTTACCTTGAATCCACAAGATGGGTGTTTTGAATCCAAAAACAGAAAGAGAATTCAGATAAATCTGATATATTATTTGATAATTGAATCAATGGTCTGCTATGCAGTACATGTATTTAAAAATAAAACCCTAACAGCATAAAGGAAATCTTAAAAACGTAAGGAAACTAACAGCGCAAGTAAACTACATAAAGAAAATCCTAAAAACGTAAGAAAACTAGCAACGCAAGGAAACTACTTAAAAACAAACTTACTCTGAATATTCTTAAAAAATAAGGAAAGAAACCTAATTACTAAAAACTACTAAATACCAAAAAGAAAACAAATCGAATCTGTTTAGTCTTCTAGCGAAAATCCCGAAATATTTAAAAATGAGAAAACGTCATTCCCAAGCCCTAAACGATTGAATTTGGCCAAAAGACGCCTTACCTTGGCAGCGAAGCTGCCGATATATGCGAGTTGGACCGTTTTTTATAAAACTAGGCTATTTTTAGGGTTCATTTCGGAATCAGTTCAGAAAATCTGTCAGTATGTTCGTTTGGCCCTCTGGCGGTCCAAACGAGCCATAAAGGCTTCAGCAATCAGTTCTACATCAACATGTCTTCCTCAATACAACCAAGGCTAATTAAGTTACACCAACTTCCATGAGATTCGGATAAATTATAAATAAATAAATTATTTAATGATTATTACTTTTCTTTCTTTCAGTGAAATTTGGTTATGTGCTCAACGACACACTGTTAACAAAGTTTTATAAAATGATAAGTTGGCAACTTGGCATTTCTTTATATAAAATGTAATATAATATATTATTATAATATAAGGGCATTATTAACTTTTCACACTCAATGTCACTTTTTTGACTACCAGTAAATGGATTTAGGAGCTTTACTAAGGAACGGAGTGAAGTAAATTGCCCCCTTGAAATTTTATTTTTTTTAGTATTTATACTAACAATTTTCCTTTTTTGTGTTATATACCTATGAAAATTTAACATTCCCTTCCTGAAATTATAAAAAAATCTCATTATTGCCTCCCTCATACAATTTTCTGGATCCGCCCCTCTTCGTATATAAATTGCCAAAACCTCATAGTAGGCCAATGTAATTTATTTGCCTTAGAGTCAATATATCGCATCTTCAATTAATCATAGGTATCAATTTTATTTCTTTTATTAGGAGTTAATTATATAAATTTCAAATCACCATGTATTAATTCCTGCACTTACTAGGGTTAAGGGTTGCACAAACACATGTTGATGAACATAGGTTTGTGTAGGTGTAGGTGCAAAATTTCGCTCAACCAATAATGATTAAGAAAAATAAAACAACTCACTCAAAAAACAATAAAAATAAATAAGAACAGTGTATAGAGAAGCGTAAATTACTTGATCCCTTTATTGGAGGTCTATGCCTCTATTTATATACAAAAATTGGTAGAATTAAGGTAGGACTCGCGTTGCTTGTCCTCCAATTCTTCCCATACATGACTTTCTTTACGAATAGAGTTTTTTCTATTGTATAATATTTCCTACGCAGAACTTGCCTTGTATAGAACTTCTTATCAAAGAATTCTCCTTTTATGGTAAATCCTTCTAACGATAGGACTTGTTCAATCTTGAAAAACTGGGCTGAATATACCTTGAACCAACTGGGCTTGAATAACGGGCCGGATGTTTAATATTAACATGTTGGGCTGATAATCTCTTAATTCGGGCTTCAACAAGGCTGAAGGTCAAATAACAATAGTATTGGGCTTGTGAACAGTGATCTTGGACTAGTATCAAACTCAATTTGGGTTTGAGCGAGATGGGCTTTATAAACTTATCAAGGATATGTTTATATTTATGTTGACGTGGATTATTCTCATTGGAGGGGATTTTTTCCCTCCACACTTAGCCCCCAATTCCTTTTTTAGTTGGAGTACTACTCCTAATAAGAAGGGAATTGAAGCTGTACGATTACCAATTTCGTAAGGAGTGGATTTGAGGCGTGATTACTGATATTCTGACCAAAGGGTTTCCATAAGAGTTACTTCCGCTTTTACTGCGTTCATTTCATTCCTTACGTTCTTCACTTTGTCACATCACTAGGTTAGAGCATTTGTCATGGCAGAGACTGGAGCACCTTAGAAGCCATTTATATCTAGAGCTGATAAATCAGTTCTTCACTCTGGTGATTCTATGATTACCGACCCCTCTGTAGCACTAGCAGTTGCTCGGGGAATGTAATATGGAGTTGGAATAACTGCCTCTATCTGCCCCTATTTGAGCCATTGAGGTTCGTCATTCTCCCTTTCTTTTTGTTTTCTCTCCATCAAGAAGTTGGAGAAAGATCTTGGCAATTCTGAAAAGAAGGTCTCGTATGCAGCCATGAATGCAAAGATTGCATCTGAAACGAGGGATGTTTATAAGATAAGAAGTGTTTGGCCGTGTCTGAAGCTAAGGTGGAGACATTGGAAGCTGAGGTCCAGCGTTTGAAAAATGCAATTGGCACCCGTGGTACTACTGGGAAATAGATGCAAGGTCGTTACTCTACCTTGGTGCGCTTGTCCAGGGCTAAGGCCTTTCGGTTTGGCTTTGTACAAGGTTTGGGAGACAAGTTAAACGATCCGGAGGCCTTTAATGCTGACATGGAAGTGTCCTTCCCTTATCCTGAGGGTCCACAAGCCCAAGAAGCTGAAGTGCTTTTTGTTGAAATGGTGAAGTCTCATTAGGATGATCATCTAGCTCCAACTTCATCAGTTCCTGCAGCTCCCAACCCTTCGATTCCTCCAACTCCAAGTCCAACTGTGGTGGACGCTTTTGACTCTGCTCTGTTATGGGAATTTGTGACTGCCCTTACATTACATACGCTTTGTTGCACAGTAATGTCCTCCTGTTTCTCAAGAAAATACACTTGTTTGAGGACCTCATATTTTTTGTGGTCCGAAGTGTACAGTTCCTCGGCGCTGAGCCTGAGAGGAAATGTACTGGACTAGACACTTAGAGTCCTAAGCAAAGTATTCCTCGGTGCTAAGCCTTAGAGGAAATCTGCTGAATCGGACACTTAGGATCAGAAGCGAATCGGTCCTCGGTGTTGAGCCTTAGAGGAAACGTGCTGAACTGGACACTTAGGGTCTGAAGCGAAGTATTCTTCGGTGCTAAGCCTTAAAGGAAACGTGTTGAACCGGACACTTAAGGTCCGAAGCGAATTATTCCTCGGCGCTGAGCCTTAGAAGAACTGTAATGTAACGGACTCTGGAGAGCCGAGGCATGTAGTTCCTCGGCGATGAGCTTGAGGGAAACTGTATTGTACCGGACTCTGGAGGTCCGAGGTATCTAATTCCTCGGCAATGAGCCTGAGAGGAACTATAATGTACCGAACTCTCGAAGTCTGAGGTATGTAGTTCCTCGGCTATGAGCCTGAGAGGAACTGTAATGTACCAGACCCTTGAAGTCTGAGGTATATAGTTCCTCGGCTATGAGCCTGAGAGGAACTGTAATGTACCGGACTCTTGAGGTCCAAGGTAGTAAGTTCCTCGGCCATGAGCCTGAGAGGAACTGTAAGGTATCGGACTCTTGAGGTCCAAGGTTATAAGTTCTTCGGCTATGAGCTTGAGAGGAACTGTAATGTACCAGACTCTTGAGGTCCGAGGTAGTAAGTTCCTCAGCCATGAGCCTGAGAGGAACTGTAAGGTATCGGACTCTTGAGGTCCGAGATAGTAAGTTCTTCGGCTATGAGCTTGAGAGGAACTGTAATGTACCAGACTCTTGAGGTTCGAGGTAGTAAGTTCCTCGGCCATGAGCCTGAGAGGAACTGTAAGGTATCGGACTCTTGAGGTCCAAGGTAGTAAGTTCCTCGGCTATGAGCTTGAGAGAAACTGTAATGTATCGGACTCTCGAAGTTTAAGGTATGTAGTTCCTTGGCTATGAGCCTGAGAGGAATTGTATTGTAACGGACTCTTGAGGTCCGAGGTATGTAGTTCCTCGGCTATGAGCCTAAGAGGAATTGTATTTAGGCCAGATAGTCTGAGCTTAAAAAAGAGAGAATATATTTTCTTTTCTTAATATCTCTTTAGGGCTACTGATATTGCCCCCATGAAGGAAAGAAAAATATGTCTTGTTTGATAGCAGTGATGCAGATAATTTTCATGTAATTATACGCATCGGCACTTTTTGTGCTTTGGAGGAATTTACATGAAAATTTAACCTTCGACGTATTTGAGTTCGAGGTAATTTTCATGTAATTTTATTCATCGGCACTGTTTTGTACCTTAGAGAATTTTTTCATGAGAATTTAACCTTCGACTTATTCGAGGTAATTTTCATGAAATTTTATTCCTCATTGCAGCTCATTATGCGTTAGAGGAATTTTGAAGTCCTCGGACTCTTGAGGTCCGAATATGAATTTTATTCCTCTTTGCAGCTTGTTATGCGTTAGAGGAATTTTGAAATCTGCAGACTCTTAAGGTCCAAAGATGAATTTTATTCCTCGGTAGCTCGTGTGCCTTAGAGGAAGTTTGAAATATGCGGACTCTTGAGGTCCGAAGATGAATGTTATTCCTCGGCAGCTCTGTGTGCCTTAGAGGAAATTTGAAGTCCTCGGACTCTTGAGGTCCGAAGATAAATTTTCTTGAAGTCCTCGGACTCTTGAGGTCAGAAGATGAATTTTCTTCCTCGGCAGCTCGTTGTGCCTCAGAGGAATTTTGAAATCTGCGGACTCTTGAGGTCCGAAAATGAATTTTATTCCTCGGCAGCTCTGTGTGCCTTAGAGGAAGTTTGAAATATGCGGACTCTTGAGGTCCGAAGATGAATTTTATTCCTCGGCAGCTCTGTGTGCCTTAGAGGAAATTTGAAGTCCTCGGACTCTTGAGGTCCGAAGATGAATTTTCTTCCTTGGCAGCTCTGTGTGCCTTAGAGGAAATTTGAAGTCCTCGGACTCTTGAGGTCTGAAGATGAATTTTCTTCTTCGGCAGCTCGTTGTGCCTTAGAGGAATTTTGAAATCTGAGGACTCTTGAGGTCCGAAGATGAATTTTATTCCTCGGCAGCTCTGTGTGCCTTAGAGGAAATTTGAAGTCCTCGGACTCTTGAGGTCCGAAGATGAATTTTCTTCCTCGGCAGCTCGTTGTGCCTTAGAGGAATTTTGAAATCTGAGGACTCTTGAGGTCCGAAGATGAATTTTATTCCTCGGCAGCTCTGTGTGCCTTAGAGGAATTTGAAGTCCTCGGACTCTTGAGGTCCGAAGATGAATTTTCTTCCTCGGCAGCTCGTTGTACCGCAGAGGAATTTTGAAATCTGCGGACTCTTGAGGTCCGAAGATGAATTTTCTTCCTCGGCAGCTCTGTGTGCCTTAGAGGAAATTTGATGTCCTCGGACTCTTGAGGTCCGAAGATGAATTTTCTTCCTCGGTAGCTCGTTGTGCCTTAGAGGAATTTTGAAATCTGAGGACTCTTGAGGTCCGAAGATGAATTTTATTCCTCGACAGCTCTGTGTGCCTTAGAGGAAATTTGAAGTCCTCGGACTCTTGAGGTCCGAAGATGAATTTTCTTCCTCGGCAGCTCGTTGTGCCGCAGAGGAATTTTGAAATCTGCGGACTCTTGAGGTCCAAAGATGAATTTTATTCCTCGACAGCTCTGTGTGCCTTAGAGGAAATTTGAAGTCCTCGGACTCTTGAGTTCCTAAGATAAATTTTCTTCTCGGCAGCTCGTTGTGCCTTCGAAGAAATTTTACTTTTTGATACCTTCGGACTCTTGAGGTCCGAGGCTACTTTTTGGTGTTCGGCTTGCCCCCATTTTTTTTTTTTTTTTTTTTCCCGACGTTCTGACACCATATAACATAGCTGCATAGTTGGGCTATTTGCCACTTCAGTTGGGGATCAATCTTTCTTGCAACGCAAATAAACCAAACCTAAATATTATTAATCAATATACGAATAAGGAGCAAATATGAAGTTATTTGTAAACAAAGTTATCAGAAGCATGTAAAATAATTACATGTAGCATATAGCAACTGATTGAAGGAAATAAAGAATTTTAAGAACTTCTTATATATCACAATTGAATTTTTAATAAGAAATTCTAATTAGCAGCAAGTACATTGAAACTACTCAATGTATGTAATATTTTAGGACTTTAAGTAATAGACCAAATAGCACAGCTCATGCATTCAACAATGCCTTTGGCCTCAGATCTTTTATTCAACTATAAATTTCAGAAGTCAATGTAGAGGGTCAAACGCTTTTTAGTTGAGTATTGACGAAGTAGTGCATCCCTCTAAAGAGTCTGAACCAACAATATCGGGTGTTGTGGTTCGAAGGTTCTGATCAATTATCAACCTTCAGTGAACAACTAATGGATATAATCTAAAAGTCTGATCAAAGTCAATCGTGAGCGAAACAGCTAGTGGATATGACTGAAATTGCAATGGTAAAAATCCTCAATGAGAGAAAGAGGGGATGAATTCGTAGATCTATTATAACATTAACAGTCACACACACACACACACACATATATATGAGGAGAGATGCAAATTAAGTGTGAATAAAAGTGATTTCTGATCACAACCGAAGAAGGAGAGACTAAAGAATTTGTTGAGTGTTGACGGAGACAGAAGCTTACGGTGGCCTCTCATTTATATTTTTACACAATAGAGTGTGCCGAATAAACAATTTGGTTCTTATAGGTTATACTAAATTGAGTCATAAATCTTTATGTATAATGATCGTCTACATGAATTACAAAATATGATTGCATCATGTGTAAATATATATATAATATTGATATATATATATATATATATATATATATATATATATTACTATGTATTTAATTTTTAATAATAATTTGTATCATGAAAAGCTTAACCCAAATTGTAAAAATCAAAGTTGGGAAACTTATCTGATTGGATGTTTGAAATACCCGGCCAATAAGTCTGCTGGAGTTTGTGGCGTTGTTGATGGAAAGAACCTTGTGCGTCAGCTTGCGTTTTTAGACGTCGGCACTTGTTATATGGAGGCCTTTGACCATGAGAGTCGTTGTTGGAGAGGACTTGGGTTCAAATCCTGGACTTGAAGATGTTAATTTCAAGTCACGTTGCTGGACTTAGAGATTTTAATCTGAAGTGTCGTAACTTTGGTGGGGATATATTTCTATACGATTCCCACGGACGGCGCCAAAGTGTAGGTGCAAAATTTCGCCTAACCAATAATGATTGAGAAAAATAAAACAACTCACTTAAAAAACAATAAAAATAAATAAGAACAGTGTATAGAGAAGCGTAAATTGCTTGATCCCTTTATTGGAGGTCTATACCTCTATTTATATACAAAAATTGGTAGAATTAAGGTAGGACTCGCGTTGCTTGTCCTCCAATTCTTCCCATACATGACTTTCTTTACGAATAGAGTTTTTTCTATTGTATAATATTTCCTACGCAGAACTTGCCTTGTATAGAACTTCTTATCAAAGAATTCTCCTTTTATGGTAAATCCTTCTAACGATAGGACTTGTTCAATCTTGGAAAACTGGGCTAAATATACCTTGAACCAGCTGGGCTTGAATAACGGGCCGGATGTTTAATATTAACATGTTGGGCTGATAATCTCTTAATTCGGGCTTCAACAGGGCTGAAGGTCAAATAACAATAGTATTGGGCTTGTGAACAGTGATCTTGGACTAGTATCAAACTCAATTTGGGTTTGAGCGAGGTGGGCTTTATAAACTTATCAAGGATATATTTATATTTATGATGACGTGGATTATTCTCATTGGAGGGGATTTTTTCCCTCCACATTAGGCTTATATGAGTTCATGAATGAGCTAGCCAAAATGATTTTGAGCATAAGTTCAAATCGAGCCCAAAAACTTTTGTGATTGAACGAGCTTTTCAAAATAACAACGAGATAAACCAAAGCTCAGCTTTTCAAGCTCATCGTGATTTTGACCTGAGCCCATAAACGAACGAGCAACAGGCTCAAGCTTGATTAGATTCATTCACTACCTTAATGCCTAGTGGTATCTCTTCAACTTTTTCAAGTGAAAATTAAGGTCAACGGTTTAAATCTCATTACATACAGAAATCTAATATATTATTGATAAATGAGAGTAATCCGCTCTATGCAGTATCTGTAATGTGTATATATATAATCCTAACGGCATCAGGAAATCTATAACGATAAAGATAAGTCTAAAATCTAACTATCTCTAAAAACTACTAATTACCAAAAATAGGGATCCTAAATGATAGGAATTCAGTCGAAAAGCAATGTACATCAGCAACGAAGCTATTGAGTTTTGTGAGTTGGTTGATTTTTGGGTTAAAACACGTTGTCAAAACTGTTCTAAAAAAATGTGAAATTAAGGTCAATGGTTAAAATCCCATTACAGAGAAATCTAATACATTATTGATAAATGAGAGTAATCTGCTATGTGGTGTGTGTGTATATATATAACGATAAAGATTAACTATCTCTAAAAACAAATAATTACCAAAAATGGGAATCCTAAATGATAGGAATTCAGTCGAAAAGTAATGTACATCAGCAACGAAGCTGTTGAGTTTTTGAGTTGGCCGGTTTCTGGGTCAAAACAGGTCAATCGTCAAAACTGTTCTAAAAAAATGAGTCTACCCGCCTGTTCAAACAGACTCCCTCATAATCATCGGCAACCTTCTACATCACGTACAATTCTGTATCGGAAGTAAGGATGGATCCAGGAATTTTCAATGAGGTGGGCTAATATTTCTTTAGGTAGACTAATATTAGTAATAATTATTATGGAGAGCTAATATTTCTTTGGGTGGGCTAATACTAGTAATAATTATTATTTTTTTTTTTAGCTAGGCTAAAATTGGGTAAAAAAAAAAATTGTATATGATGGTCCCCCCAAATATATATATATATACCTTTAACAAATTTAGGCTTAAATTCATTTGCAATATAACATATTCAAGCTTTTTATAGTTGTTGTATATGCTGATTGTCGGATAGTTGTAAGTTAGTTGTTTAAAATTGATGCCTAAATAAAAATTTTAACTTTATTTTTATAATAGGCAAAACGGATGTCAATATATACTTTACCCTAAATTTTATTAACTGATTTAGGGATTCGGTTCCAACTTGCAAAGTATAAAAAAAATATATCTCACACTTTTGAGTTGAGATCAAAAGTGAGTAACGAATATGTCAGATTCTTGAATACCATATAAATTACTCCATCTGTCCCAAATAGTTGTCTGCTTTGAGAACTATGTTATATTGGGACGGAGGGAGTATATAATCATATATATATATATATATGTGTGTGTGTGTGTGTGTGTGTGTGTGTATTTAAAAAAAAAAAATCAACATTTACTTTTTTAATGTTGCAATTCATACTTATTTTTATGTAGCTCAAAGTATGAAACTGGTAACTAGTTCAAATGGAGTCTTGCTAATATTTGGCTTGAATAATTATTCTCTTTATACAATTGTACTATTATTTGATAATTGAAAATAATGAAATATTGATAGTTTAATATGTATTACGCATTATGTGTTTCAGTTTTTACTAGATTATTAATTTGTATTATTATTATATCAAATTCAAATTTGTTTATAAATTAAAGTCTAATTGTTTACTTGAAACTTCTGTAGATTTTGGCTTAAATCTTATTTGTCTTTGGGAAGCTTGATAAAAAATAATAATAATAATAATAAATAAAACCTATATTTGTATGAATATAATGAATAGTATATATAAAAAAAAAAAAAAAAAAAAAAATTAGACTTTAATTTATAAACAAATAAATTGACAAAAATTTAGCTAGATATATATTTGTATGAATATAATGAATAGTAATTTTTTTTTATTTTTTTAAGGCTTGAATTTGTCTTATGGTTGCTTCAAAGTTTGGCCCTCCAACCACAAAATACTGGCTCCGCCCCTGCAGGTGACCACTTTGTGATGTTCAAAGAAATGGAATTTAAGGTCACGGGGGATTTTAAACTATGGAAGAAGACGATGTAATGTTGATAAGAACATATCAGAAAGTACTTAGGTATGGAGCTTGTAAGAGGAGTAGAGGACACTTGAGTGTCCTTGTCCCTTCTTCTTCACATGTAAGCTACTGGAGTGAGCCAGCAAATTAAATCAACCACTGCAACACTTTTCAGAATATGTTTTTTAGTGGTTGCCGTCTCTTTGTTGATTTTTGGATACTACAATGGATTGTTCAGGTGCTTGTGTTTTGGTAACATGTCTTGCTTTGCCTGCATTTTCTAAATTCCCACCATTAGAATCAAGAGAGCTATGCTTTATTGAGTTTCTGGGATTGAAATGTTTTGGCGTTTGGAAAATGATTTGTCTCCTACCTGTGAATATATGTCTCATTACTTTTGTCTATTACATGAGGCTTCAATGGAATGCTCTTTCAAAACCACACATATCAATCCCTTGTTTTTTAACTCTTACCATCAAAAGTCAATGGAGATTTTCAAATTAAACAAATAAGGATGTTCCGTAAATTTGAAGATTGAAATATCTAAAATGCTTTTAAGACAAAATAACAATAAAAATAAAAAATATTAATTTTAGTTTTTAAGCATATATTAAGAATATTTTGGAGTTTTATAAATTTATATAACAAAGGTTTTTTTATTTTTACCCTTCCTAAAGTTTCTTTCTTATTGACAATACTCTGGTATATATATCAGCTAGTTTCCAATGCTTTAATTACTCATGTAAATATATAGTTTGACTCTATATCACAACAATTAGGGTTGATTAGGACTTCTGATGTGGACTTATGATTCTTAGTGATTCACTGATTCACTTCCCTTTAATGTTGAGCTTTTCTACCACATGCCAATAGCGAGATGCTAAAAGAATTTGTCTGCAATTCCATTGTTGTAATCATCTAATAGCACAAGTATATAGTGTCTAACATGTAAAGTTCATTAACAAATGAACATGTTTGGCCCTGAATTTTTGCAGATCAACATTGTTCTTGGATCAGTTTTGTGAATTTCAGGGCCAACTGGCATCATTTTTTTTTTTTGTAGACCTTAGTTGTGGTGACTTTGTAGTCGGTGTGCCGTGAGCGAGTGTAAGAGGTACTGGTAGGCTATTACACTGAACGAGTTATAGGTGCACAATTTCACATCATCTGGGTGTGGAAAGGAAAAATGTTGATTTGTACACTCCACTTTTGGGATGAAACCTAACAAAATTGTGCGGGTTCGATCTCAAAGCGGATAATATCATATCATGTGGTGAAATGCGTCACTATAAATAGTATCAGAGCCTGACCTAACCGAAATGTGGCCACCGAGAACGTCGGGCCCCTAAAGGGGATGACTGTGACAACCTTGTGGGCAAGCTACTGCACTGACGAATTATAGGTGCACAATCTCACATCAAGTGTGAGGAACGAGAACGTTGTCTCGTTGGGCTCTTAAGGGAGGTGATTGTGGTGACGGGAAAATTTCTTAAAAGTGATCTCAAGAGAATTCGAACTCACAACCTCCCAATATGGATTGGTGTACTTGGATAAATAAATAAATAAATCTGCTAAATATTTAATAGGGAAAATTCCTATTAAGTCTTACTTTTTTGGCCCAAAGACAAATAAGTTCTACAAATTTTTCAAAAAGACAGAGAAGTCCTATTTTGTAAAATATTTCCAAATAGGTTCAGATTATGCAAATTGTAAAATTTGTTCCATTATTGCCCTTCCAACCCCAAACCCACAACCATCTTCACCTACCTCGGCAGTGCGTCAATGGAGATGCACCAGGCCCTCACGCACTTCGACGCTGCTTTGAACACTTCGATCATGGTGATGCATAACTCTGAACACTTCAATAGCGATGGAATTCACCGGTATGAGTTGTGTAGCCGACGCTTGGAGCTCGTCAGTGTGAGCTTGATGTTGTCGATTGGTCTCAAAATCAACAGCACCAACGATGAAGAAGAATATCGATGCTGCTGGGTCTGAAGTTGGCTTACCGAAGTTGATGGTTGCCAAAGCTCAGTGTGTCTCACCGAAATTTGAACATTTTTAGAAAAGAACAATTTGCTTGTACATAAACTGAGATATAGGAGTTAAATTTAGTGACAGAAAAGAACATAGCAGAAAAAAATCTTTATATCTATTTTACTGATCATTGACATTTCTTAAGATAGAGACACTTATTTATGCCGAGGCAATGTAGTGACCATTTCCTTTGCAAAGTTAGCTCCCTGTTTCTGGTTGTTCTAATAAGTCAAATCATTAGATATATCTCTTTTTGATACTGGCTCCCTTTTTATGGTTTTCTTGTTGATGATAAAATGGGAAATTGTGGTTCTTACCAACCAAATGCTTTCAGTGCTCAAGGCTGTTGTGGTGAGGTATTCTTCTAAATGGTGTTTTCTTTATGATTGCCTTGGCATATGTGCTCAATTTAGTGTTTGATGTTTCATCTTCTGTGAAGAAGTATTTGGTGGGTAGAGAACCTCCTGGTCGATGCTTGTCAAAATAGGACTTTGATTGCTTAGAAAAATTGCAGAGATGGAAGGCCAAGGGAGGATCTACGGCAGCGGGTGAGGACAATAGCCTCCTTCTATGTACTCTTCCGAATGACAATAGCCTCCTTCTAGGATTTTTCACTTTTGTGTTAGTCACTGTAACAGAACTTTGAACTTGCCGGCCAAACAAATTCTGGCGAAACACACTGAGCTTTGGCAACCATCAACTTCGGCAAGCCAACTTCAAACCCAGCAGGTTCGATATTCTTCTTCATCGCTGGTGCTGTTGATTTTGAGACCCGTCGACGACACCAACTCACATCGGCGAGCTCCAAGCGTCGGCTACACAGCTCATACCGGTGAGCCCCAAGCATCGAGAACTCCATCGCGATTGAAGTATTCAGAGCTGTGCATCACCATGATCGAAGTGTTCAAAGCGGCGTCGAAATGCGTGAGGGCTTGGTGCATCTCCATTGACGCGCCGCTAAGGTAGGTGAAGACGGTGGTGGTTTGGGGTTGGAAGGGCAATAATGGAACAAAATTCACAATTTGCAGAATTTGAACCTATTTGGAAATATTTTACAAAATAGGACTTCTATGTCTTTTTGAAAAATTTGTAGAATTTATTTGTCTTTGGGCCTAAAAAGTAGGACTTAATAGGAATTTTCCCTATTTAATATTATACAGGTCCCCAGGCAGGCCTTTAATTGAAACAATTTGTCTTGGGCTGTCAAGCCCAGTGCAACCATTAGTTTATTGTGTCGGCCATATCCAAGCTTACGGCAACGCACTTGCCTCTCACGTGCGGATCTAGGGTTCCTCTGCTTCTTCGGTTTGGTGGGAGTAGGCACAACAGCAGAAAGAAGAAGAGAGTGATATACTGCGGGTTGTCATTTGATCAAAGCGAAGAAAGAGAAAGTAGAGAGAGAAAGAGATGGGGAAGAAGGCGAAGAGCTCGAGGAAAGGAAAGAAGGCATGGAGGGCGAACATAAGCATGGAGGAGGTAGATGACTACTTTGAGAAGTCAACCAAAGACGCTCTCTCCGGTGGCTCTCTCACTGAACTTCCCAGCGAGTCCCTCTTCTACCTCGATAAATCCAGAGGTATTGTCTTCTCGTTTTTTAATTTAATAATTATACTCTTCTTTGGTTGCTGGGAAAAAAGGATACGAAGACAATGTATTTACAATTTCTTATTAATTATTCTACCGCAACAACAAGAAAAAGAAAAAGGAAGAAAACCCACCAGTTCACGAAATTAATACAACTATTTAATCGATAGTTATGAAATTATATTTTCTTTTACTCGGGTTTTCCCTTTTTGTTGAGGGTTTGTTTTGGTGTAGTCTGAATTAGCTGGTTTTGTATGACTTATATACTGGTTCTGTTGAGTGTGTATATATATATATATATATATATATATATATGTATTAGCTGGTTTTGTATGGCAAGTTTGAATATCTTTGAAGCAGCCTAATGAGAGGCGTCAAATTAAATAGTGCCATGTTGTGTATATAGCTATAGTCGACTTACATTCAACGAACCATTTTAATTACCTTCTGTTGCTCTATGATGCAAATTTTGTTTCCAAATCATTGTTGAAGTTACGGTTTGGCAAATTGGCATTGCATTCTAATTCTTAGTCAGCTTTACAGACATAATCACGCTCTCTTGTAAGTTTTAACTGCTAACCCTAGTATAGATTAGTACTGATGCAACCAAAGAAAGAACACCTCACTTACTCATACACACATGTTGTCGTGCCAGGCAAACTGTTTTTTTTTTTTTAAAAGATTCTCTTTCTAACAACAATTGGTTGTAATTTATCCATTTTCGGTTATTCAGATCTTTCAGTCAAGCGGAAGATTGAAAAACACAGAGAAAAAGTACTCCGTTGTGACAGCTTGCTACAAAGGAACTCCTTTGTTGAAGCAGTACCATCTTCGACAAAGAGGAAATCCCAGAAAAAACGTAAAGAAGTTCAGAAAGCAAAAGATGTTGTTCAAAACGGTCCAATGGTGACTTATTCAAAAATTAAAGCAAGTAAATATAGAAATGAGAAAGTAAAATGGTTCTGATTTTCTATCCTTCTTGGAATCTCTCAGGGTGATGGTGTCTCAGATTCGGGCATGGTTGACATGTGGGATAACAGAGGTTTCTTCCTATTCATGTTTTTTATACCCATGAAATCCGTTCTGGTTTTGATGTAATGAGATTTATGCATTACATATGCCTTTATTTTTCTTGCAGGTGAACACAACAACGAAACCAAAAAGGTAAATTTTATATGCAAATTCAAATATTATATCTCCTTTAGTCTAGTATATGGTGTATTTCTGTTGCAATAATACTAAAAAAATGTTGAGCTTCAAATATGATCCATATTGGATCCTTTGCTGTTCTTTTGCAAAAATAGGATACCACAGAACCAATGCTCATTTGATGTGGGCTTTATTTGCCGTGGATTTGCTATTTAATGTTTTAACAGATGGCCAAGCCCTCAATTATTCCCGCTGTAGAAGTTGAGCCTCCTGGATGCTCGTTCAATCCCGCATTCGAGAGTCATCAGGTTACCTTTTGATATCTGAGATTTCAAAACTTTGCCTCTATACCGGTCTTTCTGCAGGTGAAGTTCACTCTCTAATCTTTCTTGTCAATCCAGGATTCATTAGCTCTTGCTGTTGCAGACGAAATGCAGAAAATCTATCGTAATGAGTTGGGACCTAAGCCAGTTCCGTTAACTGTCCCTGGAGAAGTTATTGATGAAGAAGATGTGAGTATCTTTTGTTCCATTACTCTATTATTTACTTGGAACTCCAGCCTGAACATATTGTGATGTACCCACACTCTTCCTGATTTGTATACCTCAAGCAAACTTTTCAGTAACAAGCAACTATTTCAGATCTATTTCCTTGAGGCAGATAATAGTGATGATGATGATGATCCAAATGTCAAAAATCTGCATGAGAATGGAGATTCTGAACTTGAGAAGAGGTCTGCTTCATTTCATTTGTTATTGCTGCTACTTCAATCCAGTGACTTTTCTTCTTCTTTTCCTCAAATTTTTAGCTTAAAGTTCTATGTTTTAATGATTGTATTATCTCTTATTGTAACTGGAGAGTTGTTGGTAGATACTGTTTTGCTTGTGGAGTTTTGTGTTTGTATCAACCTAAATAATTAAACAAATTAGCACTTGTAACTTACAGAAAATGTTATATTTTTTTACGGCTAGAGGATTCAAGCAAGTTGCCAGATGCATGATGCTTTTGAGGATGTATTATCTTAGGGGAGAGATCCAAAATTTTTGCGGGATATAAATATTTGTATATATTCTTTTTCTATTCATTGCATGTTTAACATGGGGATGATCATGTTGGCCAGACTGGTGTGACAACCCACCCTCAGATGGTTTTAATCTATATCTGTGTTGACATGGATGAGTAGGGCTCAAGTAGTGTGATTGGGTTTAGTTTCTAGACTGGTAATGTTATCCAGGTGGCAAGTTTAGTGACAGAACAATATGCATCCATCCTTGATACGGGCACTTAAAAATGTGTTTAAACATGTACCCAATTCATAGTAATAAGTGTAGTTCACATGGCTTTATAGATGGCTAGGCCAAGCTAGCTTGGGTTTAATTATTCTCTTAGGGCTAAGCTTGTGGCCTTGGGCCTGTATGTTTGGTTGGTGGTGCAGTTGAGCCATCCCAGGTCTATGTAGTAGTACCAACAATTCCAGAGAAAAACTTGTCCTCATTCATGATCATTTTCCTATAATATACAGTATTTATTATAATTGCTGTTATTATTATTATTGTTATTACTATCTGTGCCCAAACCTAGTACTTAATATTAATTATGACGTAGTTTTAGTATCATGGTAATTGTATAACCTGGATTCGGTTATGTGTGTCAGGGTGCGGGTATGTGTTCAAGCTTTGGATATTTGGATGTATCAAATCCCTAACAGGACACATGGAAAATACTAAATATTCATATCATTTAATATTTTTCTTTTATTTTCTAGAGTAAAATAGCACTTTCATGCAGCATAGTGTTCAAAATAGGTTTAATTCATTTTGAAGTCATAATATAATATTATTGTATTGTTGGATATGCTTCTTAGGTACATATCCAACCAAATGTGTCAGTCACTGACACAGTTACTCATGTTGTTTTGAGAGTCCATGTAACACAAAATACTAGATTTATTTAGTTTAAAGAGACTGAAAACCCTTTTGGGTCATTTTTACAGGAATACTAGTATGATATTAGACTACATCTTGTTGATGCAATTCATAATGTTCAAATGAAAAGCAAAAAAATAATTCTAAAATAATTCTGCTCAACACCTTACCCTTTGAATAATAATTCTGCAGGTCCTTCACAACTAAAAGGGTTACGCAAGTTGAGCTGAATAGGAGGGCTAGACGCAAGGAACAGCTGAGATCAGAAGCAGAAGCAAAAAAAACAGAGGGACTTTCAAAAGAAATAGACTGGTAAGCTGATGTCTTTGGTTTGAGACGTATACCTTGCAGTTACGTGATTTCTTGGACTGATGTTTTAGTTTTCTGGCTGCAGCATACCAGATATAATTCAAGAAATAGCCAAAGAGGATGAAGAGAAGCACAGAAGACGTCTCCGGCGCATTGTTGCTAAACAAGAAAGATTAAAATCTTGTCCACCACGGCTGGGAAAGCACAAGTATGGCGTCTTTCTTTTTTGTGATTTGTGAATTGGTCATGGGTTCCTCTCTTTCCATGTCTAATTAGTAAATGGAATTCTACTTATAGTTATGTTTTCTCTTTCTTTTTCAGTTTTTATGTTTAATGTGGGAAGTATAAAATCCAAGTGCTCTCTCTTTCTCTCTCTCCAAAAATTTCAATTCGAAAATATTTTGAATCTGATTTTTAATTTTAAACATTATATTTAAAACTTTTGATGATCTTCTATTTTATTTAGGGGGGTTAGAAAGTGAAGGTATCATTTTTTGCAATGGGAAGCAATACTCAATAATTGTCGGAAAACCTTTTAGAAGGATCTGAACAAACTTGCTTCTTTGCATCATATATCTGTTTCAAGTTACCATCATCATCATATTTTTTAGCACAACTGAAATAACTGATTTCCTTGATTTCAGATTTGAGCCTGCCCCCGTTCAAGTCCTATTATCTGAAGAAATTACAGGTTCCCTTCGGAAGCTGAAGGTTTGCCTTATTTACATCCATTCATTTTTCTCCATACAATAATTAAGTTTGGTTTACAATTTTTATTTGATCTCAATTGAATGTATTTTTATTATATTAATTTTTATTGCATGAAGGGATGTTGCACCCTTGCAAGAGATCGATACAAGAGCCTAGAGAAGAGAGGATTAATTGTCCCAACGGTTAAGACTAGCAGGTATGTCTCTCTTCCCCCTCTGCATGTACCACAAAGTTGTGAAGGGGTATTTGATTTGCTATGAAATTTGAATCATTGAGTTATGGTTCTTATCGCTGGGAATCCATTCAGTAGTTGTGTGGTATCGTTTTTAACAGCTAAATCTGTCGAAAGGTATTTCATTTCTCTAAATTTTGAAGGGTCTCATAACTATTCTAGATCTGAATTTCTTCATGCGGTTATCCCGTTTTCATAGTAGATATCATCTCTCTTGATGTGCCATGTGCAAGCAGTTCAGTCAATCCTCTCTTAGTTTTCTTGTTAGCACCTTGCCTTCAACCCCCTCTTTTTTTATTTGGTCTAGAATGTTATTAAACCTGCTGGGTGGTTGGCTGTTGTTCCTGTTTCCCAAAAGCGACATGTTAAAATGGGTGGATGCAAAATCTTTTATGAGACCAGTTATTTAAGAGGAGCAGAAAAAAGGGTTTCCTTTAATGTGCATTAGTGTGTGTGTGTGTGTGAGCGTGCATGCATCGTGTTTTAAAGATGTGCAAACGCAAATGGTAACGGTTTATGGGATGTCTACGTGTACAGGAAATAGAGTTCTCTCACCTCCAGAAGTGACCAAGACAGCTGAGCCTAGGAACAAAATATGTGCTGAGTTACCGGAAAAAAGGAAGTATGTGCAGGCTGAATTTGGGGTGTTTATGCTGATGCTAGCCAGTGATGTTTACCTCTAATGTATTACTGAAGGAGGAGCCGGTACCCGATATTGTGTAGCAAAAGACTTGGTGATGCAGTGATATTTTCGGTTTACCTCTAATGCATTACGATATTCAAATCGACTTCCCTTATTAAATGAATTCTTTTGGTGATATGTGAGGTAATTTTTTTTTATTATATCAGAATAACTTCAGAAACCTCCTAGCAATCTTATTTCTCGTGTGATGTGCATGTATGATGAGTTGAATTAATTAATAGTAGGTGAACACTAAGGGTGGCAATTTAAACTCAAACCTATTAGACTGTCCAAGTTGGCCCAATAAAATTAAATTATTTAGGTATCCAAATTTAAGTGAGTAGGTCAATAATAGGTAAAAAGTGAGTACCAATTCAATTCAAGGGTCAATAGCAAATTAAGAGTGGATACCTAGCCTGCTCAAACAAAAATTTTTTTTTTTTTCTCTCTTTTTCTCTCTTTTTTTTGTCATAAAAAAAAAAAAAAAAAAAAATTTGTAACACTTGAAATACAAAAAATTAATTAATGTAAAAATAAATTTTTTTGGTTTTTCAAAAATCATAATAAGTAATAATATTACTGAAGTGTAGGTGTTTTAATATTATTAATATTAATATTTTCTGTTTCTACGTCTCTCATTCTTGTTTTTATCTCTCATCTTCTCCATTTTTTCTCTCTCCTCAATCTTTCTTCCCCTGTTTTTTTTTCTCCTCTCTGTTTCTCTCTCCCTTTTTTTTTTTTTTTTTTTTTTTTTTTTTTTTTTTTAGTGATAACTCTCCCATTCTATCTCTTCTCCCTTTTTTTCTCTCCCCTCAATTTCTCTCTCTTCCCTTTTCTCTCCTCTCTTTCATTTTTTGGGCTGTGATAACTCTCAAAGTAAGTTATATGGTAACTTTTTCCCAAAAATAAATAAATAAAAGGAAAAAAAAAAATTGTATAACAAGTGAGACCAAAAAATTAATAAATTTAATATAAAAATATATTTTTTTATTTTTTTTTGGTATTCAACAATAAAAATAATTTGACAATTTATATCTAAAAATATTTGAATAATTGAGTTGGATGTCTGTTAATTAATCCATTTAACATCCGACCCTTTTCTCACACATCATAAATCCATTTATGATGAGCCCAAAACATACCCATTTGCCACACGAAAACTGTCCATTCAGATGAGATTGACTATTTCCTTTATACTTGAACTCTGAATTGAGTTTGAAACAGTTAGTTACCTACAGGCTACCATTCTATTGACTTGAAGTTTAAAAAATAATTCTAATGCTGTAAATATTTTATTTTGACAAATAAGACTACCCAGGTGTGAATATCACGACTCATCTTTCTGAATCTGCCCAATAACTTGACAATTCTTACGAGTTCGCCATGGACTTGGAAAAAAATAACGACAATATAATCTCACAACCATTTATGGGACCAGTCTAATTATTATAACCTGTTCATTGCCAAATCACACATCACAAGCCAAAATAACAATTACCTGTTTCCTTTTATGTCCCTTAATTGTGAAGAAGAAGAAATATGGACTCTCTCCAGCTCTTATTTAAGGAAGAAGGCCGACGTACACACCCACGATATCAGATGCATGGTTCGGCCGGTTTGCTGATGCTTTGATAGATGTAATTTGAAGTATAAATAGCACAAAAGGAAATACATCCTTCAATTACAGGGAAAAGCTATGTATCACCACAATTGTCTGTATGATGGCATCTTTGTTACTATTTCAGAGCTCATTCCACTCCTGACCAAGAGAGAGAACAATAAAACCATCACTTGTTGCCAACTGAACTATACACATTACAAGAAATGGCAATTAAGCTCGTCCCAACAGCCAGGATGATCACCAATGTCGCCATAATCCTATCTTTTCTTGTAGATATACCATGAACATCTCTGTCAAGAAAGAGAACTTTTAATAAGAGGCAAATATGTTTAAAGGGAGATAATTTATGTCACATATGAAACGAATCATTGATGCCAGTTTGTACCTAAGAATGATTGCGCTTGGGAATATGAACATTAGGCACATGACAGTGGTTGTTCCCATGAACTGAAAGATATACCATATGTTCGGGATAGCTATCGCTGCCATGTAGATGAATGCAAGTAAAGCACAGGTAAGAGAGACAAATCTTCGAGAGTCTGTGGCCAAAAGACTCTTCTTTGGAAATAGTAGTTCATCCAGATTGGCCCTCAAGGAAAAGTTAAAGACAGGAAACACCAGCATGAGGTGGATAGCATAACTTAATCGAACAATGTCATTGATTATTGAACCGACCACGGAATGAGAACTTTGATCGAAGTTGACAAGCACGTCCGCCATGATCGAGTCCCCAAATAGCACATACCCAAAGAAGCCAACAGCAAAGTAGATGGCTACGCACAGTACTAGAGAAATTCTGACTGCTGAACTCATATCGGAAGGTCTCCCAAGCTCTGCTCTTATTGGATGAACTGCATACATTTACATTACAGTCTTGAAAATTCTTGTATGCATGAACATGTGGTCCTATTTTACAAGAAAATTAGTAAGTTAAAAATTTATATGGTTTTTCAAGAGCAATGGCATTTGATACCTTGTATCTTATCATTTTTTTTTTTTTTTTTTTGTAGACTTGTCAAAAAATACGAGCAACAAAGTACGTGACTTCATGTTAGGTCATAGTTAAATCCAAAAATATAATGTGGCACCAAAATACTCATGTATTCTCACCACTGACATGGCATCCAAATGCAGTTGCAATGACTGGAATGGTAGTGAAAAGATAGAAGAAGGAGACTCCATTGGCAAAGTCTGGTACCAGTCTTACTCTTTCTGTCTTCCCTTCCCACATCCCATAAATTGCCATCGCTGCACAAATGGCAACAAACACCACTGCTAGGAGAATGGATACTGCTGAAGCATGCCTTAGTGACTCTGTAAGTGACAAGCATTGAGAATGTAACGAAGTGTAAAAAGAAGAGAAAAACAATTATATGCCCTTTATTATATGAAATATCCATGTAATTTGTTTGGGTAAATTACATAAACTTGTTGCTCAAATTAATCATGCGATCACAAGTTTAACCTCATCAAGATTGAAATCTTTCAATCTATATTTCAAAAAGATAGATGCTTTCTCATTGGATTCAAATAGTCAAATCAATTGAGAGGAAAGATCGTGATGTTGATATCATAGCCTGAAGTGAACTTATATGCATCCAAAATTAATTTTACTAACCTACACGGCGTACCAAGAGCAACGGGAGCATAACAAAGAGTACAATGAAAAGAAGTGTATACACTCGTGAATTCCACCAGTGGGTGCCAAACCATTCTTGTAGAATGCCCAAATGCAATGTTCCTTCAGACTGATTTCCTGAGAGAACATCTCCTAAAAGACAAAGTAATAGCTGTCAGTATGTCGTGCATATGCCCTTCATGCAATTATATTAAAGAATATGTGTCAACTATAAACATATTATATGATTATATCCTGACAGAATCTGTCTCATTCAATTATATACGCATACAGCCTCACTAAAGTGTGGCAAGGTATGGCAAGTTGCCCAAGTAATCAATCTGCCTGAATGTGAAGTATATAAAAATTGGTAAAATGAAATTGCTTGAATGATTGTGCAAATGAAGTGAAAATGAAACTACCGAAATGTTGTCAAACCAATAGTATGCGTAGATCTCGGGTTCCAGCTCCCTCCCTGGGCCAATCATTATAGAAATTTTGCTAGGCCACTACAGTTGTCTCCTAACCTGATCCACGTCTTGACAAACATGATAGGACAGAAGTTTAAGTGATTAAACATTTACTCTCAAGGCCTCTCTATCGAGGTAATTTCAACCCCAAAATTCAAACGCAAACTGAAAAATTAGGGATCCACAAGCTTATCGGTTAACACCCTTAGTAATCTCAGCTTATTCTCTATTTCCGATTGGTTTCACCTGTAATAACCAACACGCATACACCATTATAACCTGATCCATTTACCACCGAATTACCTGCCAAAATCTTAAGTGGCATCTCCTACTCCCTGATATATATAAAGTAACTTTTAGGTTTCAATAAAAAGATGGGTTGGGAAATTTTTTATTTTGTGTGGTGAGAGGAACAGGAAGCCTGGACGCGTAATCGATGGACCAGGCTAGGGAGAAAAAAAAAAAGATCCAAGAATTACATTTTATTTCCTGTAAATACACAAAAGGCAACAGGGTCCACATTCATGCCACTCAGTGTGTTCCAGTACAATGTAGAGTTTAGGCAATGCAAGACAGCATGTTGTCACGCCCCGCAACCAAGAGGCTACGCCACACAGACGCCCAACAGACGATGACATGGAGCCTGCATGGACCGGAGCTTTCTAGACTTCTCTACACAAGTATGGAACTTTCTGGAATTCTCTAGATTAGTGTGGAGTTGTCTAACCTTTTCTAGACTTGTCTAGAGTCGTATAGAATTTTCTAGAATTCTCTAGACTTGTCTTGTACATAGTAGATAGTTCTAGAATTGTGTAGATATTTCTTTGGAGGATTCTAGACACTAAATCTAGGCCACACATTTGTACACATCTAGAATGTTCTTGTAAGGCCAAAGGCCTATAAATAGGAGATGGGAGTTCATTCGCTCCTCACCAAGTAACCAAATTATAATCTCTCCTCTTAAGCAATACAAGTTCTATACATTCCCAAACTCTCTTTCGCACTTGCCTAACCTCTTCCTACACACCCAAGTAAGCAAAACACTTGTCTAGCCTTAGTCTTCATTAAGCTAGCACACTCGGGTAGGCTGACTTAGCGCTTCAATGGGGCTTGAAAGTGTCTAAGACCGCACGGGAGCTTGAAAAGGTTCAAGTTCGTGACAGTTGGTATCAGAGCTAAGGTCGTGAGGCATCACACCTTGCGTGGAGGAAGCTATGACGGAGCTATCAGACGTGACTGGCACCTAAGAGGAGGCTCTACGTGGAAGGGAAACAAATCCCCCTCCAAGCGGAGTGACAACGAGGGCTAGGTCGAAGGACATCATGGCAGGCTTAGAGGCACGTGTGGCAAACATGAAAGGGTCCATAGCCAACGTGTTGGAGCAGCTTGAGGATGCTCACCAGCGCATGGATGGGCTGGAATCAGAGGACGCTGAGGTCCAAAATGCTGTCAAAGGGTCACTCAATGCCCTAAGTGGTGACTTTCGGCAGGAGCTCCAAGCACTTCGAGAACTTATGTTGGGGGAGTTTGCCACCCTATGTGGCTATGTTGATCAGGAGCTTGGCACTTTCCGCGAGCAAATGGAGGAAATGCGAGCGGACTGGACATTGTGCAAACGGGCGGTGGCGTCCGGCACAGCTACTGCGGGGGTAGTAGCACCCCGGGTTGATATTCCCAAGCCTAAGTGCTATGGTAGGAACCGGGTAACGAGGGAGTTGGAGAACTTCCTCTTCAGCATGGAGCAATACTTTGAGGCTATGGGCATGACCGATGAGACCATCAAGATACGCACGGCGACCCACTACCTCACCGACCATGCCATGCTATGGTGGAGGAAAAAGTATGGTGACATAGGCAAAGGTACGGTCTCTATTGATACTTGGGCTGATTTCACTAGGGAAATTAAGAAGCATTTCTATCCTGAGAATGCCGAGGATGAAGCCAGGGGCAGACTCCGAAGGCTAAAACAGGTTGGGTCGATTCGGGACTATATGAAGTAATTCACTAACTTGACTCTTGAGATCCCGGATCTATCCAACAAGGACTCTCTTTTCTTCTTCATGGATGGCTTGCAGTTGTGGGCTAAGACGGAGTTGAGGCGGCGCAACGTGCAAGACCTTGCCACAGCTATTGCAGAGGCGGAGTCTTTTATTGATTTCAGATCCAAGAAGGAACCCTCGTCCAAGCCAAAAAACAAAGACAAGGACAAAGGGAGGTATGCCGGCAAAGGTGGGGGAGACAAGGGCGCTGTACCCCACAAGGATTGGTCCCGTAAGCCAGGTGGTGGCCATGGAGGCAAAGAGGGAAGGGAGAACAAGGAAGGAGCACCCAAGCCTAAGGGTTCTTGCTTCATATGTGATGGACCACATTGAGTACGAGATTGCCCAAAGCGGAAGACCCTCAATGCCATGACGAGCCGCTACGAAGAGCAACAACAGGAGGAGGCGCAGATGGGTTCACTACAAATCCTTAATGCCATCAAGGCTAAAACTGAAGTCCCTGAGGCGGCGGCTAAAAGGCTAATGTTCGTGGAGGCGAGCATCAATGGGACACCCACACGTGCTTTGGTGGATACGGGTGCATCCCACAACTTTGTGAGCCTTAACAAGGCCAAGAGGTTGGGCCTCAAGTATAACAAAGAAGGGGGCTCCATGAAGGCAGTTAACTCGGCGGCAAAGGCTATACATAGCATGGCACACGGCGTCCAAGCATGCATTGGCGAGTGGGGTGGCCACATAGATCTATCGATAGTACCCATGGATGACTTCAAACTAGTCCTTGGGTTGGAGTTCTTAGACAAGGTGAGAGCCTTCCCCATTCTTTTTGCTAACACTATGTGTATTATGGAAAGCAACACAGCATGCATGGTGCCGGTGAAGCGAGGCGCCAAGTTGGAAGCCCAAGCTTTGTCAGCTATGCAGTTCAAGAAGGGCTTCAAGAAGGGAGAGACTAGCTACCTTGTTACGTTACTGGAGACACCCGATGATGAGCTAGTCCCTTCCCCGCAAGAAGAGGCGCCTAAGGAGATACGAGCCGTGCTAGACGAGTACATGGACGTGATGCCTAAGGAGCTGCCCAAGAAGCTTTCCACCTAGGAGGGAGGTGGATCATAAGATTGAGCTGGAACCGGATTCTAAACCCCCTACTTTGGTGCCTTACCAGTTGGCACCCCCAGAGTTAGAGGAGTTGCAGAGGCAACTCAAGGAGCTGTTAGATGCGGGCTACATTCGACCCTCGAAGGCCCCATATGGCGCACCGGTGTTGTTCCAGAGGAAGAAGGACGGGTCCTTGCGCATGTGCATCGACTACCGGGCGCTCAACAAGGTGACTATCAAAAACAAATACCCCATTCCTCTCATTGCCGATCTTTTTGATCAGCTTGGTGGAGCACGCTACTTCACTAAGCTAGACTTGCGCTCAGGGTACTACCAGGTTCGGATAGCGGATGGGGATGAGCCTAAGACTACATGTGTGACGAGGTATGGCTCTTATGAATTTCTTGTTATGCCGTTTGGCCTCACCAATACACCTGCTATTTTCTGTACTTTGATGAACAAGCTCTTCCATCCCTACTCGGATCGTTTTGTGGTGGTGTACTTGGATGACATTGTTGTGTATAGCACCACTCTAGAGAAGCACGTACAGCACTTGAGGGCGGTCTTCCAAGTCCTAAGGGAGAACGACCTATATGTGAAGACAGAGAAATGCTCCTTTGCCCAAGAGGAGGTGTTGTTCCTAGGGCATAAGATACGGGATGGCAAGCTGATGATGGATGAGGCAAAGGTAAGGGCCATTCAAGAGTGGGAACCGCCCACTAAAGTGACAGAACTACGCTCATTTCTTGGGCTTGTCAATTATTACCGCCGCTTCATCAAGGGTTACTCCGCAAGAGCAACCCCATTGACAGACCTTCTCTAGAAGGCCCATGCTTGGAGTTGGACAGAGTCATGCCAGGGGGCATTTGATGACTTGAAGAGGGCAGTCACAGAGGAGCCGGTGCTTAGCTTACCCGACCACTCCAAGCCATATGAGGTGCACACGGATGCCTCAGACTTCGCTATTGGGGGCGTGTTGATGCTGGAAGAACACCCCATAGCTTATGAGAGCCGCAAGCTTAATGACACCGAGCGGCACTATACGGTGCAGGAGAAAGAGATGACAGCACTCATCCATTGCCTACGCACTTGGAGGCACTACTTGCTCGGGGCACAATTTGTGATCAAGACGGATAATGTTACCACTAGCTACTTCCAGACACAGAAGAAGCTCAGCCCCAAGCAAGCTCGATGGCAGGACTTCCTAGCGGAGTTCACTTATCATTTTGAATACAAGTCAGGCAAGGCCAACGTTGTGGCTGATGCGCTTAGTCGCAAGGCCGAGCTCGCAGCTATTAGTCGGCCCCAGCACCCTCTTGTGGAACGGATCAAGGAGGGGTTGCAGTATGAACCTCTAACCAAAAGCCTTATTCAGCTGGCTAAAGAAGGGAAGACTCGGCGCTTTTGGCTAAGGGATGATTTACTTCTCACTACAGGGGACCGACTCTTTGTGCCCAGGTGGGGCAACTTGCGAAAGGAGTTGATACGGGAGTGCCACGACACCAAACGGGCTAGTCACCCAGGTATGCGGCGCACATTAGCACTCCTTGAAGATTCATATTATTGCCCTCGGATGCGCGATGATGTGGAGACATATGTGCGGACTTGTCTTGTGTGCCAACAAGACAAGATTGAGCAACAGCATCCTGCAGGCCTACTGGAGCCATTGCCTCTTCCAGAGAGACCATGGGAGAGTGTCTCTATGGATTTCATTACTTGCTTGCCCAAGTCAGAAAGTTGCGGGAGCATTATAGTGGTGGTAGATCGGTTTAGCAAGTATGCCACCTTCATACCCACGCCAGCAGATTGCACGGCAGAGAGGGCAGCAGAGTTATTTGTTGACCATGTGGTCAAGCTTTGGGGAGTTCCACAAAACATTGTCAGTGACAGGGACCCGCGCTTCACGGGTAGATTTTGGACGGGGCTCTTCAAGAAGATGGGGACGGATCTCAACTTCTCTACGAGTTTCCACCCCCAATCAGATGGGCAGACGGAGCGCATCAACGCTCTCCTGGAGCTTTATTTGAGGCACTGTGTGAGTGCCAATCAGCGAGATTGGGCCAAACTCCTTGGGGTGGCACAGTTTTCTTACAACTTGCAGCGGAGTGAGGCTACCAATCACAGTCCATTTGAGGTTGTTACCGGACGGCAGCCTATGTCACCCAACGCCATTGTTTCGACTTGCGATGGTAAGAGTCCAGCGGCCTACAAATTTGCCAAGAGGTGGCATGAGCAGTCCGACTTGGCTAAGGCATACCTTGACAAGGCGGCAAAGAAGATGAAGAAGTGGGCCGACACCAAGCGAAGGCGGGTGGAGTACATAGTGGGAGACCAGGTGATGGTTAAGCTACTACCCCAGCAGTTCAAGTCTCTACGGAGCGTTCATAAGGGGTTAGTAAGGAAGTATGAGGGCCCATTCCCCATTGTCAAGAGGGTGGGCAAGGTCTCCTACATGGTAGAGCTTCCACCCAAGTTGAAGATACATCCAGTCTTCCATGTCAGCATGCTCAAGCCTTATCACGAAGACACGGAAGACCTAACTCGGGGCTTATCGCATAGGGCACCCACGGCCGTTGTCACATCCTTTGACAAGGAAGTTGATTGCATCATTGCAGATCGTGTGATAAGCAGGAGAGGTGTGCCCAAGTATACAGAGTACTTAGTAAAATGGAAGAACCTGCCAGATAGCGAGGCGAGCTGGGAGCATGAGGATACACTTTGGCAGTTCGCGGAGCATATCCAGCAGTTCAAGCATGAAGACGCAACAAGGGCGTCGCGAGCTTAGGTGGGGGAGAATGTCACGCCCCGCAACCAAGAGGCTACGCCACGCAAACGCCCAGCAGACGATGACATGGAGCCTGCATGGACCGGAGCTTTTTAGACTTCTCTACACAAGTATGGAACTTTCTGGAATTCTCTAGATTAGTGTAGAGTTGTCTAACCTTTTCTAGACTTGTCTAGAGTT
Source organism: Cornus florida (assembly GCF_030987335.1). Classification (NCBI taxonomy): domain Eukaryota; kingdom Viridiplantae; phylum Streptophyta; class Magnoliopsida; order Cornales; family Cornaceae; genus Cornus; species Cornus florida. The sequence goes on from NW_026775578.1 coordinate 21,720,937, forward strand.
GTATAGAATTCTCTAGAATTCTCTAAACTTGTCTTGTACATAGTAGATAGTTCTAGAATTGTGTAGATATTTCTTTGGAGGATTCTAGACACTAAATCTAGGCCACACATTTGTACACATCTAGAATGTTCTTGTAAGGCCAAAGGCCTATAAATAGGAGGTGGGAGTTCATTCGCTCCTCACCAAGCAACCAACTTGTAATCTCTCCTCTCAAGCAATACAAGTTCTATACATTCCCAAACTCTCTTGCTCACTTGCCTAACCTCTTCCTACACACCCAAGTAAGCAAAACACTTGTCTAGCCTTAGTCTTCACTAAGCCAGCACACTCGGGTAGGCTGACTTAGCGCTTCAAGTCATCGTCTAAGTGTCTAAGGCCGCACGGGAGCTTGAAAAGGTTCAAGTTCGTGACAATGTGGTACCATCTGACTATTGAACAACGAAACTTTAACAAATTACATCCAGGGACCTATCTTCTACCAACAGGGAAGTGTACACTTCACATGAAAATTTTGTTCAACAACAATCAATAGTAGAGTCTATACATGAGAATTTTAATCTAACCGAGCATATGAATTTTATAAGATAATGAAAAAGGTATCATGAAACAAAGCAACTAGAGAAATCACCAATAGTTGGTGGTATGAGTACCCAATGAGGAATAGTTACAAACATACATCAAGTCATAGCACATGCTATAACTAATAGTAGGTGGTGTGAGTACTCAACAAGCTTTATATATAAGCCATAGCACATACTATAAGAAAGGGCAAACCCAGTGCAGGTACCACCATTGCAGGTCAAGGGATGGTTAAATTTCCCCGACCTTACCTCCTCCGCATGCAGAGAGGCATTGTTTTTTTTAATTTTGAACTTGTGACCTCCAAGTCACACTAGAGCAACATATGCTATAACCAATATTATGTAATATGAGTCCCCACTAAGGAATAGTATCAAACATACCCAATTGATAACAGTTTGTCTCCGTACATACATAAAGACCAACAATTGATGAAGGGTAGCTGATTATGTTGGCACAAGGACAATGGGCATTAACCGTATGTTCCAAATACTGGGGCATCATCAACCCTTTCAATGAGTTTATACGAACTCTTGGTTTGAAGGTATTTGTGGGTGCCAAGAACACAAATCAGAGAGTAGATTCTGAATTTTTGGAAAAACAATAAAAACCCAAGTTGAATAAGTGAATACCCACTTACCAATTATGATCAAATAAATGATGAGAGCACCAAGATTGGATACGATGACACAAACTTGCAGAGCAACCGATCCAAGCTTCCCAAATGACTCGGCCATGAGGCCACCGTAGGTATTCGACTCGCCGGAATGCGTGTACCTGAGTAGGAACTCCACCGTGACTTCCACCAAGAAAGCAACAATCAGGATCGCGATGAAACCCGGAATTATCCCCAAGACCTTTAGAGTCGCCGGAATCGACATGATTCCGGCACCGACCATGCTCGTGGACACGTTGAAAATCGCCCCGGAAATGGATGCACCGCCCTCCGACCTCCGATGATCTTCCGGTTGAACCTCCGGTAGGAGCGGAACAAGTATTCCGGCATCGCTCTTCCCGGGCTTCATGGCTGCGCTGTCACGGCGCCGGAGAGAGCTTGCCTTTCTTATGCGATACTCCTACAAACATATATTAATTAGATATACATACATACATATATGATCTATACGGCGGGTGCTTGTACCGATTTAGTGCATGAATAATAATTCTAAACTAATTTTAATGGTGCCATTTTTATTTGATGGCCGTATTTTGTCCGGGCAGTGTATATCTAAACAAATGTTTGGCGTGTCATCATGAGGTCCACCCAAGCTATCAAAATTCGAATCCTGTGTAAAAAACAAATGTTTGGGCCATCACTTCTATAACCATTTATTAAGAATTAAATGCATGGAGTTTTACTTTTTAAAAATATTTTTAGCGGATCAAATGTGCCAATCTTATTGACTTCGTACACAAAAGTCTGAAAGCTACGCATTTTATTTTTGATATTTTTATTTTTGTTAAGTACTTCAGTAATAATTGAAAAAATGTGTTGTATTTTATCTATAGTGTGTCATTTGGTACTATAACGATAAACACTAAATAATATTTTTGAAAAATTATTAAATAATATTTTTAAGGGTAAAATGCAAAAAAATTATTAGTTTTTTGCAACTAACCCCTCTTAACTAAAGATTACCCCCATAAACTATTGATTTGTTACAATTAAAAACAAATCCATCACAAAAGACTATTTTACCCCTTGTTATTAAATTTTTTTTTATTATATTTTCTCTTATTTAAATATTAATTATACCATTTACCTTAATTTTACAATTACTATCAATTGATTATAAAAATGAAAAAAAATAAATGAATTTATAGTTATCATTTTCTAAAATGATTAACTTATTATAATAAAGCTTATTATACTCACTTTAAAAAAATTAATAAATTACGTAAATAAAAAATATCTTCTTTTTAATGCAATATATTCATGAAAATTAATAAATTACTTAAATTGTTTCAAAATTTTCTATTTACGATTTTTATTTAAATAATTAATTAAAAAAATTAAAGGCAAACTTACGCAAATTTAATGGATAATATTTCATCAAATTAATATGAATTTTTTTCATCATTTATTTTAATAAGAAAAATATATCAAATGTAATTCAATAAGAAAGAGTATTAGGGTATTATGGTTATTTAATGAAAAATAGGTAAGACAATGAGGCATTTTGCAACTAAATGTGATAGTTTAGGGGGTTTTATGCACAAAACATAGTTCAGTGGGATTATTTGCAAATTTAGACATAGTTGAGGGGGGGGTTTTGCACTTTACCCTATTTTTAAACTAACCATTATCTTTTTCAAATTTACATCGATTTTTTCTCAAATATATTTTTATATTTTTTTCTTTCAAAATTCTTGCGAACATGCTTTCGATTGTTATTTAAAACACTTTATAAGAGTATCTCCAATAGTATCTCAAATGGGCTCTCAAACTCAAAATATCAGGTGGATGAACATAAGGCACTCCAATGGTCTCTCAAAAGATTTATCATATTTTGAGATTCTCAAATGTATTCTCAAATATATCAGCTCTCAAATGGCCTCTCAAACTCAAAATATAGCAAGTAGATTAAAATAGGCACTCCAATGGGCTCTCTCAAAAGATTTTTCATATTTTGATGTTGTTAAAATAAGACACTTCAATGGGTTCTCAAAATATGACATAGTTATTGTGTCAAACAATAGTATTTTGGACGAAATGTACCATTGGAGCAAAATTAAAAAAATATAACATTTTGACATTATAATTCCTCTCAAAATATAAATTTAGCATGGAAATATAGCATTTGGCTTGTAAATGCTCTAACAAAATACTTATTTTATTTAAGGTTAAAACAAAACGTCTACTCTAACTTAGTACATAAAGTGTGCGACTTTAAAAATGGGTTAAATGTATTTTTTTTTCTGTATTTTTAAGAAAATAAAAATAGTGAGAGTTTAGTAAATATGTTTGGAGAGAGGGAAAAAAGAGTTGCGGAGAGATTGGCCTGGGGACATCATCCATATTGATAGAGAGATTGATTTTTTTTTTTTTTTTTTTTTTTTTTTTTTTTTTTTTTTATCGAGAGCAAGAAACAAACAGAACCAAGAACAAGAAAAAACAGAAAAACACCAAGCATCTCAACCAAGAAAAGACCCAAGATCCTTTGGCAATAACAGAGAGGAGCCATTTGGGCCAAACAACCCACGAAAGATCCGATGATCGAGAACGGAGAGAAGACCGGTTGATGGCATGAGCCACTCCATTACAGGAACAAGGCGACCAAAGCAGAGAGCAGTTCACCAAATTGCCCAACAGAAAACGAATATCCTCAAACACAGTTGAAAGGGAAGAGGCTTGGGAAGAAAGGGTCATAACGGGCAAACAGTCTCCCTTTATATCCACATGGTGATATCCCCAATCATGCAAAAGGGAAATACTCTCCCGGAGAACAACAACTTCAGCCATCTCGGCCGACCCAATAAAAGGCTTAAAAAAAGAGGTAATCTTCAAAGGATGGCCAGAGGAATCCCTGAGGATAAGACCCCCTCCACAAACGCTAGAGGCAACATAGAAAGAAGCATCGCAGTTGAGTTTGACACGACCCAAAGCAGGAGGAACCAAAATTAGACACTAGTCAAGGTTATAAAAAAATTAGACAGGCATGGCATTTTCTAGACCACAAAAAAAAAAAATTATATAAGGAAATAGCAAAATTAATAAAAGTAGCAATACAACTGAACTTTGTGAACGCGTCACTGTGATAAGATAGGCTTTCATTGTTTCATAGCAATATACACGTGTTGCGATTGTTGTGTAGCACCTGCCAAGATTTTGGCTCACCCTTCAAAATTAATACTGGTACATATGCGATGTATATATGGTCGTATATGTATATATATATATATATATATATATATATATATTTATTTATTTATTTATTTATTTTTATTCTACTTCATGCATCCAAATAGGGCTGCAAATGAACCGAGCTGTTCATGAACAGCTCGGGCTCGGCTCGGGCTCGTTCATTAAGCAAACGAGCCGAGCTTGAGCCCAATTTCTAGGCTCGTTTATTAAATGAGCCGAGCCTGAGCAACGTTGGGCTCGGCTCGCATAGGCTCATGAATATGGGCTCGTTAAGGCTCGTTAGGACTCGTGAACAAAGCTCGTATCAGGCTCGTTACATATATCAGGCCCATTCTATATATATCAGGCCCATTTGTTTTTATTGTACATTTAAAATGTTTAGTCTATATTATTTTTAAGTTTGGCCCAGCTCATATTTTTCATTAATATGGCCCAAGCATTATAATTCACTAGCCTAAAGAAAATCCACCATAGATCCATAGCCCAAATAAGATTTCGTCTCACCCATTAAATTAGAACCCATTTCATTCGTTGATTTTGTAAGATATCAAAAAACCCTAAAACTACACCCCACCATTCAGATCTGTCTCTTCTCCACAACATCGTCAGTCTCTCTCTCTCTATCACTCACTCACGAGTTACGAATCAACTCCACCGGCGACGACAACCCTTCCATCTACACAACTACCTCTCTGTCTCTCTCTAATCAACTCAATCGCCATAACTCTCTCTCTCAAATCTGAACGCATCATCTGTCATCGTCATTGTCGGCCACGGTCCTCTGTCTTCGCCATGGATGTCGTCCGTTTCCCGCCGTCGTCTATGCCGCTGTCCCTCTATCCTCGTCATCATCGTTGGCCATCCTCTGTCCTCGCCATCAATTAGGTACTGCATCAATTAATTTTTTGGCAAAACTTTATTTTCACTTTAATTCCATGGATCTGGACAACCTCAAAACATTCTTTAGGCAGTTGCAGAAAATTTTGTTTAGCCTTTTCTTCTGCTTCTTCTAAATTTATGGAGACTAATGTTCAATGGCCATAGGTAGCTAAATTAATTTATCTCCAACTTATTTTCCTCTGTGATTTCTTTTTCTACTTAATATATACAATGTTTCAGTGGTTCCATAGATATTATTATCATGGGAATTTATAACTTTTTGATGTGTTGTATTTTCATAGAAAATGCATAATGCACTCATGCTCAATTTTGTCCTTTTTTCTTTTTTCGAAATTAACCCTTAATTTGTTCTTGAAACATAAAAGGTTGCACTACTGCACCTTTTTTTTTTTTTGCCCTTTTTCTTTTTGCTTATGTGATAATTGATAAAGCAATGGAAAAAGGTATTGTGGCCTGTAGAATACCAATTAATTTTGAATTTTTTTTTTTTTTTTTTTGTTAAACGAGCCGAGCCCGAGCTGAGCTCGAGCTTTTAAAATCAAGACAAGCCCGAGCCCGAGCTCAAATTTTTGAGCTCGTCATGAGTCGAGCCCGAGCCCGAGCCCGAGCTGATCCCATAAACAAACGAGCTGAGCCCGAACAGCCTAAAGCTCGGCTCGGCTCGGCTCGACTCATTTGCAGCCATACATCCAAATATAAATGTCTTTTTTTTAGAATTTAAGTTTTCAAAAAATGAGTTTTTAATATTTTTATTATATTAATAATGAATGAATTATTAAATTTATTCATAGTGAGTCTGTCCCACATGAATATGATGATTTATTTTTTTATAAGGTCAATATAAAAAAATTAAATTGTTATATATATATATATATATATATATATATATATATATTATGGAGTAGTACTTGGACTTTTAATTATGACATTTATTTTGAAACAGCTAAAAGTAAAAAACAGTGAATATTTATTTTGAGATAGAATGAGGATGCATGTTTCTTGTTAAATTGGTAGGCAGGGAGGAATAACATGGGCATAGCATTGAAACATGTATTTTAGAGAATTTTTATTTTTTTATTCTCTCATTTAAAAACACAAAAGGAAAACATTACCACACAACATCTTCATTTTTTGGTTGATTTCCTTGATTTTCCATTTTCTTTTTATTTTAATTTTTTGTTTGTGTAATTAATTGTATTTAATTTTAGTTGGTGGACCATCAATTGTCAACTAAACTTTGGTAAGAAAATTTGAGTATAATTTAAAACCCCAAAAAATTATTTGAAGAGAATTTCAAGTTGGGGAGTTATAATTACGGGAGAGATTTAAAATATGAAAAGGCAATAAAAGCTGGACAACATTATGTGATGAACCTCTATGTATTCTCATATGGGGAGGGGGAAGTATTATATTTGTTGTGACCGTGGTCGTTGTCATTATGAAATATTATGAATGATGATTTGTCACCTTTCTTATGAGTTTGTGATTTTTACAAATAGCAATGCACTTATGTTACGAATAGTGTGTAAAAATAAAATAGAATGGTTATTCTTATTTTATTATTTGGTGTAAATATAAAATGTGTAAGAATTGAATTATAATAATCATTTTAGTGTTTGGTTGGACTAATTTAAAATTTAGAATTAAATAAATTTCAAATTGAATTCTCTAAAATCTCTCTCTTAGTAACAAATAAATTAAATTAACAAAATAACATTCTTGTATAATTTTTTAAAAAATAAATGGTGGTAGTGGCGGTGGTGGATGGTGGTGACGATGGTGGTGGAAGTGGAAAGCAGTAGTGATGTTGGTGGTGGTTTTGGAAGGCGGCAGTGGTGGCAATGGTGGAAGGCGGCGATAGTGGTGGAAGGCGGCAGTGGTGTTGGTGGAAGGCGGTGGTGGTAATATGGTGGTGGTGGTGGTGGTGGTGATGGAAGGAGATAGTGGTGTATGTGACGGTGGTAGAAAGCAGTAGAGGTGGTGGTGGAAGGTGTGACGGTGGCAGTGGTGGTGAAAGGCGGTAACGATGGTAGAAGGTGGTGACGGTGGCAGTGGTGGTGGTAGAAAACGATAGTGGTGGAAGACTGTAGCGGTGGTGGCAGTGGTGGAAGACTGTGGCGGTGGTGAAAGGCGATGACGGTGGAAGGTAGCGGTGGTGAAAATGGTGGCTGTGGTAAAAGGCGAGACGGTGGTGGCGGTGGAAAACGGTGGGCGGTGGTGAAAGTCGATAATGGTGGTGATGGTGGAAGGTAATGGAAGTTAGTGGTGGTAAAGACGGAGGTGATTGTGGTGGAAGGTAGTGGTAATTTTTGGACTTAAAACATGAGGGTTTTTTGAAAAGCTTATTTTTTTAAAAAAAAATTACTTAGAAATGGAATGGTTTTTCCTTAGATTTAGTTGTGGAATGGATTTTCATTCCAATGGAATGACTATTCTCACTTTAAATTGCATATTAAACAAAGAAATAATTAGAATAGACATTTCATTCATACACAACAAACACAACATAAATTTAGAGAGTAATCCTATTTCTCTCGAGACTCTTTTTTTTTTTTTTTTTTTTTCAGGATATGAAACTCAAACACTAGCCGTCGTGAAAGTGACCTACCTATTAAGCATTATAAAACATTAACAAACTTTTTGAGGGAAAGAGAGAGATTAAAAAAAAAAATTAATAATAATAAAAATAAAATTATTATTATTGCCAGTGATATTTTATGTAATGTCAGAATGTTATCAATAAGATTTGGATTTTTTTTTTTAACTCCAAACTGAAGAACTAACATTAAAAAGAAGAAGATACATAATCGGAAAACAGAGCATTTAACAACCATGAAGGCCATGTACTCCACTCTAAATAGCCACAAGCGGCTTTAAAAGCATGTTTGCTCAACAAGTGAGCAACCAAATTTCCTTCATGAGGAATCCATGCTAAGGACGAACCAACACAGTCTTTAAGCAGAAGGAGAATATCGCTGAAAATTACATGAAAAGCATCAACCGAAGCAACCAACCTCATAACAGACTGATAATCACCTTCCACAATCACTTTATGATAACCCCAATAGCGTAGCTGAACAAGAGCCTCTCGAAAAACCAGACCCTCGGCCATTGAAGGAGAGCTCACATTTTCAAGAAAAATGGTGGCCACCTTTACAGGATGACCATGATGGTCTCGAAGAATCAAGCCCCCACTACAGGAGCGACGGATGGGACTGAATAAGATTTGGATGATTGATTGAAAAAGTGGGTTTGGCTATAGTCTTTTCTAGAATGTTATTAATAATGAAATGAAAATAATAGAGTTATTGTTGTTTGTTGTTGATTTGTGAATCTGAGGTTGAGATTGTTGATCACCTCTTTTGTACATGCCCTTTTGCGTGTAAGGTGTGGAAACTTAGCCCTCTACGCCTAGATTTTTTTGATGCACAGTCGTCATTCTAGCCAAAGTGCTGGGCTGGGTTGGTGGACGGTTGGGTGCAATGTGATGCTCCTTTAGATTGTTCTAGTTTGGCGGCGTTTATTTGTTGGACCATTTGGAAATGCATGAATGATCTGGTGTTTAATCGCAAACGGTGGGATCCATTTAAAGCTTCTCAGCAAGCTTTCACTGCTTTTGGCGAATTCTTAGAAGTGTCTCGCCAACATCGCTTACTTACTTGTCCTAAAGTTCCTCTTCCTTGCCATCCGGGGCGGTGGGCTGTTCCAGCTTTGGATTTTCTAAAGTTGAATTTTTATGCAGCTTTCAACAGTTCTTGTCATTTGTGTGGTGGTGGCTTAATACTTCGCAACCATTTGGGCCAGCCGATTAAGGTTGCTTTGGTGTTTCTTGATAATGTTAGTAATCCTTCGCTTGCAGAGAGTTTGATCCTACGGGTGGCTTTATTGTACTTCAAGCGCTGGGGTTACTGTGGTGTGGTTATTGAAGGGGATTGCCAACATGTTATGCAGTTGAAGGTTTCTGAGATAACCCAGTTAATTATCTTCAATGATGTTCATCTTCTTCTCCGGGAATGTGTGGGTTCGTCCCTTTCGTGGGTTCCTCGTTCGGGAAATAGTGTAGCTCATCTATTGAGCAAGACGGCTCTAAAAGCCGAGTGTAGTGATGCGAAGTGGAGCGTTTGGCCCTCGTGATTATTATACGCTCTTCTTCCGAATGTGTTCCATCTTCTCTTGTTTGATATATATATATATATATATTTTTTTTTTTTGGGAAAAAAAAGATTGCATCCTATGTGACTTGTAGTGCTTGCCCTACTTATATAAAATAATGGATAAAAGGAAGTTAGTTTTCTTAACATATGACTACAGGATCATAGACAATTTGCATGGCCCATTGGGTTCCACTTTGGGAATTTGGGAGCACTTTATGAAGATAACATATGACTATAGGATCAGTCACCATACAAATAAAAAATTCTTGTTTCCTCCATCATAAATTAGTGTTCATGTTTTTTATTGTTGAGACGTCTCAAAATAAATTTTTTGCTTTTGCAAAGTTGACATTCTCTATATATATTTTTAATTAGTTTTAAACGATTACTAAATCCTTGATTTGATTAGACCGTCCCACGCCTCTTTATAAAATGCACACTTTTTTTTTTTTTTTCTAAAACTAAATAATGCAACTCATTATACTTTATTATCATGAAATAAAGGATAATAATGTCAGATGGGGTGCATTTATGATTTAACAAGTTTAGTGTATATATATACGGAGTATATGATATACTCCGTATTTGTGAATATATATATATTTATACATATATATAGTAGTGCATAAATAGAGGGCTAGTTTTGTAATTTCAAATGCAGACATCACAAAGAAGGGCAAAATGCTCTATCTTTTTGGCTGATCGCGACACACATGTCAACGTGTCGAACTCATCGGTAATGGACAATTTTGAAAGCTTACCTAAAAAAAAAAAAAAAATGGACTGTTTTGAAACACATTTTAAGTTCATTTTAATTAGACTAATAATTTTTTAAGTTTACCATTTTATTAATTCAAAAATGGTCCAACCAAAGTTACCAAACCCTTTGTCCTCTCCGGTAACCTCTTCACCTATCCAGGAGTGTGCTTGACCTGCTGGTTTGTTACGTCAATTACTATTACACATAATAAGATTTTGATTTTAATTTTAATTTTATTTTTTTAATAATAAAAAAACAACTCACCCGTTAATTACTTTAAACTTTCAAATAATTTATAAATTTTAAATATGCACAATCACTTATAAATCACCCATATCATTTAAACACGTGCATTTTTGTGTCTTGTAAGAATTCAATTCAAGATAATATTGCGAGTCTGTTAACTTTTTCGATTGTCTAAATTAAAATTTTCCAATTTTCCTCCTAACACTTTTATATTTTATTTTTATTTTTAAGCACCCATTGTATATTACCAAAGCCAACGGAGGTAAAATTATGAAAGAATTTATCCTTTTTAATATAAATATATTTTTTATGGGCTAATACCAACTTTGAATTCGTTCAACTAAACTAAAGTAGGTGTTAGAAACATGTAATATAGATTTACATTGCTTAAATGTCTCCCAAAAATTTTAAAAAAATTAAAAAATGAAACAGAGCAATAGAGATGAGCAAATCTTTAGATGTTTTTGAGGCCCAAACTTGACTATCTCAGAATTGTCAATTTTTAGGGGAATATGGAACCCTAAATTTTTTTATCATTTAAGTTGATGTAACCACTTTCTAACCCAGTCTTTTAGAAACACTGTACCAAAGCATCCGATATTTAGTTGAATTATTTCAAATTTAGTCAAATTGAATTGAAGAAAAATTATTTTAGCGTTTGGACTATAATCTGTAACAAAATCTGATGATGTAGATGGCTAAACCTTTAAATTTGAAATTTGAAATTTTCTATATACCTTCTTTTATTTATTTATTTTTTTTCACAATGATTTAACAATACATTCCTGAATTTACCTTCAATTCCCTAAATTAAAATAGATTTACCCAATAGTCTAGTTAGTAGAGAAATTAGTTTCTCGAGTAGTGTGCCCATCAAGCCTCCTCCGCCTTATTTGTCAAGATAAAACCAAAAAAAAAAAAAAATTATGGTGAAATACTGAGGTTTTAGATTGCAAAGAAACCACAGTTCCACACCGAGACAGCCCAGTCCAAAATTTTTTACTTTTTATCTTGATAATGGATAGTTGTTAGTGATAACTAACAAGCGAGGAGAGGGGATCCAACTCAAAATTCATCGAATGGACTCTAAAGGCCTCACATTTACTACTCGGACTGCACCACACTTAGCATAGCCAAGAATTGAACCGGCTTGCTGCCAAAAATCTATGGAATAAGTGTGGGCCCGCTAATTCAACTGCTTTGACAAAACCCACCAAAATGATTCATTGAGAAGTCCAGGTCAAGTTCGGCCTCTAGCCAAATCCACCCAATTTTCATGCCCAGTCACATTTCATCCACGCGATGGGTGATAAAGAACCCCATTACAACTTTTTATTATTATTAGTTTTCTTTTTTGAGAAATTTGGTGAGATTCCATTAGAACTGCAAGACTCGTAAAAGTGACATATATATTCATAAAAACATAATAACGAGCCTTTCTCAGTGGTTTAATTGTTACATTTAATTGATTATTTTGAATAATTTCATTTATTTAAGATAAAATGTCACATGACCTAGTTAAGATGTTATGATCTCCCCTTTCAAAAGAGACTCCATGAAGAACGTGTTATGAAGGATGTCAAAAGTATCGGGATTTATTTATCTATTTATTTTTTTATTAGTGCAGCAAAAGAAAATTAAAATTGTCAAATGTAGAAATGCGAGTTAGGTCACTTTATATAAAATATGTTTTAAATTAATGCATTGGGCTTTGTTTTAGAATGAGCGCTACACGACTGGGCTTGGTTTGGGCATGTCAAACCTACAAAATTCAGTCCGTCCCAAACTCAAACCCAAGTCCAAACCCAACCCAGTAGAAGCCTTACCTTCGAAGATTCAAAGCACTGATATGTCGCCAAGCATGAAAAACTGCGGGCTTCCTTGGATTACCAAAACCTCCTGTACTGCGACTTTCTTTCCTTTTCCATTTCCTTCTCTTTCCCCTTCCTTTTCCTTCTCGTTCAGTGTGCCATTCATTCGTTTCTTCAACTCTCTCTGAAACGATCTCCAAAGATGAGCGGCCAAATAGCGAAAGGAGAAGATTTCGAGAGGAAAGCGGAGAAGAAGCTCAATAGCTGGGGCATCTTCGGTTCCAAACACGAAGACGCCGCTGAATTGTTCGATAAAGCTGGCAATTGCTTCAAACTTGCAAAATCATGTAATTACTCTCACCTTCTCATCCATCAATTATCGTTTTCTGAGCATTGTTTCTGTCCGATCAAAGAAAATGCGGAATTCTCTTTTTTTATTATTTGTGGATTTTCATTTGATTTAGACATGATCGATGTGTTTTCTGATGGAAATTTTAAAATCTGGTTCTGAATCGGATAAGAATGATGGTTTGATTCGGTGTTTTGGTCATCAGATGTGTTGTTTTTGGATTGGAAATGATGAAACTGATAAAGCTTTATTATTTGTGTATAAATTTGTGTGTGTCGTTTATTTTTATATAATTTTACGATTTTTTTTTAGGCTTGACTTGGATGTGTTCTGGACAGATTGAGAAGTAAAATTTATTTCATATTTTGGATATTCATTTGAAGGAAGAATTAGAGTTCCTTTAATGATTGAAAATAAAATTCAGATGTCTATATTCGGTAATTGTTTTATTGACCTTGTGTTTGGGGCACGAATTCGTGCCTTGGATTTGGAATTGGAAGAAATTTAGTTCAAAATTTAAACTGAATTTTCTCCAATTCCAAATCAAATTAGTTCAAAATTTAAACTGAATTTTCTCCAATTCCAAATCAAATGTGTCCATTCAGTGCTCCCAGACATAGTATGAATGATATCATTTCGATGTTAGACTTTTTCTGCTTGAGGGACTGAAATAAGTTATTATCATTTTTTTTTTTTTTTTTTTTTTTTTTTTTTTTTTGTGATAAGTAAGAATATGAAATAAGTTATTATCATTAAGGAAAAAAAGAAAGATTGACAATTGCTTATATCATGTGTTCTCTCAGGGGACCAAGCAGGAGCAGTTTATATCAAGTTAGCGAACTGTCATCTGAAGGCAAGTGCTTAATCTATTTATTTTTATCAAAATTGTAAATGATATTTTACTATAATCCAGTATGATGCTGTTGGCTTCTGATTATAGTTGGATAGCAAACATGAAGCTGCGAATGCATATGCCGATGCTGCTCATTGCTATAAGAAGACAAATACAAAAGGTATTTATGGTGTTCACTTCCATGTACGATATTCCTCAATTCATGAGATTAGAATATATGTAACCCTTCCATCCAGAATTATGTCGGACCAAATTGACTTATTTCGCATTTTAGAATAAACAAAATCATAAGACATACACCAGGTGTTTGAAAATACAGAAGGATCGCTTTTCTTATTCTTCTTCTTCTTTTTTATTTTTATTTTTTATTTTCACTGTGAATCACCTGTAATGTGCTCTTTGTTTTTCAGAATTGCCATGGAGACATTTATGTGTCGTGTCTTACCTGTGTCCGGTGTCTTTATTCTTACATGCTGTTATTACTCGGAACATATAATTCATATGCGTAGTTTTTTGCACGGTGATGTATGACAATGCTAAAATTTATAACAGATCCTCTACAGTGGCTTAGGTTGAGGAAAAGTTTAAGATATAAAAAATTTAGGATGGGAGGGATTGAGTCAGATAGGTATAACAGATCCGACATAAATTAATTTTTTTCACATGCTTATAAAAAGGTTAAAGACTCTGCTGTTACCTTCAACCATGTTGGGTGGTTCGTCTTAGCCTTGTGATGCTTTTTCTTTTTTAATTGTATTCTTTTGAGCTTCCAATGATACTATCACATGAATTGTTAGCCTCTTCTTTCATTATGATTATTATTATTTTCCATTTTAGCTAGAATAATTTATGCTCCTCTTTAACATTGGATGCTTTGCAGAGTCCATAAATTGCCTAGAGCAAGCTGTAAATCAGTTTCTCGAAATTGGAAGGCTTAATATGTCTGCAAGATATTACAAGGTACTATCCATACTGGTTTGTGAGTAAATATTGTTTTACTTGATACAATAATAAAAAACCTGATTACCTACTCATATTTTGTTATATTTGGGATCTCTAATCTATCAAATTCTTGGTTGAGTTCTCTAGATTGTAGGATCCTGTATATGAACAAAATTTCCTTTAATGTCACCTTGTTTGCCATAATTTTAAGCTGCATAGTCATTGATGTTTGACTCCTGCAAATTATGATTATGTAGAATACACTTGTATGATTTGTTGCTCGGGATGATGCAATAAAAGTTGTGAAAAATGATGACGTGGAATACTTTCTTCATGTGCAGGAAATTGCTGAATTATATGAGGCTGAACATAACTTTGAGCAGGCTATTGTTTATTTTGAGAAGGCAGCTGATCTTTTCCAAAGTGAGGATGTAACAACTTCTGCAAATCAGTGTAAGCAAAAAATTGCTCAGTTTGCTGCTCAACTGGAACAGTAAGTGTTACTAATATTAGATATATGTCTCTTGTGGAGTTACATGACATCTTAAAACTATATGTTATCGCTTTCATTTTATGATGCATGCATTATTTCTGTTTTAACCCCTTATCTGGATAACCCTGTTACATGAACTCATTCATTTGTCTCCACAGTATGACAGTACCTATGCCGACATGATCCATCCTGAGCCCGAGGTACATAGTGATGTTTCTTGTTGAGCTGTTGATAATTGTCAGCCTGGTAGTTGTAATCCAGTAACTGGCCTTGCTCCGACTAGGCATGAACCCCGTCTCCTGGTTCTACCTTTAGAAAACAGAGGGAAAGAGAGGGGAAGGAGGAGGCCCCCGCGGGGGGGTTGAGGGATACGGGTATAATAGGCCTAGGGCATGAACATGTTCCAGGAAGGAGGAAGTCACTTTATCTTCAATTGCACATAGAGTACTAACTCTACTCTTAAATTAAAGGAATTGGAAGGAAAGGAAAAAGCTTAATAGTTTATTATGAAAATGAAGAAAAGGAAGAATAGCTTAACCTCTTAAAGAATGATACTATATCCTTCCAAAAATGGGAGGAAATGTGGGAAGGATAGAGTTATTTGATCATCTGTTTTGCCCCTGTTTTTCTCTCACAAGCGAATTCATGTTTTGTCCGTTGTGAACAATAATTTTTATTTTATTATTATTATTTTTTTCCGTTTATTTTTTATACTTAGGGCCAATTATACAAAATGATGGAGATATTGATGATGAAAATGAAGAAAAGGAAGAATAGCTTAATCTCTTAAAGAATGATACCATATCCTTCCAAAAATGGGAGGAAATGTGGGAAGGATAGAGTTATTTGATCATCTGTTTTGCCCCTGTTTTTCTCTCACAAGCGAATTCATGTTTTGCCCGTTGTGAACAATAATTTTTATTTTATTATTATTATTTTTTTCCTTTTATTTTTTATACTTGGGGCCAATTATACAAAATGATGGAGATATTGATGATGATATAAGTAATAAAATCGAAAGAGGGTTGACAAAGCGGAGGGACACTAGTGGGGTTTTATGCGATAAACAAATACTCCCTTTGTCTCAAAATAGTTGTCCATCTTTGAAATTCAAACTTTTTAAGGGGACAAACATTTAATGCGTTATCCTCTTTTAAAATTCCAAAACTATCCTTCAAAAAGTAGTGTTAGTATGAATAAATTTTCAAAAGCGGAGGATAGTTTTGGAAGTATGCAACCTTTTTACATTGAGGGACAAGAATTTTGGGACATCCCAAAATGGAAAGATTGACTAGTATTATGGGACGAAGGGAGTACCAAATAAGTTAAAAGGGAAAGTATATAGAATGGTCATTAGACCAGCTATTTTATATAGAGCGGAATGTTAGGGGTTAAAAAAGAAACACGAAACACCGCATCCATGTGGCGGAAATGCAAATGTTAAGATGGATGTAATGAGTAATTGGGAAAGCTAATATTAATAATCAAGGGATTAGAGAGAAATTAGGTATGGGCCTATGGCACCATTTAACGAGAAAATAAGAAAGAGTAGACTTATATGTGATAAGGACATATTCAACATTGACCAATAGATGCACCAGTAAGGAGAGGAAGATTGATTTGGATAAAAGGTAAGTGACAAAGAGGTTGACCAAACTAACATGGAATGAAGTGATAAGAAATGCTTTTAAAAAAATAAATCTAGCAGGAGAAATGGCTTATGATAGAAAAGATTGTAAAAAGATAATTCATGTGGCCGACCCTGTTTGTACGGGATAAAGGCAAGGATGATGATGATGATTTTTTTCCTTTTACATCCACTATCTTCTCCAAATGCAATGAAGGATTACTATTTTTTCCTTTATTTTCCCTCAATTATACAAACACAAGGAGATCTCAACATTATTCTCCCACCTCATTTCTTTTCTTTTCTTTCATAATTACTATTATTCTCTCTTTTCTTTTTTCTAAGTTCGTGCAAGTCAAATAAGTGCTGGACATCATGAATTAGGTGGCAAGTTGTTTGCCAATATATGGGAGTGATGTCATAGAAACCTAAGCAGCTGTAACGCTGCTTTAGGCACTTTTATAGTCTGGTCAGCACCACTTTTGTTTATGTTTTTTTGGCCACCACTGCCTATATCATATCAATATCTTTGCTCCATGCTCGAACTTCAAATTTCTTTGCTTTGTGCTCGAACTTGGACTTGGTTGCAAAGATGTTGTCCTGTTATCTCTATTACTTTAACCAAAATCCTTTTGCTATTTTCTCACTGACACAAGTAGTGATTTTTACACGGTTGACACTTGCAAGCATTCCATGTCTAGGTTCACTGAAACACATGTTCCACACCTTTAAGGGGCTTTTAAGGCTAGTCTCCTTATATCAAACCTGGCTGGATTTGAATGTAATCAAAGAGTGATGAGGATATTTATTTTTTTGGATCTGAATCTTGAGCTCATCAAACTTTTGCATATATTCTTTCTTCAGTGTCATGATACCTTGTATGAGATTGACAAGTATACATAACTTGTTGATTGGATGGACGTGCTTTTCTCAGGACTTTTCCTTCTTTTCTTGCTAAGTAGATTTGGCCATATTGGCGGTTATCTCAATTGTCTTATGGTGCTTTCAACACTGTTGCACCAAACTTTTGTGAGACCTATAAACTTGATATTTTTGAACTCCGCTCTTCTTTCATCTAACATACAATACCAATCAAAATACTTCATTGTAGGCAACAGATCAGCAGATTGTAGGATTGAGTCTTCCGTCAAAGTTTTGCATGTCAATCTTCACATTCTTTATGAATTTTCGTTATGTCACGAGGCTCGTAGTAGTCTCTCTCAATCACGGATCAATTCCAGTCAAGTTCGTTGTGCTGTCCTATCAACCATGACTTCTGTTTTTGAACCAGATTAGGTGGCTGTTTCATTTGCACCCCTTTGTTCCATTTGTGATCCATCTTGTTTAGCATCTTTCCCCTTGTTAGTGTTGCATTTTGAAGATTTCAGTTCAGTATTGGCTACTGAGTTACTCGTAAATCCTTGATTTGAGTCCTCCCAAATGAATGTTTGGGCCAAGTAATTTCTCCACTGATTAAAGAGGTAGCTTGTCTCATTGATATCGGTTAAATCGCTTGAATAAAATTATTCCTTTCAGCACCAAAAATGAATGAACTGCTTTGTGGAAAGAACTTGGATGTTTAAGACGAAAGATAGGAGACAGAGGCCTAGGCATTTTACACCTAGGTTCTTAGTAGTTACACCTAAGGCATTTTACACATGACAAAATTTTGGGTCTTAAAAATTTTCTTTGTCTGTCTGAAAAATGAATGAACTGCTTTGTGGAACGAACTTAGATGTTTAAGACAAAAGATAGGAGAGAGAGGCCTAGGCATTTTACACCTAGGTTCTTAGTAGTTACACCTAAGGCAATTTACACGTGACAAAATCTTGGTTCTTAAAAGTTTTCTTTTGCCTGTCTCAAAAGAAAGCCAAAACCTCATTATATATAGGTGACAATGGCTTGGAAACCAAGAGAACTTAATGACCAGGGTGGTAGATAATCTTGGTGAGCAATTAAGAGCTGCTGAGATTTGAAGTTTGAACCTTCTCTAAACCAATCAAATCTGATCTACACAAGTATTATTTACATCAATAGAGTAATGCAAATTAAATGTAATATTTGAATTGACATCATTATGGCTTTGTTGTTGATGTAAAACTTCGATGATGAATTGAACAGTTTGTTGATAGGGATATAATATGCTTGCATTTATTATTCAGATACCAGAAATCAATCGACATTTATGAAGAGATAGCACGACAATCGCTGAGCAATAACTTGCTGAAGTATGGAGTTAAAGGACATCTTCTTAATGCTGGCATTTGCCAACTCTGTAAAGGCGATGTAGTTGCGATTGGCAATGCATTAGACCGATATCAGGTTAAAGTTTGGCGCATATCAAGCATCTTCAATTTTTATCCTATGGCTTAGGTATATTGTATGAATACGGCATTTGCATTTGCAGGAACTGGATCCAACGTTTTCAGGGACACGCGAGTACAAATTGCTGGTGGTATGTAATAACTTGTAAAACTATTGTTAATCTATTTCTTTTGCATTTTCCTTTTGAAATGGTGAATTATTCTATCTAGTTGGTGGAAAGTGGGTTGATAGAAGTATATTGAACTGCTTATTTCATTGTTTTCTTTCATTTCAAGTGCATACTTCTATGGATTTTTATCAACAGCTTAACATCTTATATGCTTCCTCTCTTAGGTGGTTTTTCGATAATACTATTATTTTATCTTTATATCATTGGGATAACAGAAATTTAGCTTAATATGGAGATTCTATTCTTATGGCAGGATTTGGCTGCTGCAATTGATGAGGAGGATATTGCAAAGTTTACTGATGCTGTGAAGGAATATGACAGCATGACCCAGCTGGTAAATTTTATTTCTAATTCCACATAGAACACTTCCAATCTTTTGATTGATTGCGAGACTAGGTCTTCCTCAAGTTAGTTTAGTTATGTCCTTTAACCCTTCAACCCTTTTATACAATATTCTAAGAGTCCCCATTTTCTCTGAAGATTCTTGTAGTCGTATTTGTTTTTAGCAAGCATAGCTGAAAGTATTGATATTGTGAAGGATGAGTAGCAATAGGAAGTAAAGATTTGAAAACAATAAAAAGCATCTGTGAGAAACTAATGGTGTCACTTATTAAAGGAGAAAAGGTGTTAATGGTTTGCCACGTGCTAACATTACGGAGTAAATGATGATAAGAAAGGACCCGGGTTGAGTCTGAGAAGAGAATATATCTGTATGGAGAATAGACTTGATAGAAGATACGATTCTAACCGGGCTGCATGGGGTAAAAGGATTCATGCCAATGGTAGTTTGTTCGAACACGAGTTTGTTGAATTAAAAGTAATATGAGGATTTATAGTTTATCTTTGCATGATCTTGTCGGTATTTATACATTTCCACTGAAGTCACTTCTGTTCCTCGATCTAATTGATATGCAAACTAGTATTGGATTGAATTTATACCATGTGTTCACTTGAAAGTTTTGCGATTCTTCTATTTTAACTACAAAAAATTACAATGTCCTTGACTGTTTTTTCCTTCGATATGATGTTGCTTCACAGGATGCTTGGAAGACAACCCTTTTGTTGAGAGTGAAGGAATCGCTGAAGGCTAAAGAACTGGAGGAAGACGATCTTACTTGATTCTTTTATTCTTTGTGTGTTATGCTGAGTGAATTTCGATTTGTTGATTTTGGTGTACTGGGTGGTTGTGTCTCTTCATGCTTATTTACACTGTTTTTTTTGTGTGGTGCTAATCAGAGTGCATTTGCTGCTATTGTAAGCATGAGTTTGTAATACAATTATGGGTTTGATTTGCTACCTGTGGGTCACATAGGAATTTGTATGCTGAAATGAAGCGTAGAGTCGATGTAGGAAATAATTGAACCGATTGAATCTAAGGACCATTATCTTGCAAGTTATAGGTATTACCGTATTAGTAAGAACAAAATAGCCCCTTATGATGAGTTCACAATATTGGCTTTTGAAGTGAAAATTGACTAGTCACACTAACGTTTGATTGGATTGAATGCACTTAATTAATGCTGTCCTGGCTAGTGACCCGTTGAAGTAAAAGATTCATTTTTTTGATTTGATTATTAGGAGGAGATTGGTATGAGATTTATACAAAGGTTATGTACATTTAAGGAGTTAGACATTTTAGCAATTAAGTCATGTTTATTTGCTCCATATAAGAATTATACCATAGTGGAAAGAGGGCGATGATATGGACGTTTACGGTAGCTGAGCCAACTGGCAGGTCAAAATCTCAATAATGAGTTTCATTAATAACCACACAGAGAGAGAGAGAGAGAGACAGAGTATGTGTGTGTTTCATTACCATTTAACAAGCATAATCATGGGCCACGGGGGAGACAAATTGAATAGAGAGGTATTGATAACCCCCATCAACATCAACTGCCACACTTTAAACAAAGAAAGGACATAAACCCCAACCCATAGGTGATAAAACTAAAAGTAACGGACGCGTGTCCAATACTTATTTGGGCCTCCATCGGACGCGTGTCCAATACTTATTTGGGGCCTCCATCTTTTTATTGGTTCCTATCTAAGGGGGATCATAAAAGTGGTGGAAATCACAACTACACTGTTAAGGAGCGACTCAATTTAATTTGGAGTTTTAGTAAAAAAATAAAAAGTAATTTTTTTAATAGTATAAATAAAATTAATCACAACTCAAAAATAAAATATACAAATATATATACACACAAATTTATAATAATAAAGTTAATAAAATTAAAAAAATAATTAAAGAAAAAGAACCATTGAACTTGATTTAAAAAACTCAAATTCAATACTTCTAAATTTTTTTTAATAGAATAAAAATACGTTCATAAAAACTGTAAATTTGTAATGAGAGTGGGAGGAGAAGATATAATATTAAAAAAATAAAAAATAAATAAAAAATTGGAATAAGGAAAGTTTTCACCATTTTTAAAATATACAAATAAGTATTGGACACGCGTCCGACGGAGAGAGAAAGATTTTTGAATATTTAATATTTTATTGTTGGTGTAACTTATCAAAAAATATTTTTAGTACTGGCATAAAAAACGTGAATGAGAGAGAGAGAAGATTTTTGGGCCTAATATTAAATTTCTATATTGGTTAGGATATATTGTAAAATGTTAATGAAAGTAAAAAGAGGGAGAAAAAAAAGTTATATTAAGAATGTAAATTTTTAGGACCAATATTAAATTTATGTATCAATTAGAGTTCAACGGAACGAGGGAGGTGAGATAAAAGAGAAAAAAATAAAGAGAAAAAGAGTAAGTAGAAGTTATCCCAAGTCAGTTATTTTAGGATATAACTATTTGAAACTTAATATAAAATCGGAATGAACGAGGAGAGAGAGAAAAGAGAAAAAATAAGTTATTTTAGGATATAAATATTTGAGACCTAATATAAAATCGAAACAAGTGGGGATAGATAAAAAAGTTATTTTAGAATATAAATCTTTGAGATCTAATATAGAATTTTTATATTTATTGGAGTTTAACAATATTAAGAAATAATTATAATATAACTTAATATAAGAAAATTTTAAAATTTAGTGACCGCCTAAATTATCCAAGGCTGGAGCTGACCCTCCTCCCATTGGAAGTGTCACTTCATAAGCGACTGAATTCCTAATCTCTCTGGTATAGGAATACGAGGAAATATCACTTGAGTTAGAGGCTCAATGGGTAAACCAGTCTACAATATTTCTTATTTTCAAATATAATTTTTCTTTTTAAAAAGAGTAATGGTAGAACGGCCAAAAACGTGATTGGCCACATCAGCTCCTCTTATTTACATTCTTTTGAGTTTCCAACACCTCTTTATATTTTTACTACATACTCTTCAATCTCTCTCTTCTTTGTATCTCAATTCATAAAATCCTATAAATCTTTCATTTATTCATTCTTTTTATATTGTCTTGTTTCTTGACTTGTAAATCTTTCATAATTTTATTCTTTTTCTCTTATTTTTTAGAAGAATACTAAGTTAATAAGTCACCGTGACAAATCAATAGACCCATTTTGCTGAAGTTTAGAGATTAGGGTTTGTGTGGAAGACACATGCAAGAGACTTCCTCAAGGAATATTGAAGAGAGATGATGATGGTTGCGGGTCAAGGTTGTGGCATGGTAGAGTATGAACAAATTTGGATATTTTAGGGAGAAATATGAGATGTGAAATAAAGGGATGGTGGTGGCGGTGATGAGAAGAACAAAGAGATGGAGAAGATAAATTCATACACACGGGAAAGAGATGGTAAATTTAGAGAGAGGAAAAAAAAAGTGATTGCAGAGAGCCAATGAAGAAGGGAAAGAGTCGGTAAATTTAGAGAAAGGAAAAAAAAAAAGTGACTGCAGAGAGTCCATGAAGAAGCAAATCTCTAAATCTAGGGTGATTGCAGAGAGTCCATGGAAAAGAGAAATTCACAATCCAGAGTGATTGCAGAGAGCCAATGGAGGAGAAATACAGAACCCAAATCCAAGAAAGACAAAACAAAGAGAATTTGAGAGGAGTAAAATATTTAGAGAGAGAATAAGTAAAGATAATTTGAGAACTTCCATGAAATAAAGATAAGGATAAATATGAAGGACTTAATTGTCATTTGTTGAATAATTATATTTTTTGAGAAATTGTTTGACTACATAACATTCCATGTAAATTTGGTAATAATGTTTCGATGTTTCTACCGTGATTCTAAAAAAAATTATACAGTATATGGTAAAAAATAATGAATTACCAATTCAAAAATAGTTGACATGCAGTTGGACATCACCATAAATGTTAGTGAGGACTTGCCCTCTTTAGAACTTTCCAGCAAGAGGCAGTATTTCAAATGGTACCAATTTAATGGTCGTATGAGACAAAATTTAGTGTCAAAGTCACAACATTTATTTTACAAATAGTGACCGCATGATCCTACTTTTTTTTAACACTATCTACATCACTTTTCTTGCATTTATTTAAAATAAAATAAAATTATAAAATCCACGTGTCAATGTCCAAATGGTATCCTACTCAAGCCTTATCCAATATAGTACAGGTTGCAATTTGATTCTTTCCCAATTGACTACGGTTCAGCCCTCGTTGTTTTGGTCACCTATATGACTTTTGCTTCAATAAATAATTAATACAGGAAACGAAACGGCGTCGTAGGGCCGACCACTTGCCTTAGATTAGTCTTTAGAATACCCTGTTTTAATCAGAAAGTGTAAGCTACACCACCAATAAACGCTTTCTTCCTCTTCTTCGTGTAGCTGTCTGTTCATCGATAAAGGGGTTCAAGAATCAAAACTTAGGTATGTTATCTACCAGATTTTGTTTCTTCGTTCATATACTATCTTTTATTTTCTCATATATGTGTGTATGTTAAATTACTCCCGGTTCTTGATTGACTTTTTATTTATTTATCAAAAGTTCTAATTGAAGTTGAAGTATCTGCTGGTTCTCTGTGAATGATTAATTCTCAATTAAGTTGTCTTTCGTCTTTCGTTTCTCAAATAATTTTCTGGGTTTTGAAGGACAACCAATTTGAGATATTCTATACTCTGATCTATGTTACAAAATTATACGTTACCTTTGTTGATTTGAGGTTGTGACCATGCTTCATCACTTGGGACTTGTCCTTTTGGTTTGATTTTGATTTTTTCTTTCTATTTGTAAATTGATTCTTCTGACATTTTACTGGGGCTTTTTTGAAAAAATAATAATAATATTGGATGGAATCTATCTTGTTTTGTTACAACAGTTTTCAGATTTGGTTATTGATACTTTCATGCTTTGCTTTTTTTTTTTTTGGGTTCTTATTTTGTTACAACTATTTTCAGATTTGGTTATTGAAACTTTGGTGCTTTGTTTTTTTGGGGGTTTTACAGTAAATAAAGAGCTCCGATGATGATCAACTGCCTGCTGTTTGTTACTTTATTGTGGCCTTTGAGAAACAAGGTGATCGATAGCATATTTTCTAGGACAAATACTACCTCTTAGTGATAGATACCATATAACAGCTCCGATACCAGATCACTTGGTAATCGAAAGTGATTTGCTAAGGGCTCTAGTTTGGATTTTGGGGAGCCTGAAAAGTTTCTGAGAAAGCAAGAATGGTTTCAAGTGATAATGGAGAAAATAATGGAGGGATTGAGGAATCTGGTATTTCTATTAAAGTCAAGGGTCAGAGCCCCCTTCGAGTTTCGGCATCTCAAAAGGGGCTTATAGATGAAAGCCCTCAAAATAGGTTCCATGGTAACTTATCTGCAGTTCCCAACAGAATGAGGTTCCTTAATTTTGGTTCTTTGGCTTCCCCATCTGCAAAATTCCAGCGTTTTGCCGAGGAGAAAGATGAGATTTCACGCGCTGTACCTAATTCAAGTAGTCATGCTTTTCGAGAACGCATCAATATGGTTTTCGGTCGAAAAATTGATTGGGCCTCTCTTTCAAAAATTTGCAGGGAATGGATAAGGGACCCGATGAACATGGCCCTTTTTGTCTGGATCACTTGTGTTGCCATTTCAGGTGCAATCTTGTTCCTCGTCATGACTGGAATGTTAAACGGTGCCCTGCCAAAGAAGTCCCAAAGAAATGCTTGGTTTGAAGTTAATAATCAAATTCTTAATGCTCTTTTTACGCTGATGTGTCTTTACCAACACCCTAAGCGGTGCTACCACCTAGTACTTCTATGTAGATGGAAACCAGATGACATTTCAAAACTCAGAAAGATTTACTGCAAGAATGGGACTTATAAGCCCAATGAGTGGATGCACATGCTTGTCGTTATTGTTCTACTACACCTCAACTGTTTTGGACAATATGCCTTGTGTGGTCTGAACTTGGGATACAAGAGATCAGAGCGACCTGCTTTAGGTGTTGGATTGTGTATCTCCGTTGCAATTGCTGCACCTGCAATTGCTGGTGTTTACATGATTGTTAGTCCGCTCGGAAAGGAGTATGATTCTGAATTGGATGAGGAAGCACAAGTTCACAGCACTGGTGATATTAGCAGGCCAAGCCCTTCGAGAAGGAAATCATTAGAGAAGAGATTTTCATTTGTAGTAAGAGATGAAGAAAGGATAGTTGAGACCAGGCCAAAGTGGAGTGGTGGTATACTTGATTTTTGGGACGATATTTCTTTAGCATATCTCTCACTATTTTGTAGTTTTTGCGTTTTCGGGTGGAACATGGAGAGACTTGGGTTTGGAAACATGTACGTTCATATTGCAACCTTTCTTCTGTTTTGCATGGCTCCTTTCTGGATTTTCAATTTGGCTGCCATTAATATTGATAACGAGGCTGTCAGGGAGGCATTGGGTGTTACTGGGATTTTTCTTTGCGTGTTTGGTTTACTCTATGGTGGCTTTTGGAGAATTCAGATGAGAAAAAGATTCAATCTGCCATCTTATGATTTCTGTTGTGGTAAAGCAGCCGTTACTGATTGTGCACTGTGGCTTTTCTGCTGTTGGTGCTCTCTTGCTCAGGAAGTGCGGACTGGGAATTCCTACGAAATTGTGGAAGATAAGTTTTGTAGAAAACAAGTGGATAAATGTGACCAGTTGCCAATTTCACCTCTGCCTCGTGAAGATGGAGAATTCCAATTCAGGTCCGGTCCGAGTTCTCCACTTGAGAACAACTCCTCTCCATCCCAGACTGTGAAAGCCAGCTCTCAAAGTCCCAGCAGACTTTCAAAGAGTTATTTTAGTCCAGACAGGCAGCTTTCTTCGGTGGAAGAAGAATCTTGTACAACAGGTAAGGATATAACAATGAAACCACCCGCTCTTTCATTTATACAAAGAGATGCCAATTAGCACAAGTTCATTTTGAAATGGCATTTGACTTGTAATTTAAAGTGGTCGGAACTGTTCATGTAATTTATATGTTTTGAGTGTATCTGAATGAATTTTTCACACGCCCATTCTTCCTTGTGGCTCTTTGGAGATGTCTCAGGTTTGCCTCCTAATCATTCTTGCAGTTTCCTTTCTTTTCTTTTTTATCTGACTTCAGATTTGAAGCAATGCTCTATCTAAAGCAAGATGCAGTAGGTTCTTCCTTTAGAATAAAAAATGAAATAGATCTCCTGATTCTTTTATGGTGGAAGATTTGGCATCTTGATTTACCTTTCCTTCTGCTTGGATTTTTTTATTTTTTTATTATTTTATTTTTTTGCGAAACTTGCTTCTAGGCCTTGGATTTTTTATTTAAATTTTTTTGGTAGGTAAGATACACACACTTACTGTTTTGCTGTGAATCATTTACCTTGCATACTTCCTGAAGATCCATTTTTAACCCATCTCTCCTTTGGTAGATTGCAGTCCACGTTGATATTTTGTTAAATTTTCACATAATCACTACATCTTCCTAACAGTGGAAAAGGCTTTGGCTAACTGCTGTAGTTGGATGAGCTACTGAACAGCATTTTTTCTCCTTTCATAAATTTAGTTTTAAAATTCTAGATAGATATAGTGAATCGGCCTGCCATACCAGCAGACCATTGGGAGATAGTAACTAGTCAATCCTGGGCCACAGTTGTAGAGAAATCAGATTCCATACAAACCATCTAGGAAACTTGTCAGATAGTCTAGAACTAGTTATGCTCTTTAAAACCATGCAAACTGATAAACTTTAAATTTTAATCACTAGTAATATATTCTTACAGTTGAGAAGACATTACTGATTTTATCAGACCATTGGGAGATAGCAACTAGTCGATCCCGGGCCATAGTTCTAGAGAAATTTGATTCCATACATTGCCATCGGCAAAAATTGTCAGATAGTCTACAACTTCTTGTGCTCTTTAAGACCATGCAAACTGATAAACTTTAAATGTTTCACTAGTGATATATTCTTGCAGTTGAGAAGACATTACTGATTCTATCAATGAATCTTGGATTTGTCGTTTAAGAACAGACAACCAGGTTTCAGTCTTCACAAAAAAAAATTAACTAGTGCTGTTAAAAGTTTCAGGTTTCAAGTCCATTTATAAGGGTAACCGCTTGCATTAGGCCAAATCAACAGAGGGGAGGAACAGAAATTTATTATTTTCTCAAACAAAGCTTTTGGTTATATTTTCAGTTTGATAGCAGTGCAGTCAGAATGTCCCAGAGCCAGATGGATTTACATATACAAAATAGGCTTGGGGGTGAGTAGGTCTCGTATGCTTGTTTGTATTGATTTTCTTTCTCTAAATTATACAATTGACTGTAAATCTAATCAATCAAATAAAGCAAATAACAAGTAGAGAGAACCAAATCTTATGTAAAAAGCTCAAATAGGGAAAAACCATAGAACCTTGTCTGGGGCAAATCAAATCCACCATGTGAATGAAAGGTGACATGCTTGAGTCTTAACACAGACTCATACCTAGCAACTCAACGAAATACAATAGCTGCCAAAGTTTTAGACACATGCTTGGTTAATTACCACTCTTCTCCCACAAGCCTAGTTGTGGTCGATACCTTAGACTTACACCTGTTCTCCTGAAGCAACACAATCGAACCACTAGATCCAGGTCTTCATGAAAACAGTTGCGAACTAGCCTTGAGTCACTACTTCATGATTGTTGAAATAATTCTTATTTATTATTTAATACCTTATAATAATTCTTTTTCCTTTTTTTCCCCTCTGCAAAAAGCTTCATGATTATAAAAATGAATAAATAAATACACCTTCCTCTATCATCTTATGCTTTTATAGTAATATGTTGTTAAGTAGGAAGATCTTGTGTTCAAATGCCTACACCTCCTAGTAATATATTCACTTCACTCATAAGAATACAATACGTGAGGGGGAGTGTTGAAGTAAATAATAACTATATCATTCTGTAACATCTTAAGCTTTTAGAATAATAGGCTGTTGAGATGTCCTCTCAATATTTAATAGGATTTACAATTTTTTTGAATTTTCTGCATATGATATTGGATTTACATTATCAGGGGAAAACAATAAAAATATGTTTGTCTTATAAATTAAGATGAACGTGTGCTTATAATGCATATAGTTTATGGTTATGTGCTTCAATTAATATTGCTTTTCTTTAAAGTAAATTGCAGATATCCAGTATGTGTGCTCATAAATGTTATTTGCTGTTGCTATGTTTTTCATTCAGAAATTTTCATTTTCTATTATGTAGCCAAGATTGAATGAAATCTATGGCAAATGGAAATTTAATAGCTGCCGAAGGAAGCAAATTTAAACAAATGGGCATGTTAAAGTGGAAAAACTCATTTAGGCTCTGGCATCTGATAAGCTGCCTCAGGAATCTGTTACGACATTATTTTGCTTGTTTTTATGCACCGTTTGAATGTCTGCTAAGAACTCGTCTTTTTTATATTGTTTTTATTTGTTTATTAATTTTTTGTTTTAAAGACATTTGTTTCATGGGAAAGCTTATGGTGTTTCTGGGAAAGAATTACAACAGGTTCTAGGTGTGAAAACTAGATTTAACGGGGATAATGTAGGTGTGGTGCTGCTCTTCCATCCCCCCTCCCCAAGTTGAAAAGGGACTCAAAAAGGAGAGCAGAAATCAGGTAGGAAAGATTAGCCTCTAATATAGTTTCTCACACACAAATATATTCATGTTGCCAATGCTTGATGATATAGGCTACACTGAGCAGATGATGATTATGAACACCTGATTGATACTTGTGCCTTATGACTTGTTCCATCTAGTTTCCCCCAAAAAGTACATTTGGGTAAAAAGAACAATGAAGTGGTTAAGAAGCCACTAGTCTGATGAGTTAATTCCTTGTGACATGATGACAAGGACCATATTTTAAGTGGTAAAGACTTTTTTATTAGCAATAATTCACATGTTAGGTTTTGCTGTCTGTTAATAGTTAGTATGCTCCAATGTGCATGTCACCATCATTGCCAGCCTTCAACCTCTTCTGTGAAACCGTTAGCCTTGCATTTTTAATGACGTCCTCATTCTAATCACCTTTTTTAAAATTAATTGTGATAACTAATCCATTCATTATGTGGACTAAATTGAGTGTATTAGATGCTATCAGGACTCGGAACATAATAGCGATGTTTTTGTCTTTGTTTCACCCTTTCGCTCTTTCTTTCTTTGTTCTTGTTTTTTGAATCCTGCATTTCGGAGTAGTGTAGTTCACAACCACCGAGTAAAGATACCAGTTCTTGAATCATATATGTTATAGATACAAATTTGTCTCTGAAGCTGTACTTGTGATAGCAGGGGAGGGGATTGACCCCATTGTTAGTGGACCTTTGAAGTGAATGAAGGGTTCAATACATATAGCTCTACGACTGTAATGGAACTCTTCCACCTTTTACAAATAGAGGGATCATTATACATCATTATTGTCTTTGTTATTAATTATAGACATATGGTTTAATTTATTGCTATGATTGATACATTTTGGGATGTTTAGTGGGAACAAAACATTGGCCATTCTAAAAGAAAATAAATAGAAAAATGAATCAAAGTTGTGTCATTCATGTACCTAAATTTTGTAGAAGAAAGAAGCATGTCATGTCTCAATGTATATGTTCTCATCCCCATCGTTTTCTTGATTTTGTGCCTATGAGACGCATTATGCTACTAGTTTAGATAAATGGGCATGCATGTGTGGTATTCTGACTCAATGAAGTGGTGATCCTATTGGCGGTGCATGTTGACGAGATAATCAGTTGAGGAATATCTCAACACACACACACAGTGACACACACATATGACCCATATTCGTATGCACAATATTCTCACATAACAAACACACCCACACAAGCACACACTTCAATTTTAGTATTTGATAATAATGGTGGTGATCGTATTGGCCGGTGTGGACAAAGACAAATTAGAGATCATGGAGGCTCCACACAAAGACATATGTGCCATACAAAGACTACCAATTTGTCCACAACCATAAGTGGAGTACAGTTGCTTTGTGTGACTCGCCAATGTGATTACCATCGTGTTATTATTTCTCAAAAAATTTCCTTTCTGAAGTGGAAGAATTTAGTATAACGGGTAGAAAATAATAAGATGCATTAATATGGGATTATATGGGATACACGACGCTCTACTATATAACTGTCAGCAACTTTCATTTAAGTAAAAAATAATTGGTCTACCTTTCATGGACTTGTGTACAGGTCTCTTACTTTCAACGGGCACTGATAGTATTCTGCTGTACATATAACTCTCGGCGACTTTCATCAAGAAGTAAAAAATAATTGGTCTACCTCACATGGACTTGTGCACGTCTCTCATTTTCAACGGGCTTTGACACTATCAGTCACGAGTTCACGATCTATTTCATTATGTAGATGCCTCCATACCTAAGTCACAAAAGGCGGGAACGGAGCATGAGAACGATAGAATTAAGTCATATATAGTAAGAGTTTGAATCAGAGCGTGCACGGAGCGTAAGAGTGAGAGCGTGCTCGAAGTATAAGAGCAACACCTGTTGAGAAGAATTATGTGACTTAACTCCGTACTCACGATTTTCAAAACTCGTCTACACTGTTATAAGATATTCACTGTAACTTTTCCCTCAGACATCATGAAACGCTACACAAGATATACCTATTGGTTACGGTTTGTTTTATACTGTTTAATTGATCTATTTAGTTGGTAGGTGTGAATGTTATTACTCTTATTGCCAATGTTAAGTGGGTTTTGAAAATGTGATAAACATGACAAAATGCTAACTAAAATAATAATAATAATAATAAAAAAAATAGACATGGCAAATTATCACTCAAGAGTCTTAATAAGTGTCCTTATTATAAATTTATTATTTTTCTTCTTCTTCTTTTCTTTTATCTTGAGATAAAAGTCTTCCAATATTGAGATTATGGTGTGAAATTTACCTAATTTTCTAAATAATCAACCTACTTGTTTGAATAAATGAAACAGATAATATGTCTATGGCTTGCAAAAATCAATTCGATCCTTCTCTATATAAGAGCATCTCCAATGCTAAAAGCTATTTTTAGCTGCCAAATTTATATTTTGACAGGTGTTACAGTGTCAAAATGCTACATTTTAGCAATTCTGCTCCAATGGTGCATTTCATGCAAAATGCTATTTTTTGACACAACCACCATTCTTTTTAATTACCATTCCCACGATTCATATTTGTATCAGTAATATTAATATTAGGCACATTCCAACTCAAGTTGTAGATATCAGAAGGAAACTAAAATTAAACCTAATTAAAAAGAAACAAAAATCTAAAATATCTGGTCAAAAAAGGACCAATATATATATATATATATATATATATATATATATGTATAAATTTATATATTCGATTATGTATAAATTTATATATTCGATTATACTGTTATATATATATATATATATATATATATATATATATATGTATATTATATATATTATTATTAAATATATATATATATTTTTAGGGCAAATCATTTAAGCCTCCCCAATCGCCTCCATCTCTATTCTCGTTCTCAACTCTGAACTCCCCTTCTCTCTTTATCTTTCTCTGCAACTGCAAACTCAAAAATCTATAAGAATTAGAAGTTGAAAACCCATATATTTCAGTTTATCTATCTGTCTGCAAGAATCAAAAGATCAAAACCCATATTAGCATATCATTTCAGATTGTTCAAAAATCCATATCTTTCAGTTTACATCGCCTGCTTTTCCAATTCGAGTTCGCCGTTCGCAAGCTTCAGTCGCTTTCTCAACTCTCAAGCTTGGCCTCTCTCTTTCTGCAACTACTAAATTGTATGTATGGGTTTTGTTTTAATTTTTTTTCCTAAATCAACTAATCAAGGTCTGTAATTCTTGTTTTGCAAACTAAATCCCATTTTTTTAATTATATATATATATATATATATATATATATAGATGAATTTGGGTTGAAATTGTATGTGTGTGTGTGTGTTTGAAATTATATACATGTATGTGTGTGTGTGTGGGGTTGGTGTTAGAGAGCTGCCAAAAAAATTTGACAACTCTTATATTTGAGAGAAATTTTGAGATTTTTATATTTTGAGAGATCAAATGAAAGGTCATTGGAGTAACTTTTTTTATCCATCCCTCAAATTATGAGTTTGAGAGATCAAAATGAGAGAGCATTGGAGATGCTCTAAGTGCTAGACACATTTAAAATTTTTGATAATATTAGTTAAATTCACTTTTGACTAGTATTTTTGTAGCAATCTTGAGGCATTTCTAGTCCGTTGGATCATGATCGTACGGGTAATAATGTAGTAGGTTTTGGCGGCATTGGGGTGTGGGGATCAAAATG
Organism: Cornus florida; assembly: GCF_030987335.1. Classification (NCBI taxonomy): domain Eukaryota; kingdom Viridiplantae; phylum Streptophyta; class Magnoliopsida; order Cornales; family Cornaceae; genus Cornus; species Cornus florida. The sequence goes on from NW_026775578.1 coordinate 21,753,739, forward strand.
GTCTGGTTCCAACCAAGCACTCGCACTGTAAATTAGAGGGACTTTTTCGTCTCTTTCGTTCATGACAAATTCCATTTTTGTCTTCGTTTATGTTAGAGGATGGACCATTGCTTTAACAGTAGGATATGCATCAAAATGTAGTCTCTATTCAAACATATTGTGGGTTCAATTATTAAATCACTTTTTTATATTCTCGTGTGAGTTGCAATCCATCTGAAATGGTATAACACGAACAACATATTGTGGAGATCTCAACTATATTTTAATATTTAATTAAGAAAAATGGAAAGATTGATTTTTACACGAAGTATGGACTATGACCCAAGTGGAGCAAAAGAGTGTTTCTATGAGTTACTCATTTCTTCAAAATAAAAATAAAAATAAAAAATCAACCATTAAAATCATGGGATGCAATGTCTTTTTTTTTTTTAGTTAACCGGGATATTTGGGAAGGCATGAACATTTAGAGTCCTTTAATAACCCGACTAATCTCCGAAAGTTCGAAAGAACGCCTTCTCATCCAAACCGAATAAGTCACTACAAAAATAACATAGATTAGTCAGAAAGAACAACTTGAACTCTAAATGAAGACCTAAGGCTTATGAATGAGATGCAATGCCTTGGGACTGGATCTCATTGCATTGCATTGAACTGCCAAGGCAATCATATCCCCTGTTCACTTATTTTTACCATTTTCTATAGGATATAATTCATTGGTTGCCATTGAAATTTTTTACCGATTTCTTATTAATTTTCTCATCAAACTTTGAATGAAATAAAACCAGTTTAAAATTTAAATGCGCAATTCGCCTTGATTCTAATTTCAAATTACGAATTTTATATTTCTTTTATGAATTTAGTTTATTACTTTGCGTGGATTCCATCAAAGCTATTGTTTCATTCCGCCGTATCTAAAGGCTAAGACCTCAAATATTAGTTTCTTAAATTAATTTTTTTTTTCTTTTTATTTTGGTAAATAATTAAAATGATTTCATCCTTGCTTACTCTTCCAAGATGAGTCAAAAAATGTTGGCTGACTACTTAGACTTTTTCTTGTCAAACTGTTTAAAAAGACCGTGAGAAAAGTGATAATTTCACCAATAAAATAGTGCCAACATGCCACGTGTACACACACTCATGACTAAGCAAGCAGCCCGTCAAATAAAATACACAATTTGTGAGGGTAACCTAGACAAAACGAAACCAAGTGAAAAGACTACTATGACCTTCCCTATATCTATATAATGACCCACCATAGTCTTCACTCCTCACTAAAACCAACCCAACTTTCTCTCTCCACTCTACCCATCTCTCTCTCTCCACTCTACCCATCTTTCTCTCTCTAGACCATCGGCGGGCTCGTTCTGCAAGAACTGGCTAACTCAGAGGAAATTCTGGAGGAGTCCAACAATCAGAGGGTGGTACTCGCCCTGTATGAAGCCTTAAGCGCACGTGACGTAGACACGGTGCACAAGCTTCTCGCAAGTGACCTCGAGTGGTGGTTCCATGGCCCTCCGTCACACCAGTTTATGATGCGCCTTCTCACCGGCACTGCCTCGACGCACGATTCTTTCAACTTCGAGCCCCAGTCCGTCGCCACTTTCGGATCAACGGTCCTCGTCGAGGGCTGCGATCACGACCGTCTGATCTCCTGGGTCCACGCCTGGACCGTCACTAATGGGATAATCACCCAGGTGAGGGAGTACTTCAACACGTCCCTTACCGTCACCCGGTTCGGGAACACAGACCAATCGACAACGTCTGATTTCTCATCATCCTCCTCGTCCTCATCATCATCGTCGATCAGAGCTCTCCACTGTCCTTCCGTTTGGGAGAGCAGCCTCTCGAATCGGGTCGGAAAATCTGTGCCGGGTCTTGTCCTGGCAATATAAATTAATAATTATAATCTGGGGTGTGATCAGGTGCAGCCGGGAGTAGTTTAATAACGTGGTACTTGAATATAAAGTACAACCCGGTGCAGCGTAGTCTGATTGCATATGGGCTGAAGTACTGTAGTGTGAGTGATGCTTGTGTGTGACGGTGGATGTAAGATAAAAGGGTGTGTTTGGATTGTTGTTTGGGCTCTGCTGTTTTCTCAACTGTGTGTGGGTATTACAAGGGGGGTGTTTGGTTTTAGCGTTTTGTGCCTCAAGTTTGAGGGAAACCATGATGGGGAGACCCAATTGGTTATTTCCGGATGTGTGTGTTTCCTGGTGTGTTTCTTGTCTAATAAAAAAGTTGTCATTTGATTGGCTTATAATTCTGCTCTTCTTTTTCTTTATTTTTATTTATTTAATCCTAAAAACCTCAATACAACGTTGGTTATGGTAAATAAAATGGTAACCATCACTAATTTTTTAGAGGACAATATTTTACATAATCACGAATCACTGAGGACAATATTTATCCACTTAAGGACTACTTTCTTGAAATTCAGATAAAGAATATGAGATTAAAACTGTATTTGATCTTATTCACGATGATGTTACATTCAATTTATAGAATAATACTTAGTTAAAATAGGTAATTAATTCTACAATAATCGAGAAACTAATTACTTACCAATTATCCCTAAATCACGGAGTATATAATTCAATCCTACAGCTGTACAATCTATATAATCTCGAATTACAAGATCTAAAATCTCAACACTCCCCCTTAAGTTGGTGCATAGATGTCACACATACTCAACTTTTCTAAAATTTTTGAAAACACTTTATTTGAGACTACTTTAGTGAGAATGTCAGCTAGTTGATCCTCAAATCGAATCTTAGACAACCCCACAATTTTTCCATCCAACTTCTCCTTAATGAAGAATCTGTCTATTTCTACATGCTTCGTACGATCATGTTGAACTGGATTATGGGCAATATCACATGTTATTTTATTGTCACAATATAGTCGAATCGGTTGCCTAGGTTGATAACGCAAATTCCGCAAAAGAAATCTTAACCACAAAGTTTCACAAAGTCCAAGCGTCATACCTCTGAATTCAGCTTCTGCACTCGAGCAAGCAACAACATTTTGTTTCTTGCTTCTCCATGTAACAAGATTACCTCCTACAAAAGTAAAGTAACTAGAAATAGATCGTTTATCATCTATAGCTCCAGCCCAGTCAGCATTAGTATATACATCTATATTTTGATAACCACCATTTTTAGTGAACAAAATTCCTTTTCCAGGAGCAGATTTCAAATACCTCAAAATGAGCATAACTGCATTCATATGTTGCTCTCCAGGATCATGTATAAATTGGCTAACAATGCCCAATACATAAGCCAAATCCGGTCTCGTGTGTGCTAAATACATCAATCTCCCTATAAGTCTTTGGTATCTTCCTTTATTAGCAGGTATTTGGTTGGACTCAACACATAACTTCAGTCCTTCTTCCACTGGTGTCTCAGCTGGTTGACATGCTGTCATGCTAGTCTCTTGTAATAGATCTAAGACATATTTTCTTTAAGATAGAAAGATTCCTTTATTAGATCGAGATATTTCGATTCCAAGAAAATATCTTAAAAGACCTAGATTTTCATTTCGAATTATCTGGATAAGTACTTCTTAAGAACCTTCATTTCTTCAGGATCATTCCCTATAACCACCATGTCATCTACATATACAATGAGTGCAGTGATCTTACCCTGTTATTTCTTTAGAAATAACATGTGTCTGAATTGCTCTGACGGTAACCAAAGGCTATCATAGACCTTGTGAAGCTTCCAAACCATGCTCTTGGAGATTATTTCAACCCATATAATGATTTCTTTAACCTGCAAACCTTCGACTATACTTTTCGGGTATCATACATCCTGGTGGGAGATCCATGTAGACTTCTTCAGATAATTCACTACGCAGAAATGCATTCTTCATATCGAATTGTTGCAATGGTCAATCGAAGTTCGTAGCTAAAGACAACAAGACTCAAACTGTGTTTATTTTGGCTATAGGTGCGAACGTCTCTGTGTAATCGATTCCATAGGTTTGGATGTAACCTTTTGCCACCAATCTTGCTTTAAAGCGTTCAACTGTGCCATCGACTTTATACTTCATAGTGTAAATCCATCGACATCCAAGTTGTTTCTTTTCTGGTGGAAGATCAATGAGTTCCCAAGTTTCATTTTTCTGCAATGATTTCATTTCCTTGTTCATAGTTGCTTTCCATCTAGGGTCAGCTAAGGCTTCTTGCACAGTGTTAAGAATAGATACAGTAGATAATTGATTTTCAAATAACAAATTTGATTCTAACAAACGATGGTTCGATACATAATTGCTCACGGGATACTTAACTTTACTAGAAAATTCGGATTCATATGTGGGTTTTGGAATACCTCTAGTGTGACGTGGTGGTAATTGTTTTTTAGAGTGGCTCAGGCACTAAATCAGGAACATCCTCAGCAGGCGGTTGGTTTGATATATCAGTTGCGAGGGACTCGAACTCGAACGACGATGGGGTTGGCACCATACTTTCCATTTCTGGGCGTTCATCACCACTTTGATCCAAACTTATACCACTCGAATCCAATTCGTCCGATTCCTAATTGGTTGGTCCTTATGAGTCATTAACATTAGAATCGCCGTCCTCAATTCTCCCGATTTCTGGGTTAGTAATATCTGTGTATGTGTATGGGTCTGTATGTGTATGGGCCTTTGAATTTCAAAGATAAATTGAAAGAGATTCAAAGTTACGGTTCAATGATGGCTCTGATACCATCTTGAAATTCAGAGAAAGAATATGAGAATTAAAACTCTATTTGATCACAATGGTGTTACATTCAATTTATAGAATAATACCTAGCTAAAATAGGTAATTAATTATACAATAATCGGGAAACTAATTACCTATCAATTAGCCCTAAATCAAAGAGTTTATAATTCAATTCTACAGCTGTACAATCTATATAATCCCAGATTACAAGATCTAAAATCTCAATTATCTACAAGGCATATCAAAATAAGAAAAATAAATCCTAATTGATCTCAATTTTCATTCGTTTTTGTCTACACTTTTTGGCACAATGTTGAGACAATAGTCGTAATGGCCTTTTTTTGACTTCTAACCCCCAAGGTAGAATCATCAAAAGTATTTTGTGCTAAGTAGGAGGAAACTGCATAATTATTCACAAATATGAGAGTTTGTTCAGACACTATATTACAACAATGTAGTCTAGTACTTTCCATCTTTTAAAAGTGTTGTGATTATGGTTTGACGTATCAACCCCTTCGTAACATTTTTTCAAGGATCCGATATCGTTATACACCTCCATGAATCGGTTGATTCGGTCGGTTTATAGCGAATTCGTCTGAGTCCATTACACCGCGATCGCAAGCGATACCGCGATTTCGAACCACGATTGTGATTAACTTTTAGAAGATCGAGCTCATCACAACCTAAAAACATTCATGCCGGTCTTTCGAAGGTCCCCATTTGAATGCATCTAATGGTACTAGTGCATTTGAACACAACTTCAACCATCTAACTTTGGACACAACTCACACTACCTTTGCTCCGTTTAGATATTCAAACTCTTTTCATTCTGAAAAATAGAAAAGATACTATTAGACCACGAGAAGATACTATTACGCCACGAGATCCTTAATCATATGCTTACTTATTGAAGAAGTGGAGTGGAAGGAAGGTTTATTTTTCATGTAATTTAAATCAAACGTTAAGGAAGGTTTATTTTTCATATAATTTAAATCAAACGTTATCCTCAGCCTAAGTGTTTTTCGTTCTTCTTTCAATTCAATCACTGTCTTCCACTAGACCACCTAAATATGCCAAAACAAAAACTTTATTTTAAGTGACCTAAATGGAAATCTATTGTCTACTTGATACATTTTTTTATGTCTTGTTGAATTCAATCAATCCCTTGGATTACACCATAAACTATATATAAGGAGTGATTTAAATGAAAGAGAATTATCCATTTCTATTATCTAAAGGGCAATTTGCGTGCCCTTAATGACAACCACAACTTATACAAGTTCAGTAACCAATCACATTTCTTTTTAGCATCCAAATATAATTTAGGGTAAGCTACAAAACAAAAGATTCCTCTCGCCCCAACTTTCACAAAATTGTCAACGCTAAGGCAAAATAATTCATGTAGTATTTGGAAACGTCAAATCGGTGTTTCTGATTTAAGCACGGATAAAATGTTCTCTAATCCCAATTCTAAACTGTCAATTTAGTATTTTCAAACATAATATCAAAATAATTACATATTTGACAACGTATAATTACTTTTTTTGAAAGTTGGTAGAGGAGAATCTTTTTCTACTTTCTTCAAACAGGATTTATACAAGATTTTGTGAAAATTAATTCAGGGGTTTCATAGAAAATTATTAGCATAAAGAGGTAACCTGACAATAAAATAAAGTGTGTGTATATGTGTGTGTTTGTAAACGTTATCATTGTAGGTAGATAGACATGGCGTGATAGTCAGACTTGATGCTCAAAGGAGGACGAAGTTTTAATTTTCATGTATGTAACGAACATTAAGGGTTTTGACAAGGACATGTCCTATATATAAATTGAAGGGCTCAATTAAATAATCTGATTTGGACTAATAAAATAAAAATAATCTGATTCTTATCCTGAAAGTGAGAAAACAAAAGTGAGTTGATAACCTTTGCATGTCGTTGTCCATAAAATTCGAAAGTCATGGTAATGCCGTAATGGCAAACAAAGCCTTAGCTTTCATACTGAGACAATTTACGCAATAAATAGTTGAACATTAAAGTAGTCATCTTTATCAAATTACATATAATGACTTTGTAATAAATACACGTCAAGCTAGCCTGTAAACTTAGATGAACATTGAATTTGAATCCAAAATAAATTATTAATTTTTTTTTTTTTTTGTTAATATCAACTATGAACACTTCTTGATAATAAATGCCTTTTAGGCCTTGTCATAGACATCCTTGGTCTAAAGGCTATAATCTTACATCTATTTTTCAACTTAATACATCATCACTTTCATGATGAAATTGGTTCAATTATCTTTAATATATATATATATATATATATATATATATATATGTATGTATATATAAAGACTTTTTATTTTCTTAATCGAATATAAAGACTTTTTGAAAATAAAAAATATATATATATATTTTTTCTGACCTGTTTTGTGTTAAGTTAAACCAAAAATACCCTAACACTAAAATTCATTACTGGTTTCAAGCAAAAATATTTTTTTATGTAACAAATTGTAGTCACTATAATAATAAGGGATTATTACACATAGATGGACTTATGGATCTATATTTATTATTTGATGGGGGTCAAAGTCATGATCTTTTAAAAAATGAAGTTGATCATATAGACATGAACAACACATGAAAAAACATTGTTTATTGTCCAAATTACCCATACTATTTTCAGATACCACATTTGCGTATAGAAATACTATTTTTGGATAAAAAATATCACTCTTATGCACATAAGCACCACTTTTTGTGTACAAAGTTACTTTTTTTTGTGTAGACCACGTACACGTACACAAAAAGTGATATTTCTGTACAAAAAAATGGTACTCACGTGTGCATGAGAATGGTACATTTGTGCAGAAAAATAGTACTTGCATTTACAAAAGTGGTACATAGATGTTTTTCCCTTCATAATTAGTGGTACATAAAATTAATAATAAGGATAGTTTGAACAAATAAACAGTCTTATTTTTTATATTTACGTTAATATTTTGGTCAATTTTATTTTTTTAAAAACATCATTTTGACTCTATCAAATAATAAATATGAAGGTATATTATCAAAAAAACGAAAAACAAAAAAACAAAACAACAACAATAATAATGGTATGACATTGAAATGTATTGTCAAATATTTAATATAATTAATTATGCAAGATATAAGCTGTTAAAATTGACAAAGTGGAGCAACAAAAAATACTTTCAATAAAAAGTAGCCAATTATTGACCGACCACTTTGAATTGTATTGAGGTAGTTAATAAATATGAAGGTATATTATCAAAAAAACGAAAAACTAATGGTATGACATTGAAATGTATTGTCAAATATTTAATATAATTAATTATGAAAGAAATAAGCTGTTAAAATTGACAAAGTGGAGCAACAAAAAATACTTTCAATAAAAAGTAGCCAATATTGACCGACCACTTTGAATTGTACTGAGGTAGTTAGTTGAAGTTCTCTTTTTACCTGCCGTCCCTTTACGAGAGATGCTACTTTAGCTGACCAGTTGGGTCAAGTTCCATGTACCGAATCAATATTAGCCTTACGATGCTTGACCATGGGACCCACATGGATGGTACCTCTCAATTGTCAAAGGGTGTCTAAATTCTCTGTTGTGGGGTTTAATGTTATTAACTCTTGTTTTAATACATTATTGCTGAAATTTAAAAACATCAATATTAAAAAAATTCCGACCCAATTAAATTTAGTTTAAAATAAAAAATAAAAAAAACGTGTTAAAATTAGATTTGAGAGTGATGATAGTAGTTGTGCGTTGCAGATGCCTCGATAATTCAGTGGGTTAGTGTCTCCGATGAATTTTAGAGTGTCAAGTTTCGACTCTCTATATCTATTAATTTAACTTATAACACTTCTTACTTTGTAAAAAAAAAAAAAATAGTAGTTGTGCCCTTGTCTATGGACCCAAAAGATTAACATATTGCGATTGGCTCACCCAGATGTCTTTTGTGACGGATGGTTAACGTGGCACCGAATAAGGATTGAGTCTGATTCTAATACCAACGGTAATAGGTGGATACTTACTTACTGATCCAAAAACTTAAACTATTAAATAAAATATATAATGTTGTGTACCCACTCATTTATGTCCATTTCATTTATCATCTGATTTAATGTGAAATAAGTATCCCTTATATTAGTCTTAATTACATTTTTGTAAAATTTGAACTTCGAGTTTTAAAAGTCCACATTCTATCAAAGTAATGATATTATTTGAATTCGGACAAAACTGACTTATTTTATATCAAGGAGGATAATGTCATCGTTATATCATAGCTATTAATGACATTACAATGACTTACATTTACATAAATTAGTCGGAAGCACGCTTGGAGTAGGATGGTATGCATTGCACGTGATCATGACTCTATATAAAATTAAATTTGTTCATGTATTATCGAACTTTTAAATAGTTGGTACGTGGCATGTGAAGAGGCAAAAGCGGCGTAGACGTGGAGTGAGCAGAAGGCAGGTGGTTTTAATGTTGGTGGGCATAAAAATGTATTTGGAAAAGAAGGCTTACCAGCAGACACTTTTTGATAGCCAGCTGTTAGGCTCAAGTTGGCACACGTTTAAAAGGCATTGGGAAAAACAAAGACGTGACGATACTCCATCGGATTTCATGGCTTTTGCTGTTGGAGAGTCGAAGTAATAGTATTTGATTGCTGATGGAGACTCGTCTCTATGTTGCGGTTTAGATAAAGTCCATGAAAAGGGGATATGTAAAATGATTTATAGAAAATTTATGAATAAATTATTTTTATTAAATTTTAATATTTTTTTTTATAAATATTTTACAATAACTAAATATTATAAAATAAAAAAATATTTTACGTCCAAACAAACAAAAAAACTTAAGTATAATTTAAAATTTATTGCTTTCATATTTTCACTTTTAAATTTATTTTCACTTCTACTCCTACTTTATGTGGCTTAGATTCTTCAATTAGAAGAGTTGAAAAAAATTAATACCTTTATATTCTTAGGGGGTTTGAAGTAATTTATCATAAATTAAAAAAATAAAAATAAAAAATCAAGTATTTGTGATTAATTAAGCTCAATTTTTTGATTGGAGTGTTCACTTTATTGACAATGCATCAATAGTGCTTAACCTTTTCTCTCCCAAACAAACAAATTGTTTAAAAAAACAAAAAACTAGAGAGGAGAAAAGAACGAGAATATCCTTGTCAATTGTGAGCATCTAATACTCCTAAAAGGATCAACAAGTAATATTCCATTCTGTGTCAAAATCCCCTGAATTTTAATCCTAAATTTTAACTTTATTAATACCATTTAATTATTATTATTATATTACCCCCTAAAAGCACAACTTCCCACACTAAATTCACTTTCCCACACGCACACAACTTGCCGAATCCGTCTCCTCTGACAAGGATATTCTCATTCTTTTCTCCTCTCTAGTTTTTTTGCAAGTTTGAAAAACTTTGATCACAGGAATGTTGGACCGAGTTGAGAAAGCTATTTTAGGCTTCGGTAAAAAAGAAAAATTCAAATATAATGAATGGCGGCTTGAAATTAGAATAGAAAGATATTAGGCTTGTTTGACTAATGTTTTTGTTCGGTGTTTTTTTGTTTTTGCTAGTGTATTGTAACAAACTAAAAACACGAAGTATGTTTGGTAACGTTTGTTGTCATTTGAATAGTATCGAAATGTTTCCAAAATTGAGGTTAAAATCGTAAGCATCAAAATGGTGCTTTTGTTTGCTTTTGTCACTATTAAAAAAATAAAATAAAATAAAAAATAAAAAAAATCTAAATTAACATTTTTAATTAGCCATTCAATTTTTCAAACTTGTAACACCTTTACGTTTTTACTTTCAAAAATCTTGTAACAAATTTACCTTATCAAACAAGTTTTGAAATAGTATTGAACACACTCTAAAGTAAAAATATTATTTTTGTTTCGGGTCAAAGTAAAAGTATAAAACAACTGGCAATCGAGTCCGTTGAAATTGAATTTGAACCAAATTCTTTCAATTTCAAATTCAAAATATCTTTTTCTCCAATCCCAATCCTAACTCTAAATTTCAAAATCATCAACGCAAGTTTCTTAAAAAACCAATTTGGGAGCATCAATAAGAACAATTCAACTTGGGATTCCTATATTCCATTCCACATATTATTCATTTTGCTACATCATTTAGCATTGATAACACCACTACTGTGTATAGTGGCTCTAGTTTATCAATCCTTTTCTTCATTGTTCGTTTCTTGACTTGCTATTTCTTGCCATTGGTGACCTTTATTAAAGATATATGCTTTTTTTGCTATGCTATGCTATGCTATGATAAGAAGACCTATATATATATATATATATATATATATATATATATATATATATAATTGCTGAGAATACAACCAAGATGTGTAACAATTGCATATCTTATCAGAACCTCTGTGGATATGTATATATATATATATAATTGCTGAGAATACAACCAAGATGTGTAACAATTGCATATCTTATCAGAACCTCTGTGGATATATATATATATATATATATATATATATATATATATATAATTGCTGAGAATACAACCAAGATGTGTAACAATTGCATATCTTATCAGAACCCCTGTGGAAAATAGACCCTGATTTGAGATATTGGTGGAGTCACTTTAAGCATGCATTTAACGATATTATTTCATTCACTTACTAATTTCTCCTTGAAAAGTGAGAGATTATAGTGAGACAAGTGTCATAATGACTTTGAAGAAATATTAGTGGTGTCACTGTGAAATTATGGAAATATATATAGAATAGTGTTTCAATTTTTATTTTTTTAATATCTTTTGGGTCAATCTTGTCATTTACTAGTTTTCATACATCAAATCTGTTCTCATCTTCTACTTATGCCATGCATACAGACAACATAAAACAGTCCATTCTTATATAATTGGATGAACTAAACAATTTGGTAACGTAGCTTTGTCTTGATATTTGTGGGATTTTGTTTTGAATGTTTTTATATTGAAATTGTCAGCAAAGGGTAATTTTGCCTTTTTACGTGGAGAGACTGTTTTGTTAATTTCAATTCGTGACCTCTTAGATAAAATGAAATAACCTTATTATTGGGTCACTCACCGCTGAATATTGTACTTAATGTAATTCCTAGTAATTCACATATTAAAAAATAGTTTTATGTTTTGAAGAATTCGAATACATTGTTGGAAATAGTGACTTATTGAACGCATGAGAGCAACCTCTTTGTTGCTTTCCCTTTTACCAGTTGCATCCAGCACACAGAGAGAGAGAGAGAGAGAGAGAGAGTACACATTCGCTGTCTTCTACTAGATACTCAATTATCACCTCCACCTATGTGTTCTTATGTCCTAGTTGTCTAAATTTTTTTTTTTTTGAGTAAATGTTCTAGTGAGAGAATTGTATAGTAATGGATATATCTTTACTTTGGATGATGTTAATTGTTAGACGATGAATTTATTGGGTTTTCACATTATTATTATTTAGGTAAGAGTTTTTTGTTTTTTGTTTTTTTGGTCTTGTGGCATATGTCACGTACGGCGGCTCTCATTGAAATTTTTTCATATACAAATTTAATTATAATTTTTGTTAAAATCTTAAAAATACCACCACTCAATTATTGATATCACCTTATTATATACCAAGTATTTTTGTATATTTTTGTTGTTTAAAACCGTTCCTCTCAGTCTCATGCAAGGGTTAGTGGGGGTGTGGCATTAAATAGGTAAGGTCCAAGAGGGTCTTTACTTCCCCCCTCATTTTATTGTAATGGTGTTTACATTGCTCGGCCCATGTATCACATGATAGGCCTAGGGTCAAAATAGTTGCTCAAGCCCAATAGGGTTTGTCTTAACGGATCCAGAGGTTGTCATATTGTGAAACCCAATTCAGGCCCATAGCAGAGGAAACACCAAGTAAAACTAGGAGGATCATTGAATTTATTTTATTTTATTTTATTTTCATGGGTAGAGAGGTTATACCGTTAGGCTAATGACCCATTGGTAATATTGAACTTGTGAGTATGTAAGGATTCAAACTCAAATCTTTCATAAAGCTATGTTTGGTTGCATGGAATTAGAACCTTAGAATTGGAATTGGAAAAAAGCAATTCACAAAATGGAACTAAAAATTTTCTTCAATTCCACAAATTTGAATTCCAAAGCTTCAATAGCCGCAGTCAAGTTCGTTTTTTTTTTTGTTAGGGTTAGGTGCATAAACCCCCCCATAATATAGGCTATGTGCACAATGCATCCCTCTTTTTTGAAAAGATGCATTTCAGTTCATAAAATTAAAAAAATGTGCAAAAAAGCCCCTGTGATCACATTTTGGTCAAAATTGACATAAACTAAATTTAAAAACCCTAATTTGCCATTTTCTTTTCCTATTCTACCTTTTTCTAAGGGGACTATACTTGTGTCCTGCCCTATCAGGATAAAATTTGTAATGTCGTGGATTTTTCTGGTTTTTTTTTGAAATTTTATTTTATTTATTTTTCGTGCCTCGTTTGTGTGCCACGATGACCTCGAGGGACGTTTTGGTCTTTTTTCAAGCCGAGGGTTTTAGAAATATGTTTTTAATGATTTTAAGTCAATTAGAGGCGACGGGATTGATTTTAGGATCTTTCGGGAGTCGGGACGATTTTCGGGCTCGGGAACTTCTTCTTATTGTGCCATTTGCATTGAGGGGCATTGTGGTCTTTTCACACACATATACATATACACATATATATATTAGAGGAGATATTTTGTGGGGCAAAGTTGTCATTGTAGAGGAAGAGTAAGGGCATGATGATAACTTAACCATAATTAATAATTCACAAAGTGTTGACAAGGGGCACCATTTGGACCACAAGCCAAAAGTGAAGGCAAGTGTGATAGCCCTCGACTCGGAGACATGGGTTGATCAGACTCAAGCTCAAACCCGAGGGAATATCAAACAATTAATATTTAAATGAACACAGATTTCAAAATGAAATAAGAAATAAATAATTAAAAACTGAAATAATTCTAAAATATAATCCTTTAAAATTAAATACTTAAAATCCAATAATCCAAAACCTCCAATAGTTTAACAACTCGGGAATCCATCCAGTGGACTCCTAATAATATCCTAAACAGGAAAAAATAACAACTGAACTAAAATCCAAAGCTAAGACATGAAATGAGATCCTACGTTGTCGGAGGAATGAGTGACTGTCTCTGCTCAGCATGATCAAGCCTAAGACTAGAACTGTCAAACACCTGAAAAAAATAGAAGTGAGTCAGGCCCACGAACAAGCTCTATCCTACTACAATCTAAATAGAGACTCAATACGCATGTACAACCTAAACAACTCAACAATAGCTATATAGTCCATACATATGTATATATCCACACTACAGGACTCTCACTAAACTACGAAGGGGGTCTTAACCTGAATAGAAGGCAACATGCAAAATGCACCTGAGCGGGACATGAGTACCTAAGCCTAACAGGGTATACCTCAACCACATAGCCAGCTACGCATCCTACTGTATATACGCTCCCTAACCGTCAACTCTGAGACTCAAGCTCATCTCGCGGTATCATAAGTATATATTTAAAGTCCTATCCTATCCATCCATAAGAAATCCAGTTAGTCATTCAGCTTGTTCAGCTGCACTGACTTACATATAAGTATGATTTTATTTAATAACCCGTTCCCTTATTCCAGATTAGGTAGGACTCAGCGTTTTGAGCTAATTCATCCCTAGACATGCCACCGTCTCATACCGGTGCATGTAATCCATAAATCTGACAATTGATAATACAAATAATAAATGTAAACATTAATTGTTCCCTAATAGGCATGATAGAGAAAATATATATACTAACATGCTGATTTAAGTCTATTCCAACAAACTCCAATAATTGCCAATACAACCAGTATATGTAACTATCAATTTATCCATAATAAGCAAACTAGAGATTTGTAGATTTGCATGCTTATTTGAGATTATTGAAACATGATAACTGTAATATCATCACTGAGAATTGCTATCCTAAGATTAGCCAATTTAAAATCCTTTACATTCAGAAACAGTAAACTAATTACCTACTGTTCAAGTATAAATATTAGTTAGTTTATTTTGCATTAACCTGCTCTCAGAAGTTTTAATATGGCTTAAGACATCTCTGAATACCCCCAATACAGCTTCCAATTGAACCTGTAAACTTCAAGATCCAAGCACCGAAGCAAAACAATCGCTGAACACAAAAAAAAAAATATTGAAGGAGTCGGCTCCCTCAAGGAGGGAGCTGCCTCCAAGCTTCATGGAACCGGCTCCTTCCTTGAGGGAGCCGCCTCCTACACTTGTAGAGCCGGCTCCCCACCCTGTTCCATCATCTTTTTCAAGTCTGGCGACTTCTCGATCCTCTATCCTCCATTCCTAAAGTTTCTAGATGTCTAAACTAAGTTCAAGTGTCTTTTAGAACCAATTAAATTCTTTATTCGTTAATCGACATCAATTAAATCATGAATTACGCAAGAAAGATTTAAAGCAAGCAATTACCAATTCATGAACATATATTGATTTAATCAACTCTAACATGCAAACCAGATTAATTTTAATATTTATTTACTCTTGGAATTGTGTTAGGCATGTAAAGAACACGAGTCAAAGGGAGAGAGTTAGGAATAGAACTTGCCTTTGAGATTTCGGTTTAAAACCTCAGCGTCGTCTTCCTAAATTTTTCGGCGAACCTTCACTGTTCTAACTCCTTTGTTTCCTCCTTGATTCAACACACAAACCACACCCCTTTAATCCTTCCTTGGTTCAGCCTTAGTCCTAACTAAACCCTAGTTTTCCTCTCTCTGTTTCTCTCAAGTCTCTCTCTGTTTCACTCTGCCTCCAGTACTTGAATAAGGTTCTAAAAACCCTTGGCAGACCTACTGTTATATTTATAGGTTTAAGAAAAAATACCAACCCTAATTCTAATATAATTTAGAGACGGGAAACGAACAATTCATTCTATATCTAAGTCGGATATATAAAAACGTGACTACCTAAAAAAAACAAAACCCGAATTAAACAATTAAAACAATTTCCAACAACTAATCCTAATTTAACAATTAATGAAAACAACTAATTTAAATTACCACATAAGCATAACATCAATTACACAAATAATTTAATTCAATAAAAATAATTAAACAAAATAAAACAATTAAACAACTAATTCAATTAAATAAGCAATTACGCAAAGAAAATCAATAAAATAATTAATTAAATACCGAGACCATCCTTTTAAAATTAGGGGTATTACAACAAGCTAACCCTTCCTTTCTTCTTCATTTTCGGATTCCCCCCCCCCCCCTCTCTCTCTCTCTAACGTTTATCCATCTCTCACTATATCTATGCACATATATGTCATATATATTCGAAACTTGGATTTGAGGAGGTTAAAGGGTGATTTTGATAATGCCATAGAAGAGAAAGTTGATGAGCTTGTGGAGAGCCTTCATTTGAGATCATTATTGCAAGGCTTAAGAGAAATTCAAATTTTGGGGAGGCTTAAGGGCTTGTTTGGCTAGAAGGATTGAGGTAGGAGTTTCCGAATGCATTAGACTTTGCCTTTTATTGAGTAAATTTCCTTAATCCTTTATTTGTTTTATATGAAATGCAAGTTTTGTAAATAACATGATAGTTGATTATGGTGTTATGAAAGCATGCTAATATGTAGTAATTGAATGTGCCTTATATGCTAAGTGTGAGTCATGATGTGTTTAAGTTGCAAAAATGTTAAATGTTAAATGCTAACATGATTGTGCTGAGGTGATTACATGGTGAACATGCTTATATCCTTGTTGTGGAAAATGTCATGTTATAGTTATTTTGTAAGAAATGCCATGTTAAGAATATATTGAAAAGTAAAGAAAATGCCATGTTTATGCCATTGTTACTATACCAATGAAATTGAAGTTAAATTGTTGAAATTGAGGCATGTGCATAACATGGAGGGAAAGGGAGAATGGGAAAAAAGGTTTTAAAAAGATTTTATAAAAATGAACTGAATTTCACGAGTCCGGTGCTAATTCGACCTAGAGGGACCACGTGTCGATTTAGGACGTGAAAAAGTTAATGCTAGGCCCTAAATAGTTGCTAGATTTGGAACTAGGGATAATTATCAATTTTGTTTCGGTAAAGTCGGTTAGCGGTTTTCAAATTGTGAGTTGGGGTCGATAGAGATCAAGTTTAGGGATGGTAGAGGCCAAGTATGAGGCATTGCATTTAGGGGTGCAACTTGGGTTAGGAAACCCGAACCCAACCCGAGCCTAACCCGATTTTTCACGGGCTTGGACAATAATTTTTACAATTAGGGTTGGGCTTGGGTTGCAAAATCTCAACCCAAATTGAGTTAGGGTTGGGCTTAGGTTGAAGTGCTAGCAACCTAAGCCAACTCGAACCCAAATTATAATATTATTTTCATATATATTTTTATTTAAAAATACATTATATATAATATTTAAACTATGATTATCTTTTTTCTTTTCAACTTCTTTTGTTAAATCTTAACTTATTGTATGTTAACATTTAGGAGAATTAATTTTCTAAGAATTTGTTTGTAATTTATTAAAAATCTACAAAAAAATCTTTGAACTTTTTATTGTTTAAGAGTAATTTAATAAAAAACTAATTCAAAATTATATTAAATTTTCAATGTGAAGATTAGTCATATGAGTAACCCAAATTAACCCGAAATTTTAACACGAAATCTAAACTCGAGTTGCAAGCCCGAATTTAAAAGTAGAATGATGGGTTGGGCTTAGGTTGAGTAGTTAGGGTTAGTGATATGGTTGGGGCTTGGGTTTAACATTTTATATAGTGGGTTGGACTCAAGTTATACCTCAAACTCGCCCAAATCGCCCGAGTTGCAGCGCTAATTGCATTGCATTCTATGCATACTTGTGTTGAAATGCTTAAATACTATTGATAAGGTTGATTCGTGAATTAAATGTTATGATGACCCCAAGTATGATCCCGGTTTTCTTTTTATCCCGTATATGTGATGTATGGCTCAAGAGAGTCCAAAATTGGCGCCTTAGGAATCTTCTACTAAGCCTCCGTGCTCACTTCTTCCTTTAAATATTTTTCAGGTTATAACAATGGATGTAGTTGAGGACGGACCCTCACAAGTGTAGTTAGGGTTGACGAAAGCAGCATTTTGTATTATTTTGTATTAGACGCTTAAATTGATATAAATTGTTGTAAAACATTGTAATTTGACCATAAGACTCTAAACTTATATTTGTAATCTTTTGAATTATTTTTTATTCATTTCGGATATGTAAATGATGAAACTATGACTATGTTTATACATGAACTTTTGAAATGAAAAGCGATTCAAAAATGTATTTCAATGTTTCACTTTTCGTATTAATACATGCTTGTGAGTTGGGATAGGGGCAAGGAGGTAAAAAATGACCAAACGGGTGTTCGGTATCTTAAACGGGGGAAAAATGGGCAAAAACCCTTCGAGCGCTCCATGCTTTGCTGCCAGCGCTCGGCGCGCGTGCCGGGGTGCCCAAGACATACCCCGAGCGCTCCGAGGGTGTCCAGTGAGTGCTCAGGGTGTGTGCTGGGGTGCTCGTGGCACCTTTCTAGCACTCTGTGGATGTCGACGGAGCAATCCAAGTTAGAAATTAGGTGCTATTTTTTTGAAGGTTTTTTGTTGGCCCTGAGCTTCAACGTATGGGTCCCACGCAGTATTTTTAAGGCTTGGATTGTTATTGCCACGTTGGAATGCAAACGGATTGGTTTGAAATGACATTTTTATCCTTTTTAGCCCTAAAACGGGTGACCTCGAACCATGTTATTTCCTTTCATTTACAAATGAATCTAAGTGACTAGATATGACTGAGATGACAGTTGTAAGGTCCCCAATGCGTCGCATGGTCCAAAAAGACCAATTTACCCTTGTAACCCTAAGTAGACCGATTTGAGGACAAAGTCGATTCTTTCATCCGCAAGTGCACCAATTTGATTATTGATGACCAATATGATATTATTATGACTTTTAGGACATTGTATTGGTCAAAATGACTATTTTACCCTTGGGTGTACCCGGGTCGGGTTAGGACTCGGACCTTCGGGTTTGGGTCGTTACAAAATTAGTCCGTGATGTGGTCCAATATAACATCAACATGTGTCCTAGTCAGACTCGTTTTAAACAGGTTAATTAGATTACATCTGTAATGAATTTCTCTCTTGCTCTCAACTCTATCTCTCATTCCATTTCCATTGACCTCAAGAACAGATGATGTCAAATTTTAGCAAAAATCAAAATCAAAATAATAGCCCCAATAAATAATTTTAAATTCAAAATTTCGTTTATAAAAATCCATATGTGGAGTAGTAGCCACATCAATTTTTTCCCCCTTTTTTAGAGCATATCATTGGCGGATCCAGGGGTGGGCTTGAGCCCACCCAAATTTTATTTATTTATTAATTTTTTTTTACTATACCTAGTTTTAGCCCAACTAAAAAAAAAAAAAAAAAAAAAAAT
This sequence comes from Cornus florida, assembly GCF_030987335.1. NCBI lineage: Eukaryota > Viridiplantae > Streptophyta > Magnoliopsida > Cornales > Cornaceae > Cornus > Cornus florida. Next base: position 21,773,005 of record NW_026775578.1, read on the forward strand.
TACTACTATTAGCCCACCCCATGTACAATTCCTGGATTCGCCCTTAGTCGCCATCATCATATTCGCCTCTCTTATTGGTAGACATTGTCATCTTGTCAACATTTTTGTGGTCCTGTTTTTGAAGTTTAAAGGATTACGTTCCAACTAATTTCCATGTTCATATTTTATAGAGACCATTGCTTAAACTTTTTCTATATAGATGATGAGCTGTGGATGTAGATGTAGTCATGGCTAGTATTCAATTCTATATTTGTTTGAAGCCGAGATTGGTTTTTGACCCAAACAAATTTTGTTATTCAATCTAAAATGGATGAGAGATGGGTTAGAGTACGAGAAAACCATTTGAATTTATTAACAAAAGGGTAGAAACGACATATTTTGTTGTTTTGTGATACATGACAAGAAAATTCACTGATGCGACTGTGTTCTTACTCTCATGTTCTGTGCATGCTCTCGCTTTCATTTATATTATATGCGACTTAAATTTTACCGCTTTCATATTCCCACTTTCAAATTCGCTTTCACTCCCGCTCCGACTTTATGTGACTTAGGTCTTCTAATTAAAAGATTTGAAGAAAAGTAATATTTTTACGTCTCAGAATTACCCTTTGGGGTATGAGGTAATTCACCATAAAATTAATTCTTGTTTTTAATCTCTCTCCTTGTATTTTATGCAAAATTGTCACATGATAATTAAATGAAAATGATAAAAGTTTGAAATAACTTTTTCACTCCCAAGGAAACAAATAATTTTTTTTATTAAAAAAAAAACTAGAGAGGAGAAAAGAATGAGAATATCCGTGTCAATTGTGAGCATCTAATACTCCTAAAAGGATCAACAAGTAATATTCCATTCTGTATCACAATCCCCTGAATTTTAATCCTAAATTTCAACTTTATTAATATCATTTAATTACTATTATTATATCACCCCCTAAAAGCACAAGAGGTAGATCAGAGGAATGTTGGATCAACTTGAGAGAGCCTAGTAGACATCCTACAAAATTCTTCAAATACAATCTTTATGTTATATTTGGGAGTAATGAATCGAAAATTTTAAATTAGAATTGAAAGAAATTAAAATTGAATTTGAATTTGAATCAATTTATTCTCATTCTAAATTCAAAATATCGATTCCGTACACTCAAACTCAACATATAAATTAATTTAAAATGAATTTCACTAACTCTAAATTTCAATATCATCAACACAAGTTTCTTAAAAAACATAAGTGGCATATCAATTTGAGAGCATCAATAAGAACAATTCAACATGGGATTCCTATATGCCATTCCACATATTATTCATTTTGCTACATCATTTGGCATTGATAACGCCACTACTGTGTATACTGGCTCTAGTTTATCAATCCTTTTCTTCATTGTTCGTTTATTGACTTGCTATTTCTTGCCTTTTGTGACCTTTATTAAAGATATATGCTTTTTTTTGCTATGCTATGATAAGAAGAGATATATATATATATATATATATATATATATAAAATTGCTGAGAATACAACCAACAGTGTAACAATTGCATATCTTATCAGAACTAGTGTGAAAATAAACTTTGATTTGAGATGTTGGTGGAGTCACTGTAAGCATAAATTTAAAGATATTATCTTCATTCACTTACTAATTTCTCCTTGAAAAGTGAGAGATTATAGTGTGACAAGTGTTATAATCACTTTGAAGAATACATTGAAAAAAAAATATCAACTAAACAAGCTAATCTTTACTCTTTAGTGGTGTCACTGTTAGCGTTTCAATTTTTATTTCTTTCATCTCTTTTGGTTCAATCTTGTCATTTACTAGTTTTCATACATCAAATCTGTTCTCATCATTTACTAGTTTTCATACATCAAATCTGTTCGCATCTTCTAATTCGCTCAAGCCCAATAGGGTTCGTCTTAACGGATCCAGAGGTCGCCATATTGTGAAACCCAATTCAGGCCCACAGCAGAGGAAACACCAAGTAAAAACCAGGATCATTGAAATTGTGAGATATATATATATATTTTTTCTATGGGTGGTTAAACCATTAGGTGTTAGGCTAATGACTCATTGATAATATTAAACAAACTTGTGAGTTTGCAAGGATTCAAGTTCAAATATTTCATAAGGCTTGGTTGAATGAAATTAGATAAGTTTTATAATTTGAATCGGTAGAATTAGAGTTGAGTAATTCACAAAATTAAAATAGAAAATTTCAATTTCATACAAAGAATTGTAACTAACTTCTTTTCTTTTTAGTCGATAGATAGTTATACAATTTTCATAATTAAAAGATCTTGTAATAAGTAAATGAAAATAATTTCTTATTATCGGAGGGGATAGCCGAATTGGAACTTAAACGATTGACAAACTGAATTGCTGCTTAAAAAAGTTGAAAAAAATTTAGCTTTCCATATTTATAAAATAGAGTTACCTTATTTATCGTTTGGACCCGCTAATGATTTGAGAGTTATTAGTAATTAGTGAGGAAGAAGGGTAGATAATTCGAATAGAGTTACCAAATAGGGCTTGGACGGCAGTTGTTCTAAGTAATTAGTGAGAATATTGATGAAGGTACTTAAACTTAAACCTAATCCTTTATCACGCACCGTCACACACGATTAAAGCTTTGAATTAGATACCTCCAGAAATAAAAAACCCAAGGGAATAAGAACTCGCTTCCAACCCAATTGCAAATGCAAAAACAAAAAGGAGAGCGAAAATTTAACTTCACTTTACAATATAAAATACTCCAATAAAACATCAAATATATAATTACACACACGTACATACGCTCACTTTGTTGGTTTGTTTGTTTGTTTAATGGGAAAATCGGTTCCCTCTTCACCCAGGCTCCAAGAATTCGCCAGGCTGGTCTCCTCCAACAAGCTGCACCATCCGGTACACGGCAAATTCGCATCGAGACCCCGATTTGTGCCGTCGTCGGAACCGGCGAATCCAAGAGAGGTCCGAGTCGAATCGGAGAGGTTGAGGAGGGAGAAGATGGAGGAGAACTCGGAGATCGGGGAGCAGCGGAGACCAGTGCCGCTGTCGCACGTGGTTTCCGACTGCGTGAAGCGGTGGTTTCAGGATACCATCAAGGAGGCCAAGGCCGGCGACACCGCCATGCAGGTCTTGGTGGGTCAGATGTATTGTAGTGGCTATGGTGTCTCTAGAGATGCCCAAAAGGTGTTTCTTTGGTTTTGTTTTTGGTTTTCTTTGGCTTAATTTACTGTCACCTAATTTTTTTGGTATTGAATTTTTAAGTAACTTGGTAGGTATTAGGGTTTATCTTGAGTTCTGGCAATTGAGGGTACTTTTAACCTATGTTTAGTTCCAAGATTGTGAATATAACAATTTTAATTTCTTTGTCCCAATTCAGGGACGAGCTTGGATTAATAGAGCTTCAAGGAGTCGATCTTCAGCATGGAAAGTTAGTGATAAACGTCCAGGTTCTCTCTCCATCCTTTCTTCCTGTGGGCTACTGATATTGGCTATTTTATTTTTGCTTATATTTATTTTGTTCTTCATTTAGGTTACAATGTCAGTGATTCTGATTCAGATGATATGAAGGATGAAGCCAAATAGGACAAAATTGATTTCTTGAGAATTTGACAATGACAAAGTCAGTTGGACTCTTTTCCATTTCTATTATTCTTGTTATTTGTTCTTTAATTAATCTGGTTTTAATTTATTTGATATGGTCCTACATGAATTCAGGGTTGCAAGTATATATGTGATTGTATAAGAGAATATATACATATTATATATCCTATATTGAATGCACACTCCATTTTTATTTTTTGCTGGAGGTGTATGAATTCCTGTTCTATGTTTTTAGCTCATGCTATATTCGGAATCCAGTCAACCGGAGATAATACTGTGTTTCATCTTTTTGATGCTCTCTCCATAACTGTGTTAGTTTTCTCATTCTTATTTGCATTGGCATATTTTGGCATGATTCTAAAGTAATTGAGGCTCTAGAGTCAATACAACATAGATCTATTATTGAGCCACACCAGTGCTTTGGAGGATGTTCCGCCTTACTGGTGTGGAGGCAAGTATTGTTTAAATTTAGCGAGTCAAGGAATCGTGGTTCCCATTGTTTTTATTAAAGTAGTTGAAGCGTTTGGAAAAAAAAAAAAAAAAAAAAAATAGTTAAACTGTTGTTAAAACTGTGTGCCTAGGCTCCAGGCTCATACAGTGCCTTTGACAACATTTGCATTCCTTTAATATGGAATATGAATATGCTTTAATAGTAATTTAATTTTTCAATTGTGCCTGCCGCTTCACTCAAGCGCGCACCCCACCTTGCGCTTGGGCTCCAAAGGACCTCTAGCGCCTCAGTGTGTCTGGAGCCTTTGATAACATAGGTTCAGATTTCACAGCCGCGGTTGATGCAGTGAGAGGGTGTGTTATTGAATATAAGGTTTTAAATTTCACCCTCTTACTTAGTTTAAACTCTTTGAGGAATTGGTTTGTTTATGTTGTATCAGGCTTAATCTTGTGTTGTTGAGGTTGTGCTGAATGTCAAAAGTGTTGAGACTCGATTCTTGGATCATGTTGACTATTTGATGGTGAATGAGATAAGACTCAGTTCAGATTTCTCATCCGTGGTTGATGCAGTGAGAGGGTGTGTTATTGAATATAAGTATTTAAATTTCACCCTCTTACTAGTTTAATCTCTTCGAGGAGTTGGTTTGTTTATTTTGTATCAGGCTTAATCTTGGGTTGTTGAGGTTGTGTTGAATGTCAAAGGTGTTAAGACTTGATTCTTGGATCATGTTGACTATTTGATGGAGAACGAGATAAAACTGACACACATGAGCTGCACGTGTTTGGCCTCTACTTTTGGGGTCTAATATTAAGGGTAAAGTGCTAAAAACACCCCAAATGACGCTAGGGAGTCGCCCTAGGTCAGGGATAGCTAGCCAATCTTTCTCTCGTGGTGGCGGGGAGTCGCCTCGTGCCGGGTTGTATTAACTGATTTGGTGTGAGTGTGTTGAGTGTGGGGCATAGATAGATAATTGGGGTTCATTTCCATCTATTTTTATTATTTCGGTAATATTTCAGTTTTAGGGATATTTTAGTAGTTTATTATTTTAGGGTTTATTTGGTAGTAGAGTTAATTAGCGTTTATTTTACTGCCTATATACAGGCCTCGGTACATTGAGCTGAACAGTTTTTGGATAAATATTGAATATTGAAATTGATTACAGAAATTTCTCCCTCTACTTCTTTTTCTCTTCTTCTTCTCCCTTAATCTTCTTCTCTCTTCTCTCTTCTCTCTCATTCTCTCTCATTCTGCATCAAACTGGTATCTAAACAGCCCTGCCCATCCTGCATCAATATTATAGTGGGAGGCTTAGTCTTGTGGGTCTGATAAAAGACAGTGTTGTTCATTGGGTTCTTAAAATTCCATTGGTGGTTTCCAAGTTTATGTCCTGAAAGGATGGTAGTTCAATCTCAGATCCTGAAGGAAGAGTTGTTTGGGACGCTTTAGGTTTTTTAGGAAGGGATGCAAAAGAAGCCTGTTAGAAGTGACAAGGATTTTAGTTGTAAGTGTAGTGAATTGATTAAATTATGTTGAGGACATTGGCTATGAAGCAAGATGTAAAATTGGCAATGTTTGGCTTGATGGAATTTTACAGAATTTGATCCAAGGTTGAGAATATTGTTTTTATTATTAGGTATCCCTTTTTCAACAAGGACTTGAGTTTGAGACACTGTAAATATGTTCCTCAGACTTTAGGTAAGGTTTTTGTTAGATGGTTCTTAGTTCAGATCCTGTGTAATTTTTTGTGGATGTAGATCGGAATTTGTTGCAATTAGCCAGAGTTTTGTCGAATAACATCTGATATTGGGTCTCTTGTATGTGATGATCTCTCAGTAATTATGTGAATGTTATCTTCCATCATAATTTGTGTTGGCATGTTCCGGTGTGTATAGCTGTGGCTTCCTAGAATGTTGAGGAATTAAGAATTCTTAGTATAAATCATGAGCTGCATTGACGTATACCCTATATTCCTTCCTTGTTAACTAGAAAGGATATTTTTCTTTTTCTTCACCAAACTTGGTCTTTGTTCAGGTGTGATTCTTTGGCTATTTGTAATTCTTGGGAGGGTTTCAAAATTTGGCTGTTTTAGTTGAATCTGTTTGATGCATGATAGATATGTTACTTTTTTAAAATATATTGAGTATCGTTAGACTGTTTCCAGCTAACTGATGGAGATGACAATAGAAACTTAAAAAAAGGCTTCCTGATCAGTTTTATGGTGGACACTGGTCAAAGAAAGCCTGCAAAAATCCAATGTGTAGAAAATTTGTAGGGTTTAAAGATGAGAGGGATAAGAAGTGACTGTTTCCGATTGAGTCATTTTAGGATTTGGTGAGTGTGTCCTGTTAATATACTAGATAACAGGATGGTACTGAGAGGTTCCTTGGAAATATCTGCACAAAATGGCTGCATTCAAACTTGAACATCCATGTTTGCTTGATAGTCCAAGCTTTTAGCACTTCATCAAGCAATGTCACATAACATACTAACTTAAAAAGTAAGTATCAAATTGCAAATAATTAGTGTTCCATGCACGCCCTATTCAAAGTTCCTAGTTTGCTTGTTTGTTTTCTTTTGGTATGGCACATCGACACGTAGCTGAGGCTTTTTCTCAATGAGAAGGGATCTCTGTAGTCTATCTTGATGTGAACTTATGGAGACTGATGCTGCGTTTGGAAGCATCGGAATCTATGTTTTGGAATTGGAATAAAAATAACTATTTAAAATAGCATAGTTCATAATTCCAATTTCAAGGTGTTGATTCCATGTTGCCAAATGTAGCATAAGTGGAATTTTTGCCTCAACCAAATTGGGCAGTGTTCACGCTTTTGAAGATCATGATGGGACTTGTGCTTTCTCAAATTATTTGTGATTCACCCTAGACCAGTATAAGCCTGCATGACCGCTCTATGGTATTGCAATGATGACAAAAATTAAAGAGGCTGTCTATATAATGTTCACTAGAGACTAGAGAGAGGCACCTCTTTGACCATCTGGTCTTTCTTTGCGACATCCGATATCTCATTGGCAATAATAACATTGAGACTTTATACACATTTACACACGATCAATTAGTTCTTAACATGTTGCGAGCTTACTTGTGTTATCATTTTGGTAATGACAAATTGATAATTTTGGCGCTCTTAAATAACAAATATTCTATTTATTCTAATCAGTTTCTTGTCTTGTTTGCAGTGAATCTTGAGCTCTTCTAGTGCACACTCATAGACTTCTGTAGAATTCGGGCTTAGAGATTCTTTGTTGGGTTTTATTTGTTTCTTTCTATTTCATCTTTTGTACTTATCGTCCAAGTTGCTGCTGTATTTATACTCATATTTTTGGGTGAATCATCTTAAGCTTCTGTTTAGAATGGGCTGATTTCGTTTTGCTAATGGATGGGTACATGAGGCAATTGCTGCTTTATTGAATAGTACAGTAATTGGAAAGTTCTTAACCTTTTACGTTGTTGAATGGCAGACTAGAGCAAAATTTTCACTTCCTCAACATCCATCTCTGTTTTGGAGGAAGATGGTGCTTGATTAAGGGTTCTCTTTGATCCTTGTTATTGAACATTTGGAATTTTTTTGGGTTTTATGATGACTAATAATTGTTCATGAATATACATAATGAGTATTAGTTTACAACAGCCCTAATTATGATTTCAATAAATTAATCTTAATAACTAATATCACTAACCTACGCTTCTAACAGGTTGGACAATGTTTTTGGGGCTTTGTTCATGAAGAGATTGATTTCTATGCCTTGCATTTTTAATGCTGTATTATGTTCCCTTAGCAATTAGCTTAAACTTTTTGGTTTATAGAAACAAATCAGTGACAGTAAGTAATGGCATCATTCAAGAAAAGGATTCAAAACCCTGTATGTGCTAGGAGGCATGGGAGAGGAGGTTGAAATGGACCAAAACATTTCTTTATATCATTTTAAACAATCCAAACAAAATTTACATTATTCTTTCTTTTCTTTTCTCCCGCTACCCCTCTGAATCTCTCAATCAAACCCCTCTGAATCTCTCAATCAAACGGAGCTTAAATTCACTGTCTATAAGTGGAGGGTAAGGTCAGAATTTTTCAGGACAATGTCAAGAATCAAGAGGAGTGATTAGGATTCCAAATCCTCTCTTGTGCATAGAAGGGGATGGAAGAAGATCGGATTTAGATTCTGTCCAGGTATCTCCCTGCCATCGTCTTCAAGCATCCCTCCAACAATAAAAATTGTGTCACATCATCATTTTTATAACTAGCCTTTCATATTTTTATTTTATACCCCACTTAATCTAATCAGGATGGTGATGTGTTGTTTTTTTATTTGTTAAATGTAGGTAAAAACAAAGGGCTAGAAATTTTCTGCCACCTCTGTTCATCACAAATTTTGTTGGTAAATTTTGTTTTTGATTTTATTGAGCTCTTTAGGAACTATATAGGTATTAGGGTTGGTTTATGTTGAGTATAAAAGGAATCCACATTTTCCCGTCGTTGATGAAATTTTCCATTATCAATGGTGAATTTCGTTATTGTAATAAAATTCACCATTAGCAATGAAATTCACAATTGTAAAGAATATTGAAGAATCATATATATATATATATATATTCTTAGTTAGTACTCACACATGCATGTGTCTAGGGAGACTTGAACTCCTAACTTATTTTGAAAAGTAAATGTTTGATACTGTTTGGCCTATGGGTGGCAAATTACGATACGACAACATGATATAAGCTGGGTTTGGGTCATAAAAGGGTCGACCCGTTTACTCAACCGTGTCGAGTTAGGATTGAGGAGTTCAATTTGTGTAACTCATTTATTAACCATTTAACTCAATATGTTATAATCGTGAATATGACCTATGTAACATGATATCTGTTTAAACTCAATTATTATGGATAGTTAAGTCATTTCAACATAAACCTTATTAATGTTTTATAATTTTTTTTTTTTTTAAATATTTGGGTTAATTATGACAATTTTTTTATTTTTATTATTTAGTATTTGATTAAATATATAATATCTCGTTTTGATAAATATGTCATTAAACGGGTTAACACATTTACCTATTTAATAAACGGGTTGGGTTAGTATTGAGAATTTTTAATACGATTATTAAATAGGTTGTGTTTGTATATGAATTTACCTATTTAATATAATATTCTTATATCGACACGATACGATACGAATACGACTCATGAATACAAATTGTCACCCCTAATTATGTCATTAGCCCATTGATTGAAGTTTTATATGCCGAGTATTATTTTTTGACCAAATTAATTTCTCTTTTATATTTGTTTGTTGCCTCTCTGTTTTTTTTTTTTTTTTTTTTTTTTTCAGTTAAGAAAACTTGCAATCAAAATAGATGTGACACGGTAAGAGTTTGAATCATCAAAATTATACACGTGTCAAATTTGGGCACAAACTCGCAACCTCTGTGATGATTCTTTTTTCCAATATTTATGAGTACCATGGTTGGCATGCCTGATTGACCGGGACTAAACAAAGACTTACCTCCAAAGAGCCAATTGCTAAATTCTATTTGGCGGGATAAGTCTCTTAACATTTTACTTTTTGTGGCATCCCTTTTTCAAGTCACTTTTTGGTCCGTCCACCCATTTCATTCATCTCTCCGAACAAATTGGTTGCTGGATAGTTGGGTCCTGGATCTTGTCTTGCTTACCTACATTCCATTCTCCACGGTTTCTTCTTCTTCTTCTTCTTCTTCTTCTATTTTTTTAATTTTATTTTTGGGATTGTGTATTTTTTTATTTGTATTTTTTTAAAGTTAGTATTAAATCAAGATAAAATCTTGGTGGTGTGAATTGGTGTCTCTGGTTAGATATATGAAGGTATAGTGATGGATGATGAGGATGGTTTCTGTGGGGTCGATCCTATACCCATTCAATCACAGGGCATATGGTCAAAAAGTAATGCCAAAGGCTTTCTATATCATGATTTGGTGCGACTTCAAATACAACTAGCTCTAATGTTCACCTTTTCTCAATCTGTACATAAATTGCTCAAGCACTGCCATTTTGCCCGCCTCGTCTCTGAGACCTTGGTATGCCCTCTCTCTCCATTTCTATGGTCACATCAAATTTTACAAATTTTTGCCTGCACTCACGGGATTGCCATTAGTTTTCATTCTTGTTTTCAAACAAGAAGAAAAGTCCATTTACATTTAAAGAATGAAACATCTGCCAAGTGTTTGTGATTGTATCACTGAGAGTTCTATATATATATTTGTATTATATTTTTTGTGATGATTTTTGGTGTCAACAACCTGCAGGCTGGTATAGTACTAGGACCAACTGTTTTAGGTTTGGTCCTCCCAAGTGTTGAAGAGATATTGTTCCCTGAAGAAGGATGTATTTTTGTTGAAATGTTAACGAAACTCGGGTACATGTTCTTTATGTTCCTGATGGGAGTGAAGATGGATCCAAGCATGGTTTTGAAAGTTGGGATAAAGGCCTGGGCTATAGCCACTTTTTCGATTGTAGTCCCCCTAGGATACGCCACGTTTGTCTCTCAAACATTGCTTCCGGGCAAGGTACGTAACAAGAGCAAGCACCCAACCACTAGATTTGTGATAGTAACAGAAACCATAAGCTCATTTCCTGTCATTGCCTGCCTCCTCATTGACCTCAAAATCGTGAACTCTGAGCTGGGGCGTATTGCTTTGGCATCAGCATTGATTAGAGATATACTGAACACAACTTTCGTATTTCTTACAAACTACCTTTATTGGATTGCCTCGGTAGCAAATTGGCTTGTGGCTTGGCTAACACTGTTTTTCTCTCTCGCTTTTATTTCCACCATTGTGTTCGGCCTTTATCCATTGTTTTTGTGGATTATCAGACAGACTCCAGAAGCGAAACCGGTGAAGTCAGTGTACATCAGTCTCATTTGCTTTGCGGTTCTTGGCTCGGCCATTGCCAGTGACAATTTGGGAATGATGTACCCGTTTGGTCCTTTTGTACTCGGCTTGACTGTGCCGGCAGGGCCACCTTTAGGATCAACACTGGAGAAAAGGTTGGGTACATTCACAATGGGGTTGCTTACCCCGTTACTACTAACCTACATCGGAATGAAAATAAACTTGACTGAAATGCATAGTATGAGATCCATTGTTGCAATACTGCTAGCCTACGTCATTGGTTTCACAATAAAAGTCATAGCAGTTTTTCTTCCAGCATTGTTATGCAAAATGTCTGTCAAAGATGCTATCGCTCTAGCCCTCATCATGAGTACCCAAGGCATCGTGGAGTTGGCTGGATATGTCACTTTTGTGCAAACCGAGGTACTTAATAAATCTTGAAAAGCATTTTCCTAGTTATATATACAATCTATTCATCAATTATGCTGGCTTTTTAGTTTTTTATTTTTTATTTTTATTTATTTTATTTCTTTCGATTAATAAAAATGAGTGAGAACAAAATTTCCATTTTTAGTTTTTTGTTGTTATGCCTATATGAACTTTTGATGAACTTGATCTCTCCAAGTCTCTGCTAATTGGGATATGCAAAACTTGCCCGCAAAGCCTTGTAGACTTGCTAAACTACAGTTTCGTTTAATCTGTGATCAAACTCGAAGTCCAACAGCTTTTGTTAAACTTGGACAAATGTGACTCCAACTTGGCAAATTGTGTGCAACATTTGGTTGCAGGTTGGTCTGTGCTCAAGCTAGTTCATTAGCCACTGGAAATGTGTGTAAACCATGAATTCCTTGAAACCAATTCGAACAATGCAGCTTAATTGACAAGTCTTTTAATTGACATATGTTTATTTTAATCATCTTGACATGCTTCTTTATATAAGATATTTACATATGTTTGGCTTCGTTGGTAAAAGACTAATAACATTCCCTCTCTCTCTCTCTAAAATTGAAATGCAGACATTAAGTGAAGAAACCTATGCCTTGGTGGCCTTGTCTGTATTATTAACAGCAGTGGTCGTACCCTTTCTTGTGAGATCTGTCTACGACTATTCAAGGACATATATTGGCTACCAGAAAAGGAACATTTTACACTCCACAGACAACGAAGAGCTCCGAATAGTTGCCTGCGCCCATAAACAGGACGATGCCATGGGCATCATAAAGGTTCTAGAAGCTTCTAATCCTACCAAACATAGTCCCATTGCAGTATTTGCTCTCCACCTGGTGGAGCTTCTTGGCGGAACCTCCCCGGTCTTGATTAACCACCAGTTACGCCAAAAGACTACTTCTTTATCGAGCTCTCGTTCCCAAACTATTATTGACATCTTCAATAAGTACGAGCAGCACAACTCGGGTTTGGTCAATTTGCAAGCCTTCACTGCAATCTCAATGCCCAAGTTCATGCATGATGACATTTGCTTGCTCGCCTTCGACAAGTTGGCTTCCTTGATAATACTTCCATTCCATAAGAAATGGAGTTCCCAAGGGAGAGTGATTTTTAACAACAACGTCTTGAAGAACATAAACAGTAAAGTAATGGACATGGCCCCTTGCTCGGTGGGCGTCCTTGTAGACAGGGGCAAAGTAAACCGTGCAGCAACAAAATCATTGTCTTCAATGTATCGCGTGGCTATGATCTTCCTGGGAGGTGATGATGATCGCGAGGCACTAGCTTACGCCAAACGCATGGCGAACTCCCCATGGGTTCACTTGACAATTTTCCGGATATCCCAGTTGGAGAACAACACTCGTGAGGCAAATTGGGAATCCATTCTTGACACAGAGACTTTGAAGGACGCAAGACACAAGTGTTCAACCAATGGTAACGTAGTGTACAGGGAGGAAAAGGTGAAAGATGGACCAGAAACGGCTTTTTTGCTTCATTCAGTTGGGGAAGATTATGACCTTATCATGGTGGGGCGTCGCCACAAATCGCACACGAATCTACTGTCAGGCCTAATAGAATGGGCTGAGTTGCCAGAGCTAGGGGAAATCGGAGATCTACTCGCTTCCTCAGAAATTCGTAGACCAGTTTCAGTCTTGGTGGTGCAACAACAGCTCATGCAAAAGAAGTCGAAGTAGTCATTCCCTCCTTGGAACTTGGAAGTGCTAGTTTAGATGCTAAAATCTAAAGGTACGTCAGAAAAACCCTAACAGTGGAAGCAGTGTATATAGTAAATCTCTTACAAATAGAAGAAAAAGAAAGCATACCTTTCATGTTTTGAGATAACTTGAAGTAATTTTCCATATAATTTGTGCTTAAAGGCAATGGGCTCAGATGTGGCATATGCCATTGAACAATGATTTCAAGGATTTATTGCACTGCCATTGATACTCTCTATCTACACAAACATGCACACACATATTTGCACACACATATGCATTGCTAGATGTATATCTATTTCTGTTAAGTATAAATTTTCATCCATTAATTAACAGAACTAAGTTCTCCGATTTTGATTAGCTAAATACCTTTTCAACTTCCCTCAAAAGAATAACAATATGGCATTCACATTTTTCACTAATGTGTCTATGATTTTCATAAACAGTATATAATTGCTTTAGGATTGTCTTTTACCTAATAATAATAATTAAAAAAAAATAAAAAAATAGAACAAAAAGTTTTACCTTAGAAGATTACCTTTTAGTTTTCAGAAACTTTGAACCTGAAATAAATCGTAGTTAAGTGCGTGCCTGGTTGACTTTTAGGATCCACTGCAACAAAAAGCTTTGACAGTCTTGAGGCAATGTAATCACGAAACCGAAGGGACAACTGGATCAAGCTCGCCATGTATCAGAGATGAACATCCCAACTTGTGGATTCAAAGACAGCGACTTATTTTAGTAGCTGGCATCCATTGTTATACACTGCAAAATGGCTGCGTGGCTAAGCAAACGAAGAACAGAGAAAGAAAGAGAAGAGTGATTACATCCTTTCACAATTTTGATTCGAAAATTGTCTTGTCTTTTATTTTCTGTAATTGCATTGAGAAGTATAAACGACCACCCATTTTTCCAATGGAGTAATTATTGCGAAATGTATCAGCTATGTACTGTGCATGTGAATCAACACTGCGAAAAAAGATATTCTAATCTCATTTCGTCGTCGTCATCATCTTTGCGTAGATTAAAATAATATTTTCATATAAATTAAAGTGTTTAATCACTTAATTTCTGCACCTGAATTTTAATATTGAAGTCTATTACAAAGTGATCCATGTTATGAAATTATATGAGATTTATAGAATTATAGTATGCGGTTACCTTCACATTCTTGAATTTTCTTGGATCATGAAAACGTTTGAGCAGTGAATTTTCTTATCATGCATCACAAACAACAAAATATGTCGTTTCTACCCTTTTGTTAACACCGTTCAAATGGTTTTCTCATACTCTAACCCATCTCTCATGCATCCATTTTAGATTGAATAACAAATTTTGTTTGGGTCAAAAACCGATCTCCGCTGCTTCATCTACATCCACAGCTCATCTTGTAAATCACCTAGTGGTCTCTATAAATACATGAACATCGAAATTAGTTTGGAATTTGTTTTGATCTTCCATCCACCCACCTCTACATTAAGATGGAACTTAATATTTCAAGCTTCATCATATGTATATATAATCATAACAATGCAAAATGAAAACTTAAACCTAGATTGAGAGATGGAGGAAGACTGATTTTCTTTTGGTGGAGACTCAATTTATTTATTTATTTATTTTTTGCTTCTTCCAATAGATAAATAAATAATTAATAAAATACTTTTTAAACTGTGATCGTGGATCAACATCGTTTGTTTAATCATTTTCCAATAACAAAAACTAATATAAACATCCAAAGTATACCGTATCTATATTCAACTTTGATTAATTTGATGAAGATGGAAAACTATTGACAATTCAAAAAATATATTTGTGAATACTAAAACTTTTTCTACTCCAACGATCCACACTCTTTTTGTGGAGCACAACATTGTCTTTGAGACTTTGACAGTGTTTTCAATCTTGGAAATGGTCATCATTTCTTTCATCACTCTTGATTGTTGTTGAAGATTTATCTCAATATATTCGTTCCTTGATCTTAACCAATCAAGATGCTGTCACGTGGGTATTTATAATAATTTAGCATTTGAATTGAAATGATATATCAAATTCTTATCATGAGTCCATGTGAAAAAAATATTCAAAGTTAGGAACCTCAATAAAATAAAATAAAATTCAGTAAAAAGAAAGAAAGAAGGCAAACCCACAACTTTGAGAACAAAATAAATACAGCAAAAAGAATCTATAATATATATACAAGGTTAAATACATTGTTGTTAGAATTTGCATATAATTTTTTTGTCGCAAGTATAGATTAGGAAAAAAAATTAAAACAGTTAAACTGGTGTTAGGCACAATCCATACATACCCAATCACGGTTTCGATGTGGGTCCTATCTCTTTCTATACAAGCAAATGGGATGGGATCTTTGATTGCTGTCGTCTGTACCCCAAATTGAACTCTCTCCCTCACGCTGCAAAGGAATGATTAAGGGAGACTTTCAATATATATACATACAATATATATACATATGTATATATATATATATATATATATATTATATGTATATGCACGTGTAATTGCTTATGAGATTTCGATGCTTGTTTGGTTGTTTTGAATGTAATTTTGATAATTTGAATTTTATGTTAATTTTGCAGGTGTGGAAGTTGATTATGTTCTGAAGTCTGTTTGATTCGGCTGAAATTTCACGTTTGTAATTGAAACAAAATATTGTATTGTTGTATTCCATTTGATATATATAGAGAAATTTTTTTTTAGAGAGAGAGAGAGAGAGAGAGAGAGAGTATTTTGATTTTGTATATGAGAAGCAAGGCAGCCAGCCCATATTCATGGCGTTAAGATATATATAGAAATTAAATTGCTTCCATACGTGGAGCACTGTGGGCCTCTCGATTAAGGTCTCAATATACAAGCTTCATTGCTGGACGTACACAGTTGTTAGTTGTTATTAGTTTTTGTGGTTAACCATATTTACAACTCCAAATTCAAGAACTTCTTCATTGTGATCTTTCCTTTATTTATTTTTCGTCTGTTTAATTTTGTATGTACCCTTTGTTTTCCGGTATAATTTCATTTCCATAGAGCTAGCTAGAATTGTTCATATCCATGGAAGAAGATCGGACAAAGGTACTGCCCGGCCCAGACAATGACGTCTGCGCAGCTCAGCTTTTGCCGCTCCATTCACCCGGCGTATGGAACCTAACAAATTCGAACACCATTCTCCGTTATCTTTTGCCAACGCTTCACTTGCAATTGGCTATTATCTTCATCCTCACTCAATCTCTCCACATGTTGTTGAGACGCTTCCATGTGTCCCGGACCGTCACCGAGATCCTTGTATTTTTCCATCTCTCCCTTTCTTCTATAATATATACTTGTATAAATGTTCTTTGTATAATTTGTTCAATGTTAATCATGTTTTGCATGCATTTTTTCACACACACACACACACATATATATATATATATATATATATTGCAAAGTACGTACATGTTTTAATTCTCCCATGCATTCCCTTAATTAAACGCTCATATATCTGTTTGATTATTGATGGTCAAAAGCATTATCCTTTAAATCATGAAGTCAGCTTGCAATTGAGGATTCAACCCAATTATACGTCCATAAGTGTGTGTTGGTACTTATCATTTATTAATTAACATTTTCATACGATTTTGATTTCAATATTCTGCAGACTGGTATAATACTAGGACCGACTTTTCTGGGACAAATTCCGGGGTTTACCGCAACATTTTTCCCCATAGAAAATACGTTTTTACTGGACTCGTTAGCGAAAACTGGCTTCGTTTTATTCGTGTTCCTCATGGGAGTGAAGATGGAACCAAGCATGGTGATGAGAACTGGTAAAAAGGTGTGGACTACAGGATGTGCTTCGGTCTTACTTCCCATATTTATGGGCATGATCTTTGCTACATGGATGGAGGATTATATAAACTTCACAGCCAGACCAACTATCAATTACATTATATTATTACAAACCATAAGCCCATTTCCTGTCATTGCTTGCCTCCTCAATGACCTAAAAATCACAAACTCTGAGATCGGCCGCGTTGCTTTAGCTACAGGATTGATCAGGGAGTTAATCAGTTTAGCACTTCATACTCCCCTCAACTATACTAGAGTTTCAGCACAAGGCGGGTCATTTATGACCGGGGGACTAACCCTACTTCTCTATATATTTTTCATCATTACTATCGTCATCATCCTGCGCCCAATGTTTCTATGGATCATTAAACACACACCCGAAGGTAAGCCAGTGGACACGATCTACATTGGTTTCATTTCTTCCGGGGTCCTCCTCTCCTCCATAATCTGTTACTTCTTAGGCACTCAGATGTTCCATTTTGGTCCGCTCATACTCGGCCTGGCTGTTCCTGTCGGACCACCTCTAGGATCCGCACTGGTAGACAGGTTCGAAACCCTTTCCACGGGTATACTTACGCCATTGTATATGACTTTCTGTGGCATGAGAACAAATTTTCTTATTATACAAAACTTAAGAATTTTGTCTATGTTAAGGACCATCCTACTTGTTGGTACTCTAACCAAATTCATAGGGTGTTTCATTCCTTCATTGATGTGGAAAATGCCTCTCAAAGATGCAACTACCCTTTCACTCATCCTCAGTGCTCAAGGCGTTGTCGAAATGGCCGTTCTTCACAGCTACTTGCAAAATAAGGTACTTAACAACCCTTTTTCACTCATCTATCTATATATGCTTTTTCATTGAACTTGTTCTTCTTCGAGTTTGTAGATGAACCAAAAAATTGTACTTACAACTCAATTTTGAACTAGTTTGTTCATTTATTTGTACAATTTAGCATTCATGAGCTTGTGAAAGTAAATGCTTATTTTCAGGACATAAGGCTTAAAAGGATATTCCAAATTTCTATTTAGTACATCATCAATATTTATACTTCAATTAATAAACTGTTATCATCTTATTCAACAAGACTAATAACATCCTCTCTCTCTCTCTCTCTCTCAAATTGAATCACAGACATTAAGTGAAGAAGCTTTCGCCATGGTTACCCTATCAGTCTTAATAACAGCAGTGATTGTACCGTATCTTGTGAGATTTTTGTACGACTATTCGAAGACATATATAGGCTACCAGAAAAGAAATATTCAACGGTCAACAGACAATGCCGAGCTGCGAATATTTGTGTGTGTCCATAGACAAGACGACGCCATAGCGGCCATTAAGCTACTTGACATTTCCAATCCTACACGAGAAAGTCCTCTGCTAGTCCATGTACTCCACCTCATGGAGCTCAAAGGCCGAGCCACCCCACTCTTAATCAACCACAAACTCGGCCAAAAGATATCCGCTGCTTCTCACTCACGGAAGATCATCGACGTTTTCGATTACTACGAGAATAAATTAGCAGGGTTGGTCAGTGTGCATGCCTTCACTGCAATATCAATGCCAAAGTTCATGCACCAGGACATTTGTTCGCTAGCCTTCGACAAGTTGATGTCTCTGGTAATACTTCCGTTTCATAGGAAATGGAATTCTCAAGGCAAAATGATTGTGGACAACAATATCTCGAGGTCTATCAACCTTCAGGTCATGGAGTTGGCCCCTTGTTCGGTTGGCATTCTTGTTGACCGTCGCAAAATACAGCGCACCGCGCCAGTTTCGCCACTGTCTCGTGTGGCTGTACTCTTCTTGGGAGGTGACGATGATCGTGAGGCGCTGGCTTATGCTAAACGGATGGCGCAATCCCCAGCTGTTCACTTGACAGTTCTGCGGCTAGCGGCGGTGGAGAACACGGGTGAGGAAAATTGGGAGACCATCCTTGACACAGAGAATTTGAAGGACATAAGGCTGCAAAGTTCACTTAGAGGTAATGTGATGTATAGAGAGGAGAAGGTTTCCGATGGACCGGGCACGGCTACGATAGTGCATTCCATGGAGGAAATTTACGACCTCATCATAGTGGGGCGGCACCACAGATCGGATTCACCGGTACTGTCAGGCCTGTTGGAGTGGGCTGAGGTGCCGGAGCTTGGGGCAATCGGAAATCTACTCGCATCTCCAGATGTTAGTCAACCAGTTTCAGTCTTGGTGGTGCAACAGCAGTACACCAAGTATAAGCTAAAGTAGCCATTAAGTATTTTTGGGTAAATAAGTAGCAATTAAGTTGAGATGCTAAATTGTACAGCAGTACATGTATTTCAATTTACACAAAACATAGGAATATTATTGTGTAAAACAATGGGCAATAATAATTCAATTATGTTTTAAAATGAAAAAAATATGGTTACATTAAATTTTACAAATTTCTTCCTGCATTCATGGCATTGCCATTAATTTTCATTTTGAGTGGTTGGTCCTAGAATGCCATTGTTTTCAAACAAGAAACAAGGCCCATTTTCATTTGAAGATCAAAATATCTACTAATCGTTTGTGATTGTATCACTGAGCATTCTATAAATACATATGTGTGTGTATTATATATTTTGTGATGAATTTTGGTGTGAACCTTCGGGCAGGTATAATACTAGGACCTACTGTTTTAGGAGTACGTGATCCTCCCAGTGTTGAAGATGCATTGTTAATTCCCTGAAGATGCACCTTGATCGATCATCACTGAAATGAATTCGGCCAAGGTTGTATACAAGAGTACTAAGCTACCAACCATTAGTTTTGTAATAGCAACAAGAACGGTAAGCCCATTTCCTGTCGTTGCCTGCCACCTCATTGACCCCAAAATCATGAACTCCGAGCTGGGGGCGTATTGCTTTGGCATCAGAATTGATAAGGAATATACTGAACACAGCATTCTTACTTCTAGTGGCTTGGCTAGCATTGTTTTGGGGCGTGACTTTTATTTCCACCATTGCGTTCGGGATCCAATGTTTATGTGGATTATCAGACACACTTCAGAAAGGAAACCGTTCTTGCCTCAGCCATTGCATACTGATGTGGGAATTGCAATATTGGTAGGTGTAACGGGCAGGGGTAGTGCTACATACCTACTTATTTATTCCTCTTTCACTTTTTATTCAGATTTGATACACGACAAGTACTCCTAGTAACATTCTCTCTTACCCAAACTTACAATACCCTTGTTGTGGTTGGACCAGTACTCTGCCTACCCGGGTGGGCAAACCCAGAAGTCTCCAAGTTCAGCGGTTGACGTGATACTGGATGAAGGACTGGGTTTGATTCTAATACCAATTGTAACGGATTGACACTTAACCATTTACCCAAAAACTTAAGTTGTTAGGTAGTGCTACATTGTAACGTCTCAAAACTAATACTTTTTTTTTAAAAAAAAATTCGGCATAACCTCCCCTAAAAATATGCCTATCACAACCTGCTTAATTGCATTTTTAACCTGTCACGGCTCAAATTCCGAATTCACGGCAATAGTAGATGATAATACACAATCAAATGACCTCGATAATACCTCAAACTAGTATTACTCTCCCCATGCATCAATAAGGTTTACATGATATCAAACTCACATCCAAAATATCATCTAGTAACATAATTATATTACCTAACCATGGTTTTGAAAAATAAATACACATTACTGTACTTTTGGGGCCTTACAAAAATGGGAGATATACAAAAGATACAAAATGAGCTCCAAGTCATCCTTAAGCTTGTGGAAGATCGGCATCCACTACCTCCTTACCGGTTCCTGGAAAATGTTAAATAAAATGGGGTGAGCATAAAGCTTAGTAGAGAGTACCTAAGACGCACCTCTTGTAGCCCCGTGAATCCAAACAAAGCATAGGCCAATAGGAAGAGAGGGTCATGCAAAATGAGGGAAACACATATTAAATTCTAATTCCAAACAATCATATGTAAAATGCCATGAATGCTAGATATGCGTGTCACTCCCAATTTCTTAAAAAACAACCATACTTTTCAAAATGTTAATATAACGTACCCGCCCTTTGGTAATCCCGTAGCGACACGAGAGGAGGATTGGCTAGTGTCCCTGACCCTTGGTAACCCCGTGGCGTCATTATGGGGCCCAGCTAGCTCAACCACGCTAGGGCGACTCCCTAGTCCCCTCTAGGCTATATTAACCTCCGGCCCTTTGGTACCCCCGCGGCGACCGGGTTTCTCAAAAAAAAAAACTTTTTCAACAAAGCTTTCCCGAAAATCCCCATTCTTTCATTTTTCAAAAATCATTTCCATACGTGCAATCCCCAATGATGAATTCATGAATGCCACATCCTTTCAATGTTGTAATATAAGGGATTTCTAACATTTGTCATGCCGTGACAATATCATAAAATGAGAAATTTAATACCACAATTTACCACACATGCTCACAACAATCAACTAAATATTTAGCATTATAATAAGCATGATAAATCAACCATTTATCACAATTTCCATACAATCCAACAAATACACATAGATACATGTTTCACATACACAATTAAATCACTTAAGGAGTAATCCATCTAAATTAAGCATGCTTATCACATAAGTCAACAAACACACATATATAAAATCTTTATATGCACCATTAAATCATTTTTAAAGCAATCAACCTTAAATCAAGCATGTTTGGCCAAAATTCTAGAGGAATAACTCACTAAGGTACAAGAAAAGTGTGAATTAGACACCTTTACCTCTAATTGAGCAAAAACCCCAATTTTCTTCACAAACCCTAGAAATGGGTCCTAAGATTCGAACTCCAAGGAGTGCACTAAATCTGAAATCGCTTGTATGGATGTGTAGAGCTTGACACGAGCTTCGTTTTGTCTTAAACGACACTCAATTTCGATAAGAAATGAGATCAAGATCTTGCTTCAAAGTTTTGGAAATCAAAATGAAAAGAAAAAACAGAGAGGAAGAGGGGAAGAGAGAGGCGCACGGGAGAGAAGGAGAGAAATGAGACCATTTGTGGTCTCTTGGCCCTTAGTTGGTTTAATGGTAGGTCCCACCACCTTTTATTTTCTTTTTTTCCTTTAACTTTTTGCTTAAATTTGAGCCATAACACAACATAATACACATATACATACACACAATTATATATACACTTATGCACATAAATACACAGACATTACATTCTCCCCAACTTAAAAGGATTTTGTCTCCGAAATCAAGACATACCTGAGGAAGAAAACAACGCTGGGTACTTGGACCGAACCTCCTGTTCGAGCTCCCAAGTAGCTTCCTCGACTCCGTGGTGTTTCCAAAGGACTTTCACCATTGGTATCGTCTTGTTCCTCAACTCCTTCTGTTGTGTGTCAAGAATCTGAACTGGTCCTTCCTCATAGGAAACATCCTCATCAATGTCTACATCTACCCAACTCAAAATGTGAGATGGATCTGGTTCGTACTTCTGTAACATCGATACATGGAAAACATTGTGGACCCTATCTAACTGTGGTGGCAAAGCAAGCCTGTAGGCAACCTCTCCTACTCGGTCCAAAATCTCAAACGGTCCAATAAATCGTGGCGACAACTTGCCACTTTTTCTGAATCTCATCAATCCTTTCCGTGGAGAAACTCGTAGAAAAACGTGGTATCCCACTTCAAAGGATAACGGTCGTCTCCGCTTATCCGCATAGCTCTTCTGTTGGCTCTGAGCTGTAAGTAACCTCTGTCTTATCAACTTAATCTTCTCAGTGGTCTCGAGTACAATGTCGGGTCCTAAGGCGGCTGTCTCACCTACCTCAGTCCAACAAACAGGAGACCTACAAGGTCTACCATACAACGCCTCAAATGGAGCCATCTGGATGCTCGCTTGATAACTGTTGTTGTAGGCAAAGTCAATAAGTGGAAGGTGATCCTCCCAACTACCTCCCAAATCAAGTACATATGCCCGAAGCATATCCTCCAAAATCTGGATAGTACGCTCCGACTGACCGTCCATCTGTGGATGGAATGCCGTACTAAGATGCAACGCTGAACCAAACGCTACTTGAAGTCCTTCCCAGAACTTCGAAGTGAACTTAGCATCCCTATCTGACACAATGGTTATAGGAACTCACATAAAGAACACCAAGCTTCTCTGCATCATCTGTTGCCTTAATAGGCAAAAAGTGAGCCGTCTTGGTCAATCTATCAATGATGACCCATACGGCCTCATTGCCCCTCCGTGACCTTGGAAAACCTGTCACAAAATCCATAGCAATATGCTCCCATTTCCATTGCGCTACAGGTAATGGTTGCAACAAACCAGCTTGCCTCTGATGCTCGGCCTTCACCTGCTGCAGGTAAGGCATCTAGCCACAAACTGTGCAACATCATTCTTCATCCCGCTCCACCAATACTGACGTCTTAAATTGTGATACATCTTGGTACCACCTGGATGAACTGCAAAGCGGGAAGTGTGAAACTCCCGTAGGACATCCTCATGACAAACTGTGGGAACCACCAACAAGCCCCTGAACCGTAGACCCCCATCTGCATGCAAGGCCCAATCTTTCACTGTCTCACCACTAGAGATCAAAGCGTGGATGGCATCTAAGTCCGGGTCCTGTCTCCGTGACTCAATTACTCGTACAACAAGAGTAGGCTGAGCCACAAGACTAAATAAGAATGCCGACTCACTGCAACCATCATCATCAAAACACTGTAATTCCATCTCTGCCAGATCTTCAAGCATCTTCCACTTCCGAATAGCTAAACTGGCCAAAGTTCCACGAGATTTTCGGCTTAAGGCATCAGCTACAACATTTGCCTTGCCCGGATGATACTGCAAATCAAAGTTGTAATCTTCCAAGTACTCAACCCATCGTCTCTGTCTGTTATTCAAGTCCTTTTGGGAGAAAAGGTACTTGAGACTTTTGTGATCTGAAAATACCTCGAATCTCTCACCATAAAAATAGTGTCTCCAACACTTCAAGGCAAACACAACTGCCGCTAACTCCAGATCATGAGTAGGGTAGTTAAGCTCGTGAGTCTTCAACTGTCGAGACCCATAAGCCACTACTCTACCATCCTGCATCAACACACACCCCAAACCATCACGTGAAGCATCACAATAGATCACATAACCCAAGCCACGCTCAGGTATCACCAACACTGGCGCTGTAGTCAATCTCGTCTTCAACTCCTGAAAAGATGAATCACAGGCCTCATTCCAGACAAACTTGACCCCTTTCCGGGTCAAACGGGTCATAGGAGCTGCCAAAAGGGAGAAATCCTTCACAAATCTCCGATAATAACCCGCTAAACCAAGGAAACTGCGGATCTCAAACACATTCTTGGGTCACTCCCAAGTCAAAACTGCTTCAACCTTTGATGGATCAACTGATACTCCACCTTCTGAAACAACATGCCCCAAAAACTTCACCTCCTGTAGCCAAAACTCACATTTCTCGTATTTGGCATACAATCGGTGTTCCCGCAAAATCTGTAAAACAATGCTCAAATGGACCTCGTGATCTTCCCGAGTCTGTGAGTACACAAGAATGTCATCCACGAAAACTACCACAAACTGGTCCAAGTAATCGTGAAAGACGCGGTTCATCAAGTCTATGAATGCCGCTGGCGCATTAGTCAAGCCAAAAGGCATAACAAGGAACTCATAGTGTCCATACCGTGTACGGAATGCTGTCTTCGGGATATCCTCATCCCTAACCCGCAACTGATAATAGCCAGACCTCAAGTCAATCTTCGAGAAACAACTGGCTCCCCTCAACTGATCAAACAAATCATCTATCCTTGGCAAAGGATACTTGTTCTTGATGGTGGCATGATTCAACTTCCGATAATCAATGCACAACCTCAACGAACCATCTTTCTTCTTAGCAAACAAGACCGGTGCGCCCCACGGTGACACACTCGGTCAGATGAAACCTTTCATCCTCAAATCATCAAGCTGCCTCTTCAATTCTTCCAATTCAACTGGTGCCATACGATACGGTGCCATAGAAATCGGCGCGGTACCTGGCATCAAATCAATAGAGAACTCCACTCTTCGGTGTGGAGGCAACTCAGTCAAATCCTCCGGAAACACGTCCAGAAAATCACAAACAATCGCAGGATAATCCTCTTTCCCAACATCATCTTCTTCGGCTATAAGGCTAGCCAAGAAGTAATCACCATGACTTCGTCCACGAACTCCATAAAATGATGAAATGTGGAAATCACTCCGATCTCCCACGAAAAAGAAACAGTCTCCCTCGGGAGTGCAAACTGTAACCCTTCCTCTGTAACAGTCGATCGTGGCATGAAATGAAGCCAACCAATCCATCCCGAGAATGACATCAAAGCTAGTCATCTCCAGGAGGATAAGGTCAAACACAAAGGTCCGCCCGGCTATCATAATGGAGCAATCCCGCACAACTCGGCTCAATGACACTGAAACCCCAACTGGCGTATCAACACATAACGCCCGATCCATGAAACTAACCTCTAACCCCGATGCAAGTGCAAATGATGATGAAATGAAAGAATGAGATGCACCAGAGTCAAACAAAACACGGGCCCAACAACCAAACACTGGAAATATACCTCGAAGAACTGACGGTCCAGAAGATGCATCGGTCTGTGCCAGTGAAAAAACACGTCCCTGTGGTACCTGTGCCTGAGGACTGCCAACCTGAACACCTGACTGCTGCACTGACATAGTAGGAGTATCCCTCGTAACTGGCCGTGAACCCTGTGAAGACATGGCAGGCTGTGGTGGTGGCGGTCTGAAACCTGACTGAACTGTAGCCGACTGAGACGGCCTCTGTCGCGACCCCCTGCCACTACCTGTGCCTGCTCCCTGGCCTGGACAATCACGAATCAAGTGACCCTGCTGGCCACACCCATAACAAGCCTTCGGAGCTGACGAAACTGAAGACGATCTCATAGGGCAACTAGACTTGTAATGTCCAGGCTGCTGACACTGATAACAAACAACTGCACTCTTTTCTGACCCAGCTGGCATAGGAGTGGTAGGAGCGGATCGTGCAGTCTGCTGCCCCTGAAACTGAGATGGACCGCCCCTGTTCCTTTTCCAAGAAGATCCCTCTGAAAATGGCCCTGCACCCTTCTTTTGCTTCAACTGTTCTCTTCTTGCATCCTTCTCTCTATTGTCAGCCTCCAGCATCAAAGCCCTTTCCACTGCTTCAGAGTAAACCTTAATAAACTGTGCCGTGATCAACGGCCTCATTCGATCATTAAGACCCGAGACAAACTTCCAAGTCTTGTTAGCTTCATCTCTCACCACTTCTGGAGCAAAACGGGAGAGTGAGGTGAACTTGTTCTTATACTCCGCCACTGACATGTTCCCTTGAATAAGATTATGAAACTGGTCTTGTAACTCCCATCTTTTGGAAAGCGGAAAGTACTTCTCATAAAACAGTTCCTTGAACCTGTCCCAACTCATCTCTTCAATCTTGTACTGGTTGGTGATCGACTTCCACCAAACCTTGGCATCCATAGCAAACTTGTAAGTTGCTAGGATGATTTTCAAGTGATCCTCTGTCACATCCATTGAGGTCAACTAAGTTTCGACTTGATCCATGTAGTTGTCGGCTACCATTGGGTCTGCACCGCCCTCAAACATAACCGGCATCAGCTGAGAAAACCCTTTAATGATCTTGAGACACTTCTGAGCTGGAGTCTCCTCAACTTGAACTGTAGGTTGTGGTACCAACTGCGGCTGAGCAACAATAGTTGCTCTCACAACATTTTGCAACAAACGATTAAACTCCAGTGCCACAGAACCTTTACCCACTTCTACGGGTACGGGTGTTTCAACATTCTTTCTTCTTGGAGGAACAACTCTTGGGGGAATCAAGTCCCTAAGAAGCATGTTCTCATTAACTGGCTCCGCCGGATTGGAGCTAGAGCTCTCACCAACATCGCCCCTTGTTGGCCTAGGGCCAACTTCTCTAGGTTCCTCACGCCGTGACATCGTGCTATAAAATAAGAAAACGATTCAGAAATATGACACTAAGGTCCACTGTGGACGACTCAACAAGAATTAATACCGTACAACATTTAGCATGCAAGACTATGCGAGAAACATTTTAACATAAGCAAGTAAGCACATAGGCAGTTAAGCATGCTCATTTAAATAAGATACCACGTAGCAAGTAATCAAGTAAGCAATACAAACAACATCCCATGCGACTCTATGTAGGCCTCTACCCGTCGTCCTAAAGGTTTTCGAACCTTTGCTCTGATACCAAATTTGTAACGTCTCAAAACTAATACTTTTTTTAAAAAAAAAATCGGCATAACCTCCCCTAAAAATAGGCCTATCACAACCTGCTTAATTGCATTTTTAACCTGTCACGGCTCAAATTCCGAATTCACGGCAATAGTAGATGATAATACACAATCAAATGACCTCGATAATACCTCAAACTAGTATTACTCTCCCCATGCATCAATAAGGTTTACATGATATCAAACTCACATACAAAATATCATCTAGTAACATAATTATATTACCTAACCATGGTTTTGAAAAATAAATACACATTACTGTACTTTTGGGGCCTTACAAAAATGGGAGATATACAAAAGATACAAAATGAGCTCCAAGTCATCCTTAAGCTTGTGGAAGATCGGCATCCACTACCTCCTTACCGGTTCCTGGAAAATGTTAAATAAAATGGGGTGAGCATAAAGCTCAGTAGAGAGTGCCTAAGATGCACCTCTTGTAGCGCCGTGAATCCAAACAAAGCATAGGCCAATAGGAAGAGGGGGTCATGCAAAATGAGGGAAACACATTAAATTCCAATTCCAAACAATCATATGTAAAATGCCATGAATGCTATGATATGCGTGTCACTCCCCATTTCTCAGAAAACAACCATACTTTTCAAACTGTTAATATAACCCGCCCTTTGGTGACCCCGCAGCGACACGAGAGGAAGATTGGCTAGTGTCCCTGACCCTTGGTAACCCCGCGACGTCATTATGGGGCCCAGCTAGCTCAACCACGCTAGGGCGACTCCCTAGTCCCCTCTAAACTATATTAACCTCCGGCCCTTTGGTACCTCTGCGGCGACCGGGTTTCTCAAAAAAAAACTTTTTCAACAAAGCTTTCCCGAAAATCCCCATTCTTTCATTTTTCAAAAGTCATTTCCATACGTGCAATCCCCAATGATGAATTAATGAATGCCACATACTTTCAATGTTATAATATAAGGGATTTCTAACATTTGTCATGCCGTGACAATATCATAAAATGGGGAATTTAATACCACAATTTACCACACATGCTCACAACAATCAACTAAATATTTAGCATTATAATAAGCATGATAAATCAACCATTTATCACAATTTCCATACAATCCAACAAATGCACATAGATACATGTTTCACATACACAATTAAATCATTTAAGGAGTAATCCATCTAAATTAAGCATGCTTATCACATAAGTCAACAAACACACATATATAAAATCTTTATATGCACCATTAAATCATTTTTAAAGCAATCAACCTTAAATCAAGCATGTTTGGCCAAAATTCTAGAGGAATAACTCACTAAGGTACAAGAAAAGTGTGAATTAGACACCTTTACCTCTAATTGAGCAAAAATCCCAATTTTCTTCACAAACCCTAGAAATGGGTCCTAAGATTCGAACTCCAAGGAGTGCACTAAATCTGAAATCGCTTGTATGGATGTGTAGAGCTTGACACGAGCTTCGTTTTGTCTTAAACGGCACTCAATTTCGATAAGAAATGAAATCAAGATCTTGCTTCAAAGTTTTGGAAATCAAAATGAAAAGAAAAACAGAGAGGAAGAGGGGAAGAGAGAGGCGCACGGGAGAGAAGGAGAGAAATGAGACCATTTGTGGTCTCTTGGCCCTTAGTTGGTTTAATGGTAGGTCCCACCACCTTTTATTTTCTTTTTTTCCTTTAACTTTTTGCTTAAATTTGAGGCATAACACAACATAATACACATATACATACACATAATTATATATACACCTATGCACATAAATACACAGACATTACATACATATTCACCTATTTCACTTTTCATCCAAATTCGATGTAGGACAATTATCCCTTATAATAATAGACTATTTTATTGGTTCTTAAAAGTCATATCAGTTCTTGTTTTGGCATATTTATGTAAAATTGTTCATCAGAAATGCTATTGCTCTAGTCCACATCTTGACTCTTGAGTACCCAAGATGTTGTGGAGTTGGCTGGATATGCCATTTACCTACAGAGCGAGGTACTTGCAATAAATCTTGAAAAATATTTTCTAAGTTATATATATAATCTCTATAGCAATTATGCTGGCTTTTTTGTCTATTTATTGTTACGTATATTTGAACTTTGGATGAAATATTTGAACTCTCTAAGTGTAACGGATGGGTGTTTTGCAATCCGCCCCAAAATGTGATAAAAATCAGGAGATATTAAAAGTAATTGATAATAAACAAACACGAAATACAAAATGATAATAAAAGAAATAAAAAGTAGAAAGGATTTTTTAATTAATAAATAAAATCCAATTATAATAATCCCTAACTTTACAACTCCATTAATACTCCAATTAATACAATTTGGGAATCCCATAATAAGAAGACCCCTAAACCAAAACTCAAAATTCTATAATACAAATAAATAATTCTAATATCAAGGAAAAAAATAAAACTCCTAATCTGAAGATATCCGGAAGAATGAATGATGAAGAATGAATGATGAATGAATTCTCTAATTGATTGAGTCCTCATCCCAGGATCCAATGATGACCTGAAATATAACAACAAAGGTGGGTTAAACCTACGAGTAAATCTTTTCTACTACAACCTAATAGAGAACCGATAAGCTAGATCTCTAACCAAAACCATCCCAATAACTATACAGTTATACATTCATATACACATTAATAGACGGTCACCAATGTATAGGGAATCTCAACCAAAATAGACGATGACCACTCAGAACTCACACAAGGCGGTTAAATATCCAATCCTATCTTGGAAATCAATCTCCTATATATACAACACATCACTGGCGATATACACCAATTATAATTATATATAAGATTTTTAAACGATTTATTAAAATATGCAAATTTTATTAAACAATTTTAAACGTTTTAATATGTTTAGGTCACCTTTTCTGTAACGACTGAGAATTGGGGGTTTGGATCGCTAACCGGGTCCTAACCCGACCCAGGAACACACAAGGGTAGTATGGTCATTTCTAAATAATTGAGAGGAGTGGGTTGACTCAAAATGAGTCAAAGGATATCCATTTAGGTCATCACAGCCATATAAACTCATTTCATATGGTTAAAGATGCAAGAACAATATTTTCACATGATTAGCCTCTTCTAATTTAGAAGATTTTTGGTTTAAAATGATCATAACTTCCTCTACAATTGGAATATTTGGATGAGGTTCGTACCATTGGAAATCTGACTCAAACACCTTGAAGTTGGACTCAAATTTGACCCAATTTGGAGTTAAAATGAAAGAGATATAGCTGTTTGAGTCGGGTCAAAACTACAGGTGAACTGAGAGCTTCAGTTAGTAGAATTGAAGGATTAGTCAACTGACGGTGAGGGTCAGTCGGCCAAAACAACGTCTCAGTGTAGCAAACTCTCTGTTTTCTCAATCAGATGGTGGGCCTTGCCAGCCGGCCGACAGGGCCTAGGAGTGACAAAAATGGCCCAGAAATGTATTTTTTTTTTTTTACCTTATTTAAGTACCCAAACAACTTAGGATTCTAATGGCTTCACTTGTGACATTGAATATGGTTAAAACATGTCCCAAAACACCTATAAACATATATAAATTGATTAAATAACATTCGTACATCAAGGCGAGATCATATTACATCAAGATAAATTCGTTTACATTGACTTTGAATACACGAGACAACAAAATATAAACTTCCTAATTTCGTATAATCAAGTGTAGGTGTGGCGTCCTCTTCATCACTTCGAGTCCTGAAAATGTTTAAAATAAAGGATGAACTCAACAACTCAGTAGGAATGCCTAAAACACCAACTTTGGACTCCCTTGAGTCAACAACCAAAGAACAGGAAAAAGAAGTCGGGATCTGTGATACCTCTCGATTCTAGAGTCACGGGTGATCAAGTCCGAGCACAGATCCGAGGGATATCAGACAATTAATATGTAAACAAGTAAGAATAAAACTGAATTAAGAATAAGATAAGAATGCGTTGAAAGAAAACTAAAATGAAAATCCTCGAACCTTAAATAATAAATTAATATAATTTAAATCCGTACAACTCGGGAATCCATCTAGTGGACCCCTAATTCCAAAATTTTAAATAAATTTACAGAATTAAAATCCAAAACCAAAATAAAAAGGAAATCATATGTAACCGGAAGATTGAGTGTTTGTATCTGCATCAACACGATCAAACTCTAAGCCTGGTACTGGCGAATACCTGAAAAAATTGAAGTGGGTCAGGCCCACATGCAAGTTCCAATCTACTACAATTCGTACATAAACTCGATACGCAGATACATCCTTGATAGCTCAGCAATATCTACAATAGTCCATATATATATATACACACTATAGGATGCTCACTAGCCTATAACATAGTTCAGCCTGAGTAGAAGGTGACATATAAAACACGCTTTTCAGCGGCCAAGTACCTAGACCTATAAGGGAACATTAGCTATATCTAGATACTCAACCTTTGCAATATACGCACCCTAACCGTGATCAGGAGACTCAAGCTCGTATCACGGTACCATAAATATATATATAAATTCCTTCCTAATGCAGAAAGATAAAACAAACATCTGTTATGTCGTTCAACTGTTTTAGTTGACAGAACATGCATTTATGTAGGATTTAACTGTTTTAGTTAATCCATTCCGTATGTATGAAAGGGTAGGACTTAACTTTTTGATCTAATCCATCCCTGATATG
The DNA here is from genome assembly GCF_030987335.1 of Cornus florida. Lineage (NCBI taxonomy): Eukaryota > Viridiplantae > Streptophyta > Magnoliopsida > Cornales > Cornaceae > Cornus > Cornus florida. The sequence continues at coordinate 21,804,897 of NW_026775578.1, forward strand.
TTAGCGTCCCATACCGGTACATATAATGCAAATGATCCACCAGTGATGCACATTCATTAGAACATCAAGTATATCCATGAACTAGCATAATAGAAAACAGGTATTATTAAGATCCTATTATGCATCCAGTATATGATTATAATCATAAAACTCCTGTTAAATTGTTATAGTATTGTTAAACAATTTAAATTATCCACATCCATCCAATTGACAAAATAGAAACTAAATCAGTTCATCAATTAACAACCATAACAGGGTATAATGATTATCAGACTTATGAACTGAGCACAAAATACCATTCAACCCAAACCATACCCTCTTACTAGTTCATAAAAATCATTAAAACAAAGACTAGTAATGCAAACCTCTTTAACCCCCTGACGGCATAAAAATTTATGTTTGCATCATATGACGTCCTTTTAATCCTCCAACTTAAAACCTGTGCTTGATATAGTATAACACAGAGAAGTCAAACTGTACCTCATATAAGTCCCCAATGGTACAATATACTAGCCCATTTAACTGGTGAAAATAACCTAGTAGTTAGAACTTCCTCCACTCCTTACAGCATGCAACTATATATATTTAAAATTACATGTCAACCACAACCACAACCCAACCAACCCTCTTGAGACTCATATATATCCTAGATATCATTGCTATAAAATCCCAACAATATCCGTTATATCAGTTCATTGAATTTGCGGAAACAACTAGCCTTTCCGTCTCCCTTCCTTTCTTTCGAACATCATACACATTAATAATGTTTATGTTCATGATGCCCCTTAGAATTAAACCCTAGCATAAACCAACTATTTAAAGGTTCCAATAGGCAAATTTTTAAGTATTTAGACTCCCTTTATTTTCTAGAAACTCTGTTTAAGGCCCCAAGGTCAAAATAAATACCGAAAATACCCCTAAAGGGGTATCTGTTCAAGGGAGCCGGCTCCCCCCCATGGGAGCCGGCTCTTTATCTTCCAGAGCCGGCTCTCCCTCATGGAGAGCTGGCTCTACTTTAATGTGCTCTTTAATTATGACAAATGATTCGAAATAATCTAGGTTTTCATGTGCCATATTGGTCTAATAAAACATTTGCAAGGTTTGCAAAATATTTCTTTTCTGAAAAAAAAAACAAAAAAAAAAAAAAAAAAAATATCTTCAATTTAATGAAAACACACGATAATGAAAAAAACACTACAAATATACTTTATTGAGCGACTCTAAAATTCCATTATCATTCCATTGTTATCGAAAAACTCTTTCTGTCCGGTTTAAGGGACAACCAAGATTGAAGAAAATTCTCAAAATAGTCATGACAACATCTTGGATCCTTCCATATCAACATCTTTAATCGACAACAGGTGATTTGTTCTTATTGTATTGGATATCCTGGCTGAATCCAGGACGAATAACTTAGCAGATTCAGTAATTTGTTTTGGAGAAGAGGAAAAAGGCAATTCGAATGAGGAAGTCATTAAAAATCCAAAACTAACAGCCTAACAGTTCTACAAAACAGCTTGAAGGCCTGGCTTGACCATGGTGACCTATAAATCCTATCTATTAACAGCTAACTTGGTATTAACAGTCAAACATGCATAATAATGTAAAATGAACCAACAAGAATTATATATATGATTAGATTCTTTATAAGAAGAAAGTCAAAATTTCACCCATTATATAAGAGACCCAGTTTACATTTTGACCCATTATATAAGAGACCCAGTTTCACATTTTGACCCATTATATAAGAAACCCAGTTTCACAACTTTTATTTGACTCAAATTCATATATTCCTTTCTAAAATTCTCTCACACAATCCTAAATTCTTTCTCTCTCTCTTTCTCTCCCACTATCTCTCTCTAAAATTCTCTTTCTAAGATTCTCTCTGTATCATGAACTCCTCGTGTATGTAATACTACGGTTCAAAAGAAACCTATGTTTACATCTGTACTTTAAAGGAGGACGACCTGATTTATTCATTTAATTATGTATTCTATAAAAAGCTTAACAAATGATTATATATATATATATATATATATATATATATATCTATCTTACCTTCATGCATGTCTAGTTACAAAATAAAATAATATAAATTTAAAGAATTTTCAAAATAAATTATAGGATTTACATTTATCCATACATATTTTTACAAGTTTTTATCCATCTAAAATAAAAAAAACTATAATAATGAGATTATCCAAAATAATTAAATTTTTTTTTTTTTTTTCCTAAAACGGGTTGGCGAGTCATGACGGATTGACCCGACTCATTTTCATCAAACCCATATTTAACCCGTTACAAGCGGCTCGAATATGGGTCACAATCCATATTTGACCTACCCATATTTGACAATGCCCAAACTCGACCCAACCTGCCCGTTTGCCATCCCTAATGTATATCAATTCACTTATCACATAATTACCAATATCACATTTCACATATATAAACCATAATTGCCACAATTAAAATATACACATCAAAAGCATGCTTTTTGTTATGTTTTCAAATTTTACCATTTTTCATTTTCTGGAATTTTTTTATTTTTTGAGGGTATTTTCGTCTTTTCTTGGTTTGTGTGCCGAAAACCGTGGGGTGTGCCAATTGTGTCCTAGTGTTGGTTGGGACATTTCATTGTGTTCAAGGCTCTTTGAAATGTAAAGTTTGTTATTTTTGCATTTTTCCATTTTTCAGGTCGAATGGTCCCGTGCGGGACCCTTTACCGGAATTGTTATGTACGGGGATGTTGTTTAGGTCCATTTGCATCACATTTATTTTATTTAATGTGTTATATGTGGTGGAGAATTGTTATGTGTATGAATATATATATATATATATATATATATATATATATATATATATATATAATTGTGGTGTAAAAATAAAAAGAAAAAGAATTTTTTTTTAATTAAAGTGGTGGGACCCACCACTTATACAAATTGTGGCCAAAAGGCCATGTTGGCCTCACATTTTCACTCACTGCCATAAGCTCTCTATTTTTCCCCCTTCTTGATCCATTTTCTTTTTCTTTTCAAAACAAAAATTTAATCCTTAATTTCTCTTTCATCTTTTGGTATTTTTTGGAGCCGTTTGAGGCAAAACGAAGAACAAGTAGAGATTTACGATTTGATCAGAGCAAAAGTGGTTTTGGTGCAATCTAGGGATTTCAAATTTAGGACCCATTTTGAGGATTTTTCTACAAAATTGAGGTAGGGGTTTCTAATTCACATTTTCTTGGATTTTAATGAATTATCTTTCATTAATTGTTGTAAAGCATGTCTAAATTTTGTGGATTCTTGCAAAGGTGACTTAATTTTTATACAAGTGATGTGTGGTTATGTGTTAATTGTTATTTAAGAAGAAAACATGCTTAAATGATGTATATAAGAAATGTGATTATGTGTTAGTTGATGTTTTATGTATAAGCATGCCTATGAAGAATAGAATTTGTGCCTTGTATGTTTAATATGTTAAATCAATGTTGAATGAAAGCATGAATTATGCATTTTGAAATTTATTATGGAAAACATGTGTGAAATTCAAAAGTTGAATTGTGTTAAGAAGCATGAAGCATTCATGCATCCATTGGAAAATAAAGAGAAAGGGAAAAGTGTTTTTTAAGTAAATGAAATCGTTTTGAGAAAATTATTTTCGAAAAGTGTTTGCGAAAACTGGACGCCTAGGAGGCACATTGTGGTCTGTGGTGTTAGTGTAGTCTAGAGGGGACTAGAGATTGAGCTAACTAGGCCGGGTGCGACGCCTTGTAGGTGTCTTCTGGTCGTGGATATTTAGCCAATCCTCCCTTTGTGACACCTTGGAAGTGCCTTGGGTCGGATTGCACTAACGGTTTGGAAGTTAAAACGGTAATGTTTCGAAAAATGGAGAGCGACATGGGCATGTCATTGCATTTCATTGGCATACTTGGTATAATGGTGACTTGAATGACAATTGTGGTTATATTTGACGTTGTGGTTATAGATTATATCCCTGGTATAGTATGATCCAATTCTCTTGATTTCTATTCTATACGTGGATTCACAGGGTCATAAGAGGTGTGTCTTAGACACCTCATACTAAGCGTTTAGTTCACCCCATTATTTAACATTTTTCAGAATATGGGAAGGAAGTGACGGACGATACTCCTCCACAGGTCTTGATGGGTTAGTGGACTGTTTTGACATACTTTGTAGTTATGATCTCATTTAATTATTATTATTATTATTATTTATTTTTTTTATTTTTTTTATAAACCCTGGAATAACACGTATAATATGCATTGACATAAGAAAGGACGGTAGTGTCCTTAGTTGACCTCGAGTTCGGGTAAAGATCCGGTTAGTGATTCGAACCCACGGGTTCGGGTCGTTACACTTTTGACCAAATTAAAAATGAATAATTCACCAAAATCAAAGAAATGGGCCTTAGAAACCCTTACCTCAAGAAATTAAAGAAAACCCCCAATTTTTGAAAATCTCAAGATGACCTAAATATAATTGTGCTTCATCGCCGCAAAGCTCTCGTCTAACTCAATAACTTTGCCTTTAGTGACCAAGTGAAATTATAAATGGAAGAATATAGATATAAGCTTGAAATGAAGAAAGAAAAAGAAAAAGAAAAGAGAAGCTGTTGAGAGGGATGAAGAAGTCACGCAAGGGGGGAGGAAGAAATGGTCAGGTATTACCATATGGTCATTTATAATGACTATAATCAACTGTGGGTCCTACGGGCTCAAGAATATCCATTTTGTCTTATATGCATATATATATATATACTAAATACACCGCAAACGCATCTTTAAACAAATAACCACATAAACATGCACTAAATATGCATGAAGTGCAACGACCTTGAAAAATAGCCCCGTACATGACAAATCTTATTGCGGGTCCTACCCGGGATCAACTCTCGGGACTCACCCGGCACACTCCACAGTATCCGACAAGCAAAATGAGACGAAAATGAAATAATTCCGAAAAATTGAAAAATTCCAAAAAATGAAAAATAAGAAAAATGAAAAGTGTTGCTTATATCTTTCAGTAAGAAAAAAATGAGTCAAGAACACTTTTAGGAATTAAACATGTGCATAAATGCAATTTTTTTTTTATATTCTATCTAATTTAATTTTAATAAATTATACTTATACATTTACTATATATTTATATATAGATTATCAAAAAATATGAAAAAATAAATAAATTTTATTTATTTAAAGATAAACATAGTTGATTATTTGAATAAGAAATACTTATGATTTCATAGTCATTGATTAATTATATTTGATTAGTTTATTTCTTCCGTGGTTTTCGTGATATGGTCAAGTTGAATAAAATGAAAACTTATTTTAATATTTATTTATTTATTTATTTTATTATTCATTATATTTTCTTTTGATATATTTACAAGAATATGATATATAAAATAAATAAATAAGACATCTATAGCGGAATTTTTTTTCACGAATTTGTAATTCATAATATATATATATATATATACCTTTGTGTGTGTAACTAGGGTATTTGAATTTTTATTTTTTCATTTTTTTTTAAAATCGAATTTTTATATTGTATATATATATATATTTTTTTTTTCGAAAAAATCTAATTACACTGTTTTTTTTTAATCGTATTTTACTAATATACGGTACCACATAAAGTAAAAGTAACGCCGTTTGGGTATTATGCGCGTCTTCCCTTTCTCGGTCGACTTTCTCTATACAACCAAAGCAGATGAGATCTTTGATTGCTGTCATCTGTCTACCCGAAATTGAACTCTCTCCCACACCCTGCAAAGGAATGATTAAGGGAGACTTTCATTATATTTAAATATATATGTATATGTATTATATGTATATGCATGTGTAATTGGTTATGAGATTTCGATGCTTGTTTGATGGTTTTGAATGTGATTTGATAATTTGAATTTTATGTTCATTTGCAGGTGAAGTTGATCATGTTCTCTCGTTTGATTCGGCTGAAATTTCAGGTTTGTAATTGCATTGTAGTGTTGTATTCCATTTGATATATATATATATATATATATATATATATATATATATATATATATTTCGTAGTGGTTCTCATACACATGGAGGCTTGAACCCCGAAGGGCAGGTCAATGCCCGTTGGTCATTTGATATATATATTTAGAGAGAGAAAAAACGAATTTGAGAGAGAGACGCAGAGAGTATTTTGATTTTGGATACAAGAAGCAGCCCATATTCATGGCGTTAAGATATATATAGAAATTAAATTGCTCCCCTGCGTGGAGCACTGTCCGCCTCTCGATTGAGGAGTCAATATATGAACTTCATTGCTGGACTAGACAGTTAGTTGTTACTAGTTGTTGTAGTTTTTATGGTTGATAATATTTACAATTCCAAATTCAAGATCTTCTTCATTGTGATCCTCCCTTATTTCTTTTTCTTTTTTTTTGACCGTTTAATTTTCTATGTACCCTATGTTTTTCGGATTAATTTAATTTCCATAAGGTTTGGAAGGACTGGAATTGTTCATCCATGGATGAATATCATGCAAAAGTACTGCCCAGCCTCGGATTAATTTAATTTCCATAAGGTTTGGAAGAGCTGGAATTGTTCATCCATGGACAATGACACCTGCCCAGCTTTTCTTAAGCCGATCCATTCACCGGGGCATATGGAACCTACCAAATTCGAAAACCATTCCCTTTTTTCCTTTGCCCACGATTCAGTTCCAATTGGCAACAATATTCATCCTCACTCAATCTCTACACATGTTGTTGAGACGCTTCCACGTGTCCCGGACCGTCTCCGAGATCCTTGTATTTTTCTCTCCCTTTCATATATATATAAATTTTATTTTGAAATTGTTCAATGTCAATGATGTTTTGCGTGCATTTTGTCACATATAATATATTTATATCACACGTTCAAGAGAGTGATCATATATCCCATTCTATGGTGGAAGTTTTTATTGAAGACAGTGTAACAACAAACACTCATATTGCAAAGTACATTGATGATCAAAAGCATTATCCTTTAAATCGTGAAGTCAGCTTCCAATTGAGGATTCTTCCGTATTTCTACAAAGTGTGTGTGTGTATGTATGTGTTGCTACTGATCATCAATTAACATTTTCATACTTTGTCATGATTTTGATTTCAATCTGCAGGCTGGTATAATACTAGGACCAACTTTTCTGGGACAAATTCCGGGGTTTACTGAAACATTGTTCCCCCTACAGAGTCTTTTTTTACTGGACTCGTTAGCGAAAACTGGTTTCATTTTGTTCACGTTCCTTGTGGGAGTGAAGATGGAACCAAGCATGGTGGTGAGAACTGGTAAAAAGGTTTGGACCACGGGACTTGTATCGGTCTTACTTCCCATATTAGTGGCCATGATTTTTTCTGCATGGCTGGATCAAAATATAAGCTTCACTATGAGGGCACCTATCAATAACATTATATTAACACAAACCATAAGCCCATTTGCTGTCATTGCTTGCCTCCCCAATGACCTAAAAATCACAAACTCTGAGATCGGCCGCGTTGCTCTAGCTACAGGATTGATCAGGGAGTTACTCAGTTTAGCAATCCATACTCAAGTCAACTATGCTAGAGTTTCGACACTAGGTGGATCATTTATGACCGGGGTACTAACCCTAGTTCTGTTTATAATTTTCATCATTACCATTGTGTTCATTCTGTGCCCGGTGTTTCTATGGATTATTAAACAGACACTGGAAGGGAAGCCAGTGGACGTGCTCTATATTGGTTTCATTTCTTGCGGGGTTCTCCTCTCGGCCACAATCAGTTACTTCTTAGGGACTCAGATGTTCTATTTTGGTCCTCTGATACTAGGCCTGGCCATTCCTGTTGGACCACCTCTAGGATCCACACTGGTAGAGAGGTTCAAAACCTTTTCCACGGGTTTACTTACGCCATTGTTTATGACTTTCTGCGGCCTGAGAACAAATTTTCATGTTATGCAAAATCATACTTACTGGTACTCTAACTAAATTCATAGGGAGTTTTCTTTCTTCATTGATGTGGAAAATGCCTCTCAAAGATGCAACTACTCTTTCACTTATCCTGAGTACTCAAGGCGTTGTCAAGATAGCCGTGCTTCACAGCTACTTGCAAAATAAGGTACATAACAATTCTCAAGAAGCACTGTTCAATAAAATGTCCCAAACACAATGCAAAATTTAGCTTTTAACTAATGACCAAACCAGAAGAATAACTGAGTTTATGGTATGGATCTACTAGAATTTATAGAATGTTACGATATAATACATACCGTGACTTAATTAAATTATTTTCACCATCTAGATATGCTTTGTAATTGAACTTCTTCTTCTTTCGAGTTTGTAGATGAACCAAAAAATTGCACTTACACTCAGTTTGAACTAGTTTGTTCATTTATTTGTACAATTTAGCATTCATGAGCCTGTGAAAGTAAATGCTTATTTTCAGGCCATAAGCCTTAAATGATTGCAACTGATGCCTTAGAAATTTCTATGTAGTACATCAACATATCATCAATATTTATCCTTCAATTAATAAACTGTTATTATCTTATTCAACAAGACTATTAACATTCTCTTTCTAAAATTGGAGCTCAGACATTAACTGAAGAAGTTTTCTCTGTGGTAACTCTATCGGTCTTACTAACAGCAGTAATCGTACCCCATCTTGTGAGATTTTTGTATGACTATTCGAAGACATATATAGGCTACCAGAAAAGAAATATTCTACGGTCTACAGACAATGCCAGACAATGCCGAGCTGCGAATATGTGTCTGTGTCCATAGACAAGACGAGGCCTTGGCAGCCATTAAGCTACTTGAAGTTTCCAATCCTACCCAAGAAAGCCCTCTGCTAGTCCATGTACTCCACCTCATGGAGCTCAAAGGCCGAGCCACTCCACTCTTAATCAACCACCAGTTCGGCCAAAAGATATCCGCTGCCTCTCACTCACGGCAAATCATCGACGTTTTCAATAAGTATGAGAATCAATTCTTAGGATTGGTCAATGTGCATGCCTTCACTGCAATATCAATGCTAAAGTTCATGCACCAAGACATTTGTTCGCTAGCCTTTGACAAGTTGGTGTCGCTAGTAATTCTTCCATTTCATAGGAAATGGAATTCTAACGGCACAATGGTTGTGGACAACAAGATGTTGAGGTCTATCAACCTTCAGGTCATGGAGTTGGCCCCTTGTTCGGTCGGCATTCTTGTTGACCGTCGCAAAATGCACCGCACCACGCCAGTTTCGCCACTGTATCGTGTGGCTGTACTCTACTTGGGAGGTGATGATGATCGCGAGGCGCTGGCTTATGCTAAACGGATGGCGCAATGCCCAGCTGTTCACTTGACAGTTCTGCGGTTGGTGGCGGTTGAAACACGGGTGAGGACAACTGGGAAACCTTGCTTGACACAGAGAATTTGAAGGACATAAGACTGCAAAGTTCATTTAGAGGTAATGTAATGTATAGAGAGGAGAAGGTGAGTGATGGACTGGGCACGACTAGGATACTCCGTACCATGGGGGATATTTACGAGCTGATCATGGTGGGGCGGCTCCACAGATTGGATTCACCGATAGTATCAGGCCTGTTAGAGTGGGCTGAGTTTCCGGAGCTTGGGGCAATCGGAAATGTACTCGCATCCCCAGATATAAGTACCAGTTTCAGTCTTGGTGGTGCAACAACAGTACACCAAGTTTAAGCTAAAGTAGCAATTAAGTTGAGGTGCTAAAATGTACAGCTAGTACAGGTATTTGAATTAACATATATTATTGTGCAAAACATCGGGTATTAATTCAATTATGTGCAAAACATCTGGCATTAATTCAATTATGTTTTCGAATGAAAATATTATGGTCAAATCAAATTATTCACAAATTTTTTCCTGCATTCATGTGTCATGACATTGCCATTAATTTTCATTTTGAGTGCCATTGCTTTCAAACAATAGGCAAGGTCCATTTTCATTTAACGATTAGAACATCTGCCAAGTGTTTGTGATTTTATTACTGAGAGTTCTCTATATATGTGTGTGTGTGTGTGTGTGTGTGTGAGTATCATATATTTTGTGATGAATTTTGGTGTGAACCTGCAGGCTGGTATAATACTAGGACCGACTGTTGAAGATGCATTGTATCCTGAGGAAGGATGTGCTTTTGTCAAAATGTTACGGAACTTGCATAAATGTTCCTGATGGGGAGTAAAGATGGATCCAAGCATGGTGTTGAAATCTGGGAGAAAGGACTGGGCTATAGCCATTTTTTCCGATTGCAATCCCCTTAGGATGCAATCCCCTTGGGATACACCTTGATCATCTCTGAAAATGATTTCGGTGACTTTTATTTCCACCATTGCGTTCGGGCATTACCCATTGTTTCCGTGGATTATCCGACAGCCTCCAGAAGGGAAACCGGTAAAGAGCAGTGTACATCAGTTTCATTTGCTTCGCGGTACTTGCCTCAGCCATTGCCATTGACAACTCGGGATATTTGCCAGTTTAGGATCAACACTGGAGAAAAGGTTAGGTACCTTCACAATAGGGGTTGGCTACGCCGATGCTACTAACCTACAGTGGAATGAGAAGAAACTTTAATGAAATACATCATGTTGTGAGATTCAATGCTGCAATATTGGTTTCATGTATCTCAGTTCTTTGTCTAGCCCTCATATTGAGTACCCAAGGTGTAGTGGAGTTGGCTGATAAATCTTGAAAAGCATTTTCTAGGTTATTTAATATAATCTCGGACAAATGTGACTCCAACTTGGCAAATTGTGGAATATCTGCTTGCAGGTTGGATTAGGGTTACGTGGAGAGAATAACTTTCACTATTTATAAATCAAGAAGTGAATATCACAATGATAGATAAAATACTTATTACCACTCACTCAATCGCACCCACCATTGGTGCTCTACTACTCATTCTCGACCACCAATTTCAATGAAAGTTGCATACTTTCCTCCCTTACACCCGCTCTCCTTTCTCTTCACATCACTCACCAAAGCTTTTGTTCTCTCTATTTCCAGAGTCCTTCAATAAGGATTGCAGAAGCCCAATCCGAGTCGTTCACGTTATCGCAGTACAAATTTATACTTTCGATCCTTTAATAGATTGCAGAAGCCCAATCTGGATTGAGCCCAAATTAGGTCTCCATTTAGCCCAAGATTGCTAGTACTAAGCTTCCAGCCCATCAATCAAACTCGGCTGGCCCAAGATATTTTTGGCCCAGACCATATGGGAGTAAATGAATCCTGCTAATCAAAAGAATCAACATAGAAAGAAAGTTCTGTATAAGGAAAGTTTGGCATGGAAAGAATTATATAAATGAAAGAACTTTATTTGTAAAGAATGATATATATAGAATGAATTAGAAGACAAGCAAAATCAGTCCTATCATAATTCCGTCACCTTTTTGTATATAAATAGAGGCCTAGACCTCTAATAAAGATCATCAAACAATATTCACTTTTCTCGAGTAATTCTTGTTATTTATTTTTTATCTTGAGTGAGTTGTTGTATATAAATAGAGGCCTAGACCTCCAATAAAGATCATCAAACAATATTCACTTTTCTCGAGTAATTCTTGTTATTTATTTTTTATCTTGAGTGAGTTGTATTATTTCTTTTAAATTCTTTTATAGAGAGAAATTTTGCACCAACACTCCTTCAATAAGGATTTCCGGTCATCCAACAAAAAGTTACCACTCTAGTAATAAAAACCTAATGAGAAGCAACATCATACACAAATGTACAACCTTTAGAAAAGAATGTCTTCTGTCTTTAAGAAAGATCTGTAACTCATGAGGCAAGTGCGACCGGTTGAACTTAGCGAAATGATACAATATGAACAAGTTGAACCAATTGGACTCAAGTGCGACTTGCATTGAACATTTGTTAACATAAATAAGTTTTGAACATTTATTAACTGAACTGAGTATTGAACATTCTCTGATTTTGATTAGTTAAATACATTTTCAACTTCCCTCAAAAGAATGACAATATGACATTCATATTAGTAAACATTTCCTTCTTCAGTATTGTCCACAAAAAATAAAAATAAAAATAAATAGAACAAAATGTTTTAACCTGACAAAATTACCTTTTTAGTTTCACCGAATTTTTTATGATTCTAAATTCAGACCCAATCCTGAAATAAATCCTAGTTAAATAAGTTCCCGGTTGCATTTAAATCGAATGTAACTAATAAATGTCTAGAAGCACTTTAGAGGCACAGTAATCGCGAAACCAAACGCTTATTTTAGTATCTAGCGTCCATTGTTATAGTTTGCGAAATGGCTGTTTAACGAAGCAAATGGAGAATGGAGAATGGAGAAAGAAAGGGAAGAGTGATTACATTCTTTTGCAATTTTGATTAAAAAAATTCTATTTAAATTTTCTATAATTGCTTTCAGAAGTAAAGATCACCCATTTTTCCAATGGAGTAATATGAATCAAGATTGGGAAGCAATATATGTATGGTACTACTTGAATTCATGCATAATGGGTTCATCCGATCTCATTTCAGACAAATAAGAAACAATAGTTGCATAATCCATAAGAAAACCGAGCCCAAAAGCAAACTAATTTGCCCAACCCATACCGGTCGAGGTTTGGGTCTTCTTCAATATTGAGAATGCTCCTCAAATGAGCAATTTAACAAGAGAGATCGGATCTAATTGTTATATTTCGAAATTTGTAAGTGTCTAATTGTACGCTAATCTTCCACTTTTTTCTTTAACCGCTAACTCTTATAAAAATATATATATATATATATATATATTTTGTAATTAGAATAAGGTGCTAAAAAAAATAATTGGAATAAGTTGGCGTTTTATTTCGTCATATTTGTTGTTATACTATTAGTTTAACGCATACATACTTTCGGTTTTATAGTATATACGCGTTTTACCTTCTCTCTCTCTCTCTCTCTCTGCAAAGGGAATGATGATATAGGGAGCTGATATACATAATATCTTATGTACTTTTAATATATATATATTTATTGTTGATTAGCGAATTGTTACTTTGGGATTCTTAATACGATTGGGGCCTAGAAGATACCCGAAGAAGATTAGGATTCTTTGTATTTACAGGGCATTAAAATCAGCTCGCCAATATATACATGAATTATATGTATATGTATAAGAGTTTGAATATATTTTGAATGTGATTTAATGATTTGGATTTTAGGTTAACTTGCAGGTGTGGAAGTTGATTATGTTCAGAGTCTCTGTTCGATTAGGCTGAAATTTCAGATTTGTAATTGTAACCAAAGATTGCATATGAAAATCTTTTTGATATATATATGGAGAGAGAGAGAGAGTAATTTGAATTTTGTATATGAAAATGATTCCCTGTCTAATCAAAGAAGAGATTGTATTTTGATAGCGTGGATAAACTCAAGTAGAGAGAAAGGCCTGACGGTTAAACTACTGCCTAAATAGCATTTACTCAAATAGCATTACTGGGTTGGACAAAGGAAGCAGCAGCCGATTTCCATGGCGTTAACAAAGACAGAAATACCTAAAACAAAATTTAGCCACCTCTACGTACGTGGAGCTCTGTCCACCGCTCGATTGAGATGGACTCCTTCGCGTCCATCTGGACTCCACAATTACTTGTTGAGAAGAAGAAGGTACCAGCTACAACTGGTTTTATAGTTTTACAGCTCCAAATTCAAGATATTCTTCATTCGCTCTCTCTCTCTCTCTTTCTTTTTCATTTTTTTTTTGTTCTGTTTAATTTTCTATATACCCTTTTTTCGGATGAATGAATTTCATTGGCATAAGGTATGACAGATCCAGAAATTTTCATGGCTGAAAAAAACCTGACAAAATTAATACTGCCACGATCAGATGATGACTTCTGCGTAGCTGAACTTAGGCCGCTGCATTCATCTGGCATATGGAACCTAATACGAGATTCAAATTCCTTTCTCAATTATACTTTGCCCAGGCTTCAGTTGCAATTGGGAGTAATTTTCATCCTCACTCAATCTATACACACGCTGTTGAAACGCTTCTACGTGTCCCGAATGGTCTCCGAGATCCTTGTATTTTTCTCTCCCTTTCTTCCCCAAATCATATATTTTTGTATGCATCATTTTAAATTGCAGTGTCCGAGGATTGAAAGAAGTTTGTGTGTGTGTGTGTGTGTGTGTGTGTGTGATTTTGATTGTGTGTGTGTGCTTTGATTTTGATTTTGATTTCAATCTGCAGGCTGGTATATTACTAGGACCTACTTTTCTGGGACAAATTCCGGGGTTTACTGAAACATTGTTCCCTACAAAAGGAAATAAATATCTGGACGTGTTAGGGAAAACCGGCTTCATGCTTTTCATGTTCCTGGTGGGAGTGAAGATGGAACCGAGCATGGTGATGAGAACTGGTAAAAAAGTCTGGGCTTTGGGATTTGTGTCTGTCTTCGTTCAAGTATTTGTGGGCATGACCGTTATGTCCAAGGTGGACGATTATATAAGCTTCACTGTGTCGGCATCTTTCAAATACACTATATTAACACAGACCTTAAGCCCATTTGCGGTCGTTTCTTGCCTCCTCAATGACCTAAAAATCACCAACACTGAGGTCGGCCGCGTTGCTCTAGCTACAGGATTGGTCAGGGAGTTGCTCAATTTAGCGGTACATACTCCACTCAACTATGTTAGAATTTCAAAACTGGGCGGGTCGGCTATGGTTGGGGGAAAAGCCCTATTTCTTTATATACTTTTGATCCTTGCCGTCTCGTACATCATGCAGCCAGTGTATCTATGGATCATCAGAAAGACACCGGAAGGGAAGCCAGTGGACCCAGTCTACATCGCTTTCATTTCTTGCGGCGTTCTCTTATCGGCCATAGCCTGTGACTTCGTAGGGACACGGATGTACTATTTCGGTCCTCTCATACTCGGCCTCACAATCCCTGTCGGACCACCTCTCGGATCCACACTGGTAGAGAGGTTCGACACCATTTCTGCGGGTTTCCTTACGCCAGTGCTCATGACTTTCTGCGGCATGAAAACAAATTTTCTTGTTATACAAAACTTCAGAATCATCTATTTGTTATGGACCATCCTATTTTTTGGTACTCTAACTAAATTCGCAGGGAGTTTTCTTCCTCTATTGATGTGGAAAATGCCCCTCAAAGAAGCAATTACTCTTGCACTCATCCTGAGTACTCAAGGCATTGTCGAGATCGCTGGGCTTCACAACTACACGCGAAATCAGGTACTTAACAATCCTTAAAATGTCCCAACACAATTAATGCAAAATTTAGCTTACTAATGAGCCAATTAGAAGAATAACTGAATTTATAGTATGAATCAACTACACATACAATACAAACTGTGAATTAAATTATTTTCATCATCTATATATGCATGCTTTTCAATTGAACTTTTTTTTTTATCAGTCTATTAATAAAATGTTGTCATCTTATTCAATTACACTAAAAACTCTCTCTCCCCCCTCAAATTGAAGCACAGACAATAAATGAAGAAACTTTCTCCATTGTGACTCTTTCAGTCTTACTAATAGCAGTGATCGTACCGTGTCTTGTGAGACTTCTCTACGACTATTCGAGGATATATAGAGGCTACCAGAAAAGAAATATTCTACACACTCCAAACAATGCTGAGCTACGAATATTTGTCTGTGTCCATAGACAAGATGAGGCCTTGACCGCCATTAAGCTACTTGAAGCTTCCAATCCTACCCGAGAAAGTCCTCTGCTAGTCCATGTACTCCATCTCATGGAGCTCAAAGGCCGAGCCACCCCACTATTAATCAACCACAAATTTGGCCAGAAGATAACCACTGCCTCTCATTCACAATCACGGCACATCATCGACATTTTCAATTACTACGAGCATCAATTCTTAGGGTTGGTAAATGTGCAAGCCTTCACTGCAATATCAATGCCAGAGTTCATGCACCATGACATTTGTTCACTAGCCTTCGACAAGTTGGCCTCGCTAATAATACTTCCGTTTCATAGGAAATGGAATTCTCAAGGCAACATGATTGTGGACAACAATATTTTGAGGTCTATAAACCTTCAGGTCATGGAGTTGGCCCCTTGTTCCGTCGGCATTCTTGTTGACCGTCGCAAAATGCGGCAGCGCACCACGCCACTGTATCGTGTGGCTGTACTCTTCTTTGGAGGTGAAGACGACCGTGAAGCACTGGCTTATGCTAAACGGATGGCCAAATCCTCATCTGTTCACTTGACAGTTCTGCGGTTAGAGGCAGTGGAGAACATAGGTGAGGACAACTGGGAAACTGTTCTTGACACGGAGAATTTGAAGGACATAAGGCTGCAAAGTTCACTTAGAGGTAATGTAATGTATAAAGAGGAGAAGGTGAGAGATGGACCGGGCACTATTTTGATAATCCGCAGCATGGGAGAAAATTGTGACCTGATCATGGTGGGGCGGCAACACAGATTGGATTCACCGCTGCTATCAGGCCTGTTAGAGTGGGCTCATGAGTTGCCGGAGCTTGGGGCAATTGGAAATCTACTGATATCCCCTGATATTAGGCAACCAGTTTCAGTCTTGGTGGTGCAACAGCAGCACACCAAGTCTAAGCTACCGTAGCAATTTAAGTTGAGATGCTTAAATGTACAGGTATTTGAATTATCATTGGGCATTAATTCAATTATTTGTTTTAAAATGAAAAATTATGGTCACATCAATTTTGCCTGCATTGCCATTAGTCTTCATTTTGAGTGGTGAGTGCTAGAATGCAATTGTTTTCAAACAAGAAGCAAGGGCCATTTTTATTTAAAGATTAAAACATCTGCTAAGCGTTTGTGATAATATCAGTGAGAGTTCTACATATATATTTGTATTATATATTTTATTTCTTAATCTTAACCGCAAAACTTTAGCCAATTCTCATGAATTTTCCGAATTCCTCTCTTGATGCTTACAGATAACAAACGGTAAACTCATAGTAAGCATAGCTTCAAACTAAATTGTGATGCTTCTTCATTTGATACTTTGTTAAATATTTGTGGAGGCGGCTTGATTCTTAGGAACAAGGAAGGTCATGCTGTGCGTGTTGCTTCAGTTTTCTTTCGGCATGTCATGAATGCAGCAGCTGCAGAAGCTATGGTGCTGACAGAATGTTTGAAATTTCTTCAATGATGGGGTTACAGAGATGTAGTGATAGAAGGAGATTGTAGTTCTATAATGAAGCTTATTACTTTGGATTATAGTTTTGCTATATTTTTAGAAGTTGTACAATCTCTTATGCAAATTACACCAATTTGTCGAAAATATATTTTTCAGTAAAGGAATGCGTAAAAAAAATAAAAATAAAAATAAAAATAAAAAAAATAAACCCTACTATAAATCGGGTGAAACAAAACCCTACTATAAATCAGATGAAAATCACCTCCAATGAAATAGTGTATCATTTCCTCCATTTTGGAATGAGTGGCCCAGAAATGGCCACGTCAGTCATGTTTGGGATTCACCGTACGAAAGTGTTGTGATGCACCGTACGAAAGTGTTGGGATGCACCTTACGAAAATGTTGGGATGTACTTTCGCTCACAAAAATGGAAGAAATTGACTACTATGCAAATGGAGAGAATCCTGGTCCACTATAAAACTAGGCCTGAAACTCAACTAGGTTAAAACAGCTTGAGCCCAACCCGAAAATGGTCAACCCTAATCCAACTCTAACTCAACCTTTAACCAAAACTACTCGAGCCCAACCTATTCTTCTATTTTTAAACTCGGGTTTGAGATACCAAGTTAGAAAGTTGGTTTAATTCAAGTTACTCATATACCCAATCTCAACACTAAAAATTAATGTGATATTGAGTTTGTTTGAGATTTAATTACTCCTAAATACAAAAAGTTGTAAAAATTTATTACAACCTTGTAATAAATTACAAACAAATTCTTAGAATATTAATTCTCCAA
Source organism: Cornus florida (assembly GCF_030987335.1). Lineage (NCBI taxonomy): Eukaryota > Viridiplantae > Streptophyta > Magnoliopsida > Cornales > Cornaceae > Cornus > Cornus florida. Next base: position 21,822,831 of record NW_026775578.1, read on the forward strand.
AGTTTTTTTTTTTTTTGGGTAAATAAATTCTCCAAAATGTTAACATACAATAAATTAATATTTAAACAAAGTTTATAAGAAGAAGAAGAAAAGAAAAAAAAAAAGGTGCACATCATTTTAATATTACATATAATGTGAATAAAATAATATTAAATTTCGAGTTCGGATTAGACTCAAATTGCTATCACCTCAGTCCAAGTACAACACTAATCAAGTTTGGGTTGAGATATCAAAAGGTAACTTAGAGCCAAACTTTAACCACAATACCAAAATTGATCAAGAATCACACAAAATAAAATATTATAATAAAAAGAATGAAAAATGATATAAATACCGAGATAAACATTTAAAATAAGAGAGTTTGATCTTATCATTCGACAAAGAGTCCTGGACTTTATTATAAATTCACCTTTCTAATATAATAAATAAATAAATAAAATTACATTTCTAATATAATAAATAAATTTACCTTTTGTAATTCACCTTCCTTTTAAATTAATGTCAATACCAATTTATCTTTATAATACAATAAATAATTTTAAATATTGAAATTTAATAAAAGAAAATCTAATTAGAGAAGAAAATATATAAATACTAAAAACTTATTTATTTAATTCAATAAAAGAAAATCTAATTAGAAAAAGAAATACTAATACTAATAATAATAATATAGTAATAGGAAATATAAATGGAATTCTAATTAGAAAATAAAATATATAATATTAAAAAACTTATTACTAAAAGTTCTACACTTGATCTTTCATTCTTCTGTTTTCTACAATAAGCAATGAAATTTATTACTATTATTATTATTATTTTAGGTAGGAAAGTTGATCTTCATTACATCATCTATAATTTTGCATCTTCAAATCCAGAAATCAAAACTTCATAGAAATGTATTGTCATTAATCGGGCCAAACGGTTACCAAAATCTATTGTCATTAAATCTACATGGCATTTTGTTTGGCTACAAGTGTGCCCTCAAGGGTATTGCTTGTAATTTTTCAGTGCACGGACGTGCCAGGATCGTCATCTATGTAGCTAAAGAAAGCCAAGCAAATATTCCTATTGATTTTACAGTCGTTAGCAGCACTGGATGCATCTATCAAAGGTTCGTTTGTGGAGAGCACTGGCTTATCTGATAGGCGATTGTGGTTGTGGAGGGGAAGAATGACCATATCAAAGGTTCGTTTCACTTCGATCCTAGTATAAGAATTCTGTTACTGTAATCTTCTCTTCATTGAGGATCAACTACAAGTTCTTAGAGCTTGTTACATTCTAAAGGGTTTACTAGTTGAACCATTGACCATTACAAACTTTAATGTAAACCCAAGTGAAGAACTCAAAGCTACAACATGAAAGCCAAGGTAACAAGCAAGAAATATAAACTTAAGGTTACAAGTGACACTATAAAAGCATACAAGTGTATGGGACGCTAATCCGGCTGCAGACACTCGAGTGCTTTTTTGCCCTAGTCACTTCGCTACAGGGCCTTGTTTGTTGATTCGACAAGAGTGGTAATCTCTCGTCCTTATTTGGTGTACACCACGCCCAGCCAAAATGCCAGGGCCGTAGTCACTGGTGGTGAGTTTGCTTATTACAGCTGTTAACTTGGACATGGTCATGAAGGAATAAGGATGCTGACATGGCTCAGAGTGAGATCCAGCCCTCCTCCTATCTTTCTGCGGACCTGGACCCCCTCCTCGTGACATCATGCCTAAGTGGACCAAATGTCCAATTTGGGTGCAAACACATTGATACCTAGACAATTCAATCATCCTCAACCAAGTAATAACATAAGGAGATAACAGAAAGCAAACAAATGAGAAGAATTATACCTGTATACACAAAGGGAGTGAAAGGATCATATCTTCTCCAAGTCTTCACTTTCTGAAATAGGCATATGAAATTTAGTAAGACATTTGCAGAAACAAAGGACAACTTTTACCCACAAAAGTATAACAAAACAACATGTAATCTTTTACTGTTAAGGGGTAACAGTACAATTAGAAATATAAAATGTCATGAAAAAGTGAAATGATGCACTTTACATGTAATGCATTAAAGTACAATTGGAAATTTTAAGTGCCCTTGAATATGTGAGGCAGCAAAGAAAGTACTCAAATTACCTTCCGCGGGCAAAAATAAAAACAAAAATAGAGTACTTAAATTTGGCAAAGACTAACCAATGCTAATGGAGGAACCTCTAGCTTAGTTTATCTGCCCCTTAAATAACATCAAATTACTCTCACCGGCGTACTCATCATTTTATCATAAATTACCATAAACCCATTCCATATAGACATAAATTACCCCTTAGTGATGACATGGATGAGTTAAGAAGGTTCAATATAAGCTATTGAAGTTCTTCCAAAAGACAGTAACTTTTTAAGTACCTCCTAAAGCTATGATAAATACTATTCAGCATTTTCTGGGAAACTTGGATCTATTTAGTTTGAAGCTCAAACACAATCAACTCAGATTGTATCCGAAAATAAATAAATACAGGAATATAATGTTTGCATATGACATGCACTAATAAACTCCGGTCAATAATTACATCTCATGATATTTAAAACAATAAAAAACAAAGCTTTATTAGATTAAATAAATTGCATATACAATTTTAAAATGGTACATAATAATAATAAATAAGCTTCATGTCTATCTCTTACTTGGCTCCGTTTTCAATTGTTTTTTGATCCTCTCGGCATTGCTCAGGGCTCCATCTAGTGATGGTGCGCTCGTCAACACTGTAAGCCTCCAGACATGATGGAGAGACATCACCAATATTATTTCGATAGACATTAAGAACTAATAATGTCTTCGCAACACTGCCACAAAGTCGAAGTGTGCACTGAAAATCAGACCAAACCTTCAATCGACCATTTGCATTACCATCCCCTGATAAAACAAGAACAGCATACTCAGAATGCACCAAAGCTGGATGGTGGCGGTAAGCAACAAAGTCCACACCATACTGAGATCCTGATCTCACAACCCAATTTTTGTTTCGAAGATGAGAATAAGCCTTAAAGTATTCAGGGAATGTATCTTCCTTGGATTTCATGTAATTCCATAACTCTTCATTGCTTTTGGTGCATTGATCTTCACCAATAATCTTGAGACATTTTATAGAATAGCACAGATAAAAAGCTTCTTCCATACCCAACTGAAACCACTGCTTATCCTTCTCGGTTGTGATAATGGGTCGACCAAAACACGCACGATTAAGAAAATCAGTTTGTTCTGTTTCTGCTCCAAGAAGTACACTACACCCTGAGAGCAGTCCATGAGAATCCAATTGAATCAGAGAAGATTGAAGCTGTGAGACTATCTCTGACATGGGATCAGCAAGGGCTTTAGCTTCTGATCCCTTACCTTTCCACCGTGGCCCCATTGAATCACAAGATGTAAAAGAAGCTGCAAAACAAGGGCTGCCTTCTATAAGTAAATCTTCTTGACTAATTGAAGACACAATGAATTTTCCACAAACTTCTAGACAAAAGTTTCATCAAGGAATACCAAAATACTCTAATATTTGCCACCCAAAAACAATATTTTATTACTTATCGAAAAAGAAAAAATAACTATATTTCATCAAACCAAGTGAAGCTCTAGAGGGAAACATCAAAAATTAAATAACCATGTCTAGTATGCTAACTCAGACAGGATGCTTTTAGCCATCAAATTGAAACGGAGCATCCATTTTTTTTGTGGTAAAAGATTTTTCACAGAAAATTTTACATGTAAAACATTTTTAGGAAAATATTTTCTGGTGTTTGGTTTAAATCATGAAAATGTTTTTCAAAAATATTGTTTTTGTTATTATTTAAAAAAAAAAAGAAAAAAAAAAAAAAAGAGTACACTCATAAAAAGAGATTCATAACTTTGTTCCAATAATCTTATGAAATCTCTTTGTATTTGGAGTCCATGTGACCTTTCTACTTAAAAAAGAACTACAGTAATAACAAAAGCATAAAGAAAAAAAAAAAAAAAAAAAGGAAAGGAAAAAAAATTAAGATTGTTAGTGAGGCATTTTATCAAACAATTGATGGACACTTAAACAACGAGGTATACTTAAAATTACAAATCCAAAGCAAAATGGACATGAATGTCTTGAAACAATGTTTAAAATGGGATATAAATCAATCGAAAGACCATAAACAATGCACCATGTAAGACAAAATCAGCTTAGTTTGTTGAAGGGCAATGGCATTATGCCCAGTCTAGAAAGTAGGAAAAGGAGACAAATCTCAACAAAACAGGACATGGACAAGGCGGCCGCGATATGGATATTTAAAAACAATATAAATTCTATAATAATGTATTTATCACATTTTCCTTAAGCCTAGTTCAAAATATTATATAAACATAAAATGATTTTTTGCTCATTTTATTCCGAAACCATGAATGTAAATACTAATTTTGTTCATAACTAAAAATGGCAATTACAAGAAACAAGTAACTCATTTCATTATTTAAGTAATAATTAAGCGCTAAATCAACTTACAAACTAAAGTAGACAATTAGTTTAAAGTGAACCTCCACCATGTTCATCTTTCATCATTCATTACATATAAGTCATAAATTCAATAGCAAAACACATAAAAAAGAAAGCAGAAAGAGAAACTCCATAACCCTAATTCAAATAGTAATGTAGAATATTCTATTCAGTTTTGCAATATTTTGCAGGCCAAATATGAGCAACAAGAAAAACAACAATGAAGCAAAACGCCACAGAAATTTCCAAGAGAAACAATTGCCAAACGTGGGTTGTAGTAAATGTGTGGTTGGGTCGGTGGGTGGTAGTGAGGGCCGGGGGTGAAGTGTGCGGTGGTGGTGACTGGTGAGGCCGTGGAGTGGTAGAAATGGGTAAAGGACAGGAAATAGAAACTGAGAGAGAAAAAACCTTGAAAACTCGCAGTGGAGGAGCTTCTTCTAATCCGGTGGAGTAGGTCGCCGTTGGCAGCGGAGGAGCAGAAAGCGCAGATCTTTCGTGAATTTGGGGGAGGCAGGTCGTATTTTGGGTTTGGATGGGTTAGTATCTTGTTTTTTAAATTTTTACTATTGACCCACAACATCTTTTAAAGTTGCATTTGGGATCGATACTTAAAATATAATTGCAGAAAATACCCTTCAGAATGTGTCTCGTAAGGCCCATAAGTAACCCTTGCAGTAACTCTTTGGGCTGTAGGCCGAATTGTTCTGGGCTTGTGTAATGTTGTTAGTATTGGGCTAACCATCCATCCTGTACATTGTTGAGAAAAGTGCAAAAAAACCCCCTTGAATTATGGGGGTTTTGCAACTAACCCCCCAAACTACAAAAAAACTCCTTTGAACTTTCACTTTTTTGCAATTTGCATACTCAGGCCACCGGACAAGATAAAAGATAGTTTTACCCTTATTCAAAACTACGTCGTTTCGAGTTGAGTAGATGATATCACCGTTGTTCACAGTCGATCTTCACGACAAATAGTCACTTGTGCTAGAACACTTCCTATTCACACCAAATCAAAAAATATATATATATATTGGACCCTTTTCCCTTTTGTCTATAGACTCTATACACTACTATTCATCTTCTTCTTCGCGACTTTCTGGTAAATTAAAAAAAAAAAAAAATTAAAATCTTGCCAACCTTTTCTTTCTATCTCCCTCTTTCTATTTCTCTGTGTGTGTGTGTGTGTGTGTGTGTGTGTGTGTGTGTGTGTGTGTGTGTATCTCTGTGCGGCATCAATGGTATTGGAAGAAGTAAAAGAACCACAAAGAGACACAGAGAGGAAAGGGAGCACATCGATCTCGCCGGCTATTTATGGCGCCACCTCGTTCATGTCGTCGTTGACCGGCAACACTGACGGCAAGTAGCCGTCGTCTTCGTCGACCAGATCACCAACATGTCCAACGTGTCCCGCGAAGAACAAAAGAAAAAGTGGCAGGGACCCGAGCGGCGGAGATGGACCATCACAGCCAAGTCCTCACTGGACGACCTCTTCACAGCCGACCTCTTCACAGCGGCAGACGACGAGAGCAGATCTGACATCCCAGTGTTGTCGACGACGCAAACGGTGATGGTCTCCCGTAACTCATTGTGCCACACCTAGCGCGTCCTCATCGCCTCACCAGTAACTCCTTGTGCCGCTGTCCTTTGTCCTCTGTCGGGGCCATTTCTGGGTTCGACAGCAGCAAAAAACCATACCAGTTGTAGAGTTCGTGATTTGGGGACTTTTTTAATTTTTGGTTGAATATGATTTAGGGAAATTTCGTAAAGCCATGATCAATTTCATTTTTCCGGCTAGGATGGATTGGTTGGGCAGAATGGTGACTGTGGAGGTTTTGGGTGAAAAGCAGTGATGATTTTGGTTGAAGGTGGTGGTGGACCGGTGGTTATGGGTTTGATGTGTTCTTTGGTTACATATTTGGATTAGGGTTATGGGTGGTGGTGGTTATGGGTTTGCAGAGATGGGGGGCGGTGGTGTTGAGGCAACGGGCTTAAGGTGGAGGAGGGGATGTCGCAGATGGTAGAAGGGCATTATTGTACAAAAATTTCAATTTGTCTATCGCGTGAGAATCACGCGCTCATTTTTGGACAGCTGGTGGCCGGATGGAGTGATCTGCAACAAATTTGTATAGTTCAGGGGGTTTTATGCAATTTTGATAGTTTAGGGGGTTAGTTGCAAGTTTTGCAATAATACAAGGGGTTTTTTTGCACTTTTGTCTACATTGTTTAGCTCTCTTTTTTATATGTATACATTCAAATTTACCTTTAAAAAAAATAAAAAAATAAAAACAAATAAAATAACCCTTGTATGTACCCCGAGCTGGGTCCAACCAAAAATTTTAACCACTCGAGTTAGAGGACACACATTTCCATTGCATGTCTATGAGCTACGTCCAATGTGTGAGTTTTATTTTGATTCTTACTTGATCAAAACCATGACCCCTAGGAGAGGTCAATTTTATATCAAAATATATTAATAAAATTCTAAATTAAGAATTTTAATACAAAATTATTTTTATATTTAACTTTTTATACATTATTTTAAATTTTTCATAATGTTATTTATTTAATATATAATATTATTTATATATAATAAATATACAAAAATAATAATGCAAAATTATTCTTAATATATTTTGAACCTTTAGAAATTTTTTACTTTATAGTTAAAGAAATGATAGGTCTTCCGACCTCAATTGCCGACTTATCCTCTGAATCTATTGTGATTTTTTTTTTTTTTTTTTTTTTTTTTTTTTTTTTTTTTTTTTTTTTTTTAAGAGTTCTAACGTCGTCCAACCACGTTGGATTCGGAGGAGGAGTCAGCAATTGAGGTCGGAAGACTTATCATTTCTCTTATAGTTATACACACACTATTTTACTCACGTCCCCGTGTGTACATATATATATATATATATATATATATATTGACAAAGTACACAGTTTTGTTGAAAAATAAACTTGATTTTAGTATTTAATTAGTCATTTCAAATATTTGTCTTACATAGTGTACGTGGGAATTTAGCATGTCAGTGGGTAGTAAATTATCTTAATGAGAATTAGTAGATGAGAGTTAGTGTGATGGTGAAGGTTATGTAAAATCAAAGGTCGTGAGAGTCAAGATTAAATGGTTATGTTAGTAGGAGTTATACTTACTAAATATCATGGTAGTGTGAATAGTATGTGTAATTAGGCATTTAAATGTAATGGTTACCGACATAGTTGTGAGGCCTATATAATCATATACTCTAACAAATTTATAAAAAATATAAATGGGATTAAGTGAAGTAAAATTATTCATCCATTCAATTCTCTTCCAAATATTGTGTTTTATTTTTTTTTTTTTTGAAAAGTTAATTTCAAATTTTATAAATATATAGACTGAGAATATACAGTGCCCAAAGAGGGAAATGGTCCAACACATAGGTCAAACATAGCAAATATTTGCAGCCCTATACTACCCAAAAGCCCCAACCTAAAAAATGAGAAAGACAACCAAATGGAGAGGCTGTTGCAGACACTCCACAATCCGATGAAATCAAGGAAGCATCCTCCTCAGTAAGTGACGCCAGTGGACGTGAAGGAGAGATAGATAGTTCCTATTCATCTGTCTTCCATTGAGAGAATAAGGAATAGTTGACGATGCAAGGTTGATTCTGATTATATCAAGGGTTCCATGAAGGACTGCATTCTAACTATATTGTTTTGAGTGTTATGTGTGTATCTAGGCCACTATTTTCAACAAAGTGGCATCAAAGTAAAATCCAACAAAGTGGTATCAAAGCCTAGACAATCTTGAAGGCTTGACGAAGTTGACCCTAAAAGGTTCAACATTTTGAGAAAAACATGTTTCTCCTTAATGATGATAAAGAGGTGAAAATATATTTTCTTAGTAAGAAGATGATGTTCTCTAATTACAATAGAATGAGAATCATCATGACTTCATACCTCAAAGCATATGATTTGTGGGATGTTGATGGAGAAGAGCCCAAGAATGACATGCCCAACAAGCTTCGTGGAAAGAAAAAAGAAAAAGCATTGGTAGTGTTGCAAAAGGAATACATTAAGATATTTTGGAGTATTTTGGAGAGTCAAAAACTCCAAGTTATGTTTGGAAGATCGATGCTCGAGACTATCACTTCCAATCATAAAGGTAAGTTACTACCCATAGAGTATTGGGTACAATGCTTTGAGGATTAGTTTACGAAAGATGATTATCAAAGTCTTGACGACAAAGTTATGGAGAATTAAGAGGTGTATCATGCAAATAAAGCAAACATTTTGGAGATTCAAAATTTGAAAAACAACTTGAAATGGTGAAAGAAAGGAAGAGATGAGGAAAGTGTTGGGGAAACGGAAGTTTTAAAAAATTTATGAGGGTTTTTCAAATAAAGATCTTGATTCATGTGTAGGGACAAGTTTTATGCATGAAGAATATGATGATCCATTCAATTTAGGGATAGAAAAGTTACATCAAGGTTTGAGTAGACCTTAGATCTCTCCTCTAAAGTGAATATTCTCACTTATTGTAAATCCCTTTGCTAGATGCCTTCTCCTTAGATCTCCATCTTCTTGGTAATGGATTTGCCTTTAGGAATCACCCATAAGCCTCCATGAATGACCTTAGAGAGCTAAGCTTGTGGGAGCCTCTATTAGATGAGAACATTAACCCTAAAATTATAGAGAGAGAATTTTTTTTTTATTTTCTAAAATTATTTTACAAAGCGTAACCTAAAATATACATGGACTCCATATATATATAGGTAACATAAAAAATAATAATTAAAGACATTATATTTTTCTCAATCTCTAAAACTAACGTGACATTTCAAATCTAATAGGTCTCCAATATCAAGTTGGGTTATGAGTGAGAATTCTTTGGGCTTATTATTTTCTTGGCTACAATGAATTAATAATTGGCTCGGTCTATAGACCCAATTAAATTACTTCATGAATTAATTTCTACTCCACTAAAAGAAATTAATTGAACTCCAATTAAATAATAAATAACCTTTAAGTCAATATTGCACTTTGACTCCTCAATGCATAATTAGTTATCAGATAAATAAAACCATCAATCTGACTACTTAATTAATATATTTATTTTGGTACCATTAATTATTTCCGGTTTGATCACAATAAAATATTTGTTTGACAAAAATAATAATTTAAATAAATATATATATAATATATCATTTTATCTAAAAACACACGAAGGTCTTCGAATTACTTTGTGATCAATCATAATCAATACAAAATAAATACAAGTAGCAATGATGCAAATATTGAAAATATAACCCTCTAACTATTAATTACATAATTACCCAAAGTGTCGGTCGATGGATTCCGAAGATTCTACTGAATAAATCAAAGTAATTACTAATTAATAAAAGGGTTTATACTTTTCTCACGCTTAAGAGTCAAATACCATGACAGTGATAGGGAGCAATTACATACGACGGTTCTCGCAATATATCTCAACCTAACGCGGGTCCAGTTCAAGTCTTAGTTAATAATGAGTCCATCCATAATTACCGACTATGAACAATTTATGATTCACATTTATATTCATGTAGTGATCGCCATCACATACATATATAAATATCTCTTGTAATCAAGTGGACACTATCAATTCCGTAATGAATCACAACATAATATATTGAATTCACTAATTATATAAATCATAAATATTTCAAATATATCAGGAACATATGTCACTATAATCCAAATAGGAAATTGCTATGCTAGGGTATATAAATCCCAACAGCTCTCACTTGCCCTCATAGCCAATTCAAATTGTATCTAACTCCAATGTTATCCAGGTGACAATCAATAACTATTGATCAATGACACCTTTGTTAATAAATCAACAAAGTTGTGTTCCAATGTAATGTTCTAGCCATGAGTACATTTTATTGCCGGACAATATCATGTAAGACATGATACTTCCTATCAATGTACCTTGTTCCTCTGTAGAGACTTGGATCATTGGTTTGGGTTACTTCTGTGATACCCCCGAATTTTCGAATGCGGGTTGGCCAGGCCCACGCCCGAATACCCGAGGATATCAAAACAAATTGATAATAAACGAACACAGAGTACAAAAGAATAAAGAAGAATAAATAAAATACTGACAAGAAACTAAAATGATAATCTAATAATAAACCTCATAATATATTTTCATTAATTAATAAACTCTTCTGATACAACTGATCCTCCAAAATACAACTCGGGAATCCATACTGTGTGGACCCCTAGAAAATCCAAACTAAACAAATGACAGTAATCTAAAACAGGAAACTGAATCATAAAGGAACTTCTATGTAGCATCGGAAGAATGAAGTAGACTGATCCCCGCTCAGTATAAACAACCTCTACTCGTGACGAACACCTGAAAAATAATGGTGGGTCAGGCCCACAAACAAGTTCTACTCTACTACAGTCCAAGCAGAGATCCGATACACGTATACATCCTAGTCAATCCAACAGTAACTAGTAGTCCGTATATATATATACACACACTAAAGGAACCTCACTAGACTATAGGGTTGTCTTAACCTGAATAGTAGGCAACATGCAAAACGCACATATAGTGGGCATGAGTACCTAGACCTACCAGGGTACACAACTACACTATATCTAGCAACACATCCCTGGCGATATACGCGCCCTAACCATTGATCCTGAGACTCAAGCTCATATCATGGCACCATACTTATATATATAAAATCTAGTAACCATCCTATCCAGTATAAATTAATCCTTCATAAGTCATTCAACTTGTTCAGCTGACCTGACTTGAATATAAGTAGGACTTAACATTTTAGTTAATCCATTCCCTTATATAATAATTTAATCATCCATAAGTCATTCAACTTGTTCAGCTGACCTGACTTAAATATAAGTAGGACTTAACATTTTAGTTAATCCATTCCCTTACATAAAATAGGTAGGACTTAACTAATAAGTTAATCCATCCCTAGAATGCTACCGTCCCATACCGGTGCATTAAACCACACAATCCAACAATTGATGTAACAATTAAGGAAATACATCAAACATTCCATAAATAACTATGATAAATATGATATCAAGTTATCACATAATAGGAATGACTTATTACTTCTTTAAACTTCCTATATCATATGTCCTACACAAACTGAATCTTATACATGATGATATCTTATTATACCGTTAAATAAGGATTCTCCATATCCAATTCATCCTACACATTTAATCTCAATTGCTCAAATATTTTAAAAGATTAAATCCATTCGTTTGTTTAAAACATTCAAATAGCAAGAATCATTATGATTGAGTCTATTTAAATTTATTAAAACCCAAACATAATCCCTATTTAATGTTCAGGAATCTTAGGCATGTTTCTACGTTCCATCATTCCACAGATATGAAAAATACATAATTCAAACATGTAAAAATTCACACCAGAAATCAAATCAAAATCATGCATTTATCAATTCATAACACAAGAACAGATATGAACCAATTTCATAAAAACCTATGTTTTAATCCAATTAAACATGCATAATTATTTAATTTTATGTGTTTAATAAATCCTGGAATTTCCTAGGCATGTACAGAACCACGAATCAAAGGGAAAGAGATAGAAGAAGAACTTGCCTTAAACTTTCGGATTGAAAGTTAAATTTCTTCTTCCTTGATCTTCTCTCTAAAGGGTTTTCTCCTCATTCCTTCCTCTTCCTCCTTCTCTCTCTAACTCTCTCTCTCTAGAATATATTACGTGATATATTTTCACTCCTTTTTCAATCTATAGTTGTGTATTTATAGGCTAAATAATAACCCTATTTCTTTTCCCAATCCAAGTCAACTTAATAAAGAAAAATAAAAAATGAAAATATTAAAAAGGTAACTTAAAATATGTTACGTATATAATCTATGTATATCCTTATTAATTAAATAAAATATATACATTAGATTATTTATTAATACTAAAGTTACCATAATATTAAAAGGTAACTTAAAACATGTTACGTATATAATCTATCTATATCCTCATTAAATAAATAAAATATATACATCAGATTATTTATTTATACTAAAGTTACCATAATATTAAAAAGTAACTTAAAACATGTTACGTATATAATCTATCTATATCCTCATTAAATAAATAAAATATATACATCAGATTATTTATTTATACTAAAGTTACCATAAAAGTAATTAATAAATTACTTTCCTTTTTATATATATTAAAAAGGTAAGTAAAATATGTTACGTATATAATTTATGTATATGTTTATTAAATAAATAAATTATACACAATTCATTATTTATTAATGGATTATCCAATAATACTTAAGTTACCATAATATTATAAAGTAACTTAAAACATAACACGTATCAAATCTATGTATATTTTTATTATTTAAATATAAAACATATACATCAGATTAAATATTACTACCCAAGTTACCATAAAAGTAATTAATAAATTACTTTCTTTTTTATATATGTATAATATATATATATATATATATATATATATATATATACTTACACAACTATCCATGGGTAATAATCCACACACATCCAACCTCCTATCCAAGTAGTCCATGGGACCCAATTGGTTGGCCCATTATTACTAACCATAACCATAAAAGAAAAATAAAATAAAATAATAAAAGAAAAGAAAACATTTAATTTACAATTAATCAAAACACCATTTAAGCACATAATCTAATTTAACAATTAACACATAGACAAATACAAATAATATATAGACACATAATCAAATAATCAAGAAATACCTAATTCAATTAAACACATAAGTAATTAGCCAAATAATCAATTAAATAATTAACAATACAATTAAAACAAATAAATAAATACCGAGATTATCCTTTTAAAATTAGGGGTATTATAACTTCTGCCACTATTGTCGCAATATAGCTCGATAGGCAGGCTAGTTTGCTCCACAACCTCTAAATCAGTGAAATCAAACCAAAGGCTTCCTTTGCTGCCTTTAAAGCTACAATGTACTCTACCTTCAGGTTTGAGTAAGCAGTTGAAATCTGTTTAACACTCTACCAACTAATTTCTCTTCCATTGAGTGAACAGACACCAAGTCATAAACCTTATAGTAACTACATCTGATTAAAAATTAGAACTAGCATACCTGACTAGAACCACATCATCACATCCATAAATGAGTATGAGATCATTAATTCTCCTAAGGTACTTTATGATATTTTCACAACAAACCAATTATCAAGTCCAGGATTGGACTGATATCTACTAACTATCCCTACAATGTAGCGGCTGTCCTATTTGGTATAGATCATGGCATATATGAGACTTACATATGCTGAAGCATATTATTCCAGTCTCATTTGCTCAATCTCCTCTGCTAGTCTTGGAAAACTACTTACTAAAGAGAGCAATTCATGTCAATAAAATAAGAACTCATTCTTTGAGTTTTGCATACCAAACCTGGTCAAAACTTTATCAATGTAGGATTGTTAAGATAAGCCTATTTTCCTTTTAACCTGATCTTACAAAAGCTTGATCCTAGGAATATAGCTTACATCTTGAAAATCATTCATTCCAAAGTAATTGAACAACTACCTCTTTAAAGATAACAAAGCTTCCACATCATTCTAAATGAGTGGGATGTCATCAATATATATAGAATTAGAAAAATAATGACTACCCTGTACACACATGGTTCATTCACTAAGAAATCTTTTGGTATCCTCTTATAGATTAACTTGCCTTCCATAGGTATCACCCCACTAGAAATTTCTACAAGATCACAAATTTTATTAGAATACATAGATGTAATACCCCGATAATTTAAAGGATTTATTAATTGGGATTAATGGATTTTATTTTATTTTTAAATGATTTATTTTATTTAATTGAGTGTTTAGATTAATTGTCTCATTTTAATTAGATTTTATTTTGTGATTATATTTATTGAATTGATATGATGATTTGTGTGCGTGTGTTTGATTATTAATTGAATTGTTGGCATGTTAATTTTATTGGTATGATGTGACTTGGTTATAATTTATTATTTTGTTTATGTGCTTAGTGTAATTAGTTTTTATTTATTTATTTATTTAATTTAAGTATTTATTTAATTATTTAGTTTATTTAAATTAATTGGATTTGGGCTTAACAGGAGTGGGACCAATGGATGTGATATTGGGTTTGGATGGAGCCTTATTGGGTTAATTAATAAAGACTCATGGTTAAGTGATTATTTTAATAATTATTTTTGTATAATTATAAATATATATTTAATTATATATTTAATAGGTATTATGGAAGGACATATATATATTTATATATATATTTATTGATATATATATAGGTATATATGATTTAATTAACTAATGGATTAATTATGGAAGGTGTGTATATATATATATATATATATATATGTATGTATGTATGTATGTATGTAATATAATATATGTTTATAGATATATATTATTTAAAGATTATTATTTTAATTCACAGTCCTAGTTGGAATAGGATTTGGAATTTAAGATGTATAAAAATACATAAAGCTTTATGGTTAAAAGTTTACACGTGAGAAAAAAATAAGAGAAGTAGAAAGAAAGAGAAGAAGAGGAGACCGACAAGGAAGAGACCAAATCTGAGAAAGAGGATGCCGGAATTGGAAGAGACAATCAAGGCTTGAAGCATCGGTTTCGTTTCGAAATCTTCAGGCAAGTTCTTCTCTAATTTTCCTCTTAGAACCCATAAGGATTTCACCTTGAGTATCAAGATTTTAATTAAATTATTAATTTAAATCATGGTTAGAATGGATTAAAAAAAAAAAAAAACATTAACTTAAATTTATTTGATTAAATTATGTTTAGATCAGATTATTTAAAAGTATGAATTATGATTTATTTTTAGTTTTGAATTATTAGATTTTAATTGTATATATAGATGTTGTATATATATATTTTAAAATCAATTTATAGGTTGATCTATGATTCAAGAGGGTAAAGATGGTTTCTGGAATTTTTGGTATTTTTCTGAAATTTTCTGATATTTTTATATATTTTTCTGGAATTTATTAGATTTCCTTTCCTATTATTTATTTGGAAAATTGTGTATAAATAAATAAATATATATACTGTTTATGTAATCTGTGTTACGGCGCATGAAAGAGGGGGCTGTAATCCAGTGAGGCGCGGCTTATGGTACAAGGGTGAGTGCGCTGATGTAGACCATAGGATTAGTTTAATATAATTGGATTGATTCGATGTGGTGGACGTCCATGGGATTCAATGCACCACTGATCTATGCCCTTGGTGTAGTCTTGTCAACAGAAAAGAGATCTGGTGCATCGCGGCGCATGGAGTTCTGTGCGTCTGCGCTTTGGGACCGTTGACTTGGTCTAGTCAACTGAATTATCATTCGGTGTGGTCGCGCTCACAGTAGCAATTGAGCTCAACGTATTGTGTTGCTTGTTTTGTTACTTGAAATTGAAACGGTCATAACTTAGTCATCTAAAATCCAAATTAGGTCATTCTTGAGCTCAAATTTAACGATTTTTCGTCCTCTTTCCAATGGTACTGATTTCGTTATCGAATTCCCATCATACTAGGAGATATTTATGTTTTAGTGGAACAGTGTCGAAAAATTATTTACCGAGATGGAGTATTTATGGGAAACTATTTCTGACGAGATTTAGTAACATTTAAATTAAGTAAATATAATTAAATTAATATATTGTTATGGAAGGAAGTATATATATATATAATATTATTTATATATATGTATATATGGTTTAATTGTTTAGGATAAGGATGGATGTATGTGTGTATATATATATGATTTAAAGAATCAAATATTATTATGGATGGTATTATACATATTTACATATTATATAATATATGTGTGTGTGTCTATATATATATCATTTAAGATGATTAATATAAATTATTCTTATTTGGTATATTTGGATAGGCTGGTTATTAAAGTAATGTTATGATTATGAAGTGCATGACATTAGTCTATGTGTGATTTAGTTCATCATTAAGTTAAAAGTTGGTACATGGTTGAATTGTAGGCATGGATGAGTTGCCAGAGGCTTAAATATATAGCCTAAATATTTGTATGACTAAAACACATACATTGGAAACATGGATGAGTTGTTAATTAAAAGTATAAATATATATACATAAGGAGGCATGGTTGAGTTGTCAATATATAAATAAATATATTTATAATGGCATGGTTGATTTGCCAAAGTGTAATTATATTGTTGTGTGTTAGATGATTAAAATATCATCTATAGTTATTGTCTGTATAGGTTGGATTAGGATTAGATATTCTTAAATTAGAATAATCTAGTACTTACAGGTTAGTGTATTATCTTATGCATATTAATAAAATAATACTGGTGGAGACATGGATGATTTGTCAAAGCTTAGATTTTGCATATGTGATTTAAATAATTAAAATCATTATCGGATTTTGGGATTAAATATAATATTCTTTTTATTATAATTTATTGTTTAAATGATTAAACAATTGACTAGGATGGAGTTAAGCTTCAAGGAGTTTTCTTTTTAAAATAAATGATAGATTGGTTTAGGAATGATTATTATTCTAATAATTATTTAATAGGTATGAAAATTTAATAAACCTATTAAGGGATGTGATTAGTATAGTATATATAATTATATGTAGCTATGTATATCGTGCTTTATTAAAGTTAAAATTTTATTAGGTTTGGTTTTGATCAGAGATGATCTGCTTATTGGTTTTCAGAGGCCTGGTAGAGTGAACTTGCTCGTAGGGTTTAACCCACGATTTATTTTTCAGGTTATTAGAAGTTCCAAGTCTCAAGGTTGAGGATCCGCAACCGGAGGACTTAGCCATTCTTTCTATTTTATTTCAAAGTAGGATATTATTACTTCAGTATGTATTGATGAATTTCTGGATAGTGGATTTTGGTTAAGGGGTCCTTGAATTACAGGATTCCCGAGCTGTAACCATTGGAGAATTATTAATGGATTTATTATTTAATAGATTTTCCTTCAGCGAGTTATTTATTCTTTTTATTTTCTTTTTGTACTCTGTGCTTGTTTGAAATACTTTAATTGTTTTGATATCCCCTGGTTTTGTGCGCGGGCTTGATCAACCCGTGTTCCAAAATTAGGGGGTATCACAATAGATATCAACTCTAATTTCATAGCAACTTGCCAAATCGATATGTATCCATATCGGTTCACGCTTCTATGTAGCTTATTGGGTCTAACTCATGTTTAACAAGGATGTCCATAAAGGTCTCACCTAAAAATATGATTCTGTCGGATTGGATGATAATCCTCCCACTACATCAATGTACCGATGCAGGAATCTGTGTGCTAGATGATGTTGACGCATCGATAAGGAATTCATATATAATTCTTAATCTCTATAATAAATGTGTTCATTTGTGATACATCTGGTACTTATACCATATTCTTTAACATTATGCTATTAGGTATGTGATTCATAATATGATCCTTCTATAGATAAATAGTGAGTGTAAACAATCAACTTTTATCATTGAGATCATAAAATAATCCATTCTAGTGCCTTTAGAGTAGTTATCAAATCAAGTATACATATGATCTGCTTCTAACTTACTTGTCTATATCAAGCGCACATGTGCAAGACCATCCCATATGTGCATGTGATTCAAACTAAGATTTAGTATAAAAAAAAACACAGCTTAAAAGGTATCATTGAGATAAACTAAGATGGAATGCAGTTCACAATGTACATTGATATCGTCAAAGCTAAACTCTAAAATGAAAGAGATAATGTAGCATAACAGATCATAGATGTAACCATGTTAGGCAAAATTCTGTTATTCCTATTTGACACCTCAATTCATTGAGCGTCAATAGCGAAAAATTGGTACACAATACCCTCATTGACCATATAGTGTTTGTATTATCCCAAGAAATACTCATATCTACGATCAGCTCGAAGTGTTTTGATAAGTTTACCTAATCTGTGCTCCACCTTAGTCTTGACACTCTTGGAATACACCAAAAGTTTAAGACTTGTGTCATATTAGGTAAATGTATCCAAAACGTGAGTAATCTTGCTTGCATGTTTATAAGACTACACATGTCAGTGTGTACCGACTCCAATTATTCTTTATATCTATTTCACTTGGCTGATTAAAGCCCTTAGGGTTATATATCATTTAATACAGGATTCACAAGTTGGTTTAGGCTCCCCTGCCTCACTAAGTAATAAACTTTCTTTAACCAATCTTTGAATCTCATTTTGATTGATTATAACTCAATAATAGAGACTAAAAATACAATGAGTCAGGAATAACAAAATTTCTCTTAATATTCAATTTAGATGATGCAACATTAGTTTCTACATCATGCAAATATTAAGAACTTGTGATTATAGTATATTAACCATCTTCAATGCACTAGAAGCAATTACATATCTATTTTATAAAAGAAGTTTTATCAAAATTAACAGCACAGTTTTTATAAACCAAAAGTGAAACAAGAATAAGATTGCGTCTAACATCTGTGCATAAAAATAGTTCTCTGTTACTAATATCCTCATATTCTCTAATTTCGTATGTAATACTCCCACTGACTTAGCTACAACCTTGGTATTTGGTCAAAAGACAAATATATCTCCATATCATCAAGGCTTCTGGATTCCTGAAATCCTTGCAATGAATTGCAAACATGTTTAGTGACTCCAAAATATATCCATCAGGAATTAATAGATACAACCATATAATATGACTGATGAACACTGAAAAGTGCGTATTTAAACCAGGCATTCTAGTACCTTTATCTATCTTACTTTACCATTTTATATTGATTTCGTATTATTTCCTTTTTCAGGCACTTGTCCCCAATATAAGCTAACTCAGCCAAATAAGAGCTTAATTGAAGCAATTCTGGGATTAAGCAAAGAAAGGAGCAAAGTGGAGAAAGATGGAAGCAAATGAAGCCAAGGGTGGGAAGCAGCAAAGTTCGATCGATCCAAGTTCAAGGTTCGATAGATCGAACAATGATCGATCTCAGCACTTCAAAATAGATCCAAGCCTAGACCCAAAAGAATAAAGTCAAAAAGTTCGATCGATCCAACACCATCCTTCGATCGATCGAACACTTTTATCCTTATTCAAATGATTGATCTTATCTACAGCTGTACCACCCACTAACCACTTTTGTCCTTTTCCCATAAATATCTCCCATAAATATCTCGGATTTGTCTTTTTCCAAAAAGCTTAGCCAGTTGGATCGATCCAGCCTAAGTTCGATAGATCTCAGCCAGTTCGATCGATCCATGTGATACCCCCAGATTTCCAGATGCGGGTTAGCCAGGCCCACGCCCGATTACCCGAGGATATCAAACCAATTAGCAATAATCGAACACAATAATTATATCAAAAGAGATAAATAAAATTTGCTGAAATGAAAACTAAAAGAGTAATCCAATATTTGAAAACCTCAGAAAAATAACTCCATTGATAAATAAGATATTTCAGATACAACTGATTCACCACGAACACATATCGTTCTCCAATACAACTCCGGAATCCATCTAATGGACCCCTAAAATAACCCACTGAACTCAAAAGATAGGAAACAAAACCCAAGTCTACACACAAAATATACTCCTATGTCATCGGTGGAGTGAACAACTGTATCTGCTCAGCACGATCAAGCTCTGCAGCCTGGAACTAACGAACACCTGTAAAGAATAATAGAAGAGTGGGTCAGGCCCACGAGCAAGTTCTAATCTAGCTGCAATCCATATAGTGACCCGATACGCAGATACACTGTAGATACCTCACAATATCTATCTAGTGCATACATATATATATCCACACTATGGGACATTCACTGAACTACAATAGGGGTCTCAACCTGAATAGAAGGTAACATGCGAAAACGCACCCAAAGGTGGGTATGAGTACCTAGACCTAACAGGGTACACCTCAACCTACTATAGCTAGCTACACATCCACTGCATATACGCGTCCTAACCAACGAGTTTGAGACTCAAGCTCATCTCGTGGTACCATAACCATATATTTAAAGTCCATTCAAATCCATCCATAGGAACTCCAATAAATCGTTCAGCTTATTCAGCTGCACAGACTACCTTTGTAAAATAAGTAGTGTTAATTTAACTCATTTTCCTACTGCAAAAGCTTATGAAACTTTTCCCCATCTCCATAAGGTCATCCATGTCTTAGCAACAACTAGTTGTTGCAAATTATGACCCTAAAAAAAAAAAAAATTTCATATTTTATACAGTGTAGAAACTTTGGTTTCTCATCTAAGTGCAACACCAGCAACCCCTCCAAATGACACCCTCGTGAAAAGTGCCTTAATTACGGATAGACTGATAAAGATTTAATCAGTCCACCATCCTCTCTTGGCATCATTTTAATAAATACCTAAACCAGCACGAAATCCTCCTTCCGTTTTGGTGGTCACCTCAGAAATTTCCCTGAAGATATTCTGCACCTCCGATATCTTTTACAACCCATGGTTGCATTACAGTGGTCTTTATCTACCACAACCCCATGAATACAATCATATTGATATCCACCAATCCTAGGATGTTGCAAAAACGAATCCCTATCTAGTGTAAAGCATTTCAAACTAATCGTTTTTAAGATAGTTGACACATATTGACAAATTAACTATCCCATCCTATGTAACATACCATACTGATACGTGTCCAAGTCCAAGAGATTGGCTAGACTCCTGTATATCTACCAAATCCTCTGACCCTATATCCACAAATCCTAGCGCATATAGTGCTATTACTCCCTGTTTTTACAATAATAGTTGGCTGACATACTTGTGCCCCTACCAAATCCTATGCCAAATCCTGAGCCAATTAACATAAACGAAACACATAACTATCAAAGATAAAATAAGTAACAACAAATTGCAACACACAATAACAAAATCAACCACATAGATACACACAATGCAACAAAACAACCAAAATACAATTCCTAATTAAAACATCCTCCATTCCAGAGAAGAAACCTCCTTTGAACTGAAGTTCGCAAAAGTTTGTTCCACAGTTTCGTTGGTAATTATCCAACTTTGAAACTTATTCATTAACCGTAGCTTAACTGCACAATCGTGTGCTTAAGCAAAAATCCAATGGCTTAACCCTCATCCACCTAATACGCAAACCGTCTATCGTGGCTTTATAAAGCAACTTAGCACGTTACATCCTAATTCCTATACGCTCCAGAATGTGATATAAAATCACATCTTTGTTCTGACAAGAACTCCATCCGATTCCCAAACTCCTAAAGAGTACTTTTCAATTAACTTCTTAAGACATGATACACAAATTCATCCATATGTAGATTGGTTCACACCAACTCTACTAGAGTATCACTTACTATACTACTGGTGAATGAAAACACACTTGTGCGATTCGTCATCCTCAAATTTCAGTATCCCTCTTCTTGGATACGCCGAAATCTCCTTCCTTAGGATCCTCTTCAGAATCCTACTCTTCGCTTCTCTCCTCTTTGAACACAACTGAAATTGTGTTAGTCCCGATGAACGGTGACCTACCACCTACACCTTAATCCTTCCATGGCGTATACTTTCAAAGCAATGCTAATCTTGGAACTAAGCCTTCAATCCTAAGTTCTGTTTCTTGCAAAGAAATCGACAACATACTCCTTTACTCCGTTAGGTCCGTATTGCTTTCGTCGTGGACCCCATCCTCCTCCTAGTGTCAACCATTCCATAACTATGGAATAAAATTGACATCCGTTCCTCCTAACGAACCGTAAGTAGAGTACAACCAATCCTAATATGGCTCTAAATTTTAAGAGACGCAACGCGGAAGTCCTATAATGAAAATACTCCTAAGGACATTAGAACCTGAAGTGCTCTGATACCAACTGTGATACCCCCAGATTTCCGGATATGGGTTGGCCAGGCCCACGCCCGATTACCCGAGGATATCAAACCAATTAGCAATAATCGAACACAATAATTATATCAAAAGAGATAAATAAAATTTGCTGAAATGAAAACTAAAAGAGTAATCCAATATTTGAAAACCTCAGAAAAATAATTCCATTGATAAATAAGATATTTCAGATACAACTGATTCACCACGAACACATATCGTTCTCCAATACAACTCGGGAATCCATCTAATGGACCCCTAAAATAACCCACTGAACTCAAAAGATAGGAAACAAAACCCAAGTCTACTGATCGGTTGATCAACTATACATCAACCTTCGCAATAGCACGAATCATTGTAAAATAGGGCTATTGGTCGGGTAAGTCGAACCACTGGGACTGCGCTAGTCTTAAGGCAACCTAAGAGTCTAAAGTCATTTTAGAGTGATAAGGGGTGTTCATAGAGGGTTTGTTTTATGGTCACTAAACTAGGAATTCAAAGTGCATAAAATAATAGTGTTAGTAAATGAGAGTTAGAGATAATAAAAGGGGAAACTAGAGAAGTGAATCCACCTACGCCCTAAATACATGCTAAATCAAGACTAAATTGGGGATAAACACTATATAAGCAATGATCAAGAATTATGTAGCAACACATAGTTGCTTCATAACCAATAAGAAGTTCATGAGATTAAAACAAGAATGGTCTATCAAAAGATAACACATTTGGACTACCTAGACTAGGGTGTAGTATCAAATACATTAACTTAAGCAAAAGACCATCAAGCATTCAATTAATTGATGAAGCACATGAAGGTAAGAATCAAGCATAATCCATCAAAGGAGGTACCTAAGCAATGGAATATCAAGTTTCAAAATCAACATGCCTTGAAAACCATTCATAGTTAATATCTTCATTGTCACTATGAAAATAAAAGCAATAAGACTAATGTAAGAATCATCAAGACAAGCTAAATAACTCACATCAATCATTTAAACATGAATATTCATTACAAGAAGTAATAAGCTCTTAAACTATGAAAAGACCAAAGTTTATACATTATAATCCCCAAAATAGAACCTAATCTAGAACATGAACAAAAGGGGAGGCTTCATCACCTCCCTAGATGAGGTTTAGTTACCCATGAGTGAACTAGAAGAAGGAAGAAGCTTGCCCTTTTCCTCCATTTTCGAGCTCCCTTCCTTTTGCTCCAAGAACCCTCATCTTCTTGCTCTCTTCTCTCTCCTCTATCTTGTAGAATATATGATAATGATATGTGTGGCCTTCCTTGCCTTATCTACCACCAAAAGGTCACCAACCAACATCTCCAACCACTTCATTAAAGAGGAAAGCAAAGTGAAGAAACCAAGGTGCAAGTGGGCTGAAATGAGCCATTTCCGAAGGGCATTCTGCCCAAAATTCGAGCACTCTAAGCAAGGCCTCGAGCACTCGAATTTAGTGTAAAAATGCCCATGCTTCACTTGCTCCGCCCAGACCTACTTTGGTTAAACAGCCATAACTTTGTACTCCGAACTCCGAATGATGAACCGTTTGAAGATTTAGAAAGCTAATTCAGAGCTCTAAATATTTTATGTTTTGGTGGAGATCCAATTCTCAAGGATAGTTGGTCGAAAATGAAGATCAAGGCAGAATTTCATTGCTGCCAGGCAGTTCTGCGCGCCTCTGGTAACAAGGCCATAACTCTCTGCTCCGAGCTCCGAATGACAAACCGTTTGAAGATTTGGAAAGCTGATTCAGAGCTCTAAATCTTTTATGTTATGAGGGAAGTCCAGTTCTTGAGTTAGGAAGGTCAAAATGGCGAGCAAAGTTCAGGATCCACTGCTGCCAGAAATTCAGCCTTGTGCCTTTTGATGGCCAAAACTCCACAAAGCCTTGATTTTGCTCCTTTTTTGGCAAATGGACCTGAAAATATATACATACACACAAATGAAGATAATCTACTTAATTAAACAAACAACGGACTTAACTAATGCAATTTAGGGCGCTTAAATATACAGTATTCAGCGCTTATCACACCCCCAAACTTACATTTTACTAGTCCCTTAGCAAAACTATAATGAAAAACTTAATGAAAAGACAACCATGGGCTTGCTACTGCAAAAATATCATCCATGGTAAAATAAGATATATACATTGCTCAAAAATAACTTGAAATAGAAAAAGAGCTGGAGATGGGGTCATTGGGAAGACTACCTTGCATATATGAAGCATTGATACAAAAATTGGCTAAATACATTTCCACATACATGCATCAACATCAAAGTCTATATAAATAACTCAATTATCATCTCTTGAATGGAAATCAACTCTCGCTTCAGTGAAAGTGAATTGGATTCTCAACATGCGGCTTTTACTTTCTTTTCCAATTCCAAAGCACAAGTTTTCAAATCATTAAATTCCCCTTTAAATGAGGTCCCTAAGGCATGATTTTATTTACAAGACAACTTTTGTTGCTTATTGACAATTTATTGTAACTCATAAGTGAAACATAGAATGGTTGTGCAATGCTGAAGTCCCTTAAGCTTTCTAACCAACCTATGTAGCAAGCGTTAGGCCAACAACTCCCAAACCAGATGGCTTTAGGGTGTTAAGTGTAGAGACACTCCTAGGGCTTAATAGCTCAAGTTGGAAAGGCTACGAACTCCAACGAACCATGTTTATTACCAGTTTATTTTTTGAATGACCGTGCAATGTTTAAGTCCCTTAAGCTTTCTAACCAACCCTTGTAGCAAGCGTTAGGCCAACAACTCCCAAACCAGATGGCTTTAGGGTGTTAAGTGTAGAGACACTCCTAGGGCTTAATAGCTCGAGTTGGAAAGGCTACGAACGTCAACTGGTCATTATTTTCTTTCCTTTTCAGTTTTTTTTTTTTTTTAGACAACTTAAATCATGCCAAAGATATTCATCCATTAGGTTCATCAAATTAGATTAACTAGGGCAAGGTCAAGGTCAATCCAGTTGCATGCCTCACAGTTAAGTTTCCAATGTGCATCTGTGCATTGTGAAGCTTAAAAGAGTGTCAAATCCAGCGAGAATTTAATTGAGACATTTATACAGACTAATTTGAATCTACATGATCATTTCAACTCAAATTTTTCTTTATTTTCACAAATGTCAATTGCTTCTATACACAAGGTATTAAACATATGCTTCGTCTCCGACAAGTGTCAAGTTATACTATCATTGCTTAGCAAAAATTATGAAACCAAAAATGCACCCCCAAACTTGAATGTCACATTGTCCTCAATGTGTGAAGACAAGCATACCAAAATAAGAGCAAAAAGGGGGGAAAAGAACAATAATACCAAGTGGAGTGACAACGACGTAGATGTGCAGCCATGTGAGTGCGCAACGGCGTCCCCCAAACTTGGACATGAAGACCTATCAAAACACAACGAAAATATACATGGAAAAGCATAGGTCTCGTAAGAAAAACCAAAACAGAAATAAAAACTCTAACCTGAAGTTTAGTGCAAGATGAAAAACAAAATAAGGCCAAAAAAATTGATTAATTTATTTATTTAGTATTATTATGATTAGTATTATATCTATATATATATAAATATATATGTATATAGATATATATATTTTTTGTTTTTTATATTTTAAAAGTTAACTTTTTTTTTTTTTGTGTTTTTTTTTGTGTTTTTTTTTTTTTTTTTTTTTTAGATATGCATGAGTTTGTGGTGAGTGAGAATGTGAGGTTGGTGAGGGTGGATGCCAAGGGGTGATGGTGTTGAAGCCAAGGTTGGTTAGTTTGGGTAAGGTGGTTGCATGGTGGGTAAGGTTGGCATGCATGATGGGAGGTTGAGGTGCCGAGAGGGTGGGATGAGAGAGTGAGGTTGGGTTGTATGAAGTGGGTTGTTTAGTTGGAGATGGGAGAGGAGTTGGTTTGAGAGGGATGGTTTGGGTAGGTTGCAGGAAATGGGGGTTGGTTGGTGGGAGTGGAATGCATGCCGAGAGAGAGATGGTTTGCATGGAGTGGGTGGGTTGGGGATGGTGTTGTGTGAGGAAGCCGAGAGTAGGTTGGTTGTAGGTTGAGGTGTGGAGTTGGGTGAAGGCGAGGGTTGGGTGGTGTGCTTAAGGGCATGCATGGTGAGAGGTTGAGGGGGGGTGGAGTGCTCGGATGGGGCATGGTGGTAAGAAGTTGAGCAGCAGCGAGCACTCGAAGCTTGGCTTTGAGTGCTCGAAAATTCTGCAGAGAGTGAGAGATGAGGGATGGTGATGCATGGTTTGGTTTGGGAAAAGAGAGAGAGGAAGGTTTAAGGTTGAGGGGTGGTGGTTGCTGGGTTGCCGAGAATGGGAGAGATGGTGAGGTGAAGGGGTTGTGGGTTGGTTGGAGGTTGGTGGAGAGGATGGGGTGAAGAGGTTGGTTGATGATGGGAAGGTTGCTTGGGTTGTTGCATGGTGGGCATGTTGGCTAGGCTCGAGCACTCCAAATGGGAGCTAGAGTGCTCGAGCTTGGGGCAGAGAGATTGGCAAGATGTGGAGGGATGTCGAGCACTCGAAATGCCAATTCGAGTGCTCGAAATTGGATCAGTAAGCTCGGGAAAATGAAGAGGCTTACATTTCGAGCACTCGAAAATGGACTTAGAGCGCTCGAAATACAAGCAGTAGCCTCGGAATGGTTTTGTGCAAGCTTCATAGAGCTTTCGAGCACTCCAAAGAGGAAATAGAGTGCTCGAAATGAAGGCAGTAGCATTGAGGTTGAGAGATGAACTATTGCATGCATTATAACATTATGCAGTGAGGTTGAGAGATGAACTTTGCATGTCATTCCATTAGGTGCCTCATTCTTATGCATTGTGAATGTATACATGATCAACTGAGAGCTGAAGAATTGATAAAACCTTGCAACATGCTTCCAAATCAAGGCATGGATGGATTATTTTCACCTTGCATGCATGGAAAATAATGAAACATTGCAAATTAATACAATCCAATGCATGGATGGATAATTATCAAACTCTACACTTCATTGCAATGCAAGGAAAATTTTGAAAATTTTTCAGATTGTGCAATTTTCCTCCAATGAACTTCATTCCATTCCATGGAAAATTTTGAAAATTTTGTTTTTAAACTTTGCAGTTTTTTTTTTTTTTTTCAAACTTTGCAATCATCTTAAATGCATGGAAATATTTTTTTGTTTAAACTTTGCAACTCCATTTTAATTCAATGCATGGAAAAATTTAAACTTTGCACTTTCATTCCAATGTAATGCATGGATGGAAAATTTTGAAAACTTTTCAACTTCTTTCTAATGCATGGACAATTTGGAAAGTTTTTCAAAATGTAGCACCTTTCCAACGCATGGATGATTTTGAGAAACCATGATCCAACAATGCATTGAAGATGAGAGGCTATGCATGTGAGTGCCATGTCGAAAGTCCGAGAAAATTGCCTGATAGAGCCAGAAACTTCCGGGAATGAAAACAAGAGTGGAGAAGGTCTAAGAAGTCAGTCTAAAAATGTGGAACACAACTTAAGATAGTTCTAGAGAAAGTTAAATTTTGGCATTTCTTAACCATTTCCTATAAAATTTCATGGCTCAGGCAATTGATCATTAGGGAGGCATTGAAGTCGAAAGAATTGCTCCCCAAGGGTGCTAAATTTAACGTCGATAGCTAGACGCACCGAGATCAGGTTAGTCCTCCTTACCCTATACCATGTCTCTCTAGAGAGTCATAGGTCCCCAAATAGGATAATTCTTTTAAAAGTGGAGGAGGAAGACTTTGAAGACAAAAGTGGAAAAGAGGTAACGGAAAGACCTCAACCCACTCTTCTTTCTCAATGAAGAACTTTGGACTATGGGGCTGATTTGGATTATGGGAAGATGGATCAAGTGAGGGCACACCTAGCAAAGGGTTTTGAAAAATCATATTTAGCATGGGAATGCCCGGAGAATTGTCCTTCAAACTTTCAACATCCTCCCCACACTTATCCGGTGGTTCGGGCTCAACAGTTTGAGATAACTCAAGTGAGGGAATGGGATGAGATGCAAGCTCCCAAGAAAGAGATACATTTGATGTTGACAAAGGAAAAGAATGAATATGTGGATGAATATTAAGCAAAGAATTCACCTCTGAAATGGAATTGTCAACATTAAAATCCTCACAATTGAAATGAGCCAAACAAGCTTTTAGAGGATCCTCCATTAAAGGAGGTGCATCAAGCAAAGGATTATGTAGGGGCTGTTTTGGAGTAGGGTAGACAATCTCTACATCATTATTTTTCCCATTTTGAACCACAATTGCTTCATTTTGATGTGTGGCAACACTTTGATCTTTAACCACCATTTCATCATTTTCACATGTAACAACCACTTGATCATTCTCATGATGAAAGTTACTAGGAGTAATCTCATCATTCATAGAATTTTCTTTTGGATTGGCCATAAATTCAAATGAAAATGTCTCCTCCTCTTCATGATTTTTAGCATTAATCCTTTGTTGAATTTGAGATATTTGGTCATCTATCATTGCACTAACTTGGGACTGGTGATATGGTACCACTTGATTGATAGACTCTACTGTGGATTGCATGCTAGCAAGGGAAGCCAATAGTTGATTGTTGGAGTCCATCATTTGCGTGTGCATAGACTCCATCATTTGTTTGTTAGCAACAATTAGCTCATCCAATGGAGACGGTGGAAAAGGAGAAGAGGGCGGGAAAGGATGATCATTGGGTTGAAAAGGTTGCATATGAGATTGTGGGGTTGAATTTCCTATGTCATGCCACAAGAAGTTTTGTTGGTCTCCCCAACCCGAGTTATAACCATTGAAGTATGGATCACTACCCGGTTCAAAGAAATTTTCATTTGGTTGCTCTAGATAGAAGTCCGAGAATTGTCTCGTTGGAAGACATTCTCTTGTATGATGTGTATGACTAGAGCAAAATGCACAAAACTCATGTGGTGTGTAGAATTGAGTTGGAAGATAACTATTCTCCATCTAGGAGTAATTCAATAACACACAAAGCAATCAACACAACACTTCATCACCATAACCTCCACATACAATGTTCCCATTCTCCTCAATTATCAAGACAAAAAATGTAAATGGCCACGACAAGGACCAATGCTTGAATACGAAATTTAAAACAATTGAAATAGCCTCGACAAGGGCTTGCAATTTAATTACTTCTAAGCTTAACACATGCACGATATTCACAATTCGAAACTAGAAGTCACGAGACTTACCTGGGGTCCTCTAGACTTACAATTTGCTAGCATTCCCACGGCGAGCTTCGAGTTCCTAGAATCTCACTTACAACACAAAAAAGGTTAAACCACACAAGAAATATTCACAAAACACAGTATTCACAATCAAACTAAATTTAACCCTAGAACCTTGGTCGCTAAACCGTTTGCAGTCCCCGGCAACGGCGCCAAAAATTGATCGGTTGATCAACTATACATCAACCTTCGCAATAGCACGAATCATTGTAAAATAGGGCTATTGGTCGGGTAAGTCGAACCACTGGGACTGCGCTAGTCTTAAGGCAACCTAAGAGTCTAAAGTCATTTTAGAGTGATAAGGGGTGTTCATAGAGGGTTTGTTTTATGGTCACTAAACTAGGAATTCAAAGTGCATAAAATAATAGTGTTAGTAAATGAGAGTTAGAGATAATAAAAGGGGAAACTAGAGAAGTGAATCCACCTACGCCCTAAATACATGCTAAATCAAGACTAAATTGGGGATAAACACTATATAAGCAATGATCAAGAATTATGTAGCAACACATAGTTGCTTCATAACCAATAAGAAGTTCATGAGATTAAAACAAGAATGGTCTATCAAAAGATAACACATTTGGACTACCTAGACTAGGGTGTAGTATCAAATACATTAACTTAAGCAAAAGACCATCAAGCATTCAATTAATTGATGAAGCACATGAAGGTAAGAATCAAGCATAATCCATCAAAGGAGGTACCTAAGCAATGGAATATCAAGTTTCAAAATCAACATGCCTTGAAAACCATTCATAGTTAATATCTTCATTGTCACTATGAAAATAAAAGCAATAAGACTAATGTAAGAATCATCAAGACAAGCTAAATAACTCACATCAATCATTTAAACATGAATATTCATTACAAGAAGTAATAAGCTCTTAAACTATGAAAAGACCAAAGTTTATACATTATAATCCCCAAAATAGAACCTAATCTAGAACATGAACAAAAGGGGAGGCTTCATCACCTCCCTAGATGAGGTTTAGTTACCCATGAGTGAACTAGAAGAAGGAAGAAGCTTGCCCTTTTCCTCCATTTTCGAGCTCCCTTCCTTTTGCTCCAAGAACCCTCCTCTTCTTGCTCTCTTCTCTCTCCTCTATCTTGTAGAATATATGATAATGATATGTGTGGCCTTCCTTGCCTTATCTACCACCAAAAGGTCACCAACCAACATCTCCAACCACTTCATTAAAGAGGAAAGCAAAGTGAAGAAACCAAGGTGCAAGTGGGCTGAAATGAGCCATTTCCGAAGGGCATTCTGCCCAAAATTCGAGCACTCTAAGCAAGGCCTCGAGCACTCGAATTTAGTGTAAAAATGCCCATGCTTCACTTGCTCCGCCCAGACCTACTTTGGTTAAACAGCCATAACTTTGTACTCCGAACTCCGAATGATGAACCGTTTGAAGATTTAGAAAGCTAATTCAGAGCTCTAAATATTTTATGTTTTGGTGGAGATCCAATTCTCAAGGATAGTTGGTCGAAAATGAAGATCAAGGCAGAATTTCATTGCTGCCAGGCAGTTCTGCGCGCCTCTGGTAACAAGGCCATAACTCTCTGCTCCGAGCTCCGAATGACAAACCGTTTGAAGATTTGGAAAGCTGATTCAGAGCTCTAAATCTTTTATGTTATGAGGGAAGTCCAGTTCTTGATTTAGGAAGGTCAAAATGGCGAGCAAAGTTCAGGATCCACTGCTGCCAGAAATTCAGCCTTGTGCCTTTTGATGGCCAAAACTCCACAAAGCCTTGATTTTGCTCCTTTTTTGGCAAATGGACCTGAAAATATATACATACACACAAATGAAGATAATCTACTTAATTAAACAAACAACGGACTTAACTAATGCAATTTAGGGCGCTTAAATATACAGTATTCAGCGCTTATCATCTACACACAAAATATACTCCTATGTCATCGGTGGAGTGAACAACTGTATCTGCTCAGCACGATCAAGCTCTGCAGCCTGGAACTAACGAACACCTGTAAAGAATAATAGAAGAGTGGGTCAGGCCCACGAGCAAGTTCTAATCTAGCTGCAATCCATATAGTGACCCGATACGCAGATACACTGTAGATACCTCACAATATCTATCTAGTGCATACATATATATATCCACACTATGGGACATTCACTGAACTACAATAGGGGTCTCAACCTGAATAGAAGGTAACATGCGAAAACGCACCCAAAGGTGGGTATGAGTACCTAGACCTAACAGGGTACACCTCAACCTACTATAGCTAGCTACACATTCACTGCATATACGCGTCCTAACCAACGAGTTTGAGACTCAAGCTCATCTCGTGGTACCATAACCATATATTTAAAGTCCATTCAAATCCATCCATAGGAACTCCAATAAATCGTTCAGCTTATTCAGCTGCACAGACTTATATAAGAGATCCAGTAAGTCGTTCAGTTTATTCAACTGCACAGACTTAAATATAAGGAGAATTATGTTTTTATAATTCGTGCCCTTCTTCCCAAAATAGGTAGGACTGAGTATTTTGAATCAGTCTGTCCCTAGTATGTCACTGTCCCATACCGGTACATACAATCCACAAAATCCATATAATTGATAGAACAGGCAAAGCTGTTCACCAATTAAAATCCATAAGGTAGGAATTAGCATTTTGAGCTAAACCATACCTAGTATGCCACCGTCCCATACTGGTGCATACAATCCTCCATATCCAGGTAAATTACAAGGCATAAATAATAAGCGCGTAATTTATAGTCCAAAACCAACCATCCATATCGTTGCAGAATAGTATTTAGTATTTCAACAACTTAAAACCAAAATCATGTAAATTACAGACTATGAATGATAGTACAGCAATTTAAAATCCAAAACCAATATCCAATTAATTGCAAAAGATTTTTAAATGTTTCAGTAATTTAAATCCAAGCGTTAAACCATATAGTTGCAAGAAGCAATTAATAATTCAGCAACTAACATCCAGAGAATGCATAGATCACCTCTAATATACCAATGACTCTATCATGCATTTAGAATAAATTCTATAATCATATTATAGTCCAATAAATTACTAAATTAATTTAAGCAATTTAATTCCTTCCATCCGACAACAGGGTACTAAGTTGTATACTTATATTCTGTTTTATCGTTTAGCCAGAGCCATGCACTATGCCCTAAGTCCAATCTATTAATTTAAAAGACTTAACTGTGCTTTTAAACTTAATTTAGAATCATTATATAACACCTTAAATTGTCACATTAAAACTAGACAATTAATTTCCTTCCAGCCGTTAACCGACGCGTAGGGGTTGAATAGCACACTATTAATTCCATTAATATAAAGAGGATATTTTATGCCATTCAAGACCTTAATTACATCTTAGAATAATTATTGAAAACCCCCATTAATGTTTCAAAACTGTTCATGAACCCAAGTGCTCCAACAGTAAAGTTTTTACGCCTTAAAAATAAATCAAAAATGAATTTCAGAAAAGAGCCTGCTCAAAGTTTCTAAGGAGCAGGCTCTTAGAGCCTTTTTTATGCATGGAGCCGGCTCCATGGATCCTTGGAGCCGGCTCTATGGTTGGTGGGAGACGTTTCTCTCCTCCGTGAAGCCGTCTCTTTCCCCTTCTGCAAGCTTCAATCCGTTCCTGCTCTGTTTCAATCCGTTCTCTTCATCTCTGGTCTATTCCTAACACTCAATTGGTATTTAAATCTGATCTTGGGAGTTTAATTAACATCCAGTAGCATCCCATTAGTTTGTTACAATATTTGAAATCAATTGTAGAGATTTAAACAAAGCCATTAAACTAAGATGATTAAATTACAATACTGAAACTAATTGGTAGGATCAGTTCTAATCCATCCCCTCTGTCCTTCATTACCCCTAAACTTAGGAGTCCTATAACATCCCATTAACATCCCCATAGTTTGTTTACAGTAAACAAAAACAAGTACAGTACACCAAATACAATAGAACTATCATGCTTTAAAGAACGGAACTGGAAACAGTCATGCAAAAATTATATCAGTTTTAATTTCCACACAAACATACCATTAATATAGCATACAATAATATGAAGTTCTAGTTAATGATTTGTTAAATCCTAGAGGCTACCTAGGTGCACAGAACACAAGCTAGAGGGAAGGAGGAAGATCAGAACTTGCCTCTGTAATTGTTGGTCTGCTTTCCTCTGTTCTGGCCACACTGAAATACTGCTTAGCCTCCTATTACTTCTGTTCTTCCCTTCTCCTAGGTCTGACCTTGAAGCTTCAGTCGAAAAGCTCATAAACTTGCTCTGTTCTCTCAAAACCTCACTCTGTATCTCTCTGTGTTTTGATACTTGAATAGGGTTCTCCCACCCTTCCTTCAGATTATAACCGTATATATATAGGCATAGATAAAACCTAATTCTAATGATAATCTAATACAGAAAACCTAGATTAAACCCTAATCGGCCATAGGATAAAACCCACGTTATAACCCTTGTCTGCTTCCCAACTACTGGACCTCTTAACAGAAAACCTAAATAATTATTAACGTAATCCAACAAAAATTAATTAACTTATTATATTAAAATTAAAATTACTAAATTACTTCAACTAATGAAAAAAAAAATACCAAACACATTTAAAAAAAATAAAGCAATTCAAAAACACCAGAAAACAATTAATGCAAGTATACCTCCATAATTAAACAATTAAACCACAATTAAATCAAATAACAAAGTCAAACAATTACACACTTAAACAACTAGTCACATAAAAATGAAATAAAAAACCTGAAATTCCAATTTTATCCTTTTTAAAACTAGGGGTATTACAATCCAAGACCAAGGTTCGATCGATCGAACTTCCTCCAGTGCGAAAAAGTTAAAATTCCATCTCATTGAAAGTTGTCCTTTATCCAATCATTAGGGAATATTGTGTGCACGACCCCAGCTCATTTTGGGTGTCATTTTGACCTACCTATATAAGGATAAGGATTGCTTTTTACAAAGGGGAGCCAATTTTATTTTGATATCATCTCTTGGAGAGGAAGTTTAGAGGAAGAGGAGGCTAGAGACACCATTGGAGACTCTTCATCAACAAGGAGTAGATTTCAACCATGGAATTAGCCCTTGAGGGTTGGAGCATCATTACCATTGATTGGTCCTTTACAAGGTCGCGATACCAAGTCAAGCTTGAAGAGTTGTGAATTTAGGAGGTGGCCAAGTTTTACATTTATAGAAAGCCACTACTACCTTTCTCTATATAAAATATAGATAGGGCGAGTAGGGATCGTCCCAAGGGATTTAATGGTGTATCGAATTGTGAAACTATGGTAATTAGGGTTAGTAGGTCGAGTGATCACACAATTGATTGGTTGGTTGATTAAGCTAAATTGAATTCAACTAAATAAAATAATATGAAGTAAACAAGAGAGAGAGAGAGGTCTTGGGGTGTAGAGATCACCACCAAGCAATACTTTTCTATACTACTAACAAGTGATCAATTGAGGGTAATGGATGTGTTGCAATATGATAAGGGTGTGTGTGCATTAGGTTGATTCAATTGGCAAGGATGACAAATCAAGCAAGTATTGTCTAAACATCATGTGAAGAGCACAATATATCTAAACAATAGGCATATATTGTCTAGACAACATGGGGATAGCACAATAGATCAAAACAAGTCATTAATCCTTCATTAAGCTCCACAATCCACATACAACACAATATTAGAGGAATATGCCATTTGGACTCACAAGCATGGAACATCAAACATCAAAAGTAGACTGTCCTCCCATCTAACATTACACTACCACTACACTAAATCTACACTACTAGTATGAAAATAAAGCTATCTCGACTAGGGGAGAGGCACAAACCATCAAAAATAGGCATAAACCATCAAATGAACCAAAATAGCATTCATTAAGCATATCATCTTGATAATCTCTAGATCTATAGCATCAATACACATAGACATGCATCAAAAACACTAAACCTAGGGATAAGCACATGAATATCCTACTCTAGCATACATAGACATATGGATAGAATAGAATAGTCAATTGGAAACATTAAACCATACAAACCATGAAATAATCAAGATTTATATATACATGAATATCAAGATGTATCATACAACACTAATCCCTCAATAATACACAAGATTAGAGTATAGAAAGCATGCTTGGGGCTAACTCTAGCCCCAAAAGGATGTCTAGCCACTCATGGTAGTGATGATCCAACCCTCAAGGGCTAACTCCATGGCTGCTCCTTGTTGGTGAAGATCTCCTCCAATGGTGCTCTAGCTTCCCTCCTTCCTCCTCTCTAAGAAGAGCCTCTAAGATCAATTTTCAATGTGTGACAAGAGACTCCCTCAAAAAGTATATCATATTCCTTATATAGGTAGGTCAAATACACCTCATGATGAGCTGTGGTCGTGCAAGGCATATTCTCCAATGATTGGATGAAGGACGGAATAAATGAGCTGGACTTTAACTTTTTCTCGCTGGAGGAAGTTCGATTGATCGAACCTTAACTTGGATCGATCGAAAATGGGTTCGATCGATCGAACTGTATCTTGGATAGATCGAAGTGGTCTAACTCCTCCGGATAATGACAAGGCTGGGATATTTTCAAGATATTTATGGGGAAAAAGACAAAAGTGGTTGGTAGGCGTACAGCTGTGGATAAGATTAATCATTTGAATAGGACAAAATAGGGTTCGATCGATCGAAGGTGATGTTCGATCGATCGAACTTGGAATTTCAGCAAAGGCCAAGGTTGGATCTATCGAGAAGTACTGTGATCGATCATAAATGTTCGATCGATCGAACTCTAAGTTGGATCGATCGAACTTTTCAGCTGCACAACTTGATTCCTTTTTGCTCATTTCTTTCTCCACTTTGCTCCCTCCTTTGGTTTATCTCAGGATTACTTCAATTAAGCTCTTATTTGGCTGAGTTAGCTCAATTTTGGGATTAGTGCCTGAAAATATAAATAACACGTAATAAGTCTAAAACGGCAAAGTAAGATAGATAAAGGTACTAGAATGCTTAAGCTTAACGGATTTAAATGCGCACTTTTCAGTACTCATCAACCATGAGTGGCTAGACATCCTCTTGGGGCTAGAGTTAGCCCCAAACATGCTTTCTATATCTTAATCTTGTGTATTATTGAGGGATTAGTGTTATAATTAATGTTTTGACACTTTTATACATATAGATCTTGTTTATTCAATGATTTATGTGGTTTAATGCTTCCAATCAATCATTTCATTCTATCCATATGTCTATGTATGCTAGAATAGATGTTCATGTGTTTACCTCTTTTTCTTGTGTAATTGATGCATGTCTATGTGTATTAATGCTATGGATTTAGGGATTGTCAAAACATTATGCTTAAAAGAATGCTCTTGTGATTTTCTAAATGGTCCATGCTCATTTCTTGATGGATTATGCCTCTCATTTAGCTTAATTAGTTTAATTTCATGTCTTTAGTTTAATTGTAGTGTAGTGATAGCATAGTTGTTAGATGAGAAGACAATCCAAGCTAGTTATTTGATGTTCCATACTTTTGAATGCAAGTAGCATATGTCTTTAACCTTGTGGTGTATTAAGCTTGTGAGTTTAATGAAATGATTAATGACTTGCTAGATATGTTGTGTTTTTCACATGTTATTTAGATAATATATACTTAATTGCTAGATATATTGTGCTTTTCACATGTTGATTAGACAATGTATGCTTAATTGGTCACCCCTTACTAATTGAATCAACCGAACACACACACACACACAAATATTGCAACATACTTTTCCCTCATTAGTCACTAGTTAGAAGTATAGAAAATCATTGCCTGGTGGTGACCTCTAAACCCCAAGATTTCTCTTTCTCTTACTTACTCTTTGTTACATTCAATTACTTAGTTTAATTTTGTTGCTCTCTAGTTTACTTACCCAACCAACCATTTGTTTGATCACTCGACCTATTAACCCTAGTTGCATTTTCACATTCAAGTACGACTCCAATCCCTTGGGACGATCCCTACTCACTCTGGCTACTTTAGTAGTAGTGTTGGTAGTGGTTTTTATAAATTCAAACTTGACCTAAAAGGCTTTTATTGAACTGCACATTCACTACATCAATTTGGCGTACAAGGAACGGCCATAACTCGTCAAATTTTGGCGCCGTTGCCGGGGATTAGGCAACGTTGTATTTGTGGAATCAATTAGGAGTTAGTACTCTTTTGATCGTGTCTTTACTTTTTTTTTCCTTGAAATTACTTATTGTGTTTGTTCATCTTTGACAAGGAGCATTGAGCTAGGAGGCAAGCAAAGGAGCCATCAAGTAAATGAGCTAAGCAAGCAAGGGAAAGTGCTAAAAATAAATTTTTTTTGCTAAGCTAAGCTTAAAATTTGGAGTTGAAGTGCTAAAGGACCTTTGTGAGACTTTCTTACTTAATCCCTTAGTTAAATCGTCGGCCCACGTGGAGGCTTGTTTTTGAATTCTTAGATAAATCGTGAGCCCGCGTGGAGGCAATTTACTTTTCTTTGCATTGTTATCAAAGCATGGGAGTATGGGAACATTATATGTAGAGGAAGTTTGTTGATTGTTGATTTGTTGTGAAGTAGGAGTGCTTGCTTGTTTTGTGGTGATTCGTGTGTCATTTGTAGTGTTGTGTAGACCTTGTCATACCATTCATTTTAGACATCCATATGGAAAATCTAGAGGGTAATCTTGGCTACTTAGACCTACGTTTCATGCATACCCTACCTCTTAATCAACATGACTTCGGAGTTCAAACTCCAATTCCTCCGATGGTCCTTCGTGATCATTATAATCTTCATGCACCCACTTGCATTGTGTTGCCCAATTTTGAAGCTAATCAATATGAAATCAAGCCCGAGACCATTCAAATGTGTCCGCTCTTTTATGGCTTGGATGAAGAGGAACCATATAGGCATTTTAATGAATTTCTTGAACTATGTTCCACCGTGAGGTACATGGATGTCCCGGAGGAAGTTCTTAAATTACTCCTCTTCCCTTTCACACTTAAAAATAAAGCAAAGCATTGGTTCAATACTCTAGGGGTGAATTCGATAACATCTTGGGCACAAATGCAAAATGAGTTTTTAAAAAAATTTTACCCGTAAGTTTGACCAATGTAATGTGTACTTCAATTCGAGAATTTTCTAAAAGGGAAGGAGAGTTGTTGCATGAGGCTTGGGAGAGACTGAATGACTTGCTAAGAAAGTGTCCACACCATGGTATTCCAAAATGGCAAGTTGTCCAATATTTCTATGAAAGCCTATCCGACATGCAAAAGGACATAATTGATACCTCATGTGGGGGTTCATATTTTGGAAAACATGAAGATGACATTTGGCACCTCTTTGAAAAAATGAGTGAAAATTCTTTGCACAAATATTACACTTCTCGGCTTGACCATGGTTTGACTAAAAAGGAGGAAAGTGTAACAGTGTGTCAAATTGAAAATTCAAGGGAAATTGTAGCCGAGGTTAAAACTCCTTCTCAGAAACTTGAACAATTTTTGTTGAATCAAAAATCGGCTACCAATGTGTCTCATTTTCATCATACAACTCATCTTTGTGAGACTTGCATGACATGTTCAAGTGTTTTGCATACTACTTTCAATTGTCCCCATGGACATGTTGTTAATGAACACTTTGAACAAGTTAATGCCACATTAGCTCACCCTTATTCAAAAGCATATGTTCCATTGTGGAATGAAAACCCTTATCAAGCTAAAAATCTTCAAGGAAAATACATTCCACCTCATAAAAGAAATGAAGGTTCTCAAGGGTTCGTTTCTTCTTCTTTTCATCATCAAAGAATGAATGACTTCTCACATCCTCAAATGTATGATTCCCAAGTTGGCTTTCATTATCCTCAAGCACTTTCTAGTAATTCCACATTTAAAGAAAAGGTTTTGATGGCTTTGGGTAGCTTAGAAAAGGGTACCAACTTGTTGCGTTCCTACTCTCAATCTATATTAAAGCTTAAATCCCAAATTGGGACCATAGCTAATGCATTGAATGCAAGAGAGATTGGGAAATTACCTAGTCAACCCGAGAGGAATCCAAATGCCCAATTTTGTGTGGAAGCAAACCCTACATCAGGGTATTCTTCCCAAGCTCAAGCGCAAGCCATTACCACCTTGAGAAGTGGTAAGATAGTGGACGATAGGGTTGAGCTACCAAAGGAAGATAGTGAATTGATGCAACCTAAAGTTGTCACCCATCCAATTTCCAATTTTACTCCTACTCCTTTGAATGAAAATGTTCCTAACCAGAATTCTCAATCTTCTCCATCATCCTCTCAAATTATAAAGTCTTATGAGCCAAAAGCTCCATTCCCCTATGCTTTAAAAGAAACTTCGCCTCATGGGAGGCAAGAAGGGAAAACACATGACATAATGGAAGTTTTCAAGCAAGTCAATATCAATCTTCCTCTTTTGGATGCCATTAAGCAAATTCCACCTTATGCAAAATTCTTAAAAGATCTTTGCACACAAAAGAGGAAGAGTAAGGGACCAAGCCCTAAAAAAGTGTTTCTCACGGAGCAAGTGAGCTCCATTCTTCAACAAAACACTCCACTTAAATTCAAAGATCCTAGTGCTCCGACTATTTCTTGTGTGATTGGAACTCATGAAATTCGTAGAGCTCTTTTTGACTTAGGTGCAAGTGTCAACTTGATTCCTTACTTCGTATATGTCCAATTAGGGTTGAATGAATTGAAGCCAACCTCGGTGGTGCTTCAAATGGCCGATAGATCTGTCAAAACACCTAGGGGCATGGTTGAGGACATTCTTGTCAAAGTGGATAAATTCTACTTTCTGGTTGATTTCGTAGTTCTTGATACCGAACCGGTTGCTAATCCCTCTAACCATATCCCAATCATCTTGGGAAGACCATTCCTTGCCACTGCAAATGCAACAATTAATTGTAGATCTGGGATTATGGACCTCTCTTTTGGCAATATAATGATCAAACTTAATGTTTTCTATGCAAGTCGACATCTCATGGATGAAAACGAGTGTTGCTTTTTAGATGTGTTAGATGAGGTTGTTGAAGAATCGATTCCAACGATGCTAATGAAACAACCAATTGAGGATAGTCTTTCATCTCTTTTATCCGATAATCCTTTAGCCTCTTGCCTTCTTGAAATGTATGGAAGTTGTGGATTTGATGATGAAAATTCAATGAATAAAGTAAGCAATCTCATGGAATCTGTTGCAAGCTTAGATTTTCCATGTTGGAAAACTCCAATAGAACACCTTCCTCCACTCTCTAGCACTCCACCGGTCTTATCTTTAGTCTCTTCACCAATTCTTGAGCTTAAAACTCTACCTTCCAATCTCAAGTATACATTCTTAGGACCAAAAGAGACTCTTCCGGTTATCATTTCTTCAAATCTTGAAAAAGGCCAAGAAGATGTTCTCTTAAGTGTGCTTAAAGAAAATAAGGAAGCCATAGGTTGGAGTGTGGCGGATCTTAAGGGAATTGACCCCTCTATTTGTATGCATTGCATACTTATGGAAGATGATGTAAAACCCTTTAGGGATACCAAATGAGACTTAATCCAAACATGAAGGAAGTAGTTAAGAAGGAAGTTGTCAAACTCTTGGATGCTGGAATCATTTACCCAATCTCCGATAGCAAATGGGTGAGTCCAACTCAAGTAGTTCCCAAAAAATCAGGGATTACGGTGGTTGAGAATGCATAAGGTGAGGAAATCTCTAAGCGTACCGCCAATTCATGGCGTGTGTGCATTGATTACCGCAAATTGAATGCCGCCACTAGAAATGATCACTTCCCTTTGCCATTCATTGATCAAATTCTAGAGAGATTGGCTGGGCAACAATATTATTGCTTCCTTGATGGCTATTTGGGGTACAATCAAGTAGCCCTCGACCCACTAGACCAAGAGAAAACCATCTTTACATGTCAATTCGGTACATTTGCTTATAGACGAATGCCTTTTGGTTTGTGCAACACACCCGCCGCATTCTAAAGGTGTATGGTGTCAATTTTCTCGGATATGGTGGAAGAGTATCTAGAGGTCTTCATGGATGATTTTTCTATTTTTGGGTCCTCATTTGATGCATGCCTCCAAAACTTAGATCTAGTGCTTAAGAGATGTCGTGAAACCAACCTTATACTTAGCTGGGAAAAGAGCCGTTTTATGGTTCAAGAAGGTATTGTTTTGGGTCACATTATCTCAAGGAGAGGAATAGAGGTAGATAAAGCGAAGGTCGAGCTTATTTCTGAATTGCCTCCACCCTCAACGGTGAGAGAAGTTCGCTCCTTTCTAGGTCATGCTGGCTTTTACCGCCGTTTTATCAAAGACTTTAGCAAAATTGCTCGACCCTTGTGCAATCTTCTTGCCAACGAAACTCCTTTCATCTTTGATCAAGCATGCCTAGACGCTTTTCATAAATTGCGTGAATTATTATCATCTGCTCTTATCATGCAACCTCCCAATTGGTTATTGCCATTTGAAATCATGTGTGATGCTTCTGATTATGCTATGGGGGCAGTTTTGGGACAAAGAGTGGGTAAACTTTCTTGTGCCATATACTATGCAAGTAAAACTTTTTCGGGAGCTCAATTGAATTACTTCACTACCGAGAAAGAATTACTTGCCGTAGTAGATGCTCTTGATAAATTTCGTTCCTATCTATTAGGGTCTAAGGTTATCGTTTATTCTGATCATGCCGCCTTGAGGCATCTATTGACAAAAAGGGAAACAAAACCTAGGCTAATTAGATGGATTTTGCTTCTTTAGGAATTCGATTTTGAAATCAAGGACAAGAAAGGCTCCGAAAATGTGGTTGCCGATCATCTTTCTAGGTTATCGATAGAGCCTTTCCCCAGTCTACCAATCTGTGACTCTTTTCCGGATGAGCAACTCTTTCAAATTTCTAATGAAAAAATGCCTTGGTTTGCCGACATTATGAATTATTTGGCAGTAGGCAAGCTACCAACTTCTTGGTCGAAGAACGAAAAGAATCATTTCTTTGCCAACATTCGGAATTATTATTGGGAAGACCCTGTCTTATACCGATATTGTCCGGATCAAATTGTGAGAAGATGCATTCCAAATAGTGAAATTCCAAATGTCCTAGTGTTTTGTCACACCCTTGCATGTGGTGGACGTTTTAGTGCAAAGAAGACCACCTTGAAGGTTCTTCAAAGTGGGCTCTTTTGGCCCACTATTCATAGAAATGCCTATAATT
This sequence comes from Cornus florida, assembly GCF_030987335.1. Taxonomy (NCBI): domain Eukaryota; kingdom Viridiplantae; phylum Streptophyta; class Magnoliopsida; order Cornales; family Cornaceae; genus Cornus; species Cornus florida. The sequence goes on from NW_026775578.1 coordinate 21,865,764, forward strand.
TTTGCAAATCATGTGAGAGATGTCAAAAGATGGGAACAATGTCTAGAAGAGATATGATGCCCTTGACCAATATACTTGTTGTTGAGATCTTTGATATATGGGGCATTGATTTTATGGGTCCATTACTATATCCTATGGTTTTTAATACATTCTTTTTGCCATTGATTATGTTTCCAAGTGGGTGGAAGCATGTGCTACCAAAACAAATGACCACTCCGTGGTCATTCAATTCATTAAATCCAATATCTTTGTTTGTTTTGGTATGCCAAGGGTTATAATAAGTGATGGAGAAAAACATTTTTGCAATCAATTCTTGAGGCACTTATTTTTTAAGTACTCCGTCACTCATAAGGTAGCCATTCCCTACCATCCTCAAACAAGCGGGCAAGTTGAAGTGTCTAACTGGGAAATTAAGCATATTCTTGAGAAAATGGTTAACACCACCCGGAAGGATTGGTTAAGAAAGCTAAATGATGTTTTGTGGGCTTATCAGACGGCATACAGGACTCCCATTGGCATGTCTCCTTATAGACTTGTATATAGAAAGCCTTGCCATCTTTCGGTTGAGCTAGAGCATTAAGCCTTATGGGCAGTTAAAAAGCTCAATTTTGACCTTGATAAAGCCAGAGGGAATAGGTTACTCCAATTGAGTGAGTTAGAAGAGTTGAGACACAATGCTTATGATAATGCCAAAATCTACAAAGAACGAACCAAAGCCTTTCATGATAAGCATATTGTGAAAAAATCTTTGGAACCCGGTCAAAAAGCTTAGTTTTTCAACTCTAGACCGAAACTCTTTCCTGGGAAATTGAGAACCAAATGGGAAGGCCCTTATCAAATCATCTCTGTTGCACCTCATGGGGCGGTTGAAATCAAAAACTTAAACAAGGGCAACATTTTCAAAGTTAATAGTCAAAGATTAAAACCTTACATAGAGGGTCAAGTCTTTCAAAGACATTTTGAAGCTGCACATCTAGTTGACCCGGTGTATGAGCACATAGAAGATTGAATTGACAAGGAACCAATAGCTCATTTTGAGCTTAAACCAATAAGTTCTCCAAAGAACCATTTATTGGGAAAAGTTCAAAGAACCATTCATTACCCCAATAAGGAGGGGATGCATAACAAGATCTTTGATCCGGGCTAAAAGAGCCCAACATCTTGCTAAAAACGTTAAAGACTAGCAAAGGCATTCGTAGGGTGTCAAAACCCTATTCCTCCCTCATTTCTATCTTCTATTTCATTTCATGCAAAGTCTAGATACTTGTTTTTGGTTCTCATATGCATTGAAAGGAACTTTGGTGAAGATTACATGAGCTTTCATGTCATTATTGAGCATTCTGCAAAGTTCGATCGATCGAACTCCATTCTGCATCCAACACTTAGAAAAAATTTTGACCTGCAGAAACCTGCAACCAAATCACATCTCTATCCTATCGTTCGAACTAACTCTTAGATCGATCAAGAGACCTTCGATCGATCCAACTTCCAAGTTCAATCGATCTCATGATTCAACACTTAGAAAAATTTTGAGCTTGCATCCACCTGCATATTTCAGCTCTCTGTCTGATCGTTTGAAACATTCCAAGATCGATCTGAAAGTTCTTCGACTGATCCAACTTCCAAGTTCAATCGATCTCATGTTCCAACACTTAGCCAAATTTTTGAACCAAAAACCTGCATATTTCAGCTCTCTGTCTGATCGTTCGGAACATTCCAAGATCGATCTGAAAGTTTTTTGATCGATCCAACTTTCAAGTTCGATCGATCTCATGTTCCAACACTTAGCCAAATTTTTGAACCAAAAACCTGCATATATTTTGCTCTCTGTCTGATCGATCGAACTCTTGTTCTGATCGATCTCAATTCTTCATTTCATTGTTTGACTTTGTTTTGACTTTTCAAATTTCAAAAGTCCAAATATATTTTCATTTTTTATTTTCTTGTTTATTTTCTTATTTATTTCAAAAAAAAAATTATTCTCGGTTCGATCGATCTTAGATTCTAGTTTGATCGATCGAACTCATGTGCGATAGTTTATAAATAGAGGATAAGATCCCATTTTTCCCTATTTCCAAACCCTAGTTCATACGCCGCCGTAACCTCACCCATCTCCTCCATCTCCGGCGAGATCTCCATAAGGAACCAGGTGTCGATCTCTCCCTCTTCTCGGATCTTTTTCTTCTTCACCTTTCATCTCTCCTCTCTTTGCTTCAAGGTAAGATCCGAGATCTCGTTATTGATTTCACACCTCGATTTGTTAACAATATGCTTTAAGTGTTTGATCCACTCCCATATTCATGATGATTGTTGGCCATGGATGAAGTTTTAAGCTTTTCTTGTCTATATGTCCATTTTTGTCTTTATGCCTTATCCATTATAATGAGTTGCTTTGATTTTTGGGAGTGTGAGCCATTTTAGGTAATTATGATAGATGATTGTTGTGTTGATGGGCCCACGAACATGTTTGTATGGGTCCCGTGTTCCCACAGTCATAGATCTGTGACTTCTCGTTTTCACAGAACACAGTTCGATCGATCAAACTTATGCCCCAGAACGATCGAAGTTGTGAGATCGATCTCACTTATTTTCGATCGATCCAACTTTTGTGATCGATCTCACTCCTTTTTCTGATCGATCGAATTTCACAGATCCCCCACACACACTTCATTCATCTTGTATTCATTTCATACTATCATATCTATGCCCAATGCTTGTGATATTCCACATTGGATGCATTTCATTCTTTTATTGCTTGGCATATTTCACATCCTATCACTTACATAGATTTATGTCATATATGTTTTGTCTATCCTATCTGACAAACATGTTTCTATTGTGCCTTTAATTCATTATTCTAGCACTTTATCCCATTGTAAGATTTCCTTTTTGTAGACTATGACTAAGAATGACAATTCTTCCACTTCAGTCACACCTGAGGCTCATGATCAGATATGTCACTTAGAGGAGCACCTTCAGAGTTTGGAGGATATGCTGGTTGCCCTTAGAGCTAACATTAATACCCTTCGTCTGAATGTGATGGTTGCCATTCGAGCTGACATTTCTCGCTTCCGTACGGAGATCTTGACTGCCATTGATGACTTAGCCAGGGAGATCCGCGGAGCTCCCTATGCCTGAGACTCCCAATCTCTTTATCTTTTTATGCTCTCTATCTATGTTATGTGTCTGCTACATTTGTGATACTATTATTTTTGCAGCCGGGTCTATCGGCTTTGACACTGGATGTATTATACTTTATTGTGGTTTTTATCTATGATGGATGTTGTATGTTGTATATTTTTATTGATATATCTGTCATTTTAATTCCATCAGGTGCATCTCAGTGACTTCAGTGAGAGAGTGCTACCCAATTTTTAGGACCACCCTTACACCTCTCTTATTTCTTTATCTGTTTATCCCATTTACACTTGCATGTCCACTGTGCACTGATTATCCCATTTTGTTATCTGATAAGTTTATCCAAGTGTCAATTTTCAGGACCACAGTTCATCCCAAGTTTTGGGGGGCTATGCCACCCACTTCAGATACTTCAGTCCCGATCATTCTTGCTTAGTTGCATTGGTATACTCTTTTCTTTGTTCTCTTTGCACATTGAGGACATTGTGCAATTTAAGTTTGCGGGGATTGGTGCTTTACAGTGTTAGTTTTAAATTCAAATTTTTAGCATGACTTGTGTATTTGAGGGATATTTCTATGATTGGTCCATATCTAGCTATGATTTTGATCTTTTGAGGACTATATTGCTTAAAATTTAAAAATTACTTGACTTGAGAGTCTAAAACTCCTTGTATGCCTTAGGGATATGCCATTTAGGAGTAAATTTTTCGAAAAATTGATATAATGCTTGCACTTGTAGTCCACATCATCCTGATTTTGTGATTGTTTTGAGATTCACTCTAGTCTTCTACACTAGCAGGTGCATACTAGCAATCATTTGTGGGGTACATGCTTTGTTGACTATTGAATTGGTTATATCCCAATTGAGCTAGTAGTGCATTGAAAGCTTTCATTCTTGATAAAGGTGGATAACAACCCATTTCCATTAAGTAGTCGGGATTCTAGCCTCATGAAGCACTGAACTTTTCGCGCCGAAAGGTGGAGGGCCCAAACTCTAGGTTAATAATTGAACTTGCTGAAAATAAAAAAATAAAAAAAATAAAAAAAAGAAAAGAAAAAAAAGAAGAAGTTGCAAAAGTAATAAAAAAGTGAGGACTTCTCCCAAAAGGTGAGAAATGGAAAATGATTAGATGGTTGTTGTCTTGATTTGTAGCCTAGTTGATTTGAGCTTGTAAGTTCGTAGGGGTATTTGAATGCCTAATGCCCTAAAGCCGTCTGGTTTAGGAGTCATTGACCTAACGCTCGACCTCATGAATCACTAGAAAGCTTAAGAGATCAACACATTGCACCATACTTCCATCTTAGATCCTAAAAAAAAAAAAAAAAAATCGAGTGAAAAGAATAAACGCACCTAGATGAATAAAGCTTTAATAAAATGGTCCACTTTTTGTTTTGATGATCAGTACTAGATTTGTGTGCTAGTTTGAGGGTAAGGATGTGATTAATTCTTTAGTTGGCTAAGATAGCAACACATTTGATGCCGGTTCACTCAAAAGGATTCTAGAGTTGTTTTGATTTTTATGATCATTTTCTTGATGTGTGGAGGACCATACTTGCTTGCTTGATGTTGAAATTTTGAGAGATTGCTTGGAAATGTTTGAAAAATTGCATACTTGAGATAGTTTTCTCCAAATACTTGTTTGCAATATTGGTGCCTCTTTTGAAAGAATGAGCTTAATGTTTATGGGTACCATTTCTGGAAACCCTCACGAGACTTTACTCGTCCACTAGGGGTAACCTAGGGGTTTAAAAGGCTTGTTGCATATGCTAAGTGCAATCGTGTTCCCTACGAAAGTGGCATTATCCATTTATTGTTTTCTAGTTCATAGTTGTATAGTTGTTCATTTCATTCCTTTACTTTCTAATTCATTAATAGGGACTAGCAATATTTAAGTTTGGGGGTGTGATGAGCACTGAAAAGTATATATTTAAACCCCTTAAGCTTAGGCATTCTAGTACCTTTATCTATCTTACTTTACCATTTTATATTGATTTCGTATTATTTCCTTTTTCAAGCACTTGTCCCGAAAATAAGCTAACTCAACCAAATAAGAGCTTAATTGAAGCAATTCTGGGATTAAGCAAAGAAAGGAGCAAAGTGGAGAAAGAGGGAAGCAAATGAAGCCAAAGGTGGGAAGTAGCAAAGTTCGATCGATCCAAGTTCAAGGTTCAATCAATCGAACAATGATCGATCTCAACACTTCAAGATAGATCCAAGCCTAGACCCAAAAGCATAAAGTCCAAAAGTTCGATCGATCCAACACCATCCTTCGATCGATCGAACACTTTTGTCCTTATTCAAATGATTGATCCTATCCATAACTGTACCACCTACTAACCACTTTTGTCCTTTTCCCATAAATATCTCGGATTTGTCTTTTTCCAAAAAGCTCAGCCAGTTGGATCGATCCAGCCTAAGTTTAATAGATCTCAGCCAGTTCGATCGATCCAAGACCAAGGTTCGATCGATCGAACTTCCTTCAGTGTGAAAAAATTAAAATTCCATCTCATTGAAAGTTGTCCTTTATCCAATCATTAGGGAATATTGTGTGCACGACCCCAACTCATTTTAGGTGTCATTTTGACCTACCTATATAAGGATAATGATTGCTTTTTACAAAGGGGAGCCAATTTTATTTTGATTTCATTTCTTGGAGAGGAAGCTTAGAGGAAGAGGAGCCTAGAGACACCATTGGAGACTCTTCATCAACAAGGAGCAGATTTCAACCATAGAATTAGCCCTTGAGGGTTGGAGCATCATTACCATGAGTGGCTAGACATCCTCTTGGGGGTAGAGTTAGCCCCAAGCATGCTTTCTATATCTTAATCTTATGTATTATTGAGGGATTAGTGTTGTAATTAATGTTTTGACACTTTTATACATATAGATCTTGTTTATTCAATGATTTATGTGGTTTAATGCTTCCAATTAATCATTTCATTCTATCCATATGTCTATGTATGCTAGAATAGATGTTCATGTGTTTACCTCTTCTTCTTGTGTAATTGATGCATGTCTATGTGTATTAATGTTATGGATTTAGGGATTGTCAAAACATTGTGCTTAAAAGAATGCTCTTGTGATTTTTTAGATGGTCCATGCTCACTTCTTGATGGATTATGCCTCTCTCTTAACTTAGTTAGTTTAATTTCATGTCTTTAGTTTAATTGTAATGTAGTGATAGCATAGTTGTTAGATGAGAGGACAATCCATGCTAGTTGTTTGATGTTCCATACTTTTGAATGCAAGTAGCATATGTCTTTAACCTTGTGGTGTATTAGGCTTGTAAGCTTAATGAAAGGATTAATGACTTGCTAGATATGTTGTGCTTTTCACATGCTATTTAGACAATATATACTTAATTGCTAGATATATTGTATTTTTCACATGTTGATTAGACAATGTATGCTTAATTGGTCACCCCTTACTAATTGAATCAACCGAACACACACACACACACACACAAATATTGCAACATACTTTTCCCTCATTAGTCACTAGTTAGAAGTGTAGAAAACCATTGCTTGGTGGTAACCTCTAAACCCCAAGATTTCTCTTTCTCTTACTTATTCTTTGTTACATTCAATTACTTAGTTTAATTTAGTTGCTCTCTAGTTTACTTACCCAACCAACCATTTGTTTAATCACTCGACCTACTAACCCTAGTTGCATTTTCACATTCAAGTACGACTCCAATCCCTTGGGATGATCCTTACTCACTCTTGCTACTTTAGTAGTAGTGTTGGTAGTGGTTTTTATAAATTCAAATTTGACCCAAAAGGCTTTTCTTGAACTGCACATTCACTACATCAATTTGGCGTACAAGGAACAGCCATAACTCATCAATGAGTCAATGATTATATACATATTTTCCTATGCCATGTCGTTGCTTAGACAGTTCGTTCCTTGAGTGTCTTAGTTGGCCGCAAAAGAAACAATTTACTTCGCCTTCAACATACACTATCTTATTTCCTTTAACCTTTTGGATCCCCATGTTTTGTGCTATCCTAGTCCTATTGTCATCCTTCTTCTTTTCCTTTGCCCTTCCACTTATGCCTAAAAGAAGATGGTATAGACTATGTTAGATTGATAGGAACACCTATACTTTTGTTATCCCTTCGTATGTTACCAACTCTATAAGAATATCAGCGAGTGTGAACTCAAACTGATTCCTTATTTAGTTCACTCTAAAAGAGTCGAACGAGATTGAGAACAAGACAATAATCATATCAACTTGAAACTTACCACCCAAGTCAGCCCTATTGACCTCCAGTTAATTTTTAAATAATAAACAATCATTTTCCAAAATACGATCTCATACTGGAGTTCTTTAGGCTATCTTGATGGTATTCAAGTCTGACATAGTACTTAGGCATACACTCTATCTAATCTCACCAAAGCATCTCATTGAGATATAATATGATGCTTGAAACAAATAAAATAATACAAATATTAGCTCTGAAGCGTATTTGAGATAAACTATAGAATGTTACACCGAGCCATATCATTTGTCTTATTTCACTTATTAAAAGCATTAATGTCATATTGGGTATCTTAAAGTAAAATGATTAGGTATAGAAGTAGTAAATACATTTTGTACCCTTATATTGTGAGTAAAATATCTAAATTCATTTTTTTCAGTCCGTATAAACGAGGTCCAGTTACATTGAATATGTTAGCAAGCAGATTAAATGGATTAAACATAATTAATCTGAATATAAATGCATTGATACAATAAGTAAGGTGAATTATTTAATACTATTATGCATATTTAAAATTAAAATGAGTTTGTCAACCACATAGTATAATAAATCTCAATAGAATAAAAGTTCATTATCACTATTGGTGAACAATCCATTTTAATTAATGTGAGTCCCTCAACTTCGTAATATAATAAATCACACAATCAATACGTCAATAATTTATCCTGATGGAGGAGTTCATTATTACTATTGTTGAGATTCATTTGCTATTAGACGAGCACTTCCATTAAAATAATAATATATGGGTCCCTTAATTACTTTGCATGAAAAATCGGATAACCAATACGCCAATAACTTATTCGGTTGGCAAAATTCATTATTATTATTGGCGGATAAATTCCATCATTTCCATATTTCTTAAGACAATGCCTTGTCTATATATATGAAATGATTCCCGATTATGTTTAGCCTTTCTAAAATTACCTAGTGTAGACTACTCTGTTGGGGAGCTAATACTATTGATTTTAGATTGAGTGTATAACGTTATTAATACTTCAATGAAAAATAAAACATTAAATATCTTGTCATTATAATCTTAGACTCTTTAAATCACACGTAGGGCCTTATTTATAAATATCTAATTACAATGAATATTTAATATTTTTATTTTTATAAGACAACCATTCTTATAATATTAAGACTCTTCAAATCATGCGTGGGGCCTTTTAAAAAGTAAAATAATTTTTGAAAAATAATTTTTCATTTCTCCTTAAGTATCCTCTAATTAATTAGTAATCAAATTCAATTAATTTTTATAATTTAATTAATACAAATCAAGTCATTTAAATAAATATTATAGATCCAATGCATAAATAATAATAATTAATAATTATCTATTTCATGCATTTTATACATCACATAAATAAATAAATGACAAGCAAAAACAAATAAATGAAATGGTCAATGGATTTAACTTTTAACATTAAAAACTAAATAATTACTAAGTGCTATAATTATTACACCACATATAAACTCCCACTATCTTTAAATAATGGAGAATAATTTTAAAATCCACTTTGGAGCAATAATTCACTCTTTAATGAGCGAAAACAGTACAAAATAATCATAAAACAAGACTGAAGGTCTACCGCAAAGTCCTATACACCTGCAGAAGCCAAGAATCAGGTTCAATGCTCTCCCACGCGCCAGCCACACGCTTTCCAAGCGCCACACGGGCCTGCACGCACTTATGGAAGTTGGCAGCGAGTGGCACGTGTTGCCACGCGCCTTTTGGCTTTGGATCTGCCAGCGCGTGGTCCTCACACGCTGGTTTATTGGTTGCACATGGTGCACACCCTAGGTGCGCTGCACCTGATCGTCTCTTTGTTCAATGTCGCTGATTGATGATCCTGCGGTTGCTGGTGCACGAGCATGTGAAGCGCATCGCACCAGATCAGCCACCTTCACTCCAGCACCGGCGTTCCGGCAGCCGGAAAAATGCCGAAAATTCCAGAAATTTTTTTAAAAATTTCCAGAATTCATTATTTGACCTAAAAAATTCCAAAAAATTCTTGAAACCAAAGTAAATCATCTTGGATCTTCTTGAAACTTCATAGCATTCTTTGATGAAGATTACATGACTTTAAAAAATATTTACACTTGAAATATAATGAAAAAAATTAAATTACATCATTAAACTTTCAAATGGATAAATCAAAACCTTAATTACATTTATCGAAAGATAAAATTACATTAAATTAACCTATAAGCTTCATCAATGGCCCAAACATACATCAACATCATCCAATCACAAATATACATACATCATGATCATATATTAATATATACATATGCATATATAAATTTGGATCCATGAATGATGATTTTCTTCAATAAAAAATATGAACTTTATACATGAATCAAATCTAGCTCTGATTCCACTGTTGGGGAAACGGAAGTTTTAAAAACTTTATGAGGGTTTTTCAAATAAAGAATTTGATTTATGTGTAGAGACAAGTTTTATGCATGAAGAATATGATGATCCATTCAATTTTGGAACTGAAAACTTACATCAATATTTGAGTAAACCTTTGATCTCTCCTCTAAAGTGAATATTCTCACTTATTGTAAATCCCTTTACTAGATGCCTTCTCCTTGGATCTTTGTCTTCTTGGTAATAGTTTTGCTTTTAGGAATCACCTATAAGCCTCCATGAATGACCTTGAGAGCTAAGATTGTGGGAGCCTCCATTAGATGAGAACACTAACCCTTAAATTCTAGAGAGAGAAAGTATTTTTTTATCTTCTAAAATTATTTTACAAAGCATAATCTAAAATATAAATGAACTCCATGTATATATAGGCAACATAAAAAATAATAATTAAAGACATTATATTTTTCTCAATCTCTAAAACTAACGTGATATCTCAAATCTAATAGGTCTCCAATATCAAGTTAGGTTATACGTGAGAATCTTTTGGGCTTATTATTTTCTTAGCTACAATGAATTAATAATTGGTCCTGTCCATGAACCCAATTAAATTAATTCATTAATTAATTTCTACTCCACTAAAAGAAATTAATTGAACTCAAATTAAATAATAAATAACCTTTAAGTCAATGTTACACTTTGACTCTTCAATGCATAATTAGTTATCGGATAAATAAAACCATCAATCTGACTACTTCATTAATATATTTATTTTAGTTCCTTTGATTATTTCCGGCTTGATCACAATAAAATATTTGTTTGATAATAAATAAATAAATATATAATAAATCATTTTGTCTAAAAACACACGAAGGCCTTCAAATTACTTTGTGATCAATCATAATCAATACAAAATAAATACAAGTAACAATGATGCAAATATTGAAAATATAACCCTTTAACTATTAATTACATAATTACCCAAAGTGTCGGTCTATGAATTCCGAAGATTCCGCTGAACAAATCAAAGTAATTACTAATTAATAAAAGAGTTTATATTTTTTTCATGCTTAAAAGTCAAATGCCATAACAGTGATAGGGAGCAATTGCATATGACGGCTCTCGCAATATATCTCAACCTAACACGAATCCAGTTCAAGTCTTAGTTAATAATGAGTCCATCCATAATTACCGACTATGAACAATTCATGATCATCATTTATATTCATGTATTGATTGTCATCACATACATAAATAAATATCTCTTGTAATCAAGTGAATCGCAACATAATACATTGAATTCAACAATTATATAAATCATAAATATTTTAAATATGTCAGGAACATATGTCACTACAATCCAAATAGAAATTTGATATGCCAGGGTGTATAAATCCCAACAGAAAGGTGTTGAAAAAGTGAAAAGAAAAATTAAAAGAGAAGAAAGTGCTAAAGAAGAGGCAAAAGTTGATATATGAAGTTAATTGGTGAGTTAACATCTTCAGGTATGATTAAAAATTCCACCTTAAAATAAGTTATATTTAACTTATTCGATGACATTATTATTTTTTCATATTCATCAAATAGTACTTTTTTTTGTGGAGAATGATGAACTTCTCTTGAAGAAAATTGTTCCAATTAAGTGTGAGATTGAAACTCAAGTTGATGAGAATTTCTTGAATAGTTTTTTGCAAAATGGTTTCGAGAATTTTGTAATTAACACAAAATGAGGTAGAACTCAAGACCAACCAATGAACTTTTGATCGAGCCCCAAGATCAATATGAAGCTTTTTCAAGTTACCAAATCAAGTTTAAAGGGGGGTGTTGAAAAATAAACTTAATTTTAGTATTGAATTAGTCATTTCATGAAGTATTTATCTTACATAATGTATGTGGGCATTCAACATGTTAGTGGGTAGTAAATTGTCTTAATGAGAATTAGTATATAAGAGTTAGTATGATGGTGAAGATTCAAGGGTCATGAGAGTTAAGATTAGATGGTTATATTAGTGAGAGTTATGCCTACTAAATATCATGTTAGTATAAATAGTGAGTGTAATTAGTTATTTAAATGTAATGGTTACCCATATATTTGTGAGGCTTATATAATTATGTACTCTAGCAATTTTATTAAAATTATTTCTTAATTCTCTTCCAAATATTGTATTCAAGGACGGATCCAGAATTACATAATAGGGTGGGATAATCTATTCTGGGGTGGACTAGTATTGGGCTAAAATTACCTCTAATAAATTTTTTTTAAAAAATATTTTTTGGGGTGGGCTCAAGCTCACCAGAGCTCACCCCTGAATCCGCCCTTGATTGTATTGAGGGTTGTGTATGTATTCAGGTCACTATTTCCAACAAAGTGATATTAGAGCAAAAGGCAATAAGTTTTGCAAGTACCAAATTAAAAAATAATAATTAAAAAAAATTAGTATATCTTTAACTGTGAGGACCAAACTATCATTTTAGTCTTTTGAACTAAAAGGATGAAAAAAAACTTATGTTTGTATTTTGTTATTTGTTAATTTATTTGTCGGGGTTGTAACTAAATCGAGCCTAGTCTTGGATTGTTCTGGCTTGGATAGTCAAACTGCAAGAATGTTTGAGCTTGGCTTGCGTTCGAACTAGCTCTTCTTAGCCTTGATCGTGCTCAATTTGACAAATGTTAGAATGAAATCGTCTGTCAATACGTACATTTATTATATAGATACACACACACAGAGATTGTATAATAATCATCTATATCAATAGGCATATATATACACGCACATAGACAAAATAATCATGAAAACAGAAAGAGCAGAAGATGGAGAAAAATGAGAGAAAAAATTGCCAAAACAAAGAGGAAAATGGAGAAATATGTACTAACCTACTTGAAATCGTGGAGTGTTGCTTGCGGCTGCTAGGTCGTCATCGCCGCTGCGTGTTGGTATTGTCCTACTTAGGTCGTGTGAATGAGGAAGAAATGCAATAGGCCATTAGGGTTACCTATTGGGATACTGCACTATGGCCTGGTAATTAGATGGGCTTAGGCTATTTTATTTTATAAGGGATGAAATTATGTAAATTTAGTTGTGTTGGCTGTTTAATTTGGGCTAGTTTGTTTATGAATTGTAGTAAAGTAAATGGTTTTTAAAACTATATATATATTTATAATTTATCATGTTTGCAAAAACATTCACCAGCTTTGTCGATGAACAAACGAATTAGCGAGTTTATTTGAGATTAGTTCGTATATCCGAACTATTATTGAGTCGAGCTCAAACTAGCTATTTGCCGGATGCTTGGTTTAGTTACAATCCTATTCATACATGCTAAAGCCAGTAAACCAGATCATAATTAACCACAGTAGCAGACCAACATTTGTTGAATTAGAACACATTATACTATTATAGGACTCACTTCATTGAAGGAACAGCGCAACACAATAGCAAGTGATCTTTTAAATTTGTTTAAAATATATATATATATATATATATATATATATATATATATATATATATAGTAATAATTGTAACAAAGAAAAATCAAAAATATTTCATAAATATGGTTAATAACTGATATGGCCAACTGTAAAAACAATCTTATTCACTTTTCTGGTTTTGGACAAGAAAAACGTTTACACGTCAGTCAGTATATATATGAGCTTCTTCGCTGGACTAAACAATAGTTGTTAGTAGTTTGTATGGTTGATCATATTTAGCTTCCTAGCTCCACCCAACTCCAAATTCAACGTCTTCTTCATAATTCTCTTTCTTTTTCTTGTCTTTTTTTTTTTTTTTTTTTTTTTTTTTTTATGATCTGTTTAATTTTCTGTATGTATTTTTTTCTTTTGGATTAATTTCAATTCCATAAGGTTTTGATCGATATAAAAGATTAGATCAAGATGAGTTCACCCATAGAACAAGATGAGACAAAAGTAATGACCGGCGAGGACTCCTGCGTAGCTGAACTTATGCCGCTGCATTCACAGGGCATATGGAACCTACAAAATTTGCATAGCATTTACAATTATCCATTGCCCATGCTTCACATGCAATTGGCAGTAATATTCATCCTCACTCAATCTATACACACGGTGTTGAAACGCTTCAATGTGTCCCGGATCGTCTCCGAGATCCTTGTATTTTTCTCTCCCTTTCTGCTTCCATAAATGTTCTTCGTAAACTTTGTTAACTGTTTTGATAATCTGCTTGCATTTTGTCACAACTATATATTATGACATGTTCAAAGAATGATATAATCAGAAGTTTTTTATTATTATTATTAAAAAGACAGTAAAACAAAGAACACTCGTATTGCAAAGTAATACAATACACTATATGTATACATTTTTTTGGGTAGATAAGATAATTGATGATCATAAATATGTTGATTTCAATCTGCAGGCTGGTGTAATACTAGGACCAACTTTTCTGGGATCAATTCCGGGGTTTACCAAGACATTCTTCCCCCAACATTCAACCTCTGTTCTGGACATGTTATCGAAACTTGGCTACATTTTATTCATGTTCCTCATAGGAGTGAAGATGGAACCAAGCATGATGATGAGAACTGGTAAAAAGGTCTGGACTTTGGCATTTGTATCGGTCGTGCTTCCCATATTTACGGCCATGGTCTCTTCTAATGTCTTCCCGATGACAGCAACAGTAAAATACGTTATATTAACACAAACCTTTAGTCCATTTCCTGTCATTGTCTGCCTCCTCAATGACCTAAAAATCATGAACTCCGAGATCGGCCGCCTTGCTTTAGCTACAGCATTGATCAGGGAGTTCTTCAGTTTAGCAATCCATACTCCACTCAACTATGCTAGAGTTTCGACACAAGGCGGGTCGTTTAAAACTGGGGGACTCACCCTTTTTCTGTTTCTAATTTTCATCCTTACCATTTGCTTCCTCCTGCGCCCGGTGTTTCTATGGATCATTAGAAAGACACCCGAAGGGAAGCCAGTGGAGGAAGTGTACCTCTCTTTCATTTATTGTGGGACTCTCCTCTCGGCCATAATCACTGACTTCTTAGGGGCTCAGATGTACCATTTCGGTCCTATGATACTCGGCCTCGCCATTCCTGTCGGACCACCTCTAGGATCCACACTGGAAGAGAAGTTCGACACCTTTGTCACGGGGTTCTTCACGCCAGTGCTTATGACCTTATGCGGCATGAATGCAAATTTTCGTTCAGTAATGAACCTGAATATCATGTACGTCTTATTGACAGTCTGCGCCGCTGGTGCTGTAATTAATTTTATAGGGGGTTTTCTTCCTTCATTGACCTGGAAAATGCCTCCCAAAGATGCAGCTACTCTTGCACTCATCCTGAGTACTCAAGGCATTGTTGAGATGGCCGGTCTTATCGCCTACACGCAAAATCAGGTACTAAAAATATGTCTTCAATATTGATCCTTCAAATAATAAAATGTGATGGATCATATATTCCACTGCACTAATCACTCTAACTCTCTCCCTCTCAAATTGAAGCACAGACATTAGATGAAGAAGCTTTCTCCATTGTGACTCTTGTAGTCATACTAGCAGCAGTGATCATACCGTATCTTGTGAGACTTCTCTACGACACTACAAGGATATATATAGGCTACCAGAAAAGAAATATGCTACAGGCTCAAGATAACGCCGAGATGCGAGTATTTGTGTGTGTCCATAGACAAGATGAGGCCTTGGCAGCAATTAAACTACTTGAAATTTCCAATCCTACCAGAGGAAGTCCTCTGCTAGTCCATGTACTCCACCTCATGGAGCTCAAAGGCCGAGCCACCCCCCTCTTAATCAACCACAAATTCGGCCAAAAGATATCCGCTGTCTCTCGTTCACGGCAGATCATCGACATTTTCAATTACTATGAGAGTCAATTCTTAGGGTTGGTACATGTGCAAGCCTTCACTGCAATATCAAAGCCAAAGTTCATGCATTTCGACATTTGTTCACTAGCCTTCGACAAGTTGACTTCGCTAGTAATACTTCCATTTCATAGGAAATGGAATTCTCAAGGCAAAGTGATTGTGGACAACAATGCCTTGAGGTCTATCAACCATCAGACCTTGGAGTTGGCCCCTTGTTCGGTGGGCATTCTTGTCGACCGTCGCAAAATA
The DNA here is from genome assembly GCF_030987335.1 of Cornus florida. Lineage (NCBI taxonomy): Eukaryota > Viridiplantae > Streptophyta > Magnoliopsida > Cornales > Cornaceae > Cornus > Cornus florida. The sequence goes on from NW_026775578.1 coordinate 21,881,651, forward strand.
CAGAGCACCATGCCAGTTTCGCCACTGTATCGTGTGGCTGTACTCTTCTTGGGAGGTGATGATGATCGCGAGGCACTGTCTTATGCCAAACGGATGGCTCAATCCCCAGCTGTTCACTTGACAATTCTGCGTTTAGTGGCTGAGGAGAATACCAGTGAGGACAGCTGGGAGACCATGTATGACGCAGAGAATTTGAAGGACATAAGGCTGCAAACTTCACATAGAGGTAATGTAGTGTATAGAGAGGAGGTGGTGAGAAATGGACCGGGGACGGCTCTGATAATCCGTACCATGGAGGAACTTTACGACCTGATCATGGTGGGGCGGTGCCACAGATTGGATTCACCGGTGCTATCAGGCCTGTCAGAATGGACTGAGTTGCCGGAGCTTGGGGTGATCGGAGACCTACTCGCATCCCAAGATATTAGTCAACCAGTTTCCGTCTTGGTGGTGCAACAGCAGCACACCAAGTTGAAGACAAAGTAGCAATTTAAGTTGTGATACTAAAATGTACAGGTATTTGAATTAACATGTAATAAAACCTAGCAATGTTAGTATCTAAAACATCGCGCATTAATTCAGTTATTTTCTATATATATATATTACATATTTTGTGATGATTTTCGGTGTCAACCTGCAGGCTGGTATAACACTAGGACCAACTGTTTTAGGAGTGTAGCTCTTGGTGTTGAAGATGCGGGTGTGATGGGGAGGTGTGATTCGCACACATGAGCTGCACGTGTTTCAACGCCATTGATGTAGAACTGATTATTAGAGATATGTGGCCCGTTTGAACTGGTAGAGAGTCTAACGGACTGGCTGCAATATCGTCTAGGCCCTCAAATGGGAAATATTTAGAAATTTTCGTTAATTTTGTTAATAGTTTTTGTTTATTAGGTTTCTTATTTCAGAATTTGTAAAGAAACTTTTTCTTTTGGCATATCTTTTAGTATTAGTTTTCTTCTGAAAATATTTTTTATTGTCTAGTTAGTTTCCTCATGTAATGCAAAGAGAGTAGAATTACATATTTAATTATCAATATGTTTTTTCAATATGTTAACCAAACATACGTACTTGTTCTCCGTGGAGTAAAGATGGATACAAGCATGCATGGTGTTGATATTTGGGGAAAAGGGCCTCACCTTCGTTGGTAATCCGCTTAGGACACCTTGATCATCTCTGAAATGGTTTCCGCAAGTAGACAAGAACAAGCTACCAAACATTAGATTTGTGACGGCAATATGAATGGTAAACCCATTCCCTTTTTTTTTTTTGTTTTCGATAATCGGGTATTCGAAACTTTGCCCCAATTAATTCATGAGACCCGTGAAAGGTGATCCCCCACATTGATTGGATAAAATTCGGACTATGTCCCCAATCGTGGCCTCAAGCTAGGAATTGCTCGCACTTGAAGAAAATCAAATTTGAGACCTGAAATTTAATGAGATTTTAGATTTCAAGTATTTTCTACTTGACCAATCTCTTAGAATTTAAAACCATTCCCTACTTGTGCTGGATTCGAATGAAATAAATGTAACGGAAGTAAAACACATAGATCCTTATCTCAACCAACGGCTATCTACCAAAAACCAACTATTGTGGCTCTAATGGAACAATTGACTATGAATTTGACCAATTGTTACCAATATTTTCGCAAGGCATCGGCGGTTCAGCTTGCGAATTAGGTGATTGGCCGTTTAGTGGATTAGTGCTCCTCTATCGTGGTTTAGGGTAGGTTACAGAGTATGTTGAATTTTCTTATGGGTGTGTAAAATGTGTGTTTTCGTAATTAGTTTATATATAATGTATTTAATTTTTAAATATATTTAATATTTAATTATTTTTTGTGTAATGTTAATATTATTATTTATGTAAATACATAATTTTGAGTTTTAATTTAAGGTTAAAATCATAAAATTTTCATTACTTTCAAATTTTGATCATAAAACTCCAACCTATTTCAAAAAATTCATACAATTTTAAAAAGTGATTACATTTTTTAATATTCGTATTCGGCAAATTTAACATTACTATTTAATGTTAAATTAAAAATTAAAAACTATTTTTTAAAATAACAAAAATACCCTTTAATCTCCTTCTTTACACTCTCTCTAAAACTCTCAAACCACCCCCCCCCCCCCCCCCCCCCCCCTCTAAAACATAATTCTTGTAATTTTAAAAAGTATTTTTGTAATTTTTAAAAATAATTTTTAATTGTTAATTTAACATTAAATAGTAAGGTTAAATTTGTCATTTCATAACCCGGTTAACAGGTCGGATACGGATATTGGGGCAATGTAATCACTTTTTAGAATTGTACAAGTGTTTTTAAAACAAGTTGGGATTTTATGATCAAAATTTGAAAGTAATTGGGGTTTTATGATTTTAACCCTTTAATTTATAACATTTCTCAAGAAGGTATATTGAGTTTTAATTTTTTGAACCATCACAAATGGTATCAAGAGTCGGAACTCGGAAGTGTGGCCAACGAGTTATGTTGTGGCAAACCTATGTGAGACACTAGGCAAGTTACAAATTGCACAATCTCATATCGCCCAAGGTGAAATGCTTATATGTGCTGGTACTGTACGAGCTCGAATCCAAAACGAATAATATTGTACTATGTGATGAAGTAGGTGGTTACATCAACCCATCTCTATATATATATAATTTTTTTTTTGTTAATTGTTTATAGATCATAGTTCGCATGATCGGTCACGGTCGCGATGTAATGGATTCGGAGAAAGTCAATATAAACTAGCCGATACGAATCGCGTATCATATTTAAAAAAGTATATTTTAAATTTTAAATTGAATAACAAAGTATATTTGGACTTGATTGTTGTTATTCAAATTAAGTACGCTTGCACTTAGACTTGACCCTGTACATTATTAGCGGTGATTGATTCAGGTCTCCGCTTTTATGCTGTTCGATGGAGAATTGGTGACCTAAAATTTTTTTTGTTTGCCTTTTTCTTCCAAATGATTACTCCCTTCCTCCCGAATTAAGTGTCGTCTTTAAAAATTATGACTCAGTTCCCAATAACGACACTTAATTTGAAATAGAGTGACTAATAAATTACTTTTGACATTGTGAACATGGATCGCCCTCTTTTGTGTGAGTACACATTGTTTTTTTTATTGTGTTTTCAATTCTGAAAATGTTCATCATTTTCTTCATTACTCTATGATTCTATTAGAAGATTTATTTAGGATATTTATTTCTTAATCTTAACAGCAATGTTAATGCAAGATTTTGAGGCGACCCAGAACGACATTGTACCTAAAAAAGAAAGAGAATGGTGATTAGAAGGGCTTCAAGTCAGTAAGTTAGTGGTAGATCTGATGGAAAGAAGGTGAAAGGACTCTTGAGCATTTGTGTCGTGCATGTTTGGTTGACCCAGAACGTCTCTTTGTAGCGGTATCCAGTTGCATTCAAGTAATAGAGTTATTACTTTTCCTATTCCAACATGAATGGAAACTTCATCTTATTATCCTTATCTTTATCCTTCAGTCATTAAAACTTGTCCAATTTTATCATATTCATGCGACGGTCAAACTTCCTAAGTAAAGACTTTTTATCACACCACAATATAGTTTCATAGATATTATTATTAAAGGAATAAACAACACTTCATCATTTGAGTTGGGATTAACTCCATAAAGCTTGTGTGTATATATATATTTTTACAAGATAAGAAAAGATAGAAATTAGATTAAATATAGAGAGTCGAAATCTGCCACTCAAAAGTTTACTGGAATCACTAACGGACTATCGAGGCATCTGCCAAACTGATTAGTGTATATTGGAAATGTAACTAATTGAATGGTATATCAAATTCTCACAAGAGTCGCAACATTAATTTTTTTGGAAAAATACTCAAATGCAGAGTTAGGATACTCAAACTTAAATTTTAAATTTTTTGAATGGTGAGTCGACTTCCTCTTATTGTTTCCACTTCGCAAATATCAAATGGTCCACTCCTATTAAGCATAGATGGTCATATTGTTTGAGAAATTATTAGATGGTTCTAAATTATTTTGATAAACCATTTCTTTAATTTGAGGGTCTTATTTTAACGGTCCATTAAGTATTAATAGTGTAGGACTATTTAATAATTCCTCCATATTGTGCGTGTTGTTTCAGTATTATTTCGGCATGTCGTGAATGCAGCAGCTGCATAAGCAATGGTGCTGAGAAGAAGGTTTGAAATTTCTTCAATGATGGGGTTACAGAGTAACAGAGATGTAGAGATCGAGGAGATTGTAGTTCTATTATGAAGCTTATTACTTTGGATTATGCTTCTGCTGTAATTTTAAAAGATGTAAAATCCTTTTGCAAATTAGCCGAGTATGTTAATTTTTACAAATAAATTTTTAGAATATTAATTTTTCAAAATGTTAACATATAATAAGTTATATTTTTTTAAAAAAATATGCTGAAAAAAAAAATGATCATTATTTGAATATTATATTATGTAAATAAAATTATATCTATATATATATATAAAATAATAGAATTCAAGTTGGAATTGGATTCGAATGGCTGTTATCTCAATTCAAGTCCAATCTTAATGAAATTCGGCTAAAATTTTAAAAGACAACTTAAAGCCAAACTCTAACCACCATTCCAAAATTTATCCAGAAGCTCACATAAATAAAAGACTATACTGTGATAAAAAAAAAAAAAAAAATGAAAATTTATATAAATTCAGAGCTTGTACATACTGATAAACATTTAAAATAACGGACAAAGAGTTCTGATCTTTATTAATTGGAATCTTAACTGCAACCGACCCATATATATATAGTTAGATCGAGTTAAACTAGTGATAACAAATAAATAAACAAGCAAAATTAACAAATAAAACAAAATACAACATAAGTTTTTTCATAGACTAAAATGATACGTTGGTGTCACATTCTTCTTAAGTTGGGTACTTGTGAACTATGTATCATTTTAGTCTATGAAAAAACTTATGTTGTATTTTGTTTTATTTGTTAATTTTGCTTGTTTATTTATTTGTTATGACTAGTTTAACTCATACATGCTATAGCCAGTAATGGTGTAAAAGATGATCTAACTCCTAGCTTCCTACATATATATCCAAAAATAAAAGAATAAAAATGGAAATGACAATTAAGCCCCTACAAGGGAGATAAGTATATCCACAATAGCAGGGCCAACATTTGTTGGTCTAGAACACATTATACTATTATAGGACTCACTTCATTGAAGGAACAGAGCAACAATAGCAAGTGATGTTTTGGACAAGAAACGTTTTACACCTCATAGTTGTTAACAGTTTTGTGATGGACAATATTTAACATCTTCTTTGGGTAAAAATAAATAAATTAATAAAGAAAATTATTTAACTACATCTTCTTCACAATACTCTACTTTTTTCTTTTTCTTTTTTAATTAGTAAATGTTTAATTTTCTGTATATATATTTTTCTTTCGGATAAATTTCAATTCCTAAGGTTTTCGATCGACATAAAAGATTAGAGCTAGAAGAGTTCATCCATGGAAGAAGATCAGACAAAAATAATGCCCGGCCCCGACGAGGACTCCTGCGTACCTGAACTTATACCGCTCCATTCACCGGGCATATGGAACATACCAAAATATAGAAGCTTTCAAACTTATGCTTTGCCCACGCTTCACATGCAATTGGCAATAATATTCATCCTCACTCAATCTACACACATGCTGTTTAAACGCTTCAATGTGTCCCGGACCGTCTCCGATATCCTTGTATTTTTCTCTCCCTGTCTTCCATAAATGTTCTGTTTCACTGTTTTGATATTCTGCTTGCATTTTGTCACAGATACATATGACATGTTCAAGACAATGATTTAATCCATTCTATGATGGAAGTTTTTACATGCATGCATTTTTTTGGGTAGGTAAGGCAATTGATGTACACAGTACACATTGATGATCAAAAATATTATCCTTCAAATTCTACAAGAAGTGTGTGTGAGGGGGTGTGTGTTGCTACTGATCATTAACTAACATTTGCATACTCTCTGATGATTTTGATTTCAATCTGCAGACTGGAAAAATACTAGGAGAAACTATTCGATACCGGGATTTAGACGCACATTCTTCCCCGCAATTCCATTTGTTTATCTGGACCTGGTAGCAAAAAGTGGCTACATTTTATTCATGTTCCTCATAGGAGTGAAGATGGAACCAAGCATGACGTTGAGAACTGGTAAAAAATTCTGGACTTTGGAATTTGTATCGGTCGTACTTCCCATATTTGCGGCCATGGTCTTTTCTTCAAAGCTGAACTATATCAGCTTCACTGTGGCACCAACCATCAAATACATTATATTAACACAAACCTTTAGCCCATTTCCTGTCATTGCTTGCCTCCTCAATGACCTGAAAATCATAAACTCTGACCTCGGCCGTCTTGCTTTAGCTACAGCGTTGATCAGGGATTACTCAGTTTAGCAATCCATACTCCACTCAACTATAAAAGAGTTTCAACAGAAGGCAGGTCGTTTGTGACCGGGGCACTCACCCTAGCTCTGTTTCTAATTTTCATCTTTACCATCGTGTTCATCCTGCACCCAGTGTTTCTATGGATCATTCGACAGACACCAGAAGGGAAGCCAGTGGACGAATTGTGCATCGCTTTCATTTCTTGCGGGGTTCTCCTCTCGGCCATAATCAGTGACTTCTTAGGGGCTCAGATGTACCATGTCGGTCCTTTGATACTCAGCCTGGCCTTTCCTGTCGGACCCCTCTAGGATCCACACTGGAAGAGAGGTTTGACACCTTCGTCACGGGCTTTCTTTACGCTGGTGCTTATGACGTTCTGCGGCATGAGAACAAATTTTCATTCTGTAACTAACCTGGAAGACATGAAAATGGTATTGTGCGTCTGCGTCGCTGGTACTCTAATTAACTTTATAGGGATTTTTCTTACTTCATTGAAGTGGAAAGTGCCTCTCAAAGATGCAACTACACTTGCACTCATCCTGAGTACTCAAGGCATTGTCGAGATGGCCGGGCTTCTCATCTTCACGCAAAATCAGGTACTTAACAATTCTTAAGAAGCAGTCTTCAATAAAATGTCCCAACACAATGCAAAGTTTAGCTTTAAAATAATGATCCAATCAGATAAATAAATGAATTTATGGTATAAACCAACTATGTGCCTCATGAAGCATCAGCTTTAAGGTTTAAACAATTCCTTGTGGGAGGTGTGTGAGTATCAACTTAGGGGGAAAATGTCCTTATATAATACTAAGTGTGAATTAAATGCTTTTCATGATCTATATATGCCTTCAATTAAATTTCTTCATGGTAAATGAAAAAAAGAAAAATCAATCGACTTCCACTCAGTTTGAACTACTTTGCAAATAAATTTGTTCATTTACTTGTACAAGTTAGCATTCATGAGGTGGTCAATGTAAGTGCTTATTTTCAGGCCATGAGGCTGAAAAGAATTGCAATTGATGCGTTAGAAATTTCTATTTAGTACATCAACGTATCATCAATATTTATCCTTCAATTAACAAAATGTCATCATCTTATTCAACTAGACTAATAACTCTCTCTCTCTCTCTCAAATTGGAGCACAGACAATAAATCGAAAAGCTTTCTCCATTGTTACTCTTGTAGTCATACTAACAGCACTGATTGTACCGTGTCTTGTGAGACATCTCTACAACTATTCAAGAATATATATAGGCTATCAGAAAAGAAATATTCTACAGTCACCAGACAATGCCGAGCTACGAATATTTGTCTGTGTCCATAGACAAGACGAGGCCTTGGCAGCCATTAAGCTCCTTGAAGTTACCAATCCTTCCCGAGAAAGTCCTCTGCTAGTCCATGTACTCCACCTCATGGAGCTCAAAGGCCAAGCCACCCCACTCTTAATCAACCACAAATTTGGCCAAAAGATATCCGCCACCTCTCGCTCACGGCAGATCATTGACATTTTCAATTACTACAAGATTCAATACTTAGGGTTGGTCAATGTGCAAGCCTTCACTGCAATATCAACGCCAAAGTTCATGCACTACAACATTTGTTCACTAGCCTTTGACAAGTTGACGTCGCTTGTAATACTTCCATTTCATAGGAAATGGAATTCTCAAGGTAAAATGATTGTCAACAACAATACCTTGAGGTCTATCAACCATCAGGTCATAGAGTTGGCCCCTTGTTCAGTCGGCATTCTTGTCGACCGTCGCAAAATACAGCGCACCACGCCAGTTTCACCATTGTATCATGTGGCTGTACTCTTTTTGGGAGGTAATGATGATCGTGAAGCACTGGCTTATGCCAATCGGATGGCGCAATCCCCAGCTGTTCACTTGACAGTTCTGCGGTTAGTAGCTGAGGAGAATACGGGTGAGGACAACGGGGAGACTATGCTTGACTCAGAGAATTTGAAGGAAATAAGACTGCAAAGTTCACCTAGAGGTAATGTAATGTATAGAGAGGAGAAGGTGAAAGATGGACTGGACACGGCTCTGATAATCCATACCATGGACAAAATTTACGACCTGATCATGGTGGGGCAGCAACACAGATTGGATTCACCGGTGCTATCAGGCCTGTTAGAGTGGACTGAGTTGCCGGAGCTTGGGGCAATCGGAGACCTACTTGCATCCCAAGATACTAGTCAACCAGTTTCAATCTTGGTGGTGCAACAGCAGCACACCAAGTTCAAAACAAAGTAGCTATTTAAGTTGAGATGCTAAAATGTACAGGTATTTGAATTAAAATATATAAATTCTAGCAGTATTATTGTCTAAAACATCACACATTAATTTAGTTATGTTTTAAAATATAAAAAATATGGTCACATCAAATTTTACAAAAAATTGCCTGCATTTATTGCATTGCCATTAGTTTTCTTTTTGAGTGGTCCTAGAATGCCATTGTTTTCAAACAAGAAGCAAGGTACATTTTCATTTAAAGATTGAAAAATCCGCTAAGTGTTTGTGATTGTTCTATGATTTTATTATATATTTTGTGATGATTTTCGGTGTCAACCTGCAGGCTGGTATAATACTAGGACCAACTGTTTTAGGAGTACACCTCCCAGTGTTGAAGATGCATTGTGCCCTGAAGAAGGAGGGGTTCTTGTCAAAATGTTAACGAAACTTGGGTACATGTTCTTGATGGGAGTAAATATGGATACAAGAATGGTGTTGAAATATGGAGATAAGGCCTGGGCTATAGCCATTTTTTCGATTGTAATCCCCTTAGGATACACCTTGATCATCTCTGAAATGGTTTTGGCCAAGGTTGCGGACAAGAGCATGGTACCAACCATTAGATTTGTGATTGCAACGTGAACGGTAAGCCCATTTCCTTGTTGGGTCGGAATCGAATAAAACAACGAGAGGAGTAAAACACACACAAGTACCTGGGGTTACTTCTTATCTCTAAAGGCCTGAAAGCAAATGACTATCAAGTGCTTGTGGACAATATTTTAAAACCCTTTCTTATGCTGCGAGATTACAATTAATCAAATCAAATCTTTTGGGCATCCTTCAGTTTTGGACAGGGCTATTTGCTCCGCCAAAGAAGATCATCAACAACATGAATAGCATACTTGGTGCCTCTATTCTCAAGCACACTTATAAGAATCTCTGTGTTGAATGGATCCATTGCAACTTACGCAAGGAAAAAAGTTTCTGGATAGTTAACATACCTCAACGTGCTTCCTAGGCCTGGACGTGGAAGATGCTTTGGCTAGACAAATTGTCAAACACCACATAGGCAATGGTCGATCAACATCCTTCTGGTATGACAATTGGTTGCAGATTGGTCCATTTGCGGACAGGGCCAATGCTATATCGACCCACATCTTCACTGCAGAACAACATCCTTCTGGCAACACATGTTCTTTGCTTTGTATCTCCATGCTCAGGGAAGATCAGGTGACTTGGAATCACTCCCCAAGTATAGATTGTTATCCCTTGCCCACACTCTCGAAATGGGACCTTCCCTCGTTCATCTTGGCTAACAATCAACCTCTTCATTTGCAGAAGAATGATGCTCTGGTTGACCTAGGTAGGGTTCGTCTGTTATGAAAATGGGGAAGATTGACTTTTATTTTGGCTGGGCCTGTTGATGTATGGATTGGGTTTTGATAGCCTGAGATTTCTAGCTAGAAAGCTAGCTTGTAGATCGGGCCACAATTTTGGGCCATCTTCTTGTAAGTTTTTCCCTTCTCAACAAATTTGTTTTACCATCCCAAAATAATCACACATCATCAACACATCCAAAGTACCATCCAAATTTTCCAAGACTCGGTAGCAAATTTATATATTCATTTTGGCCTTTGCTGTTCCTAAAAATAAACAAATAATTAATAAATTACTTTTTAAATTATGAACATGGATCAACTTTAGCGATCTTTATCAATTTTCAATAACATAAAGTATAAAATTTCTTTTTTTTTTTTTTTTTTTTTGACAGAATTCCAAACTATTAACTGTTTATATATTCATCTTAATTTGATGAAGATTCTAACATTTTCCTAATTCAATGATCCACCCTCTTTTGTGGAGTACAACATTGTTTTTTATATAGCATTTTCATTTCAATTCGAAAAATGATCATACTTTCATTCATAACTCTTGATTATAGTAGATATATCAAAGATATTTACTTCTTAATCTTACACACGTCCAAAATTTTGTTTCACAAATGTTAGAGATATTAAAATCACATCATCATTTGAGTTGGTATATCGGAAACGTTCATAATTGAATAACATATCAAATTCTCATGAGTCACGACATTATATTTGTTGGAAACCTCAAATTTAATTTAAAATTTTTTTGGGTATATAAATGTGCATAAAATAAAAGGCACTATTAAACTCTGACAAGTTGAAAGTTGAAACAGCTAAAACCCATAAAAGGGACTAATAAAAGGCAATATTAAATGTTTATAAAATAAAAGGCACTAATAAAGGAGGTTAACTAAAATAGACAAAGACGATTTTTGGATTTTAAGTTTTGAGAAGGGAACATAGGCGAGCGGACACAATATGACAGAGGATTAAGGGAGAACAAATTACTTTTTCACTTGAATTAAAAAACAAAGAAAAAAAATAAATTGTCTCTAATATCTGTGACAAAATTTTGGACGTGTATAAAATTAAGAAGTGACAAGGCACAAAACCCACCCAAGATCTTTTGAGCTCAAAATATCGAAAAAAAAATATAAAAAATAAAAAATTGTACATTATTCAAATCCTTTTCTTTCCAATATTAATTTCTTTTCATATAAATGATATGCTGGTAGTAGTAGATTGCATAGAGTTAAGGCCTTTAATATGTCTTATTAAAAGATAAGGGCAATAAGCAATAAGTATCAATCGGCTGTAGCTGAATGTCATTTGACAAAATTTCAGACAAGGTCAGCATAATTTATACCAAAACTTTTGAAACATAGAAAAATCAGAAATATTTCTAAAATATAGCTAATAACTTACATCTAACCAACTGAAAAACAATATTTTTCACTTTTTCTGGTTTTGGACAAGAAACATTACACACGTCTGTCAGTATATATAGTTGCTTCTTCGCTGGACTAAACAATAATAGTTAGTAGTTTTTGCGGTTGATCATATTTAGCTTCCATGCTTCACCCAACTCCAAATTCAACATCTTCTTCATAATTCTCTTCCTTTTTCTTTATTTTCTTAAAGAACTGTTTAATTTTCTGCATATATATATATATATATATATATATATTCTTCGGGATTAATTTCAATTCCCTAAGATTTCCATCGCTGTAAAATATTAGAGCGAGATGAGTCCACCCATAGAAGAAGATCAGACAAAAACAATGCCCGGCCCCAACAAGGACTACTGTGTAGCTGAAATTTTGCCGCTCCATTCACCGGGCATATTCAACCTACCAAAAAATAGAAGCTTTAACACTTACGCTTTGCCCGAGCTTCACTTGCAATTGGCGATGATTTTCATCGTCACTCAATCTACGCACATGGTGTTGAAACGCTTCAATGTGTCCCGGACCGTCTCCGAGATCCTTGTATTCTTCTCTCCCTTTCTTCTATAAACGTTCACGGTTTTGATACTCTGCATGCATTTTGTCACAAATATATATAACACGACCAAGAGAATTCTACGGTAGAAGTTTTTATATTAAAAATACAGTATAACAAAGAACACCCATATTGCAAAGTAATACACTACATGTATGCATTTTATGGGTAGAACAGATATATGCTGCACACAGTGATGATCAGCTTCCAATTGAGGATTGAACCGTATTCTACAAAAAGTGTGTGTGTTCTGTGTCGCTACTAATCATTAATTAACATTTGCATACTTTGTGATGATTTTGATTTCAAACTGCAGGCTGGTATAATACTAGGAGAGAGTTTTCTGGGATCAATTCCGGGATTTAACGAGACATTCTTCCCCGTACTTTCAACTGTTTATCTGGACCTGGTAGCTAAAACTGGCTACATTTTATTCATGTTCCTCATAGGAGTGAAGATGGAACCAAGCATGATGATGAGAACTGGTAAAAAGGTCTGGACTTTGGCATTATCATCGGTCATAATTCCCATACTTGCAGGCATTTTCTTTTCATCAAAGCTGACCTATACTGACTTCAGTGTCATACCAACCATCAACAACGTTATATTAACACAAACCTTTAGCCCATTTCCTGTCATTGCTTGCCTCCTCAATGACCTGAAAATCATAAACTCTGAGCTCGGCCGCCTTGCTTTAGCTACAGCATTGATCAGGGAGTTACTCAGTTTAGCAATCCATACTCCACTCAACTATACTAGAGTTTCAGCGTTAGTAGGGTCGCTTGTGACCGGGGGACTCACCCTAGCTCTGTTCCTAATTTTCATCATTTCCATTGTGTTCTTCCTGCGCCCAGTGTTTCTATGGATCATTCGACAGACACCGGAAGGGAAGCCAGTGGACGAATTGTACATCACCTTCATTTCTTGTGGGGTTCTCCTCTCGGCCATAATCAGTGACTTCTTAGGGGCTCAGATGTACCATGTCGGTCCTTTGATACTCGGCCTGGCCATTCCTGTCGGACCTCCTCTAGGATCCACACTGGAAGAAAGGTTTGACACCTTTGTCACGGGCTTCTTTACGCCGGTGCTTATGACCTTATGCGGCATGAAAACCAATTTTCATTCTGTAATTAACCTGTTTGTCATGAAAATGTTATTGACCGTCTGCGCCGTTGGTACCATAATTAATTTTATAGGAATTTTTCTTCCTTCGTTGACATGGAAAATGCCTCTCAAAGATGCAACTACTCTCTCACTCATCCTGAGTTCTCAAGGCATTGTCGAGATGGCCGGGCTTCTCAGCCTCACACAAAATCAGGTACTTAACAATCCTTAAGAAGCAATCTTCAATAAAATGTCCCAACACAATGCAAAGTTTAGCTTTTAACTAATGATCCAATCAGAGAAATAAATGAATGTATGGTATAAACCAACTAGAGCTTATAGCATGTCCTGATATAACTCCAAGGGTCGCCTTAGGTGGTCAAGTCACTTGGCCATGGTGCCCCATTGAGCATCAGGTCTAGGGATCAACTCTTCCTTAGACCTGATGCTTTTGGGAGGGGGGGGGGCGGGGCGGCGTATCAACCAAGGAAAAAAATGTCCTGATATAGTACTAAGTGTGAATTAAATGCTTTTCATCATCTATATATACCTTCAACTAAATTTCATCATGTTCAGTTCGGTAGATGAAAAAAATAATAATAATGAATCAACATCCACTCAGTTTGAACTAGTTTGCAAATAAGTTTGTTCATTTACTTGTACAGTTTAGCATTCATGAGGTTGTCAATGCAAGTGCTTATTTTCAGGCCATTAAGGCTGAAAAGAATTGCAATTGATGCATTAGAAATTTCTATTTAGCATCAACATATTATTCATATTTATCCTTCAATTAACAAAAAGTTATCATCTTATTCAACTAGACTAATAACTCTCTCTCTCTCTCTCTCTCAAATTGAAGCACAGACAATAAATCGAGAAGCTTTCTCCATTGTTACTCTTATAGTCTTACTAGCAGCACTGATCGTACCATGGCTTGTGAGACATCTCTACGACTTTTCAAGAATATATATAGGCTATCAGAAAAGAAATATTCTACAGTCACCAGTCAATGCCGAAATGCGAATATTTGTCTGTATCCATAGACAAGACGAGGCCCTGGCAGCCATTAAGCTCCTTGAAGTTTCCAATCCTACCAGAGAAAGTCCTCTGCATGTCCATGTACTCCACCTCATGGAGCTCAAAGGCCGAGCCACCCCAGTCTTAATCAACCACAAATTCGGCCAAAAGATATCCGCTGTCTCTCGTTCACGGCAGATCATTGACATTTTCAATTACTATGAGAATCAATTCTTAGGATTGGTCCATGTGCAAGCCTTCACTGCAATATCAATGCCAAAGTTCATGCACTACGACATTTGTACACTAGCCTTTGACAAGTTGACGTCGCTTGTAATACTTCCATTTCATAGAAAATGGAATTCTCAAGGCAAAATGATTGTCGACAACAATACCTTGAGGTCAATCAACCATCAGGTCATGGAGTTGGCCCCTTGTTCAGTTGGCATTCTTGTCGACCGTCGCAAAATACAGCGCACCACGCCAGTTTCGCCGCTGTATCGTGTGGCTGTACTCTTCTTGGGAGGTGATGATGATCGTGAAGCATTGGCTTATGCCAAACGGATGGCGCAATCCCCAGCTGTTCACTTGACAGTCATGCGGTTAGTGGCTGAGGTGAATATGGGTGAGGACAACTGGGAGACCATGCTTGACGCAGAGAATTTGAAGGACATAAGGCTGCAAAGTTCACCTAGAGGTAATGTAATGTATAGAGAGGAGAAGGTGCGAGATGGACCGGGGACGGCTCTGGTAATCCGTACCATGGAGGAAATTTGCGACCTGATCATGGTGGGGCGGCGACACAGATTGGATTCACCGGTGCTATCAGGCCTGTTAGAGTGGACTGAGTTGCCAGAGCTTGGGGCAATCGGAGACCTACTTGCATCCCCAGATACTAGTCAACCAGTTTCAATACTGGTGGTGCAACAGCAGCAAACCAAGTTCAAGGCAAAGTAGCAATTTAAGTTGAGATACTAAAATGTACAGGTATTTGAATTAACATATTAAAAACTAGCAATATTATTGTCTAAAACATTCAAATTTTACAAAAAATTTGCCTGCATTTATTGCATTGCCATTAGTTTTCTTTTTGAGTGGTCCTAGAATGCAATTGTTTTCAAAGTAGAAGCAAGGTCCATTTTCATTTAAAGATTAAAACATCTGCCAAGTGTTTGTAATTGTATCACTGAGAGTTCTATGCATAAGTGTGTATTATATATTTTGTGATGATTTTCAGTGTCAACCTGCAGGCTGGTATAATAATACTAGGACCAACTGTTTTAGGAGTGTACCTCGCAGTGTTGAAGATACATTGTTCCCTGAATGTGTTTTTGTCAAAATGTTAACAAAACTTGGGTACATGTTCTTGATGGGAATAAAGATGGATACAAGTATGGTGTTGATATTTGGGAAAAAGGTCTGGGGTATAGTCATTTTTTCGATTGTAAAATCCCCTTAGGATACACCTTGATAATCTCTGAAATGGTTTCGGCCAAGGTTGTAGACAAGAGCAAGCTACCAACCATTAGATTTGTGATAGCAACATGAATGGTAATCCCATTTCCTTGTTGCGCCGGAATGTAATAAAACAACGATTTCCAAGGAGAAAAACACACACAAGCAATCACAAAGAAAAAAAAATCACACACAATCAACACAAGATATACGTGGTTCACTCAAACCCTGGGTTACATCCTCGGTATGAGTTGTGCTATGTGGAATGGTGGTGGAATAGCAGTTTAAAAACAGCTAGAGGGGGGGTGAATAGATGAAACTTGCTCCAAGAGATCTGACCAACCGAGATGAAGACCTCAGAGACTTTCATAATATTGAGCGAAACGATCCACTATTTCGAAGCAAAGTACAATAGTCTCTTAATCGGGCTAGCACCCACTTCATGATGAGTTTTGTGGCTCGAATTTAATATGTATGCAATGTTCTAGAGAAGATGGACTTGTCCAACTGGGGTGAACATTGTAGTTAAGGAACTGCACTGGCCCAAGTTATGTCGACCAATCCATAATGCCTGATACAAGTGCGGGAATGGTTTCCTATTCTAATTTGGAAGACTGAAAATGTGAGAACGATTTGTGATTGATATGGTAACTCCTTGTAGACAAGTTGGGGAATTCTTGTTGAACGAGGAATGGGGTTTGAAGACTCTGTAAATACAGGTGAGGTTGAGGAGAGAAAAGTATAGAGAGAGAGAACAAGATAATTGTAGAGAGAGAAAGTGAGTTGAGTTTGTGAGAAGAGAAAAGGTGTGTAACCAAAGTTTTGAAGTAAAGATAGTCGTTTTTCACTCGTGGATGTAGGCAATTTGCCAAACCGTCTTGTATTGTGCGTGTGTTTTATCTGTTTTATTTGCGGCAACTACTAAAGATGGAAAGTACATGGTCCAGAAGTTTGACAGAAGAAAGAGAACCCCAGTCTTTGGAAAGTTCAGATGCATGAATTACTGATTCAACATGGTCTTGAAGAGATTTTGGGCACGAAACCGGAAAAATAGAAGATGCCGTGTGGGGGAAGACCAACTCGAATGCAATAAGTGCAATTGATGTTAGCAAATGATGTGGCATATGATACGATTGAAGAAGCCTGAGCAGCAGATATGTGGAAGAAGTTGGAGAATCAGTATATAGGAAAGAATCCCACCAAACGGTTAGTCTTGAAGCTAGAGTTGTATTCTTTCGGAGAAATTGTGTATACTTGCAAGAACATCTTGGTGAGTTCAACAACATTATCTATGATTTAACTAATATGTCAAGTTGAGTGACAAGGATGAAGCAATTATTTCGTTAACATCAGTACGCTCTACACATACTTTGCTTCATATTTTTCAGTAATATGTCTAAGAATTTTGCAAGCAGTGTATATCTTATGTAGTATTTACTTCATAATAAAAAAGATGGAACAAAAAGGTTTACCTGACAAGATTGCCTTTTAGTTTCACAGAAACTTTGTGGTTCTTAATCCACACTCAATCCTGAAACAAATACTAGCTAAATAAGTGCCTGGTTAAATTTTAGGATCCACTGTAGCTAAATGCTTTGACAGTCTTGAAGCACTTTTGAGGCAAAGTAATCGCCAAACGAAAGGTACAACTGGAAAAGAGCTCACCATCGATCAGAGATGAACATCCCCAACTTGTGGATTCAAAGACACGGCGACTTATTTCAGCGCATGGTGTCCATTGCTGTACTCTGCAAAATGGTTGTGTGACTAAGCAAATGAAGAACAGAGAAAGAAAAAGAAGAGTTAATACATCCTCTTGCAATTTTGATTCAAAATTTGTCACCCTTTTATTTTCTATATGGCCTTGGGAAGTATAAAATACCACCCATTTTTCCAATGGAGTAATGGAACAAGCTAGACACTAGAACCAACAAGTATAAGCTATTCACTGTGCATGTGAATCAAGACTCGGAAGCAAGATATCACTATAACAAAAAAAGGCCTTTAGCGGCAGTCAAAACCACCACTAAAAGTAGAAAAAATCGCTGCTATAGCCTTTGGCAGCAGCTTAGCAGCGGCTGTTTTGATAGCCATCTAAAGTTTTGATGGTGCAGTTTTCCAGCACTGTGTTAGATTTCAAATCAATTTAAACCATATAACGGCAGTCTTATCCGCCACCTAAACATTAGGGCTGAAAAACTATTAACCAATGACCATGTCTTAAATTTGTTTTTTAATATCCTCATCAAAATAAGATTTAAATTACATCTAATGTAACAAAATAGAGAAATAATCGATAGTTGAATTGTTACATATATCTCCAAAAACACTTGAAGTGCAACATTCCATGAATACTTTATCTTCTCAATGTCTTCCCAATTTAGCTACAATAAAAATTGTGGCCCTTGTGGGATGTGAAAATTTGGCATATAAAGCTACCAAGATTAATTACATAATGGATAAAAATATTAAATAATTAGTGAAAATTCTAATAACAATGACAGCAGCTAATATATGAATTATGATATGTCAATCAGTTAATATATTTGATGCCTAAGAAGCACGGACACGGATACGGGACATGGATACGACACGACACGGACATGGCGACACGGCAAATCCAAAAAAATTAGGACACGGACACGGCGAGTAGTATATATATGTATATGTGTGTGTGATGTAGTACTTTAAAAATTACTGAGTGTTATTATTTTTCATCAACCTCACAATGAAAAAAAACACAAATCATAACTCATAACTAATAAACTATAAAAGAACAATGTTGCATAGTTATAAAATCAAATAAAAAACAAGACATTAGAATAATAACTAGTATCATTTAATCATCATTGCAACTTTACTCCAAATACAAAAGCATAGACAGAAAGGACTATTAACATTCATGACTGTTTAACATTTAGGACTTTACCGTTAGCACTTAATATTCACAAAAACCTAAAGGCTAGTCCCCAAAAAAGATACAAAAACAAGTCAGTGTACTATCATCTATTCCCATCCATCATTTGACCTAGGACTTTTACCATTTAAAATACCAAAAGGATAGTACAAAACAAAAAATAGAACATATCAGCATTAAAAAAAAAAAAATTCCAGAAAAGTGTGTCCGAGCCGTGTCCGAGCTGTGTCTGAAAATTAAAAAAATTCCAAACACGTTTTTTGGTGTGTCTGACACGTGTCGGGGCGTGTCCAACACGTGTCCGTGTCCGACACGTGTTGAACACGGATTCTTCGCCCATTTTGGAGTGTCCGTGCTTCCTAGTTTGATGCCTTAGATTTAGGACATATTTGTGATGATGCTATTTACTGCAACATAAATAAATTTCCTAGACTTTAGCATACGAGATTTCAAGTGCATGAACAATTCTAATAGCTTACAAGATAGGTACAACTAAATGAGGCATATTCAACAAAAAGACACTAGGTGTATGTATACATAAACAGGGAAAAGAAAGGTATACCTCCAAAAATATTGGTGTACAAAATCTAGAAAAGAAACGACCTGACTATTGTTTTCCCCTGTCCAGCCTCCAATTTCCCCTCTACCTGAAATTATGGCATCATGGGAAGTGAAGACGTAACAAAGATTATAATAGGTTTGGCAAATGCG
The DNA here is from genome assembly GCF_030987335.1 of Cornus florida. Lineage (NCBI taxonomy): Eukaryota > Viridiplantae > Streptophyta > Magnoliopsida > Cornales > Cornaceae > Cornus > Cornus florida. Next base: position 21,900,916 of record NW_026775578.1, read on the forward strand.
TAAAAGGAGATAAAAAATCAAATAAAATAAAAAAATTGCAAACTCAATGATACTAGCTAGTTCAACTATTCAAACACTGATCAGACATGCTTGAGAAAAATAAAAAATAAAAATAAAGGAAGCACAATGTTTAGCATCAGTAACACTTCCTACACTCCTTACAGTGTGAGAGAGGGTTTTATGAGCCTTTTGCAAGAGAAAATAATGAACCAAAATTTTATGAATGATTTAGATTGGCCAACATCTAGCTAATCCTGATCACTTCTAGAAAGAACAGTACAAACTTATGACTTGTACAGATCCAATTTGCCATAACCACAAAATCTACCAGCCTATTTAAATGAGCAACTTGAACCTACCTAAAATATATTAATATAGCCTTGACAATCTTCCAAAAGTGTCAATGATGTGGCATCATCTTACATTCTTTCACTTTATATATTTTGAATACAAAGGGATGCCATTGCATATACAAGATAAGCAAGTAAATCAATTTTACATAAATATAGATATATACACACACCTTGTGATATTTGCCCTTTTTATTGTGCCCATTTTATAGATACTTTATTCATCACATTGAAAAGTGTGGAAAGACACTGCTTATAAAAGATGAGTATGATCGATCATAAAGTGAATAAAATCAATGAGACATCCAAATTCTGTGAAGTTGGTGTTAGGTAATGGCATACTTCAAGTCACATTCTCAAATCCAGGGGAAACAATCACTAGAGAATTCAATATAACAACGTATGTAGGGTACCCAAATGTATTCCACTTAATATATTATCAATATTACAAAAGACAAATTCAGGGAGTTTGATTGCATGCTACAGAGAATACTAGTGTTAGTTATACCAGCTGAATTTATAATAATATCTACAGTCCTGCATAGGAGGTCTTATTATTCTTATAGAATCTTGTATTGTTTATGGGTTTAGTAAATATACAAGTCATTTTCCCCTTATATAATCGTAATAAGTATTATGTTACATAATAAGCAACGTAAGAAAAGTGCAAAGATGAGCATCAAGTCTGACACAGATCCTTAATGAACTAGAGATAAAAAACAAATAAATATTTAATTAAATAGATGCTCCCATAAAAATCAATCAATAAATACAATCAAACTATTCATTGTCACTAATCAATGTGTTACCCAAATTTATTTAAATTAAGCTACAAAACAGCCTTTTTATCCATTTTAATCAATCTTAAAGTATTTTTCATTGAATCTCAAAGCATGATTTTAAAGAGAATAATCGAGTTTTCTCTCTATTTAGAGTCCTCCTCAACCAATTGATCCCACTTCATATTTTTCAAACCTGAAATTCCCCAAATTGAAACATAAGCTAAAATGAAAATGATCAAACACAAAACAATGAAACTACCCATTGTTACCCTCACAATGCAGCAATTATTTACAAACAGCTCCTTGGACAGACACACACTCAAACCTTGTAAATAGAACACAAATATCCATATATTTGGAAATAATGAAAAAGAAAATAGAGAAAAGCTCAATGGTATCTCACCTATGTTGTGAAAGAAATGGTTCACTGGCCGCACAACCATCTGAAAGAGAGAGAAGCGATTGAGTCCATTGAGAAATCAACTAAATTAATTTCATTATTTAAGAATAAGTAGTTATTAATGAATATGCAAATTAAGTAAGCAAGTGTAGATTATGAGTCACAGAGATGAGAGATTATAATGATGCAGTGCGCTTGTTCTCTTCCTAAAAATCAAGCCCTAGTTTTAGAGAAGCCAAGATGCCAAATTGAGATATATATATAGCATAATTACAGATATAGCTAGGTTACCTAAGGTTTTGGAATTACAGATATGAACAATAGAGAGAGATATAAGTGTAAGAATAGATTTTCGGCATCATCGGACCTTCAATTCCCAAACACAACCATATGAGTTAACAGATCCAATCAAACATCAAGAAAATTATACTTCATTTCGTTTCCAAGAAAATGTATAAACAGAAAATAGACAAAAAGGAGGGGGGACAAAAAAAAAAAAAAAAAAAAAAAAAACCTTAAAATCCAAAGTTCCTTTAAAACTCTACTAATCCAAGCTTAATCAAGGTGTTATTATCCAGCTCTAGTACCTCAAGGCAATAAAAAAATAAGATCGTAATATTGCTTTTCGTTTTCCTCAAGTTTCTCCGCAATCAGACAAGATCCGCTACTTGGAACAATGAAAAATTAAACACAGATCGAACAAGAAATTTTCGCCTGTCATTGAATAGATAGATTGTGAAGGGCATTGGTTAGCAGTGAAGGGCATTGGTTAGCAGTTGACTGTCGAGCTCGATGTGTAGTCATGGTGATAAAATTCAGGGCAAAACAAAGAAGCTTAATAGAAAATAGAGAGAGATTCTGAATAACTCTTCTGATTTGAGAGAGAGAGAGAGGTAGAGGGAGAGAGAGAGAGAGGGTGGCTTATAATGATGTGAGAGCCACACTATCTAGAAAGATAAACTTAATAAATTGCAGAACAAATGGATTGGGGCTTCGTTACTTGGTGAGCCTGTAATAAGCAAACCGTAGTTGTTCAGCAGACTAAAGAATCTTGAAAGCCAATGTGACATAGCCTTATATTTTGTCAGCATTTTGAAGAGCTCAGTTAGCAGTGGAACATTTTCTCTGTCTTCCAAAGCTGGAAGTACCAAAGATGGGAAGAAAAGAAAATTAAGATATGAGACCAACTCACAACACAAGTAATTTTTTTTGATAAGTAAAATGTATTAGAAAGCGTTCAAAAGGGGAACGCGTCCCGAGATATACCACAACACAAGTATATATGTGTAAACCACATAAGATTAAAAAAAAAAAAAAAAACTAAACATGCAAATATACAATTAATTAGCAACACACTTTTGGAATTTCCAAAAAAGAAAAGAGCATAAGAGATGAAAGTCGACACAAATTTAATTCTCGCAATGGGGAATTTGACCTTGAAATGCATAACAAAGTTCAATAATAACAAAAGAGTTAACAACCATACTAGCCAGTAGCCACAGATGGCTGTGACCACCAGAACATACCTAGACAGTGGAAATACATTTTCCATATATTTTACGCGCCCCTCACTCCTAAGAACATCTCTTGCATGTACAACTACAGCAATAGCCAGTGCTATTGAGCAGCCAGAGAGGAAACCGGCAGAATGACAACAGTTAAAGGGTGTTTATATTGAATAATTGTTGAAAAGCATAAAGTATTTATTCTATAAATACAAAACAATACAATTAAAATTTCAGAATTTCAGCAACATATAAAACTAAAACATTTATACATTTACAGTGCTCTAAGAGCCAGTTATATAGTACTCCTATCCAATAAAGGGTAATCTCAAAAAGAAATTAAACAACAACCTAAGCATTCTGAGAAGTTGAAGTTCCTGAGCATTCTTCCTTGTTAACTTTTCACAGTCTGCAATAATATGTCTAGTATTCTTGCAATGAAAAGAAGACTCGTTAACTTTCTCAGTTTTTCCAAATTCTAAGGTTTCTAATGGGTCATCATATTTTTCTTCTCCAAAAACTTTAATTGCTAGAATCTGTAATATCTATATATTCAGTACAACATCTCCACACCTTCGGTAATAATTAAGTACATGTTGGTGCCACTATGATATTGAAGCTCTAGGCAAAGTAACAACAACAGATGCACCAATAATTCAACATGCGCAGACATGGTGCCCAACTAGTAAGTGGCTGAACTTTTAGCAGATAGAATGTCCAGATGGGCAAAAAAATCTGAAATTGAAAAAAATGAAGTAGGAGAAGCAATTAAAAGAAAAAAGCCACCAGGCCCACCACACATTTATATGATGCTTCCCTTGATATATATTGATAAAGTAGGAGAACTAGACTTGAGTCCTTTATTACATGAGCAAATAGTAAGTGGCTGATCTTTTAGCAAAAAAATCTGATATTGAAAATATATATATATATATATATAGTAGAAGCAATTAAAAGAAAGAAACCACATGTGAATATGAATCTATGCTGCTGCTCTTGATATATATTGATAAAGTAGGAGAACTAGACTGAGTCCATTATTACATGAACTGGGAGCCGTGCTTTCTTTCTGTGGGCATGTAGTGTTTTAAAGCAAAACACCATGATTAATTCCAAAAGGCTGGAGTAAAATTGAAATGTTAAACTAAATGCAGTTGATAATATGTAAAAAGAAACAAAGTGGCTTAGACAAATCTTTTTTGTCTATAACCTCATATTGTACTAAAATATTTTTCCTTCTTTACACACTCTGAAACATAACATGACCAAGACAATACAGGCAAAGAAAACAATGCAAATGAAATATCTGCATCTGAAAGCAGAAAAGGAACAGAAAATGGTGAATTGTACACGCATAAGTGCCTTGATTTAAATGCAAATTATATATGTACACCATGGAGTCGGAAACAATGTTTTTCATTCATAGAATCTGCAGGCTATATATCATTAGTAAAAGAAAACTGATTCCGCTCCAATAAAAATGTGAAACACTAGCATACTAGTGACAATTTATACATATCAGAACTACACAAAATTTATATTTACAGGGAAAAAAACTACACAAAATCTATGAAAAGTTGCACACTTATCGTGATGTGTATAATCCATCTCTCACTTCACAGCAAATCTCCATTCCCCTCATTCTCTCTCCAAGCGATGCGATCCGCAGTAACAGCCATGGCTGCTCACACCATCCCCTCCTCCGACCCATTTCACTCTCTTCTTCTATTTCCCCTCTCAAACCCTAACCCTAACAACCCACCCTCCTCCGCTCTTCATTCGACGGCCTCTCCCCCGAACGCACCACCAAATCCCTCACCCTTTCCTCCGCCGCCGCCACTAAGAATGCAATGCTGTCCTTAAGTAGAAGGTTTTAGAAAACCAAGTAGTTTCCGATCGGTTTTGTTATTGACTATGTGACGCGACAGCTATAGAGAGCAATTACAGTGAATCAATGTCCGAAATGGGATGGGTGATCGGTAATGCGGATTTCAGCAAGAATGGCAAACCTATCAAAGAATCGACCCACCAAAGCACTAATAAAATATTAGCAACAAGAAATTGAGTTTGCTGGTGTATATATACATTTATATAGTTATATATATATAGTTATAGTCATCTGTATTTATATATGTATGGAAAATGGAGGTGGAGGAGATGCACAGAGAGGAACTCTAAGGGCGGTTAAACGCTCTTACTTTCCGGTTTTTTTACTGTCAAATCCTAAAAATGTGAAGTAAAAATGAAAATTATGTTTACTAATATAATTTTAATCTTTTAGAAAGTACTTTAAAGAATGAATATGTGATTTCACCTCTGTGCATAGGAATTACTTTCCTTATGGCCCGTTTATTAATGTTTTTATTTTCTTATTTTTACTTTTTAGAAAAGTAAAATTATGATTTTGATTTCTTTGAGATGTAGCAGAAAGTAAAATTATATTTAGTAAACTGTTGTCTACTTTTGAAATTTGAAAGTAAAACACAGAAATGTGTTTAGTAAACTGTTATCTATTTTTGAAATTTGAAAACAAAACACAGAAAGTGTGTTTATTAGTAAAAAATAATAAATTTTTATTTTTGTTTTTGGTTCTTGAATTGCTTTTGGTTCTGATTTTGGTTTTCTTTTATGAGATTCCATTTTCTTTTCTTTTTTTAATAAAGAAACGTATAATGAATAAAACGGAAATTAACATTAGCCTACATGAAATATAAATAGAGCATGGACAAAATTTCAAGTCATAATTTAATAGTTCTTACAGATTGCATGGGTAGGGATCCCAACTGCACCTGCCTGGCTTCCAACACAAATGTTCATTAAGATACTGTCAAAATTTTCAGCTTGTTCTCATGGGTAGCTCACTATTATGACTTTATTTCTACAGTTGAAATTGCCAAATTTCTTTTTTAGAAAACCAAGACTTGAAACAGAGTCATTTTGAGGTACCTATTGTTTGCTTACTTCTTGTGTTTGCCTGCAATCTAATAGGCTCAATTATGAGAGAATGTAAATTATATGCTCCTTCGGCAGAATTTTAAGATCAGATGATGCAGTTATATTTAGAAGAAGAAAAAATAACTATCTTAGAGGATTCTTTGGTTCGTCATCAAATGGCTACTTTTTCTGTTTTTTTTAAAAATATATGCGATTTTTGTATATCTGTCAAAATATAACGCGATTTGTTTGGAGATGATGCTAATAATGTATTCTTCTGCATCTTCTACCACTGTTTATAAAGTGCATTAGATCTGCCATATATGAGAAAAATGCATTATTCTTCAGCAAAAAGAGATCAAATGTATATATGTATATACTGAAGTGTAAACTTCTACAAAAACTAATGGGAAATTGGGAATATATTGGTTATCAATCTAATCTAAATGCATCCCAAATTGGTAGCCTACAAAAACATAATGACTCTGAGACTTGAGCAACAAAATCCAAATCAAATGTGAACCCTTCAAGATCACTCTTTAACAGATGCCTGGATAAAGCATTGAGAAGGAAAATCGGAGAAGGATAAATATATTGAACTTCACAGGAAATTTTATGTCCGATTTATAAGACGAGAAATTTGGAGTCAGCATACACATAATATCAAAAGGATGCAGATTATAACATGAATTCAAATGGCATTTAGATACAAAATTAATCTTAATAAAAGTGACAATATTGCAATATCCAAATAGAAAATTAATCCAAAGTGACAATATTACAATATCCAAGTTGAAAAATATAAAAATAATCCTAATAAAAGTTATAATATTATAATGAGCAAATAGAAGTGATTCATCTATCACGATAGTTGTTCCACAACTCATGAATTAGCTCCTGTGTAACATTTACTCTCTGAGAAGTACCACCTAGCTCCACTTCTTCTTCTTCTTCTTCTTCTTGAAGATTGGCATTCTCATCCCCATATTCATCAAAAAGACGATCTAAACGGGTTTCGTTACGAACAAAATTATGTAATGTGCAACAAGCAATAACGATGAGTGCTTGTACACTCAGTTTGTAGGAGGCATCAACTTAAGGATCGGCTAACACATTTTTAATACACCAAAACAACGTTCTATCACATTTCTCAGTACAACAATTAACACACCTCTACAACTTATTAGATCCGAATAAAATAACCTAGCATTGAACATATAATATTGTAAAATAATATAAGGAACAAAATATCTATATTACAGTAACTAAACACAATAATGATGCTGTTTGGTTATGTGCTTGCCTCACCATTCAAGTTTAGAATGACTGTTCAAATATAAGAAAATCTGAAATTTATCCATGTTTTACCAAATTGCCAGCATAAGATTGATGAAGATGGTATATGTTATTTTATATGCTTAATTTCAGACCTTTTTAACTTAGTTCTACACTTGTTAGTGAAGCATCCACTCAAATAAAGATTAGACCCAATCATGGGTAGTATGGATACTTGGAGCTAACATACTGTCATCAAGATGGAAGAACGTCTAGGCTTCTGTTCCTAATGTAGACTTCAATTTCGACTTGAATAGAAGGATGAATAAATTATCCACCTTCAAAAATCAGAAGAAATAGTAAATTATTCACTCATTTTGCACACTTACTTTTAAAACTCTTCATGGTAAAATTTAGATGTTAATATGAATTAAATATTTAGATGATTGAAGGTCTAGGTTTAGCTATATTAACCAACAAATTGTCTCAAAATTACTATATATAAGCTGTCAAACTTGCAAAAGCAAGCTTTTCATTATGTTATAAACCATACTGCCTTTATATATGGACAAAATGAACATGTGATGAAACACTAGTTCCTGTAGAAATCAACATTACATAATAGATAGCAAAACCCATCTCACATAGTTATATTTTGAGAAGCAAACAACCTTGATTTTATTTTCATTTACTCCCAAAAGAAGATATAATGATTGTCAAATGTGGAAAGTTCTTTGTTAAAACTACTCATCATCACAGATTTAGAGTAAATCAATACAAGTATAGGTGTCTTTCGACCTTGAATAGCTATAAAGCATGGATGGAAAAAAGGAACAGAGTCGCAAAAAGGAAAATGTTGTCTATAAATTTCAAGCAATTTCATTATTACCCAAATCAGAATAAATCCTGAACATGAATTAAAACTAAAAAAAGAGCTTTAAAAAGTAGCAGATGAAGCCATTATTTGTAAAATAAATTCTAGAATAACAAATTAACAATACAGCCTTGCAAGCATGAACCTTTTACTTCAATTCGAACATGAAGCACAATCAAATAATCAAAATTAACCATATATAAGACATATGTGCAATAAAAGAACAGAAAATGAAACGAACTTTAAATACCTTAGAAGTACTAGTTGGAGCAGAACTCAAGTACGAATTTGTTCTTGAAAAATCTACATTGGAAAGAAAATTGAAGTTTAAGAACTCCGTTGTAGAAGGTGAAACCCTAGAATTTCCATGGAAATGGACACGGATACCAAATGGGTACTGTGCAGATGATGTACCCATCAAGAAAAGAGATAACCCAATTCACCAGAACCAATCAATTCCAAGAAAAAGCAAGCTTTTAGAGACGACATACACCAGAACCAATCAATTCGAAGAAAAAGCAAGCTTTTAGAGACGACACTTACAGTTGAAGAATTGGAAGACCCAAATTGAAACCCAGAAGACTATGAAATCAAGGTCACTGAGAAAACAAATTTCGTTGTTGTTCACTGAATCAGAATTCGGAAAGCAAATGGTACTGAAGACAAAAAGAGCATAACTGGATAGAAGTGATTACATAGGGACTGGGTATTGGACCGAGTATAGATGAAATTGAGGCCCATATTGATGCAACTATTACAAAAAATAAAATAAAATAAATCCAAAATCAGAACTTCTCATAGAAATTACACAAAGAAAAAAAGATATTTCACTCATAAAAATGATTCAGGAAGAGAAATTATAGATTCTAGGACAAAATCTTCATATACCAGGAGAGAGAGAATTTGAGAAGAAAGAGAATCTGAGAAGAGAGGGCGAACTTACCCGTAGTGTTGTTGGTCGGCCGTTGAGTCTCCGTTGCCAATCGATGCTTGCAGATGAAGGATGACGATCACCTGATATTGATGCTCGCAGATGAGGGATGACGATCACCTGATAGAACTTTCTTGAAGAGGCGAGAAGCTAGGGCTGGGATGTTGCAGATGATGATAAAACAAGAGGACGGGTTTTAGGTTTTACTTACTTTTGCTACCATGTTTAACGCTACAGTGTCGAAATTACTTCCTTCGCACAGTACAGGAAGTAGAAAAATTTAGGAATTACTTCCTCAAAATAAAAAAATGAAAGTAATTTAATAAATGTGATTTTACTTTTCAGAATTGAAAGTAGAAAGTAGGAAATAATTCCTGTTACTAAATAACTTTACTGTAGCACTATTTATCCGAATCACAAAAAAATAAAAATTCGAAACCGCAAACCCTTGTTGCCTCGTTCGTTTTCTTTGCTGTAGATCCGGCGACCACCATCCCTGTCGCACCACCACCACCACCGTCCCTTTAGTCGACATTTGGTAATGAACGGGGACAGTAGTAGGGGCGTGGCACCAAATCTAATCCCTCTGCTACTATAACAGTTGGCCCCAAATAACCCTTTCTAATTCTTGTTTAAATTCTTGCTTGCACAGTCATGCTCAAAAAGCAAAAGAAAGTGGTGCGCGGCGCAGAGCTCTATATTTACAGCAGAAATCGGGGATTGGTCAGCCTATTCTATGGATCAAGATTCTGATTTAAGCCGCATGGCTTCGAAACCGCTACCCTTGTCTGAGCCCAGTTCTCGTTGTGAAAGCTTGATTTATAAGCCCTGATACCTTTCTTCGATTCTGGTTCAGTCCCGTCCATCCATTGCCTCTGCAGCAGCCGGTCATCAATCCTCTGACCAGTAGTAACACCAACAACAATGGGACAGATATAGATATATACATACACCATATACTTGAAAAAAATGTCTGACTTCTTTCCTACCCAAATCCATCTCACCTTTTCTCACAAGCCCACCTTCAATTCCTTCAACCACTTCACCAATGTCTCTTTGTGGCAAATTATCAAGACGCCATGGAAGGTAAGCCACAGATGGCGTTTTTTAGAGAGAGAAAAATGACCACGAAAGTAAAATTATAATTATAATCACTAAACTTACTTTCTATTTTTTTCCTTTCGAAATATTGAAAATAAAAATAATTATTGAACACGTTTTTAATTTTTATTTCACTGTAAGAAATTAAAATCATAATTTTATTTTTAGAGAAAGTAAAAATAAAAAAGTAAAAGCGTAATAACTGGGCCCTAAATGGGTTCAAACTTGGGGATTGGACCCGTTTAGAAATGGATTTGATCCACATTTTAAGTTTTTTAATATTTTTTTGCATCTCGAAAAATATTTTCTTAAAATATATACATATATATTTTTATTTTTAGGTATTTGACAAAAAATTTGGTCGAGGTTGAGATCAAGTCCATCGGGTAAAACGTGTAAAATAGTTTGTCAAAATTTAATAAATAAATTATTTTTATTAGATTTTAAATATTTTTCAAAAATTATTTAATTCTTGTAATTGAATTTAAGTATTGAAGTATATTAACAAGGGAGATGGTATTCGTACTCCACTTTTCTAAGTTTCCACTACAATCTTAAATAAAATGACTATTATAACATTAACTTTACAAATAAATGATTATTACTTTTTAAATGACATAATTGTCTTTTCAAATTTTCTTTTTTTTATCTCTAATCTTTGATATTTTAGGTATCTTTTGGCAAAATGAAAAAAAAAAAAAAAAAGTAATCATTAAAATAATTATCTCTTTTGTCAAGATCAAAAAAATAAATACCGAAAAAAGAGGATTAATATATATATATATATATTGAATAAATTATCTTTTTGATAATACCATTAATATATATATATATATATATATATATATTTTCTATAGAATAAATTATTTCTTTTGATGGGACCATAAAAAATAAAAATAAAAATAAAAAATTACCTTTTTTGATAGGACTAAAAGAAAAAAAAAAAAAAAAAAAAATCAACTTTGTTGAATAAATTATTTGTTTTGATTACACCAAAAAAAAGTCGCGAATAAATTATCTCTTTTGACTGTAGAAAATAAATTATCATTATAGAATAAATTATCTTTTTTTAGAGGACCTTCGAAAATTAGGGATGCCAATTTTTACCGCCCCGCCCCTTTAATAACGGATATGGAAACACTTTTTATAACGTTGGGGTGGGCATTGATACAAATTTTGTACCCGTCGTGGGTCACGGGGCTGGTAAGGGTTCAATATACATATCCTAGGGGCCCCGCTCCGCCCCGCTAAGCATATAACTATATTTAATATATATATATATATAATATTAATAACTTATTTTAGCGGCTTACCCAGTTACCCATCTCTTACAATCCTAATTTGGAATGTAAACTTGGTATTAAATTTACTTTTGTTTTGGTTATGGTGAAAGTTGGAGTTTAGAACTTCTTGTGATTTGGTTGTATTAAACTTTTATTTTTGTTTATTATGTTATCTGAATTACATTATGTGCATGTTATTTTTTTATTTTTGTTTGGAAAGATATTCATTTATGTTGTGCCATTTCCATGCTTTCCACATTTATATAGTAGGAACTTAAGTTCCAAAAGGTGAAAGAAAAAAATTTGTTAGCGGGACGGGCACGTGGACACAGTATTTTCCAACGAGGCGGGGCTGAACATGAAAATCCAACCCGTCACGGGTCTCGGGCGCAGGCATGAACTTGACAAAAATTAAAAGAGGCGGGGCGGGGCGGGGCGAGATTTAGGGAAACCCGCTCCAAACCCGCCCTGTTGCCATCCCTACCGAAAATAAAGTGCAGCAGAGGGAAAAAAATAATAATAAAGGAACTAAAGAAGGGAAAAATTAAGTGGTATAAAGAGTAGTTATGGTATTATAAAATAAGGCATAGCAGGGGCGGAACCATGTGTGGGCTAACCTAGGCTATATCCCAGGTTAAAAAAAAAAAAAAAAAAAATGGGAATTACTATTTTCTATCAGCCATAATCCAACCCAAGTTGTCCAATTCATAATAAAACATAAACGATAAATAGAGTCCCAATTAGTCATAACCCAACCCCAAGTTGTCCAATTCATAATAAAACATACAAGATAAATAGAGTCCAGGCCAAAAGCTGAGCCCAAACAAGGCCAAACCCATTAGGCTAGACCAACCATTATAGACCAACACATGGATGAATTGTAACTTGAAACAAAGACATACTCTGGGAACCTATTTCTAGATTCCTCTAAATGTAAAGATATTGTAGCCCATTTGTCTCCTTCCTAATTCGTTCTCTTTAACAAACACTTATCAGTGAACCAAAAAATTGTTTTAAGTTTCTTTCATTTTGCTTTTGATTCTTATGGGTTTAGATTCAGTGTTCGATCTTATTGTGTTTTCATTCATTTGCTTATTGGTTCAGAACTAGATGATGCGGATCTTGCTTTTGATTCGGTTAATTGATTTGAAGCTTCTAGTTTTGTTTAATGACACAAAAAATAGGCATATATCTTGAGATAGTCATTTCACTGGTGAATTTGAATACGGTGTCCGAGTCTGCTCTTAGCAGACATTTGATTTATTGATACATGTCTATTGTACCTAATTCGAATTCATCAGTGCAGACTCGGACACCGTATTGATTCTGGTCTTTTACATCAAACCTGAGTCATTAACTGAAATTAGTTGTACTTAGGAATTTTTCATATGCTGCCTCGATTTACCGTTATTTAAATGTTCATCGTTATTGTTATTGTTATCATTATCATCCCCCACCCACTTTAAGATCCTAGCTCCGCCCTTGAGGTATAGTGTATTAGTGAATTGAAAGTCCTTCTTATCATTTTATTTAAAAGAAAAAGATAAGTGTAGTGCAATTGGAGAAAAGTAGAGTGCAAATATTTCCTCCTATTAACAAAGTGCTTCTTATTATGAAATTACACAAGTTTTAAAAAATTATAATTGACAAGATTACATTTTAATTTTATATTACTGATTTTTCGTGATGTGAATCCTGCTAAAGTGAGCAGTGAAATTTCGTGACATATATTATAAAACAACAAAATATGTTATTTTTACTTATCTATTGAACAGTTTTTTCATACTTTAGCTTACTTTATCACATGATTTGTTTTAGACAAAGAACATAGTTCACAAGTACCAAGTTATGGGGAAAAAATAAAAAATCACCCCTACCTCAAATTTGTATAAAAACTCTAAAAATGACATAACACAAATCCGGACAAGTTAAACTGAAATACATAAATTTTTTATTTTTTATCTTTTTCCTCCTAACTAGTGTTATCTCATATTTTTTTTTTTTCATTGTACCAAACATAACTTAAATGAATCATAAATTTATCGAAAGCCATCCCTTTTAAGGCCAAATTTAGTGTTAGGAGTGACAATTCGTGTTAACGTATGTATGGACATGGGTACCAAGTTATGGGGAAAAAATAAAAAATTTAATATATCTTTGAACTCAGAACAAATTATCATTTTAGTCTTTTGAACTAAAAACATAAAGAAACATATATTGTATTCCGTATTATTTGTTAATATTGTTTGTTTATTTATTTGTCATGATCAGCTTAACTAAGTAAAGCTGGGAAAGGTGAAAATTTGATCTAGCCTACTTATATACACAAAAATAAATAAATAAATAAGAATGATATCAAGTCTTACAAGGGAGATAAGTATAATCACATAGCAAGCAACATTTGTTAGACCTAAGAAACACAAACACAAATATAAATATAAAATACGAGTATGTTACGGATATGAAGGTACAATAAGTCTCAAAATATAATAAGACATAAATATTACTTTAAAAATTAATAATACAATATATATTATTATATATATATTTGCTATTTTATCCATTTAATCATAAATAAATCAATAATTTAGATTTTTGAGCTAGTTGTTTTATTTTTGTTTTCTTAAATTTTATATAATTTTTTTTAATTAACCCATAATATTTTTTTAGATCGTATTGAATTCTATTTTTCTAAAACTTAATAATCATTACAAAACCATTCTATCATATTTTTTAAAATGTCCAAAACGTATGTATAATTATCGTGTTCAAATCGTGTCTAACTAAAACATAAAATTTTTGTTATCCAATATACATTCAACATGTGTCCGAGCTGGACGCACATATTAGGTAAGTCTCTCTTACCCGCGTCATCTTGAAAAAAGTATATGTGTTTTTACATTATACTATTATTGGACTCACTTCATACGGAACAGAGCAACAATAGCAAGTGATGTTTAAAATTTGTTACAAAATTTTGGCAACAAAGAAAAATCATAAATATTTCTAAAATATGGCTAATATGTACATAAAATCTAGCAATATTTAGCAGAGTATCTCGGGGAGGGAACATATGATTGAAACAGTAACCATTGTATTTCATGTTTTTCAGCCACTTGAAAAAAAAATTCACATAATTTGCAATTAAAGAGTATATAGGCATATTTACAGAAAATATTGAATAACATATTTGTGTTTTTGTGTTTAGATGGTGATGGTTTAGAGGTCATGAATTGATAAGTAATGTATCTTGACAAACATTGCATAAGTGGGTTTTGCATTGTTTATTATTATTATTATTATTATTATTATTAATCAGTAACCTTTTTAATTATTTTTTGAACAATATTTGGATCAATGAATATTACTGTAAAATATTATATAAAAATCTACAATTTACCAAAAATAAATAAATTAAAAACTAATAATATATCTACAAAGGTAAGGATTTTCGACCGTAATGTATTTGTGGTAAACTCTAGAGGGAATCTTGGAGAGAATCTTTATCCAATTTTGCTTAGTAGGGCTAAAACCAGCATCCGTACAAGAGGCCCTTGATAGCAGCATTTGTAAAGATGTTGACCATCTACTCATAACGACCCTAGTCTCCAAAACTTGAGCTTCACCATCCCATTGGCCTCTCTCTCTCGCTTCTCTCTCTCACATCTTCTTCTCCAAACTCTCTCTCTCTCACACACACACACACACAAACAAAGCCCAGAAATGGTAGCAAGGCCATTCCATGATACGATACTGATCGGAAGGAGATATTATGGAATTGTGTGCCAAAATAAAGGAAGCATCATTTCAAAGGGTATATGGTTGAACCAGAACCCTTTGGAATATGCTACACCTCTTCTGTTGTTGCAGCTCTCTATGATATCCATAACCTCGAAGCTCATCGATCTCTGTCTCAAGCCTCTTGGACAATCCACTATAGTCTCACAAATCATCGTAAGAATTATTCTTCTCCTCTTCTTAGTTACTATCTAGCATATATGACTTCATGCCAATATGTCTATGCAGAAGTAATTAAATAAATTAAGCAAGAGTATAAAATGAAAATTTTGTTGAAACTGCATTGATATATGCAGTATATATATGGTTTTGCATGATCTTCACAATGGCTTGGTTTTGCATATATTTACTAGAAATGTTACCCTAGCCGGGGCTGGCGAATTCATAAAATAACAATTATATGTTCACTAAATTAAGCAATCGCTAAAAATATGTGCAAAATTTAACAAGTGTGGTTGTGGTCACGTTCGTATACACAAGGGAGAACGAAATCCAATCTACAAAGGTGAAAAGGAAATATTTTTTGCAGACCCTAAAAAATGGCTAATTCAGACCTGTACTTGGTCTGCATGCTGAATTTATATACATTATATATATAGATACACACATACATACATCCACTTTGTTCTAATTGGAACTTGAACCCTCAACCTTCTCGTGTAGGAGATACTACTCAACCTAGCTAAAACACAGTAATGTGTATGTATATCCTAGTAACTTTATTTGCTTTTTGACAACTTTAACTCAAGAAGATGATAAAGATCAGTTCAGGGGCAGGTCGTTGTACCAACTTATATGGGAAACTTAAGTAGTCCAATTTGCAATTCAACAGCAGGAACAATATGTAATTAATTAAGGGGAATATATGTATGTACATAGAAAAGAAATGCAGATTGTGATGTAGAGCGCTCGTTGTCATTTTAATTTTACTATCATCTGCATCAGATTGTTGAATTAATTTCAAGAAATGCCAACATTCAACTATTTCCATGACACAACTAATAATTTAAACTCTTTTTTTTTTTTTTTTTTAATTAAAGTGTAAGCTTACTAATAATTTAAACTTACCTTCCAGGGTGGTATAATATTTGGCCCTTCAGTTCTTAGTCATGACTATCTCATGGGACGTGGGATGTTCCCTCCAAGAGGCGCCATGATATTCCACACTTTTGCAACATTTGGCCTTGTTTTCTTCCTTTTCACAGTAGGACTGAAGACGGATTCGAAGATGATGGTACGGCCAGGGCGCAAGGCCATAACAATTGGCATCACCGCTATGTTCTCCACCTTTGTGCTCACAGCTTCACTATCCCTCATCTTAAAGAAGTATATCTCCATGGATGCTAGCCTTGCAAAAGTACTTCCACTACTAGCAGCATCACAGAGTCTAACACCATTTCTGAACATCGCTTGCCTACTAGATGAACTCAAGATCCTCAACACTGATCTAGGCCGCCTAGCCATCTCTTCGGCTATGTTTTGCGATGTCCTTGGTATTTCCATGACAATACTTAGTTTCTCATTACTGCAAACTACAAGGGGCCATACACTAACTGCAGTGTTGTCAATTTTATCATCGGCTGCACTTGTGGTTTTCATCGTGTATGTAATCAGGCCAATATTACTAAACATTGTAAAACGTATCCCAGCAGGGAAACCTGTAGGAGAGATGTATGTTGTGTTCATTTTAATGAGTGTTCTTGTAGCCACCTTGTTTAGCGAGACCATCGGCCAACATTTCGTGTTGGGACCGTTAGCTTTAGGACTGGTTGTGCCGGCTGGGCCACCTTTAGGAGCAGCCTTAGCATCAAAACTAGATACACTTGTTTCAGGCTTGCTCTATCCAACTTACCTCACAGACAGTGGGCTGAAAACAAATATCTTCAGAATCAATCTTCAATCTCTGTGGATTGTAGGGTTTATTGTTCTCTTTGCTAGCTTAGTTAAGATTGGAGCAGTAATGCTGATAGCGCACTACAACAAAATCCACTTTCGAGAAGCTCTTGTTCTTGGACTCATGTTGAATGCAAGAGGCGTTTGTGAGCTCATTGTGTACAACTTGTGGAGGGGTAGTGAGGTGTGTTTTTTTTTTCCTAGTTAGGACTCACACACACTGCCTCCACTGAGGTTCAAACCCCTGACCTTCCTTTGGAAAACAGAGGTCTTGTACCACTAGGCCACGGGCCTGTTGGTGGGGTAGTGAGGTGTGGAACGCCAGTATTTGTTCTCTCTTTTGTCCAGTTTCTATCATTCTTAATCCTAAAATAATCTGATCGATTTTGTGATGACAGATTCTGACTCAACAAGAGTTCACTCTCGCTGTTCTATCGGTGATTGCAGTGACGGCGATCATAACACCACTAATAAAAGCCCTCTATGATCCATCTAAACAACACATCCCAATCCAGAGAAGAACCATACAACATGCCAAACGTGAAGCAGAGCTGCGGATATTGGTGTGTATTCATAACCAGGATAATGTCCCTTCAATAATAAACCTGCTAGAAGCCTCCAATGCAACTGAAAAGAGTCCCATTGCAGTCATAGCAGTCCTCCTTGTCGAGCTTGTTGGCCGCACTACGCCCATCCTCATACCACACCAACCACAACAAACCCTAGAGAAGAGTGATCCCAAATCCTACCACATCATCAACGCCTTGCAACACTATGAGTTCTACAATGAAGGCTGCGCAACTGTTCAATCACTCAGTTGCATCTCACGTTACAACAGAATGCATGATGACATTTGCCGGGTTGCACTCGACGAAAATGCCAACATTGTGATCATTACATTTCATAAGAATTGGGCTATCGACGGTACCATCGATTCAGTGAACCGTTCCATCCGAGCTATGAACCTCAATGTCCTCAACAGAGCACCATGCTCTGTCGGAATCTTCATAGACCGGGGAGTTCTACGCGGCTCATTGTCCATTATAAGCAGTCAATCAATATACAACGTGCTAGTGATCTACATAGGCGGAGCAGATGACGGAGAGGCACTGTCCTACAGTGCTCGCATGGCAAAACACGAGAATGTTACTGTAACAGTCATGCGTTTCCTCCTATTCGGAAGTGACAGCGCCAGAGAACGGAAGCTGGACAATGATTTGATCGATGAAGTCTGCTATGCTAACATAGGAAATAAAGGATTCTTATATCGAGAGGAAGTTGTGAGAGATGGAGTAGGGCTAGCTTCATCTATTACAGGATTTGAAAATGGTTATGACCTGTTTATAGTTGGGAGGAGCCATCAGGAGTCCCCTATTCTGTCGGGACTCGATGCATGGAGTGAGTGCACTGAACTTGGTGTTATCGGAGATATGCTTGCCTCAACGGATTTTGGGAGCACATCGTCGGTCTTGGTAGTACAACAACAAAGATGCGGAGGGAAGTTGATAAATCATCCCACAAAACAGGTGGTTGGTGTTAATGATATAGATCCACTCCTTAATAGCAAGCGACGCCATGGTTCATCAGCAAGATCCACGGGATAACACAGCATATATGGAGTACTTCCCTCCATTGAATTTATAGTGATTAGGTTTAGTGATATGCCAACTTCTCTCCTGTTTTCCAGTTTAAGTTCAATACAATCGATTCAGCAACTCAAGGATTTTTGTCAAGGCAACCTCATCATGCTCCAAATCTTATGCATGCCCATACCCCATTGCCACTAGAGTAAACTTGCAAAATCAAAAAGAATGTCTGAGAAAAAAAAAACGTAAAATTCTTTTTATTTTGAGTCAATAAAGATATGGATAGGAGAATTTTAACACATACTTTTCAAGAAACTCATAAAAGCTAATCACAATCAGAAGTTCTTTTTGGTGCCAAATGTACATAGTATCTTCCACTTATAACTTGCAACTACAGACTGATATATCAGATAATTTCATATGTTGATTTTTTCTTTTTCTTTTTTTGTTTCAACTAACGAAAAATTTACTTCGCTGAGCTCATCATAGCATGTAGAGGGGTAGTAAGCCAATGCAAAGTCACCCATCCCCGGTCAAAACAGGTACCTATTTAACTGTGTTGCTTAGAATTAGAAGATAGCAAGGAACAAATTAGAAATCAGTTAACTTACTTACCCAAAAAAATATATATATAGAAATCAGTTTCAATATTTTTATTATTATTATTATTTTTTGGTAAAAGAAAATTGTGTTATGAACTAGTGAACAAAACAAAATGTTCAGATGGAGGGCCAGAGACCTAACCTAGAGGCACCAAACAAAGCTGGGAACCAGAAACAAAGGCACAAAAGAAGCCTAAGGAGAAGAGCTCGCAAAAGCCGAACAAAAACAGAACAGTCAGCTAAAGGACGTCAGCCTGCACTTTCTTTTATTCAACAGAGACTTAAATAGAATATCGTTTGATATTTGTTTGAATTTTGATGCATCTAGGATATATTGAAACATAAATTGAATCAAAAAAATAGAATATATATTTCAAGGACAGAACAAGTCATTTTGCTTAAGACAATGTTTGCTCCATAATTATATATTTATGGCATATGCTGGGCCAAGGCAAATCCACCTCCACGATAGAATGAATGCACCAATAAAAAAGGGTTAGAAAAACTCTTACAATATATTTGGAAGCATCGAGTCCACGTGACCAAACATAATATTACAATTACAACTCTACTGCATTTAAATTTTTAGACGGGTTACTCAGGAAAAATTTACTAACACTACATTCTATTTGTTTTTATCAAAAGAATGTTTTCATATATTTCATTTACAAGTACAAATAGTTTCACACAAAATTCACAAAAAATTATAAGCTCTGAAGTCAAAATTATTGTCATACACTTATACCCAAAATTTTTTTCCCTTAAACTTCATATAAATAAATAAAAGTAAAATTAAGAAATTGAAATATAATGGCCAAGTGTCAAAAATCAAAATTCACATCGTCTCATATTTACAACCGACACTTCATTTTTCCTTTTCCTTTTCCCTTTCCTTTTCCTTCTCCTTATTAGTTATGTTTTTATTGGCTGATAAGCATCGATGGATAAGATAATGGTTGTTAGAATAAAAGGCTCAGTTTTATGTGGGTCACACGGTCCAAAAATACGGGCTAGTCAATGAGACATCATGTCTGGTTCATCTTCTTCTACCTCCTCATCAAGATTCCTAAAGATAGGTATGGTAGGATTTGGCAACTTTGGTCAGTTCCTGGCAAACACCATGATCAAACAAGGTCACACTATAACGGCGACTTCTCAATCCGATTACTCTCAGCTGTGTGCCCAATTGGGTATCTTATTCTTCGGGTATATAGATAAGAATACATGTTTGCAATTTTTTTGTTTCCTGAGTTTATAGATATTAATATTATATACTACTATCCTGTATAATACATGTTTATGCATTGGCAGGGACATGGAGGCATTTCTTGGAGAGGACAACGATGTCATATTGTTATGTACATCAATTGTATCTCTATCAAAGGTCCTCAAGTCAATGCCATTCCACTGTCTGAAGCGGCCAACATTCTTTGTCGATGTACTTTCAGTCAAAGAACACCCAAGAGATGTTCTATTGCAAGTATAGTTTTATACCTAGTTGATTTCTGTTTTGTTTATTGCGTATGATGAAGTGTGTTAATTTATGTATCTATACCACTATGCCCTTGTTTTCTTAAGGTACTGCCGGAGGAGTCAGATGTGCTTTGCACTCACCCGATGTTTGGACCAGAGAGTGGGAAGAATGGGTGGAAAGACTTGAGGTTCATGTATGATAGAGTTCGAATAAAGGACGAAACTATATGTTCAAGTTTTCTCCAAATTTTCGAAAGAGAGGTAAACATTATTATGAGCAGATACATTTTGTTTTGAATAGACAGTGATATCTATATGTATATATAAGTTCATCACAAAGTCAAGTATTGAACTGTCCTAAAGCTAATCCATTCCAATGGAACAGGTTTAATAGCGAACCATTAGAATCAACCATAATTGTATATCTATCTCCACCACTCGTTGTCAATCAATGGCCAAAATTGATGTGACCAACCTCCACTTGTAACAAGATTCACATTTCTCATTAATTTTGTGTCTTACATGTTGCAAAGTCACTGCCTAAAGTGCTGGCTATAAAATATATTTCAATTATCAGTTCAAAAAATGGTTTGGTGAAAAATTATTAGTTCTATATTCTCTAACATCAAATGTTAGAATGGTGCACTAGAAATGACTTGTTGTCTCTTCCTATTGAAACAAGAACCTACTTGATCAGTCTGAATTGGAAATACAACTCTTCTTGTGACACAGATGAACATGTAAGAACTTTGTCTTATTTGCAATCTGTTACAGGGTTGCAAAATGCTGGAAATGACTTGTGAAGAGCACGATAAACAGGCCTCTAAAAGTCAATTTCTTAGTCATGTAATCGGCAGGTATTACAACTTATGCCTCCCTAATCCGTATGAAACAACTACTGCAAATGTCAGTTGACCTGATTTTTTTTAACTTTGCTGTTGCACAGGGCATTGGCAGAAATGGACATCAAGTCCACATCTATAGACACCAAGAACTTTCAGACACTTGTTCAATTGGTATATTCAAATTTCTACTGTGTTTCTTTTAGTTAGGTAGCTTCTATAGACTACTGCATCTAGAACTGGCAGCATTTCTCTCAATATACATGTTTCATCTGATTGCTGAGAAGAGAAAGGAACAGATTGAACATATCCAAACCTTCTTTTCTTTTCCTCATCTCCTAAATATCAATACATGAAGCATACTAACCTAGGATTATTTGCAGAAAGAAAACATAATGAGAAATAGTTTTGATCTGTTTAGCGGGTTATTCAGCCATAATAAGTTCGCGAAACAAGAGGTACAAAATTGCTTCTTCTGCTCCTCAAATTATTTCTTTAATGAAATAACGCTGCACATTTTTATGCATAATTTTTTCAAGAGACTGAAGGTTGGAATGATTAAACCATGATACAGCTGGAGAATCTAGAACTTGCCTTAGGGAAAGTTAAACAAGCGCTGCTACAGAGCATGAATGAGGAGCAGGATTAAGTTTGTCTAACCACTAATGAGGGCCTTTGCGGACATAAATGTTGTAATCATTTTGACTCGTGTCTCTATTTTCTATGGTTATCAAATTGTTATGGATACATTCATTACTAGTGAGGAAAACATGATATGAGCTAAACATCCATTGTACTTACTTCGTATGCTGTCTTTATATGACAAACACATGGTTTTTAGAATAATTCTAACTAATAACTAATGGATCCATCAACTTTAGATTTTCAGCACTCTAGTAACTTAAAAGTAGTATTTGAAACAAACCTGGAACAAGAGTTTTAAGCCTTCATAAATAATCGCATATCTTGTTTGGGTATGGTATGAAGTGCTCCTATCTAGAAGGGTTGGATATTTGAAGCCTTTAACTGGAGATGGGGGCAATTTAGTTCTTTTGATCAATTATTCCAATAGTTTTGAACAATTCAAGCATGACAGTAAGAGAAATAGTTTGTACAGAAAAAAATTTACTACTTCCTTGGGGACTGTTTGGAGAATTAGAAATCAGAATATGTATAATCCAGCTCCTTGCAATGCTGCTCATTGTGCTTGAGTGATTATGTGGGAGGTTATGACATTATGTGCTCAATGTTTTGCTATGAGTTTCTGTTCTTTCTGTATGGGTGGGGTTGGAAGCTAATCTGCCAATCAGGGAGCCTTCTGCTATTAGCTTATGCTCTGATTCAACTGTTACCTATTTATAGGCGGATTGTCTTTGCTTGATGGTGGTTAATGTTGTTTCTTGTGGCTGGTTTTTGGAAATGGGATTGGTCTATCCCTTTGTATTTTGAGTGTCTGCCCTCTGTATTTTTTGTATATTTTTCTTGTTGAATAAAAGCTCATTTGGGGGGGGGGGGGGGGGGGGGGGGGGGAAGGTAATCAAAGCATAAATTCATCCACTGTGCATAACAAAATTAATGAATATCCTACAAGGATCACAACGGTAAAGAAACGATATATTATCCCCTGCATTGGACATGTAGGCCAAATAGCCATTTGAATCACAGGTACATTATTCAACACCAGAAATATATATACAAGATCAACACAAAGTGGCTCAAATCCTAACCGTTAAAAGTTCTCTCAAAATTCTTGTTTAATTTTGTTTTCTACTTCTTTTAGGATGGAATTTGCTTTTCTATTTTCTATTAGAAAAAGAAATTTATTCCCTGTCCAATAAGAAACAAGGTTTTTAGGACTCTAACGTTAATTTATTGGTTGAGACTTGGGGGAGAGATATAATTATGTTCCGAGGGTTTTATGGTAGCTTGGAGATAGGTCAGGTAGAGATGTTAACACCTAGCCTCCTAGGAGTAGAGAAACTAGGTTTATCTTAGGGCTCAATTTTGTGCTTTGATGTACTTTGAACCTTTAGTTCCTCCATGGTTATAGTGATTTCTTCTGTCATTCTAGACATCAAGAGGTTCCAAATAAAACATTGAATATTATCTTTATCACAAGTGCTTATTTATGTTCTTATTAATGATTCTATCTCAATACTAATGTGTTCCAAACAAACTGTATGAGAACTTGGTACCCATCGTGGTATCAAAACTAGGCTTGCTAAGTCTTATAAGTTGCGATTACATACATTTTAGTTGCAAGTAGAGTCAAATGGAACTTGTGAACAAGTCAAATGACATTTGATCATGAAGATTGACGTGTGACATGAAGGAGAATTATACAACTGCAGTAGTAAAAGCGATCATTGGCCTGATGAAAATTTGAATTAGAGTGGAGATTGTCGGGAATTTTGTCTTAAATCATTGTTTGATTCGACTCCTATTATATAGAATTTTCTTTTTTATGGAAATTTCTTACAGCGTATCAGTTCAAATTCATCCATTATTAATTATGCTAGTGACAGTATGCAGTAAAATTTTCACCTCATTGATTCTTGATGGCTTCTTGTGCAGCATGATTTGGTCAGTCTGGATTCATAAAATTAAGGACCAGCTTTCAAAAACCCACAGATACCTTTGGCTTGAACAATCCTCAGGACCTAGATGAAACATAGTATGAGAATATAGTAAGTTTTCTGAAATTACTATAGACTCCTGCTTAAGCTGCAAATTAAGAGACAAACAATTCAGAAAAAAGGGACATATTAAACATGATGCTTTTGGTCATCAAAGAGATGTGCCTTAAAATTGAACTATAGAATCCCCAAAAAGTCTATGACTGTGAGATTCAGATGTAGATGAAAGTGAAAAGTTAAGGATAAAATTTTCATTTCTGTTGCATTTGTGTTATAGCATTTCTTCTCAAAAGGTTTCTGGATTTGTGACAAAAATCCAAAAGCAAATGACTCAGAGAGGGAAGCCAAAAAAAAAAATTCTAGCATGGAACACAGACTGTAGTGGAATAAGAATGAGCAATCAGCACTGTCAATTGGCTGCATCAAACGATCAATAAATTTTTTTAAAAATAAAAATGGCGGTATTAAAATCAAATGCAAAATGTTCTCCACCTAGCATGTTTGACATTCTAAAGCTCGGAAAAAATTACAATTTTCTACACGAGTCGATAGTAGAATGGGCTTTTCATTGTGTTTGAGTGGCATCATTTTGACAGAAGGGAAGTTGCCATAAGGGATGCTAATATGATAACCTCAGGGGATTAACATATGTATTCACATGTGCACAAGCATTTCTTTCAAACTATCCATATCCTTAATTTTTGCCTCTGAAATAAATAAATAAACTTTGGGGAAAAAAAAAAATAGAACTTGCAGTTGAATTTATCTCAAACAAACAATGCGAATTTGTTCTGTTAGGACAAACCTTCAAATAGCTTCCAAGCATCGAAAAGAGGAGCATTGAACGACCGTGATTGAAGAGTGTAGCAATGGTCATCTATCCCTACTTGGACCTAGTTGTGTAATGTAATTCAAATTAGAGGTGTATAACATCATAAGTTGTTTATAAAGCTTTTGAATATAAACATTTATTTCATGCAAAAAAACTAGCCAAATGCAATTAAATTTACTGATTGTAGTTCAACACCATAATGCCCGACTCTGGAGCCCTATATTGCAATCTGTATTTGCAGAATCCAATTTGAACACAATTTAAGAAGCAATTCATATAAAATGCAATCGTCCACAAATTGCTCTACATTCTCATGTGCAACAACACAAAGATTACACACACCCTCAATCAAGGACATTAGAGGCCTTGCACGGGTACCATAGGGCAAAACTTCGAACGCCCCGATTATTGACTAATAAAACAAACTTAGATTAATAAAATTCTCACACAAGCTTCATAACAAATTAATCTCTCAAGCCATTGCATAATTTGAATCGAAGTAGTCTACTACGATCATCAAGTTCACTAAAACATCAACTGGTGAGTACTAAGTACTAATGCACTATAACAGAACAAGAAATGATCTGTGTCACAAATCATCGAACGACGTGCTATGTATAATAATTTTCATATATAAATAGCAGTAGGATGTGATGAGAAAACTGACCGTTGGGCTTCCACACACCTTCTTATCTTCAAAGTCGCCGGAGGTTTCGCCGTCAATGGCAGCGACGGAATTGGCGATTTGGCGGTGCCGCACTTTCCCGCTCATTTTCATTCGATGGAGGAAACACGCGTCGATGGCCGCCAACAAAGGGTATCATCTTTACTGTTTATAGTACTGTATAATTTTAAGATAAGATGAGTTAAAGAAGTAAACAAAATTAAATTTTAAAAAATAAATATTACACTTATTTTCCCTATAAATGCTTAAATAATAAGATATATGGAATGATTTATACACTCGTTATACTTTTATTAATTTAACAAACAGACAAAATAATATTTTTAAATTTTTTTGAACATAGGTGTGATTATCCTTAAAAAAAACATACTCGTATCACCCCAATAAAGGAATCTAATTGACAATATTTATTTTAATTTTTTCAATTGAGATAATGGAGTCCAAAGAAGCTACACTACGCTGGTATTGAATAGCAATGGAATAATTAATAATAGGGTAAAGTGCAAAAAAAAAAAACTCAACTGAATTATTAATTTTTTTACAACTAATTCTCCTAAACTAAAGATTACTCTCCTAAACTATTAATTTGTTGCAATTAAGATAAATTCATCACAAAAGACCATTTTACCCTTTGTTATTAAATTTGT
Source organism: Cornus florida (assembly GCF_030987335.1). Classification (NCBI taxonomy): domain Eukaryota; kingdom Viridiplantae; phylum Streptophyta; class Magnoliopsida; order Cornales; family Cornaceae; genus Cornus; species Cornus florida. The sequence goes on from NW_026775578.1 coordinate 21,927,345, forward strand.
CATTTCTTATTAAATTATTTTTTATTATATTTTTTCTTATTTAAATATTAATTATACCATTTATCTTAATTTTATAATTAGTATCAATTGATTATAAAAATGAAAAAAATAAAATAAATTTGTAACTATCATTTTTTAAAATGATTAACTTATTATAATAAAACTTATTATACTCACTTTAAAAAAAAATTAGTATAAAAAAATATCTTCTTTTTAAAACAATATTCATGAAAATTAATAAGTTATGTAAATAAAAAATATATTCGTTTTAATGCAATATATTCATGAAAATTAAGAAATTGCTTAAATTGTTTCAAAATTTTCTATTTAAGATTTTTATTTAAATAATTAATTAAAAAAATTAAAGACAAACTTATGTAAATTTAATGGAGAATATTTCATCAAATTAGTATGAATTTTTTACATATTATTTTAACAAGAAAAATATATCAAGTGTAATTCAATAAGAAAAGGTATTATGGTCATTTAGAAAATTTTATACATAAAACATAGTTTGGAGGAGTTATTTGTAAATTTAGACATAATTGAAGTTTTTTTTGTTTTTTTTTGGCACTTTCCGCTTTAAGAATATTCTCCATTGGGAGAAGTTTGTTTTTAACACGTCTTTGCCACAATGGAATAAGTTTATTCTGCAGTACTACTTCTTGGGAAAAGTTTGTTTTGAACACGCTAATGCACACAAACTGAAAGTTGACTTTACCCGCCAATTTAAGAAAAATGTCTAAACTTCTAACAAACATGTAAAACTGAGAAATTCTATCCAAATTAAGATAACCACGCGTTTTACATTGGATGCTATAATAAGTGTACAAATTTCTAACAAACAAGTGAGAAACTTCTAGCAAGTAAGTGAGGAATTCTATTGAAAAAGAGATGGAACACTCGGTTTCACCCTTAGATGTCCTTTTAACTACCAATTTGAAAAATTGTACAAAATTTTGTTTAGTTGATAATTTTTTAATATTGTTTTATGAAAATTAAGTTAAAAAAAATATATATATATCTTTTATAAATAATCTAAAAACAGTTTTTAATTTTCTAAATTTTTTGGTAACTTTTTAATAATTGTAAAAGTCAATTATCGCTAGCATTTCTCGAATTTATAAATTAAATGGTTAGGCAAAGGCAATAAAGATCCTTCCTATTAAATTGATCATGCCTCGAATGTAGAACACTGAAAATTCTCCCGTGGTGAATTGTTTATTTGATATGAACATTTTGTAATGAAAACCTTTAAAAAAAAAAAAAAAAATCATAATGAGTATTTGATACTATTATTATTCTTTCCCCTAATGTTATTATTAACGTCTAAATTTGACAAAAAATAATAATAATAATAATAATTTTCAAAAGTTTATGGTTAATGGCAACGTTGCGAAAGAGACTATGATGAGGATAATTTTTGTTTTTTTTTTTTGCCAAAGCCAAAAATGCTTACCATGTCATGCATGACTTATCCATCTTTATTGTAAAACTGATAAATAATCAGGTGTGAAATTGAAGCCAAATTTCTAAGAATTGTGGATGCAAAATTAAGCTAATTTTACTTACGAAAAAAATAAAAGAAAAAAGAAGAAGCTTATTTTGAATATGAATATAATAACCACTTGTGTGAATTGTTGATGTGAATGATTAAATTTAAGCCATAAACGGCAATGCCATATTGCCATTTGTTACACAACCAAAGATAACATAAATAAATGCCGTACATTTAGAATGCAATACACATTTAAATTTGTTTTATTTTGTTTTGTTTTGTATAACCTCTTACTTAAATATGCATTTTTTTTTTCTTTTCAAGTCGTATAAAAGTAATTTTTAATATGAAAATTCATCAAGAACGACAGGAAAGGTAATTAATGAAAGTATTATTAATCAATATAACAGTCTTATTTTTATTATTTTGTTAAAAAAATATATCTCTAACCTTTTATAATTTTCAAAGCTGACATTAGTGACTTTCCAATCGGTTTTGAACTGAAAAGTTCACTTTCCATAGTGTTCTAATTTGTTCACGGACTCAACAAACCATAATAAATGCATATGTGCCTTTATTTAGAGAAAGTTTTAAATAGGGAAAATTACATATAAATGGAGTCAAAGTTTCATATTTACTTAAAGGCTGAGTCAAAGTTCCATATTTCTCTAAAATGGATTGCTGAGGTGGCACATGGTTTTTTACAGTTTAGAAATTGTGGTGCCTAAAATACCCTTCCACGAAGGTACTACTTTTTCTTCGAATGTACTACTTTTTTGAACTGAAGGTACTACTTTTTGGCGTCCAGGTACCATGTTTTTTAAACACCCGCGAAGGTACTACTTTTTCTCCGAATGTACTACTTTTTTGAACTAAAGGTACTACTTTTTTGTACTGAAGGTACTACTTTTTTGTTAAGGAAGGGCATTTTAGGCATTACAATTTTCTAAACAGTAAAAAACCATGTGCCACCTCAGCAATCCATTTTAGAGAAATATGGAACTTTGACTCAGTCTCTAAGTAAATATGGAACTTTGACTCCATGTATATGTAATTTTCCCTTTTAAATAAGTAGGAGGTAGCGGTGATATTATTCAATTTATTAAATATTATTATTATATAATAATAAGATTCACTAAAATAAAATAACAAATTGTAGTTGCTTGGATATATGGATTAGTGTTAGGGTACCAGTATACAGACTTGAACTATCTACATTTACTAATTTAACATATAACATTATTGTCTTTAAAAAATAAAAATAAAAATATTTTTACTTATGTGACATGAATCACGTGATACAATTAGTTGATAGACACATATAAAGAAGTGGTAAAATACATATATTTATTTGAATTTTGAAGCCATATGTGTGCCATAAATTTCATCGTTATAAATTTGAAATTGAATTCTAATTTTATGAAATTTGCAAATTTTAATTCCGGCAAACGAACACAACTTTATTCTACTTCTTGAAAAGTGTAAAACCCACACTCAACCATTTGAGCCGTTTGAAGGCAAATTAAATTATCGGCATTGAATCATTTGAATTCAGATTACCCAAAAAACCATTCGAATTCAATTATTCAAAATTTGAAAGACTATTCTTCTCCCTTTTTCCTATTCTAGGAAATTTTGAAAGAGTACATACTACATAATTACTTAAGCTGTGTTGCATTGAAAAAACAAAATAAATAAAGAAATTAAAAAAATGAGAGGAGGAAAAACAAAAGGAGAAATAGATACTCCTCAACAAAAATGAGAGGAGTAAATTGTGTACCAATGAATTGTCTAATTTACCCTTAATGTTACCATAAATAGAAAAAGCGTGGAAAAGCCAAAAGAGAAATAAATAAATGTACAGAGTACTCGCTGAAAGAAGACAATCTGAACGGAGGGCAACACGGTCATTTCACATATGCCCATTACCTTACTACCACCACCCCCATATTGCTACGTTCATGAGTGTTTTGGGGCTACCGCTTGGGCTGTCATCTCCCTCTGAACTCCTCATTCTCAGAGGATCAGAGCCCTAAAATAACTGTGTACAGTAATTTTTCTCTCTCTTCTTTAAATTCAGCTTCATACTATGACAGCCCTTCTCTCTCTCTATATAGTATAGTGTATATATATACACTGTAGAAGCTCTTCTCTTTCCGTTGTGAAGTTGTACTCAGTGGATCGTGCGATCACCGGTCGCAAATCGGAAAAAGTATTTTCACATCTCTCACTTTTTCCATTTCAGTCTACGAATTTCTTCAAATGCTCATATGATTTTGATTCAAATGTATCATTATTTAGTGAGAAATGGTTGATTTTTTGTGAGCATTGATGATTGTTGCTCTTTAGAGATGCCATCGGCATTTCATCAGAAGTGTGTGTAATATTTATGGAGTAAAGTAGCGTAGAGTTCTTATGCTTTTCTTCATCACCAATATCATCTCCCTTTCTTATATATATGTGTCTGTGTGTGTGTCTGTTTGTATGTCTCTCTGTGTATATTTTATATACGAGTATATAAACAGTATCATTTTAATTTTTTATTCTTTTCGGTTGAGTGAGGTCCGATATGATCGGATTGTTAATTGTGGATCATTAATTAATTTCTTGAGGCCAAATTGCACCACTGTTTGCATCAATTTTGTAGGTCACAATGAGCCTAACTTTCATTAACAAGCTGTTTAATATAATGAGGAAAAACAGTGTTATGGAACTTTTAATACCAAAACTACCCCCATCGATTTGGGTGTACTTCTTCAAATGGTCAATTCATAAGTACTCTGGTTATTCTCCATGTGAAACCCCTCTTCCAGCATGTTCTTCCTTGGAAACTTCTTCCTCTGCCTCTTTAATTTGAATTGATCCATCTCTGATTCTCTGCTATATATTTTGAATTTTACTCTAGTTTTCTTGGTTGTGTGCCTTTGAATTTGATTGAATGGTTTTTGAAAAGTTTAACATAAATAAATAAATAAATATAAATAAATATATAGAGAGAGACACACACACACAGAGACTAAAGTCACACTATCTAATTAATTTTAGAGTGTCTACTACTTTGGTGTTTGTAGGGCTCTTCTAGGAAGTGCAAGTGATTACTGCTCCAAGCAGGTCAAGTGTCCACTGGTGGTTGTGAAGCAGCCTAAGTATGTTTAAGTTTTAAAAATGCAATTTATGAGTTTAGTGATAGTGTGATACCATCCGCTGTATCAATGTGGTTTTATTTCTCTCGCTATCTGCCATAGATGTTTAACATGTTATAGAAGAAGTATTTTTTATTTTTTATGATGATAAATCTGTTGAATTGTGATTAGCAATCCTTTTATGGTAGCATTTTTTTAAAAAGGAAGCATTTTATAGAAAGTTATAAGGCAAAATTCCTTGTAGTAGCATTGTAATCATGTTTTTGGCATAATGTCATGTAATTATCTGGTTTAAACATCAAGAAATATGTATTAATGTATTCTTTTTTCTTTTCTTTTCCTCAAAAAAAGGCTACTCCTGATCCACCTTGAAGTCCATTTTAATTGTATTTATTTTTGTTAAAATTGTTTTTTTTCTTTCCTTTTTGTTGTGCGTATCTTCTGGTTAATTATTTATTTTTATTTTTTGGTTATGAAAATACTCTCTCTCTCTCACACACACCCCACAAGTGCCCCACTCTTTTCTTGTTATCCTGTTGTTTATGGAAGGGTTGAATTTTTTTTTTTTAACTGTATTTTTTATTTTTGGTGAGTTGATTTATTTTTTATTTTTTGGTGCGTTGATTTTTTTATTATTTATATTTATTAATGTTCACTAAAAACTCACAATGTGGGGTCAAATTGTGATATATGTTCTCATGAAGTATTGTTTTTTTCCTTAAAAGAAGAAGATTGAGTGTATGCTATTCTCTTGCTGGAGGCATAGTATCACATGCTCATTTACTCCTTTTTAATGTTCTATCGGCTCGATTAAGAACTAATCAGTTCTTCTTTTTTCAAATTAGAGTTGGTATAACATTTGTTTATATTGAATGCTGAACTAAAATGAGAGTTCAGTTTCCAGTTTTTTAAAAAGTACATTTTTTTTTCTGTACAAAACTGAGTTGTTAGTCAATATGTTACGGTCCTCTAATGATTAAAAGGGCATATATGATTTTAAACAAAAATAGCTTGAGTTGTTGAATTCACGCTTTCTGATTTTCTTTTTTAAATATAGAACTCTAGATGCTTATCATCCCATATTTTCTCTTTATAATGTTCTAATGTCAAACCCTCAAATATTGGCAACATTTCTAATTTTTCAAAAGATGTGATTTTTTTAATTGCAGTTGCTATGGCTTACAGAAAATAGTTTATATTGAATACTGATGTTTCTTTTTTTGGCTTTTTGCTTTATGTCGGTATTTTAAATTGGTTAGTGCCAGATTGGTGCAATTTATAACTAATTACCATTTCATGTTTGTATCAAATATATATGTTTTGGATTCATATTTATAGTGGGGAAGAAGAACAAGGGACTTGCGATGAACGACAAGAAGAACAAGGCACTTGCAATCAAGGACAAATCTCAATCTTCTTGGTCGGCAAATTGCAGTGCACCTGCTAGGAATCTAAGTAAGAGTGATCTTGGTGCAGTTATTTTTGGATGCAAGCATCACACAATCAATGAATGTTATAACAGGCTGCTGTTTGGTTAGTTGGCTACCTTTTTCTGCATGCTTTTCTCTTTTTCTACTATATCTAGATTTTGATTTATGCAGATTTAGCTATTCAGACTCATTAAATGTTTTTCATATTTTTGAACAGGTTTACCAGCTGCTCATTATTCATATGTAAAGAACGTCACTCCTGGTTTGCCATTATTCTTATTCAACTACAGTGATCGGAACCTTTATGGTATCTTTGAGGCTGTAAGCCCTGGACAAATGAATATCAATCGATATGGTTGGATGGAAGATGGTTCAAAGGACACACCATACCCTGCACAGGTATACGCATGTTACTATCACACTCTTTTTGTAACTTCTTTGAGGATTGTGTTGCATTCAGGGTAAAATATATAAAACTGTGAATCCTATGCTTTCTTTGTGTTTAAGGTTCGGGTCCAAATCCAGATGCAGTGCCAGGCCTTGTCTGAAGCTCAGTTTAAGCCAATAATTGCTGAGAACTACTATGGGTATAATCTTTTTTATTTTGAGCTGGACCGAGCTCAAACACGCAGCTTGATCTCCTTGTTTTCATCTTCACCGGTTGCTGGAAATACCTCTCTTTCCCAGAATACATTTAGATGTCGGACCACAACTACTACAAGTCAAGCCGGTGATGACATGACCTCCGTTTCAGAGGCGTATGTTGGTCATTCAGATCGGTCTAACATGCAATGGGGCTCATGGGACTTTCCTGGTTTAGACAGTGAGAGCCAGAATTTGGAAGCACCAGTGGGTGCGGATGCAGCTGGAAAGTGCGAGCAGGAGCTTGTAAACCAAAAACAAAATGCTGAACGTTCATTTTCTTCAGTCGTTATTAACACGAGTGCTTCCCTTCCTCAGAAGAAGTGGAGCTCTCTATTCAAAACTTCAACCACTTTTGATACCTTAAAAGAAAATGAAGAGGATAGTACTCTAGCTTCAGAGATAACAGCTCCTCATTCTGATCACAACATGGAATTGGTGTCTCCATGTGATGCACCTTATCCAGGCAGAGAAAACCAGCTTTTGGAAGCTCATGTAGATGAGTCAGTTGTAGAGAAACATGATAATGAACTTATAGGCTTGAAATCAGATTGTAAATATTCGTACGCTTCTTCTCCTCTGACAGAAGCAACTGGTTCTGTTCCATCGGCCACTTTATTTGAAACTCTACCCTCTGCTGGTACAAGACAGGAAGAAGAATATCCTAAGAGGGTGGAATCAGATTTGAATCTTCTACATTCAGATGAGTCCAATATGGGATGGGAATCATTGGCTACACTTCATTTGGATGGAGAAAGCCAGCCTTCAGAAACTTCTACAGACAACAATTCAACAAAAACATACAATGAAGAACTAGTGCGCCCACAGCAAGATTCAGATTGTTTGTATTCCTCCACAGTAAGAAAAGAGATTAATGCAGGTGACAATTATTCGAAAAACCATGCTCCTTTTGTGATGGCAGGAATACATTCAGAGGACAGATGTTTTTCAGAAGCTGTGACTGTTTCAGAAGTAAAGTCTTCTGATACACAGTCTGTTATAGATAAGGTAACTAAAGTTGTTCCACATCCTTAGCTCCTTTTTTTCTATCATTTAGAATCGGCTCTGTTTACCTTTTGCTTGTTAAATACTTGAGATCTATTATTGTAGTTGATTCAGCAAGTTGAAGCATTGAAGGCATCTCAACTGAAACAAATTCGGAAAATCAGCTCTCTGGAGCAGGAGCGGGTATGATCCCTGACTGTAATATTTTTTTTGCTTTACTCTGCATTTTCCTACTATTGAATCCCATGATATTTCTCATTTTCCTCATATTTTTTTTTGGTAATAGAAAATTGCAATGAAACTTTTGAAATGGTAGCAACTCAGGAGATTTTCAGTTTTTATCTATTTATTTTTTATTATCCATATTTTATAGAAGATGAATATCTACCACCGGGTGGTGCTAGCCCTAATTGAGACCAAATGGGTGTTTAATTGCTTGGTTGGGTTTCTAAAGTGTTAATTAAAGGGCATGGTTTCACTTCTGTGGTAATTATATTATACTAACACGACAAATTATGCTGCTTTGATTATATTATCCGTTCCTGACTTTACATGTGTGGAAAATGGGAATAATACTATCTGCATATATCCTGTTATAATTTGGAAGTAGGACAGAAAATCACCTAGTGTAGAGCAATTGTTATGGTGGGCTACTGACGGGAAATTCCATGGTCTGTGATTCGGACAAGAATCTGATTTCACATGATCTCAATTGTTCAAAGCAAAGGGTCTCTAGCTCAATGGTATGATCTCTCTTCTTTCCAAAGGAGGAGGTTGAGAGTTATGAGTCCCCATAGGAAGATGTTATGAATAATGTGTGTGCGTTTGCTTTACCTTCCAACAAAAAAATTGATCTCAGTTGTTCAAGGAGACAAATCGAATATTCCCTAATACCGAGGCCAAATTTTGGATGTGGCAGGACAAGAATAAACTAGTTATTAACGAATTCTTATTGTTCTTTATAGAAAATAGAATGGTTTGGTAGCTTTGACATTGCCAAGTTACCTTAGCAGAAACTGACACCTAGATGAGCTTTTCAGAAAATGATTTTTTATTGTTACTAACTAAAGATTCAAACAAAAACTTATAATTGATTTTATTCTCTCTGAAGTCCCTCCATAACAATCCCCCAGCTGACAATAATATCACATTGTAAAAAGTCTGCATCAAGCTTTCTGCAGGTTTCACTTTTGAATCCTGTAATTTACTCTGTGAATTAGGTCAACGGAACACGTCTTCCTTTTATGTTTTGTTTGGTTGGAGGGATGGTAAAATGGATAGAAGGGAGAGGGGAAGGGATGGATGAGGCATCCCCAAGGAAGGGAATGTATCTCCCTCATTTTTTGTTTGGTTGGATGGAATGGATAGTAGAAAGGATGGATGTAGTAGAGAGAGAGTTTTATATTGTTTTTACTAATGTACCCTAATTTTATAAAATTATATAAGCATTTCAAATTATGCAACAAGGTAACATTAATCTAACAAGGTAATCAAGGCCTCCCTCTCAGTCTCTAGAGCTTTGTCATACAAGCCAAAGAATGCAAATTGGAATGGTGCTCGAAGTATCATTCTACAACTTCACTGTATTTTTTACATTATAAAGCAAGTGATGCTTTTGCAATAGTTCCACAAATCATGACTATGGAAAACATTTATGTGGCATGATATGGTGCGACAGCCTGGTCTGTCAATTCTGGGGTTTGAATTCGAAGGTAACACGAGAGCTAAAAAAAACTGAATGTCAGGTCTGTAATCACTCAACTACTTCTAGCACGTTCAGCTGAACAACAATGGTAATGTATTGATATATTGGTGTTCTTTTGCTTAGGCCATTTGCTTTTACCCCCTTATTTGGTGACTATGACTAACTTCAAATTCCTTGGACTGCATTATTCTTTAGAAGTGCAATGTTTTTAGATATCCAAGGCTGTATCACCACCTCTGGGTTTACATGCCATCTTGTGGTTTTTGTGCACTTTCAGTTGGTCTCCATCTTATGTTTGGCAATATGACTATCCAAAGTCTTTTACTCCTTATTGTCAATTTTCATAAACCATTTTCCCGAAAGTGTAATGATTATAGATTTTAGTGGCTTAATCTCCCCACCCACTGGCTTTGAGTCTAGACACTGTTTTCCCAGTGACCAAGTTTCCAAATTGTCACCTGTTATCCCTCCCATAGAAGTTCTTCCGAAAATGTTTGTTTGGGCAGAAAAAACTCTCTAGAGGCATCATTTGCTGCCTCTGCAAATGTTTGTTTTGTTTGCACCTTTTTACTACTGCTATATTAACTTAACATGGGTGTCCTGCAAACTCTAGGTTGTATTGAATATTATTACGGTACTGTAGCTGCTGGCATGATTCCCAAATGCCATCTTGGTTTACTAGCTCTCTTATTTCTCTCCGTGTCTATAACAAAAATCACTAATAGATGGTAAGACGTAACAAATTCAATATATTACAAAAATTACTTAACTGAATACAAATACATTTGCTACCTGATTTGGAGCTAAAAAATTTTATGTTGGTGGAAGGGAATTTATAGCCAATAAACGACGTTGCACTTGGTAAAACAACTTGGAGTTGAATGAAATTTTCTTTTAGTTTGACCTACTATATATAAATGGCATGTAGTTCATGCTACCAATCACATTACTGATTTTACTTGGTCTTCTTAGTGTCATTCTCCAAAAAAGGCCTTCAATTTACCTTTCTTACAGTTGCTTACAAGAATGAAATTAGGTTGTGTTTGAATCATGTTGGTCCAAGTTCATGCTTTTATCTAATTATTCTTCTTCATGACCTAATGAATTGAAACTATTTTTCTGGTAACTCAGGTTAGATCAAACATAGAAATTCAACAATTGAAAAGCAGATGTAGCGCGTTGGAATCAGGGTCATTCTCTTCAAATTGGAATGCTGAGGAAGGAGCATCTTGGTAGGCATTTGATGGTTCTCTGGGTCCGATGAGATCTTTTGCGTCCATATATTACTCAGCATCTAAACTCAATGAATGGTGGTGAATTTTATGTACTTTTCTCGTATCGATAGTGATGATGTGTGGTATGGACTTGGATACTATTAAACCTTTAGTGTATTTTGATCTAAGTGTACTGGATGGTAGACTGGAAAATTTCATTGAATTAGAAGGAAAGTCGATATTATCTAATATTGCGTGAAACCGGTCCGTTGCGACATAAATGTGTTAGTATAGTACGTTAAATTTGAAGAGGGGAAATCAGTATTATTCAATAAGGAAAGGTAATTAAAATAGAATGTGTTCATTTATTATTGTGAAGATTTAAGTATTGTTCTTATTAAAATATAAGCTTTTTTCAGTTGTCATAAGCTGTTACTTGTTGATTAAGGTTAGAAGTGTAAATGGTAAATATTTTGTTTTTTGGTCGGAGAAGACATGGACTCCACAAGGAAATGTTTTCGACACTTGCAGATTTGGGTAGGGTAATTTTGTAATTATATTTAAAAAAATGAAATTCAATACAATTTAAAATATTATTATAAGTTAATTAGAAATATAATATATTATGAGTTAATTAAAAATATAATATAAATTTTTTTTAAAAAAAACAAAGTAATAAACATTGTAAAATTAGTGATTTATTTATGATCCTATGGAGAAAATGACAAAAATAATATTATATATATATATTATATATTTTTGACGTCGTCCGTATCGTTCCCCTAACTGTGCTTCCTAGATCCACAAACATTCTATTCTTAAAAATTGGTTGACCATCTTCACATACCCCAATCCATCTGTATCAGAAGATTGAACATCTCCAACAACAGTTTTAGATTGTCCATAGTCAACACTCATATTTTCAGCTTTTTGAAAGGTGCAGAAATGGACCCTCAATTACTGGACCGACTGGTAAAACCTCTTCTCCTTGAAAGGGAGAGATGAGGGGTTCGAACCCCATAGTGGACATTTGGGTGGGTGGCACAGCTGCTGCTTTCAAAGAGTAGCATTTCCACATGAACCGTATTTGCTTTCACGCTCTCTTGCCCTTTATCTTCCATTAAGATTCTGCATTCAACATAACCAAGCCACACCCAGAAAAGCATAACAAGCCAGACCCATTCGTAGTAAAGACTCCGAATCTCTTTCAATCAGAAGGCAGAGTCAGGAAAGCCCCAGTTGAAAACTACTGATTTGGCAAATAATGGAGGCCTTTATCATACATTTAGGCATAGCTAGATATCTTGGCTATAAACAAATTGTACTTTCAATATTGGCGGTATGTTTCTAGCTGAATGCTTTAGCAATGAGCTTGTTTTTCTGTACTTAAACATGTGCTAGCGGTTGACTGAATCTCATATCATAATTGACAAGTTTAAACAAGAGTCAACAATGCATTTCACAGAAGTGTTCCAGATTTCAACCCCCTTTTATTTTTTGGATATTTAGTATAATTTCACTGGCATCAAGTATCTATAGCTTCATAATTATACAAAAATACATCTAGCACAAATGAAATAGTTCTTCTCAACTTCTAATGAATGATCAGTTATTTCTGGATCTATAGTCGATTTAAATGACAAGCAATGGCACGTTGATATCACCAGCTATACCTGTGTCTCCTAATTGCACGAGGATAGGAGGCAATAGATGGTAAGAATTGAAGGATTTAAGAAAAAAAAACTGCAAACCTCACGCTCTCCAACAAATATGACTATGAAATTATCGCAGATTGAGGACAAGAATCACTCGATACCATGAAATGATGGCAATACAGCAACAAGAGGGTCTCCATAACCAATAGCCTCTGTAAACAACACAACGTATAAACATAAGCAAATCAACATGCAGAGGTGCTTTACTGCTAGACAGTAGACATTTTACATAACCATGCATCAACTGCTGAAGCATTCTTGGAGCTCCTAGAATTTAGTAGCATGACCTCAACTAGGTGATATCAATCAAGAATAATCAGTATCAATAATGAGAACAATGGACACTTGAAAGAATATCTGTTTTTCTCTTAATTTTCTTGAAATGACTGCTATGTCTTAGGTGCAAGCTTTTATGTGCCAAGTACACACTATATCCACACATAAGTGGCTTATTCTACCCAACAAAGCTTGGTTGCTCAAATCAATATGAATCATGGATGTTTCACGTTCTCTTTCTAACGACGTAGAATGGAGGTGTTGATGCACGTGAATAAGTTGACATTGTTATACTAACCACACTACCCGGTTATGGCAGTATGAAAATTCATAGCATATTCACAACTGATAAACAAGAAACGCAATTGCCTGACACCCCCAATAACTCAATATGAAAAAGAAATTAAAACATCCCACAAAAAAGATGTGTTGTCTGGAGAAAGAGGTGGGGAAGAAACCATCATTACTTAAAATATCCTATAGTTATGTAGAACTCTTTCGTTGTTTATTTATCTAACCTTTTTCGTCTCTACCAAGGATTGTAGCATAGTGGTATTTCTTCACCTTCCAATGTAGAAGGTCGAAGAAACAAGTCTCCATAGGGGCAAAGTGGAAAAAAACTTTTTGTTCTATATAAAGCTTTTCTATTGTATTTACCAAGCATCCTGTCTCCTTGTTGACTAATATTATCGAGACCAGAAAAACTATATGGATGAAAGTTATGCGACAGTTTTCAGCCAAATTTTATGGGTAGCATCCTTTACCCTGTTTGAAATCCATATGTAATCGACATCTAATAATTATATTCTACTATTTATGCCCTTATGATGTTCACTATTATCTCGAATGACGTGAGACATCAATGATATCTAAAAGAATAATTAAAAACTTAAAATATTACAGCAACATACCCCCATCATCAAAAAGGAGCTTTACGACTTCTCCGGCTACATCTGACTGCTCAAGAAAGGTCATAAAAGAATAGTCATGAAAAAGAATTCTATCACAACAAAGGTATAGTTCAAGAATTTTAAAAAAAATCTCACCTTAACAGGAAGTTCGGTGCCAAACTGATCCAGAAATCCTATTGTTTGACCTTCTTTGATTACATCACCCTGTATACCAGGCAGAAGAAAATTAGAATCATATATCCATAGAAGTACTCCACAAAATGCTTCTCAATTTCAGAATCCGTGTCAATAATAGTTTTAAGCACACGATGTTCCTATAGAAATTGCTATGGATGATGGAAAGAATAAGTAGATAAGCGCACACCAAAGTGCCAAATAACTGCCATAAGATGTAATTTAATACGTAAATCAATTATCACCTAATACAATTCTCCTTTTTCCTATATTGGATCTCCAAATTTGGATTGATAAGTCAACTTTTTGCACTAAACTTTTTGTGGAATCACCTTTTTGTTACTTGCAAATTCAGGATATTTCTACTACAGTTTGTCTAAGCATGACATAGCCAAATGTAGAAGAAGTTTGGATGTTATCATCAACTATCAAATTCAAGCACTTAAAAACACATGATTTTGGAATAAGGAATATTAATAGGATATTTGACAATGGAGAAATAATAAAATTAAAAAAAAAAACATGAATTTTAGGGAGGCCAAACATATATAGCACACACATGGCAATTGAAAAAAGGAGAGCTCAGGGGTTCAATTCTTAACAATATTGAGCCAAAACGGTAAAACAACATAAATAGGCATGCAATGCATACCTCTTTACAAATAGGAGGTTGCTTCTTTCCCTTCAATGTTCTGCCCCTTCGGAACGATCCAACCTGGGAAAAGTGATCACACAGAATACGTAACAGAATACAGAACAACATCTGTTCCATACAAACAATAGGTGACAAAAAAATCCCTGAATACATACAGTTGGAGATGATACTAGAACATATCCACTAGCTTCAGAAGCCTCCAAGGCTGCTAACTTTGCTGACTTCACTTCAGAGACATTTGTAAATGGAGTGATTTTTTCTGAAGAGGATTTTGGTGGCTCAGCAGGAGCAGATTCAATAATGGGTTTAATCGGAGTAGGTGTTGGTGTTGTTTGAGAAAAGACAGGCATGGGAGCTTTTGTAGCTCCAATGTTCCGCTTCAGGTGCATTTCAAATTCTCCCACCTATCACAGAGTAACAAACGTCCAGTCTTAGATGAGAATGTATAATTTATACATTCTGCACATTCATACAATTACAACTTGCAAATTTTGCCATGTCATATTTTCTTTTCTGTTTACGCTTCGCATGATTAACGGCCCTGGAACCATTAATGTCTACATGCATTACAACTCAGCCCATCAGACCATAAGCAAACTGAAGTCATTTTTATTTTGTTATAGTGAACTTTATTAGTCATTATTCAGCTTGAAGCCATGGAGTGAAAAATAGAGTGTCATCGCCTCATTGGCATACAATAAGGCCATACTTTCATGAAAATGCCTAGTGCATGTAATGTACATCCTCTTTCATGCATGTTTGCCACATATTTCAATCACATCCCAAATTCTCTTCTCAGAAGTTTTTGGAGTTGTTGATATAAGTTGTAACATATTGAGCTGCCCCCACCAATCCAGAATTAATTTTTCCTAAAGAACTCATTTGAAACACAACTGCGAGAACATGAAAATTTGTGAACATAAAAAGTAAATAAGGAGTTTACCTTTAGCTTCAGCTCAGCAATCTGTGTCTCATCACAGACATCCAAGACCAATTTCTGATATAGAGCAAGCATGGTAGTCAGGGTTCAAGCAAAAATACAACGATACAGTTTTATTTTTCGGTTAATGATTCAAAAGGAGCGATTATTATCAATATATGTAGGACAAGAAGTTTAAGAAAGACATGGGAAGAATTTTAACAAAAACGATATACAAAAATGTGGAATTGTATTAATGGGCGTGCTATGCCCTAAGCATTCTTTTTTAAACGTTGACTATATCCAGGGTTGAAAATTCATTAGCATCTGAGGTCCTTGTTAAGATGTTATGTCCACGACATGAAACATACACACAATCACAAATTCCAGCATCTATCTATCTAAATAAACCTTAGAAGAGATTGGAGTTCATTATGAAAGAATAACCATAACTAAAAGTAGCATGCACATAAAATCGGAAAATCAATTACCTTAAAAAGATTGTCATGAGTTAAAATTAACATTAACAGCTGTGGACCTAAAAAACCAAAAGCTAAATCACTAACACACCAAGGTCATGAGACCTTCCCTCAAAGCGAAGATAACCACTGTTTTAATCTTTCACAAATTAGTTTCACAGTACTCAACTTTGGGGTGACTGCGGTAGCTGGAGAAAAAATTCAAAACAAGGATGCCTAGAAGTGAGTTATTAATTAACGTCTTAATTAACTCTTTCTTCCCCAAATTTTGGCCCCAGTGAACAAGGGTGTAAGTATTGAATCTATTGATCTAGTCAGCAATCAACAAATCAACTTGATTTAATTAGTTGCAGCTTTAGTGCAACATCCATCATTGCATTATCACTTAGTTTGTGGCAAAACAATAAATTTGCCGTTGGTAGGTGGTGGTGGAGGAGCCATCCCTGCAGGGTCTCCATCATAAGTTGAATAGGGACTCAGCTAGTGTGAACATGCTAAGAGAATAAGAATAAAATAATTAAGAGATGAAAGAAAAAACCACACAAACCTCCTACAATTTGACGATTTCCAAGATATTTGGTTTGCTGGAGCTGGAAAAGCATGTCAAATAGATGAGTGGACGTGGATATCTCATTGTAGGTGTATAATGTATTTGCATGCCAGATTCACTCTAGTTTGGAACGAGAAGAATGGTTTTGATAAATTAAAAAATTAATTGTTATATAATTTTGAGTTTGCATATAAACCCTTGCACATCTGATTTTTAAGAAGCAAATTAAAATTTTACCCCTATTTTGTGATAATTTTATAAAGGATATATTGGAAGTCGATTTTACAATTCCCTGTCAAGAACTTTGCTCCTTTGTTCTTCCTCTTAAAATATCCTTTGTCCACTAGTACTCACACCATTATTCAGACAGTGTTACTCTTTAGCAATATTCTTGTATCTCATGTTTTTGAAGGTTTCGAGAACCGGACAAGCATTTGAACCAACACACGTATCCAACTGCATGGAACATGAGTATTAATTGCACTTTGATTTTGAGTACTATGTGATTGTTCTTATTCTTAGATCTTGGTGATTGTGGTTTGGGTCAGCATGGAGCTTGGTTTGTAGTGAAATTATAAAAATAATTGGTTCTAGGGTTAATAATGGAGCTTAATAGGTGTAACATATATCTTGTAGAGTATAATGGATGATCGAGTATTGGGGATAGCAGTCAAGGTGGCGGCGGTTGTTGATTGAGATGGTGACTATAATATCAGTGAAAGCAAGAGGGTTTTGGAAGGTTTATAATGGACTTCTCAATTCCTATGAAGGGTAACTTTAACTTTTCTTTCTTTTGTGTGTGTGTGTGTGTGTGTGAGTGGGGGGTTCTGGAAATTTGTGATATTATGTCTCATATTCTGTCAGTGTGCCTCCAACAATTGACAAATGAGAGCAGAATCCGTTAAGCAGTGTAATTTCAAAAACCATGGGAGGTCTATGCAATTTACACCATATAGAAGTAACTTGATGGTTTGTTTTTGCATGAGAATCAATCAACATTAAATAAAGAAATAAACCCATGAAATTCCAACCAAATGTTGGAAACAATGTGAGCTTTGAAGAAACAAACTCACCTCAAACCCACTAGGGAAGGTTGCACTTTGCATAGAATTCTTCACCACTGATCCTTGTGGATGGCTATCTTTTGAAACTGCTCCATTATAGTTACCAACTTTAAGATGCAAAAAGGTATATAAAATGCTCAAAAATAGCATACAGTTACATAATATCCACAAGTAAAAATAGCAAAGGAGTTTCAAACAACTCTTTATTAAAAAACACAAGGAATCAGCAAGACAAAGTGCAATGAATAGTTTGAACTTGTAATGAAATCCAAAACACAAACGGACTTAAATAGTTTGAACTTGACAGGAAAATGCCTACTAAAACCAGGAATAGAATATAAGTGGGTACATTTACTGCAGGATTTGAAAGCACTCTTGAGCCAAAAAACAAAAAACGATAAAACAAAAAAATTATAAAAAAAGGAACAAAAAAGAAAGGTGAAACAAAACGGCACCTAAATTGAATGGCAAACAACTCACCATCAGACTTAGCTGTCATTGTAGTTTCAGAAGTCTTTAAACAAGATACTAGTGTTCCTTCTCTCTTTCTTGGAGCAGCAACAAGTTTTCCACCAACTGTCAAGCCTTGGATGTTCAATCTACTTGAGATGTTACAGGTGGTATTATGCACGGGAACCATGCCAGGTCTCTCAAGTATAGACCGCACACGTGAAACGGTGCCTACAAAATATGGATGTGTTAGTCCTATATCAACATTAAATAGTGGTCAAGTGCTAATTACAGTTGACTAGTTTTTTATATCGATGAAAACAAAAATATACATATATTTAGATAAGAGAACTAAAAGTATATGGCACAACAAAGAAATCCACAGTAAGACATATGATAAGCCAATAGTCCTTAAAATTTGAGCAAAAAATTTGATTCGTGAGCTTTATAATTCAATACAGACATTATAGAATCAACATCATATGATAAGAAGATGGGTGATAAGAGGTAAAGAAGCATATCATATAATACAAATTGAAGGCACTTATTAAAAGTCTAGAATCCAGATTCCCCACAAAATTTTCCACATTGATGGTCTGTATTTTCCAATTAGGCACAACAACCACTTCAGTAATATTACAATTGCCCAATCTGAAATCACATTATAAAGTTGAAATAAAAAATCCAATTGCACACCATGAAAGCAAAAGCACAATCTATGCAACAAAAGGGATATATGTAGAGCAATATGCATGAGTTTCTATGTGTGGCATTTGCATATTAATAATTCTAAAGACAGGGCACAGACAGTAACAAATTAAATAGACAAATGAAGATCTAAATTGTTTGTTGCAATGCTGGAAAGATGAATCAGATAGTCTCAACTGAATTTAGCCGCTCCTTTGACCTAGATTTCCATTTGAATATTTTATACCACTACCTCTATTGGGTTAAACTGGAATCTGTTTCCCCCTTTCCACTAATGGTCATAGTAATTTAATATAAAGTTTTCGAAAAACATGGCTACTTACATTTTAACTAAACAAAATGCGAAAAACCTAAATTTTTGAACCCCGTCCGCCTACCTGCAGTTATGTAGTGAAAAGTAGAGTTTCTATAGAGGATTTTTGAATGAATATTAGAAATATTTATCATTAAGCAAGTTCTCTGATAACATACCGACGCGACAAAATAATTTTGATAAACTTTTTATTAATTTGATTAGAAAAACCAGCTCATTAAATTTCCTACCACATTTTCCATGCCTTTTTCCAATATCAGTATTAACTTTCAAATTAGAACACATAGATTTAGTGCCTTGGTCAACTAAGCGATACTCGAAATGAGAAAACCTACACATATCTATGGCTCCAAATTAAAAAAATAACTTGGTTTCAATCAGATCCACTTAGGTCAACAGATACAAAAAGCATGCAGATTAAAATGTACAGAACTCCAATACAGCTCAAGAGAATAATAATATTATGTAAATAGAGAGCAATCCGATCACATCGAGCTTGCTCAAACGACACAGAACATTTTCACACACATACACGAGACAGAAATAAATATACAACTGATGTCGCCGCTCGAATGGATCTGAGACATGAAATTGAAAAAAAAAAATGACTGTGGAGATCGAATATCAGTCACTAAAAGCAACATTCAAGCTAGAATTCGTAACAGAGAAAAGTAAATGCCACAAATTTAGGATCACATGACATAACAACAACAAAAAAATTCCTACACATTTATCTAAAATTCCTACACATTCATCGACAATTCTACATATTCACATTCTGTAGGCGTAAACATATATGCATATATTGCATGAATAGAGAGAGAAAAATACAGTTGAAAGAACGCAGAACAGCGGCGGACTCCATGGAAAAGGGAAAAAGTCCAGCTGGTGGAGAAATCTGAGAGATGAAGTGAGGTTAGAGAGAGAAAGTATGCATATATGTGTATGTGTGCGTATATATATGTGTAGAATTGAGGGACGAGAGAGGTTGTGAGTTAGGTTAGCTCTAGTTGTGAATGAGGTGTTTGTCTTCTCGAAATCTCCGCCTCCCTCATAACTTTCTCCACCCACAGCTGCCCCGCTTCAGTTCTGTTTGCTAACATGCGCCTAGTTTTTTTGTCCACGTGGCCTTAACCGTCGCCTCTGTCCGTGAGAGCTCTTCTTCAGTGCGCGCGGCGGTATCGTTCCACCCTGCACCTTCGAATGTGGACGCTTCGTTTGAATCGAAAAGATCCACGTCTCGATCTGGTGTGGACGATGGGAGTTTTTAACGAACTTCTAATATAAAAAATAAAAAACTATAAAAAACCAAGTTTAATTATTAGTAGGTGTGTCTGTGTTTGAGTTTCAAAGTTTACATGGCAATGTTTCAAAGTTTAAGGTTTATTTAATTTGTAACTTTAAATAAGTTTTTAAAAAATTGAACCAAGTAATTTTTTTTTTCTTTTTTTTTCTATTTTAGTTTTTTGTTGACAAGAGTCGCCACTTAAAAGAGACTCGTGACCTTTATATATTCTTCTATTTTGGCTCAAATGCAAAAAATTTGCTTAAACTATCATGTATTATTTTTTTTCTCGTAAGATTATCATGTATCAGTTAATAATTCTTTTTTATGTTGTAAAAGTTAAAGCGGAGTCCATATATATATTAAATGTTAAACATGTATTATTTGAGTTTATGTATGTTAGGAATGAAAAAGTGTGATTTATGTGTGTACAGGTGTGGGTTACGAACAAGAGATGAAGCAAAAAACATAGTAAAACCTTGAAAAAAATTTGCCTATATACGTGCGTATTGTGATGAAAGATATAACTCCCGAAATAAAATAATAATAAAAAATTCTTATTGTGATGAAAGCTGTAACTCCCGACATAAAAAATAAATAAATAATAATACTGTAGTAAATTTCTAAGGAGCAAATTATTTGTCTCCCCACTTTCATACTTATATCTCTTATGCTCTATATTTATTACTTTATAAATTTTCTCTTATATTTATAATAACCTCTTTGTTTCATAAAACCTGTCAAAAGTCTTCCATTTGTTAGACACGTACATCTTACATCACATATCTTTGCCATAAATTATAAATTTATAATATAACCAATATATTTTTTCCTTTGACACAACGACTCCTTTAATGGTGGGTCCAGTTTTGTGACCCGAATAGAGGAAAATAGGTCAAGTTATTTCAATTAGAAAATGATGTGCACTTAAAGTTGTTATTTCATAGCTTCAAGTTGTAACCCACAAAGAAGAGGAAGGATGTTCGTGAAGGTTGATATTTATGTTCTGTTGCGACTCACGACGAAAGCTGTGATTAAGTTGTAAAAAGTTAATTATTGAAAGAGTTTTGAAGTGTCTTGTAAAAAAAAAATACTATATATATGGAGTGAAATGGTGTCTTTTGAGAAGGATAAGTATGCCATTTACTCTTCAAAATAGTTGTGAAAGAAAAATTATTTAAATATTAATCTATTTTCACTAGGGGTGATGGTTCATGTTCGTAAGTAGTGTGTATAAATGTAATATATTAAATAAATTAATCTAAACTTAACCTATTTAATAATTGTGTCAAGAATTCTTAATACTAACCCAATTCGTTTATTAAATTGATAAACGTGTTAAACCCGTTTAATGACCTATTTATCAAAATGAGAAATTAATATTTAATCAAATACTAAATAATAAAAAAAAATGTCATAATTAATTCAAATATTCAAAATTAAAAAAAAAAAAATTATGAGATATAGACAAAGTTGATGTTGAAATGACTTAAGTATCCATAATAATTAGGTTTAATCAGATAACATATTACATAAGTCATATTCACGATTATAATATGTTGAGTTAAATGGGTCATAAACGGACTATACGGGTTGAACCCTCAACTCTAACCCACACAGTTAAATAAACGGAATAATTGTGTCAATCCTTTTATAACCCAAATTCATTTATGTCAGATCCAAATCTTTTTAACTTATATCATGTTCGTGTTGTATTGTTGTGTCGTAATTTTTTTTTTTTTTTTTTTTTTCCGAATGGCAAGATTTTATAAATAACAGAGAAATACAACAACGAATCATGGACAAGCCAATATGAAAAGAACCACAGAAACAGTAGGCCAAGGCCAACAGTATAAAGAAGACAAAACAAGTCTAGTATGTATAATAGTAGACTGTGAATCATACATCTATTATCTCGATTTGACTAGAAGAAAACAAGAAGAAATGAAAAGAGTTAATGAATTTTTTTTTTTTATAATTATTTTTTAACATTTTTAATAGTTAAAGATAGTAGATTCTAAAAGAGATAAAATTGTTTAGTAAAATAACTTTTCATAATTATGTAAAACAAATTGGTTTTCACTTCACTTTCACTTTTTATTATTGATTTCGTTCTAACTTATCATTTTAATTGTTGACCTTAAGGATTTCATCTAAGGACAATCTAGAGGTTTTGATAATAACAAACTATTAATGGTATTTAAGAACTAATGTTTATATTAAGTGTTATAGATTATTCACATTCAAAGGATGACCTCAATGAAGCACGAAAGATCATTTTAAGTATTCCATTATTCAAGATCACATTAAGAAAAGCAATGGATACAAAGAAAACATGAAGTTGCAAAGAACCAAATGCAAAGTCCATCCAAAGATAACTTGGACTACAACGAGCAAGAAAGTAACTCAAAGAAAGGAAGAAGCAAGTCTACCTAAAAGCCTACACGATCATGGACAAAGCATGAAGAAGGAGGTAAATAGGATGATGAGTGTTTAGGATTCAATGTCAAAGTATTTATGAATTTATTTGAAACTCATTTCTGTAGGACCATGCATATCATATCATCATTCATATGCTCCTATATCCATTAGTAATAGATTATGCACTTCATTCATATATAATTGACATATGGAGTAATTGCTAAATAATGAGTTAGTTCAAGCTTGCATAAGCTTTGAAAGAACTCATCACTTGTGCTAGAAATGCTAAGACCATGCACATCAATTATATAATTCATATTGGTCAACAATTAAGGCATGAGAAACCTTCATTACCATGAGTTGGTAACGGACATTAAGACCCCAGAATGCGCGTCATGAAAAACTGTGTTTTTGGCTAAGTGTGAAAAATGGATTTTTGAAATAATGATTATTTCAAAATAATTTTTCCCGGTAATAACTCTTTATACTTCAACTAGCCTAAACTGTTTTTATCAGAATTTTTGACCAAGTCTACATTGGTCTACATACGGATTCATTTTTACCAAAACTGTCGGAAATCCAAATCTGTACTAAAACTGAATTTCTACATTTTGATTTAGTTGAATTTCAATTTTCTAGTATTTTTTATTGAATCCAAATGGGGGGTACTTCCTTATTTACATTGTAATACATTTACTTAAATGTTTTCAATGAAAATAAGGTGTATGCAGAAGTCCTGTACAAAAACTGTCCAGTTGAACTGTCTAAAACACTGTCCCTAAAATCTGATGACCATGTAACCGGTTAGAAGAATCGAGTAGATGAGCAAAACAGAAAGCAACATGGTCAAAGCCACCTTATAACCGGTTAGGAAGTTTCATCTAACCGTTTAGATGAAACAAAACAGAAAGCTTGATCTTCTTATCCGCACCTTGTAACCGGTTAGAAGAATTGTTCTAACTGTTTAGATCAACATACAAAACATTGTATCTACCTTCTCGTAACCGGTTAGGAGAACTCAAGTAACCGTTTACATATACTTAAACAGAATACGATTTTTTCTTAGCCAATGATGTAACCGGTTAGAAGAAGCTATATAACCGGTTAGATGTGCTTTAACAGAATGAAACTTTTTTTGACCATTGATGTAACCGGTTAGGATGAAGCTTGTAACCGTTTAGTTGAACTAAGCCAGAATAATGTCTTCAATCATTTGCATTCAAGTAACCGGTTAGATAACAACTTGTAATCGGTTAGATGAGATCTAAATTTCATCTACTCGAGGAGTTTAAGCCTTGTAACTGGTTAGATGAATGGGTAGAAGCTTCCCAACGGCTATTTCAACCATCTGACTTCCTGGGAACTTACCATAATGCCCCCAAACGGCTATATTCTTCGAAGGGCCTATAAATACACAATATAAGGACATTGTGGGTATACAAGAGAGCCAACACTTGAGAGACCTCATTAGGCATCAAAAGAGAGCTTTTGTTCTCATATTTTCTCTTTATCTCTCTCATTCATTCATATACATACTTGAGAGATTCAACTAAGGATTAAAAGAGCTTTTGCTCTATTCTATATTTGAGAGATTCTATTGAGTTCATAAGAGCATTTATTCTTCACTTATATCATCTTCTCTCATCAGATCATTCATAGAGTTTGAGCTTCATTGATATTCATATACACTCTAGTCTTGTGAGTTTACATTTGTATATCTATCTCGAGAGAGATTCAATCTTGTACTTTAACTACAAACTTCTCTACAAACTTGTAAGGGTTAGTGTGACCCAAAAGAAGCCTAGAAGAAGGGTGTTCTTCTAGCAAGAAAGAGAAGTAAGGGCTTGCTTCATGTAAAGGTTTGCTCTCCACCTGTAAGGAGAAGGCATAGTGGATTAGAAAGTCTCAAGAGGGGTCTTGAGCCGAGGAGTAGGAGTTTCCGAACCTCGCTAAAATCGCCGAGTCATTGTTTGCAATTTCTCTTCCATTATCTCTTTTACAATTGTGCTATTAATTGTTTACTTTCATATCTTAAATATTGCATAATTGCTTAGGGGTTGATTAGAAATTGTAAATCTATAAATTGCGAAAATTGGCCATTAACTCTATTCACCCCCCTCTAGAGTCAATTCTTGGGCAACATTAATATTTTATAGCAATTAAATTTTTTTTTTTAAAGTAAATTCTGCATCAATAAAGGTTTCACGAAGATAAATTTTTACTTAATTTTAGAGGTGGTGTTCTAATGAATGGGTGATTTCGTAATAGTGTGATTTTCAAATACAAATTATGTTTCTTTGACAAAATAGGTTCATAGACAATGCAACTGTGTAATTCATGAAGTGAACAAATGGTTTGTAACTTCCAATTTCTTTGATTTATATAGACTGAATTGCTTTTCCTGTTCCTTTGCTCTAATTTATCTGCTTGCTTGGAAAAAGAAAATGCAAATTGTTTGTTTGAAATGGTTGAAATTAACTTCCAAAAAGATTAAAAAAAAAAAAAGAAAAAAAAAAAAGGTGAAATTAGTTTGAAACAAATTTATAGGATTTATAATTTCTTTAAAATAAAATTTATACGGAGTATTTTACAATCCTATAATATTGTTAATTTTTAGCGTTTATTAAAAGTCATTCCATTCTTTTCTTTTTGGATCCAGTTTTAAAAAGGGTTTTAATTCCAAGGAAAACATTGTTAGGAGTAATTATTTTGGTTTCCATTATCATAAATTCCTTTTCAGCATCTTTCCCATCTCTCTCCTCCAATTTTTCTGTACTGTACCCGTTTAATCCCCAAAACTCCTTTCACATTCACTCTTCACGCGTATTCGACCATCTCACATCCTCCGTCTCGATGGCTTCACCTCCAACCCTTCCGATCTCACAGTCAGCCACCAACGGCGGCCAATCTCAGCCGCCTATCGCCACCCCAGCCTTTCGCTCCTTCATCACGCGCCTCACCTCCTCCGTTCGTCAAGGCTTAGCCCAACGCCGCCCTTGGTTGGAGCTTGTAGATCGCTCCTCACTCGCCCGCCCTGACTCCCTCACCGACGCCGCCTCTCGCATCCGCAAGAACTTCTCCTACTTCCGCGTCAACTACGTCACTCTACTCGCCCTCGTCTTGGCTCTCTCCCTCCTCTCTCACCCTCTCTCACTCCTCGTCCTTCTCGGACTCCTCGCCTCCTGGTTCTTCCTCTACCTCTTCCGGCCCTCCGATCAGCCTATCGTCCTCTTCGGTCGCACGTTCACCGACCGAGAAACCCTCGGCGTGTTGGTGGTCTCCACTATAGTTGTGGTGTTCCTCACCAGCGTTGGATCGCTTCTGATCTCTGCTCTCCTCGTCGGATTGGCGATTGTGTGCACGCACGGAGCTTTCAGGGTTCCGGAGGACCTCTTTCTTGACGATCAAGAACCTGCGAACGCCGGATTCCTCTCTTTCCTCGGCGGCGCCGCCTCGTCCGCTGCCGCAGCTGCAGCTCCGGCCGTTGCCGTGCGCGTATGATGAAGTTGGAATTAGATCTGATCTGATTCGATCTGGCTGGAGGCCACTGAGGTTTGTCAGGATAAAAAAATCGATTCCTCTCCGTTTGATCAAGTTGTACCTTTTTTTGATAGAAATATGATTCATTTTGTAGGATTTTCCCGAAATTGGTTAGAGACTTAGAGATGTGTAGTTAGATTGGATCTGTAACCTGCAATTTTAGACCCACCTTTCACTGCTTTGCTTGTTTCTAGTTCAATTTCTAATGGATTGAAATTATTAATTGTTCCATAGACAAGTTGTTGATCTGTTACTCATTATATATAAGAAAATGGTAGTTATGTTTTTTTGTTTCCCCTGATTATATGTTGATTTCAAGTTTTGATGGTCAGTATTTTCTTTTCTGTTCTTTGTTTATGTTAGTGTAGATTCATGTATGCTTTATTTAATAGAAAGTACTGAACGTTTCAGTCTATAGAGGGGATGATACCTTCTCTAATATGTATTCTTAGTGGTTTCTTGATCATGTTGCGTTTCAGATTGATTTTGAACTTCAACAACTGGTTTGATTCTTCCTTTCAGAAGGTTTTTTTTGGTGAATATGATTTTAATAATTGGAGAAATTAGTCAAGGTTCAACTATAAATCAATGATCCAAATGCTGGGTTTTCGTCCCCATTTATTTTATCCTCTTATTGCTGCTATCACTCTTTATTCCTCAAGATATGAGCGTGTTCTACTATCTCAATTGTTAACTTGCTTTCATCACATTTCATCACATGTAAATATAGGCCGTCATTCTTTAGTTTTGTTGAGGCCAAGAAAAGTTATCTCCTAGGCGAGGTTACATGGAGGCGAAAGGCCAATATGTGGGTGATAGATTGATTTGTGAATTCTTGCTCAAGTCATTGGGAGTTCACCACCTGATAGAGACGTTCATACGAGCATTGTATGATTGCTTAACGTTTCAGAATATAAACTTTTTTTGAAATTGTAATTGTCACATTTGTTTGGTTGTGAAGAGATCATAATGAATATTAAGGAACTTTGTGGTTTAATTAGTTGTGTGGATTATATCATTTTGAAAGATCATGTATCTTAGGAGCAATTTTATCCTGAAAGCTTCTCATTTCCTTAATGAATTTGCTACACATCGAGAGAGTTTGTTTTTAAGATAATGATTTGTGAAGTTTTTGATCTGTAGTGTCCATTCTAAGTGCAATACCCACACTTCTTTAGCAGTGAATAAATCAAAGTTGAGCATTGAGGAACCATCTCGTTATTAAGATATTGTCTGTTGCAAAGAATGGGGTAGTGTATAATTAGAGGCCTGCAATTTATGAGTTGTGAATCAGATGTAGTTTATGAGCTGGATGGAATAAAGATTCACCAGTGGTGGTCTTACATCATGTATTCAATTACTTGAGTTGTATAAGTAGTGGTCTTGCAACAATAGAATTGGTTTTTAGACATTGTCTTTTGGCATAGCTTGAGTAGATTTTGTCGCAATTTACATCATGTATTCAATTACTTGAGCTGTATAAGAAGTGGTCTTGCAGCAATATAATTGGTTTTAAAACATTGTCTTTTGGCATAGCTTGAGTAGATTTTGACTCAACTTGCTGTTTGATAAGATTGAGGTACCTGAGACACCAAAGAAGACCAAATATTGGTTCTCGGCAGATTTCTTGGATCAATAAGTTTTCCTGGATCAGTTTAGTAAGAATGTTAGTTGTAAATCAGGTCTTAACAGTGGGAACTAATTTTAATGATAATTGGGGTTGATTGAGGGGAACCTGGTCTTCAGAATATCAGTTTTGAAGTTATACACTTATTGTGTGTGTGTGTGAGAGAGAGAGAGATTGCCTGAAATGAAATAATGTACTGTGGCATCCCTGTTTATGGTGTTGAAGCACTTTTGAGTTCACATAAAGCTAACCACTAGTCCCCGGCTATCCAAGAAATCTTTGTGTTTCTAAATTCTGTGTCGCATTTATAAAAGTTGATGATAACTACTCACTTTAATAGATATAGACTTTAATAAAAGTCACTCATTTTAATTGATTTAGGCTTTCTTATTTGGAAATTCTACCAATACCGCTATCATATAGGTGTTTGTAATAGTGAAGTGGCTATGCATTAGTTTCATAAAACAGATGGGCTCATAGCTCGACTCTGTATTGTACCTCAGCTGGACCTTGTGCAACGTTTATAGACTGGACTTGGTTGACAAAATGAAAGCAATCTTCAGTTCCCCTGTGTGGATTACTAAGATATAGTTCAGCCATCTAGGTTGACAACATCCTCTCCTAGTAATTGTTTTGTTCTACTGTCTCCTAGGCACTTGACTCTGCACAACCCTTTGAATGCTGTAGGCCTCGAGTAAGATCTGAATGTTGGCAGGTACAAAAAATGTAGAACTTGCATTAATCTACTTATGTAAATAATTTAATTTTTGCAGGATTGAAATCTACTTTCTGCAAGGATTGTTAGTTCTTTGCTAAACAATGTTGAAGTTTATGTTTGTTTTTTTATCTTCTCCTTCTACCACCTTCTAAGCTCATCTCAATCATTGTTTAATACTCCACTTACCCTGACGAGGTACTTACTAGTAAGTAAGGATTCCATGGTTACGAAAACAAATACATTGTTGGTGTTACAGTGTTGCTTAATAATCCAAAATGCGATTAATTTTATTCGTAGGTCTCCGCAGGGATGATTGTTTAACCCAAGACCTCGTACAAAGGTCATGGAAGCCTTTGGGAAAATTAAACGAAGCTTTTAGGAAAACTACCTCTTAGTCCTACTTCTGATTCACAACTCATTAGGACCAAAGAAGTCTTACGGTTGAGTTCTATTTCCATGAAAGTTCTATAAAAACCAGAATACCTCTTTTACCCTTTTCATTAGTTGCTCTTTTTGTGTTTTCTGTATTTTTCTTCTTCTTCTCAACATCTTCTTTCCTAAGTATGCGCCATTTTTTCCCTACTTTTTGCCAAGTATCTGCCATTTTTTTCCCTACTTTCTGCTTTCCCCCCGCGGGCGGGCCCCCCCAAAAAAAA
The DNA here is from genome assembly GCF_030987335.1 of Cornus florida. Classification (NCBI taxonomy): domain Eukaryota; kingdom Viridiplantae; phylum Streptophyta; class Magnoliopsida; order Cornales; family Cornaceae; genus Cornus; species Cornus florida. The sequence goes on from NW_026775578.1 coordinate 21,956,443, forward strand.
CCAAAGGCTACGTTTGGAAAATTAAAGCTGCCCTCAAAATTCATTGTGTAAATGTCTTACTGCTCAAATGGTTTGGAAATTAAGCGTAGCTTGGCATCCAAATGCTTGGACTTCTGAATCAAGGCAGGGTAACTCCTGAAATTCTATCAAAAGCGTTTGTGAGATTTCTATGAATTTCTGATGTTCTTTCTCAATCACGTCTGCCAGACATTCTTGCAGATATTCCTTCCCCCCATCGCTCATATGTGCTGCCCTTCGCATGATGGACACCTCAAAACAAATATTGAGGCGACCTTTCTCTTCCTCTCGGAATGAATGCGGAGGTGGCAGAGTGGTTCGAAATGCCGATAGAAAGGTCGTTCGAGTAGCCCATGTTTTCCATCAGAATATTCACTCAGCTGTTGTGGCAAAGAGTTTGTGTTTCGTGATGCTCTGCCCCTACTTTGAACTGGAATTTGAATCACCATCGCCAACCATGCATAGAATAGCCCAGAAGAAGTAGTTGTGCTGCTTGCAGACATCAATGTCATCCTCTCTTCCCACTCTGGCATCCTTTCTTTCTGGAGTGTGCAATCGATTGCCTGCGCAAGCGGACTCTTCAGTACGGAGCAAACTGTGAAAGATTGATTAAGTTCCCTCCTCTTTTTACCATACAGGACTCAAACCTTTCCTCTAACAATTATAACTATACAGTGGCAAATTAACATCCCAAATTTCCTCCTGCGTGGGAGGAGATCTTGTTGTCACGGGTCATCCTGTTTGCCAAAATGATGCCATTTTGGTGCACGTATAGCTCAATGCGAATCATGCTGAATCTCAATAATACAAGGCAAACTGATGCACGGGAGGAGATTCTGATTCTAATTCATAATTATGTTATCTGAAATAAAACTCTAATATATAGAAATAAAAAATCCAACACTTGCTTGCCAAAATCTTACTTGTTATCTTATACCATATGTCACATTGTCCAAACTAATGGCTTACTTTGTCTGATTATTATTATTATTATTATTTATTGCCTAATCCTTTACTATGTCACATTGTTTAATGGGTACTGTCTCTGGTTATTATTATTATTTTTTTCTTTTGTAATCTTTTTATATTACCAGTGTCCACAGATCAAAACAGCCGACACTGGACAGTGTTCAAGAGTCCATCAAAGGTGATGGATCTCCTTGTGGACCACATTTTTTGTCCCTATAGGTAAGCAGATTTTTACTCTTATCTTCTTGAGCATGAAAAGGATGTTTCAGAGAGTGCAAAATCATTTTTTTGCAAACCCACCTCAAAAAAACAAAAGAATTTTACAACATCCCAATATATTGTGATAACGAGTATTCCATATTCCAAGTAAATCAGGACCCTTTCCGATGTATTAGATCATACATTCCAATTTAAACTGAGAATGCAAGGCACATGTAGCATATTAGTAGGATACAACGCCTTAATACCATTGAATTAAATCCAAAATGTTATACTTTTATATTGGTATTACTTATTTAATGGGGCATACATTCTTAAGTTCCATAATTTTTCTAAACGGGTGTCGTTCTCACACTCTACGCATCTCCTGCTCCCATCCTCACTGTGTGTGACTTAAATTTTATTCTTTTTACGTTCTCAATTTTGTACTCGCTCATGCTCCCGCACTTAATTTATATGACTTAGGTTACACTATGATTTTAAACCAAACTTAAATAACGAGAATTTGACCTCCCTTTTTTAGAGTGGTGATATTGGCATTTCAAAATAATACTATAGCGCTCCACTATTATTTTCAATGTAAAATATCAAAAAAAGCCCTAATTCCCTCATTAAATCTTCAATTCTTAGATCTTGTAACTTTTTAAATTTCCGTGTCGATTTTTTTTTTTTTTTTCTTCTCGCTCCCTGTCGATTTCTTCCTTTACAGAAATATGAATGCAAACTCATCCCCAATAGTATTCATAACATTCGTGAATGCTTTTTCAATTGTCCAGTAATATAGATATGAAGAAAAATACGAAGCCAACACTGAACAACACAAAAGTCTAGGCTTCCCCCCCCCCCCCCCCCCACAAAAAAAATATATAATAATAATAATTATAAATCTCAAAGTCAACTTCATATTATGTTGAGGTTATTAAGAATTTAATCTTAACATGACTTTAATAATTAGTGTTGGACACAACTTTGTTTATGTTAACATATCTCCTTAAAAAGTTCTATTCCTTAAAAGAGATTTCTAATGTGAGACAGAGAAAGTATTTATTTGTTTTGGTGGTCTATTTTGAATAAAGTAATCAAGGAATTTCTTTTATGTGATTGTGGTGTTGTTACTGGTGGTAGTATAAGGCCACAAAAGAAGGAAATTTTAGGTTTTGGTGGAAGAAAGAATAGGAAATAACAATAATAGATAGAATGAGAGTGTCTAAGAAAATTTGACTAGCATTTATTTTGTCATTTTAATTTAATGAAAGAATGAGTGGAGTGACATAATATGAGAGTCAATATCTATGTCTCTTTAATTGTCAGCAAAGTAAATGAATTTCTGGATTTTTCTTTTAAGAATGGGTTAAAGAGACATTTCATGAGGTTTGAGTAAGAACATGCAGATGAAAGTTTGTCTATTTTTGGACAATCACACCCCCTTGAAAAATTTGTCATCCAAACAGAGCTTTAAAACATGTAAAAAGTCCATTTTACCCTTCACTATTTTATTAATTTTAATTATAAAATATTTAAATAACCAAATTACCCTTAACACCAAAATCCACAACCAACAACACACATACCCGCCGCCCCCACAACCACCACCATCCCCACCCCCAAACCACTACTCTCTCTCTGTTCTCTCTCTTCCTCCTCTTGCCGAGATGAAGCTTGTTTACTTGGACAGAGTACACCAGAGATGAAGCTCGTAGACTATAGCAAATTGAACTGAATTGTAGCACATAAGTCTGAAATGGGAAGCTCGCCGAAACCGTGGAGGTGAAGCTCTCACTGCCGTTTGCAGACTGTAGTGCCGAACGTTTGTCACCGGAACGTAGCACACAAGAACTGTTTGCAGTCTGAAACGGGAAGCTCGCCAGATGTATATGGTGTGAATGAAGCTTGGCCGGAATCAATGGAGCTTAGCTGCTTGATGTTCGTCGGAATCAATGGAGTTTCGGCCTTATGTTTGCACCGATGGAGACACTTAAGATCACTGTATCTTTTTCATGCTCACTGACCTGCACTCAAGTTAGCTATCTTGACCGATTGATGAAGCCTTTAGGTTGTTCGATGTTCGATGCCATTTGGGTTTGACGTTGAAACTTCTGGGTCTTGAATGGAGATGAAGTTCTGCTCTCTGTTTTGGGTCGCTGAAGCTTGCAAGGTAGAACGGTGAAGCTCGTCGGAGGCTGAAGAAGTAACGCATGGGCACGTTTAGCACGAGTTAGATCTACTTGCAGCGAAGCGTGTCGGGCGCGTGGGTGGTGATGATGAACTCCGTCATCGCCGCCTTGTGTGTGTGTGTGTATATATAGTATGTGTGTGCTGGTGTTAGGGCGGAGGAAGACAGAACATAGAGGATAAAAGGGAATAAGTTATGGGTATGAGGTTAAAAAGGTCATTTGAATATTTAAATTGTTCAATATAAAAGTCAAAAGGTAAAAATGTTAATTTATTGCTATTGGGGTGTCTTTGGTAGCTATATCAAACTTAAAGAGATGTCATTAATCTAAAATAGATAAACTTTCTTCTTAATGTTCTTTTGAAACTTAAAGAGAAGTGTTGCATTCTAAAAACCAACCTAAAAGCATGTGTGTTGCGTTTGGGGTACGTGACACCTTAACATGATGATGACCCCTTTAAATATAGATGGGCTACAAAGGATTGAGACTTGTACTATTGGGTAATTAAACAATGGGACTCCCCTGGTTCACAACTTGATGAGCTTTCACAATCCATCAAACTTCATCCAATGTAACGGTGGGCATTAAAGGCGAACATACGCCTCTCAAGATAACGTCAAACACCCCAATCAAAATCACACTAATCTAGTTTAAAACAAAGCTTTGTTTAACCTCGTATGACCAAACCCTCCCTAAAAAGCCACGCAGCTAAGATTCTCGTGCACAACTCACTTAACTGTCAGGGGCAATATTGTAACTATAGTTGGTTGGGCCCCACGCTAGAAAGTTAGCCGTTATAGGAGGAGCCGATGGTGCAATAAAAAGGCCCCGTTTCCAAGTCTACATGTTACCACGAACTTTATGATGTGGAGTAAATCAGAAAACTAGCCGTTAGGCTTTTTGGTAAGATGGAGGAGAGCGCCTCTGAACACATTAGGCACCTGACAATTTTTTTTGTCTCCCAAAAACGAGATTCTTTTGTTTTAGCTACATCTCTCTCTCTCTCTCTCTCTCTCTCTCTCACACACACACACACACACACACACACACACACACATCTTCACGTGCCACCATTACAGTAACCTCTAGCTCTCACTACAAAATCTTGACACAGCTGTTCCTTCTACTGTTTCACTCCATAGCTATATCACACACAACAGAAGAAAACCTTATCCTATCTCTTAACCCTTTCTTCTTATTCTTTTTCAATCACTCGTGTATTTCCATTTCCACAATTTCTGAGTTCTTATGGAGGGTCAAAATCAAATTTCCCACTGTTTTTACAGACACCCATTTCACATTCTTCATTTTTTGATCCGCATTTCTGATAAGAAGAAGGAAAAATGGAAGATTCGATCCTACCCTTTTCATCTCTTTAGGTTCTCGAACATTTTCTTGTTTCTTCAGCTACTGAGTTTTGCTGTTCAACCTGTTTCGAGCCAAGATTGGGATGGTGTAATTGTAACTCAAGCAGACTACCAATCACTCCAAGCCTTCAAACACGAACTGATTGACACCAGAGGGTTCTTGCGGAGCTGGAATGACAGCGGCTACGGAGCATGTTCCGGTGGTTGGGTTGGGATCAAATGTGCTCAGGGACAAGTCATTGTGATCCAGCTTCCATGGAAAGGACTTGGTGGGCAAATCACTGAAAAAATAGGGCAGCTTCAAGCGCTTCGAAAGCTCAGCCTCCATGATAATCTCATCACAGGTTCAGTCCCTTCGAGTTTGGGGTTCTTACCCAATCTCAGAGGGGTTCAATTGTTCAACAATCGGCTCTCAGGTTCAATCCCTCCATCATTAGGTTCTTCTCCTCTGCTTCAGACTCTAGACCTTGGTAACAATTCACTCACCGGGACAATCCCGGCTGGTCTTGCAAACTCTACTAAGCTTTTTAGGCTCAATGTCAGCTTCAATTCGTTATATGGTTCAATCCCAAGTAGTCTCACCAGCTCACCTTCCCTTGTTTTTCTTGCTTTTCACTATAACAACCTCTCTGGTCCCATTCCAGACTCTTGGGGTGGAAGTGGGAATAGCTTATTCAAACTTCAGTCCTTAACCCTTGATCATAACTTCTTTTCTGGAACCATTCCTGCTTCTTTTGGCAAGTTAAGTGAGCTCAATGAGCTTTCACTTAGTCACAACCAATTGAGTGGGACAATACCAAGTGAAATAGGGAAGCTCTCCAGGCTTGCAACTTTAGACCTTTCTAACAATGCTATCAATGGAAGCTTACCCATTACTCTCTCCAACCTATCTTCACTTGTAGTTTTGAACTTGGAGAGCAACAATCTTGACAACCAAATCCCAGAAACTCTGGACAAACTACACAACCTTTCAGTTCTCAACTTGAGAGAGAACCATTTTAGTGGTCACATTCCAGACACCATTGGCAACATATCCACACTCACACAACTCGATTTAGCACGAAACAATCTCAGTGGAGGAATCCCTGCCTCCATTGGTGATCTACCCAATCTTAATTCCTTCAATGTTTCGTATAACAACCTTTCTGGTCCTGTTCCTACGCCGCTCTCTCGAAAATTCAATTCAAGTTCCTTTGTGGGAAACATTCAGCTATGCGGATACAGTGGTTCAGCCCCATGTCCTTCTATAACACCTTCTCAAGGCAATCGAGCTCCATCTTCGGAGAAAAAACACGGTCGCAAACTGAGTACTAAAGATGTTATTCTCATAGCAGCCGGTGCTCTGCTCGTAGTTTTGCTATTAGTCTGCTGCATTTTGCTCTGCTGCTTGTTCAGGAAAAGGGCTGCATCAAAAGCAAAGGATGATGAGGCTGCAGGAAGGGCGGGGGCAGGGGCAGTGGCTGCCAGGGGCCAAAAGGGTGTCCCACCGGTGGGAGGTGAAGCTGAGGCTGGTGGTGGAGAGACCGGAGGAAAGCTTGTGCATTTTGATGGGCCTATGGTTTTTACAGCAGACGATTTGTTGTGTGCAACTGCAGAGATAATGGGGAAGAGCACTTATGGAACTGTCTATAAGGCCACATTGGAAGATGGTAGTCAAGTTGCAGTGAAGAGATTGAGAGAGAAGGTCACAAAAAGTCAGAGGGAATTTGAAGCCGAGGTCAATGTGCTTGGGAGAATCAGACATCCCAATCTTTTGGCTTTGAGGGCTTATTACTTGGGACCCAAAGGGGAAAAGCTTCTTGTTTTCGATTACATGCCTAAAGGGAGTCTAGCAAATTTCCTCCATGGTGAGCAAATTTATACTATCTTCTTCCACATTGAAGATTGATTTGAGATTATGAGATTAGCTATAACATTTTGATTCATTTTCTTGCAGCTCGCGAACCTGACACGACCATTGATTGGCCAACAAGGATGAGAATCGCGCAGGGCATGACACGAGGCTTGTTCCACCTTCACACCAATGAGACTATAATCCATGGGAATCTTACTTCGAGCAATATTCTACTTGATGAGCACACAAATGCAAAAATTGCAGATTTTGGGCTGTCACGGCTAATGACAGCAGCTGCAAATTCTAATGTGATCGCCACTGCAGGGGCGTTAGGTTACCGAGCACCTGAACTGTCCAAGCTCAAGAAAGCCAACACAAAGACTGATGTGTACAGCCTTGGGGTGATAATACTTGAGCTCTTGACAGGGAAGTCTCCTGGTGAGGCAATGAATGGTGCGGACTTGCCTCAGTGGGTGGCCTCCATTGTGAAAGAGGAGTGGACTAATGAGGTTTTTGATTTGGAGTTGATGAGGGATGCATCTACAATTGGTGACGAGTTGTTAAACACATTGAAACTAGCTTTGCATTGTGTTGATCCCTCGCCATCAACGCGACCAGAAGTTCAGCAGGTTCTCCAGCAACTGGAAGAGATTAGACCGGAAATAGCTACCAGTTCTGGTGATGATGGTGCTGGAATCCCTTCAACAAGTGATTGAAAGGAATGCCAGGAGTTTGAGTCCTAATGCATTAGGAGGGACAACTGAGTCCTAATTCTTTTATTCTTGAATTTTGATTGTTGAGTAGTGGTTTTTTTTTTTGGTGTTTGTAAATACAAGTTTCTTTCCACTATTTATTTAGAAGATGTTCTTGTTGGAAGCTCCCTTAATTTGCTTGGGTAATTTTTTTTTTCTTCATTGGATGGAACCAAAAATAAGGTTTGTTTGTCCTTCTGTGTAATGCAAAGATAAATAAGTGGATAATGGTGCAATCTTAACTATAGGAAACATATCTCCCTTTGAACAAATTACTTTTAAGGTTTAGATAGTTCCTGCATAATTTATTCCATAAAAAGATCATATATCGTATTTAAACCCTAAAACGTTCTTAGCAATAAGAAAAAGCTAGCAACTTTTTGTGATATGCAAAAGGTTAGAAGTTTATGATATTAGTCTTCTTTTAACACTTTATGATACTAGTAAATAGAATTCGAATTTCATCTCCTCATTCTTCTTCTTCTTCATCTTCATCTTCATCTTCTTCTTTTTCTTCTTCTTCATGCGCGCGCGCGCGTGTGACTAATAATTCAAGTTTCCTTTAGGGACCATTGATCCCCATTTGTTCCAAAAGGCATGAGAAATGAGTTTATTCATTGACACTTGAGCTCAAAATAAAAAGTTAGAATATCTATAGAAGGAACAACTGAGGACCTTTTTATGGCTTACAGTATTAAAAGGCCAAACCAGTGAACAAACAACCTTAAAACAGGAACAAAAACAAATTAGTAAAATGAAATATTTTCTCCTAGTTTAGTGTTTACATATCATGAACATGTTGTTCAACTTGTATTGGAGTTTCATCTTTTACACAACCAATTAATCCCAAGCAAAAACAGTGTTTTGGCAAGATAGCCCAGCCTGTCAAGAAATCTTCAAAAATTAATTCTCTTATGAACATCAATATTAAAAACCAGAGAGTATATGATAAAAAGCGCGACAATCAATTTGTGAGGCCCGCACATGTCTCTTGAATGAATATAATTTTTCTACAATGAAATATGATTTGTGTAGCTAACCTCAAATAAATGAAAAAAAAAATAGTATTTTGTCATCCAAAAACATAGTTCGCCGTATCGATGGATACGCGATCCTTTTTCAAATCCAATACGCAACTCGTATCGGTCAGTTTACACTTTGTCCGAGTCCATTACACTGCAACCGCAACTAATACCGCAATTGTGACCTATACTGCGAACTATGTCCGAAAAGGAATCATTATATATAAATATTAGAAATATAAAATACAAAAGAAGAAGAAGAAGAAAAAATTTATTCAAATATACACGTAAAAAAGATGAATTTTAAGAAGTAGAAATTGAAAAAGGAAAAAAAAAAATGAAAGAACTTTAAAAGAAAAAAGTTAAAAGTTTCAAGGAGGGAAAATTTAACTTTTTCTTTTAAGGAAATTTAAGGAATTTGAAGAGTAAGAGAGAAAATAAAGGGATAATTTTAGAAACCAGGGGGTACTGTATAAATTTTTTCATATATATAAAAAAAATATAAAAAATTACTACATATATTATAAAGGGCGGGGCAGGCCGGGAGAGGCACGTGCCTTCTTGGCCCTTCATTGGCTCCGTCCCTGATTCCAACTAGCACGTGCCTTTTTGTCTCCGTCCCTGATTCCGACTAGCACATGAACATGCACATCCACTTGTTCTTCTGCAACGTACTATCTTCCACACGCTAACAACATCTTTGTCACTCTTTACCTACTCCCTGAACGGGCAACTGCGTTGGTCCCAAGTAACAAGGGGGCCTGGGTGGTATAAAGTGGTTTAGACTTGGTGGGACAAGAAATGGCTGAGAGGTAGCATCAGTTTAATAGGGCAAGCCCTCTTTGAGAAATTCAAAAATTATTACAAAGTCCGAACTATTCGGACCTAGTCAATTCCAAATTAACAAGTAAGCTTAAATTTTGCATCAGTTTTATTTTACTTTTTGTTTACGTGCCATTGAAATGACCATACAATAATTTATCATCCAACAATAGGTGTGCTGCTTGCATGGGAATGAAAAGTTTTAGTATCAAAAAATTGTCTTGGCATATCACAACCAAGTTTTATTATTATTTTTCTTTTTGAAAATTTATAACAACCAAAATATTGATTTTTTTTTTTGGCACCAAAATATTGATTGATCTAACCTGATTGAACGCTAATCATGTCAAGTCAACTCTGTATCAAGAATGACAGTCTATCTGAATTAATTTCAAGCGTAAAGTGAAAAAACAAAAAAAACAACAAAAACAAACTTCTATAAGAAAATGTGTAAAAACTCCTGCTATTGCTATTAATGTACATATAAATCCATAACATATAAAATTATGGGCACATTATCTCTTTAATATATGTTTAAAGTCAATTTTGACCAAATTATTTTTTATAAAACTCTAAAATACCCATAATATATCCTTAAAATTAAAATCAATATTTTTGTTTTATTTTATCTTAAGGACATTTTAGGTATTTTATTAAAATTGACAAAACACCTTAAAAAAAATATAGAGTTTTATTCTTATTCACTTGATATAAGATTTTTTTTAAACATCAGTCCGACAATCTTTATCGCTTGGAGTAGTCTAAATATGTATAAAACATAAGATGTACTATTGTAATGGATGTAAATGAAATTTGGTGTTCTTGCAAAACATGATCTTAGAAAAACAATAAAAATGATATTTTGCCCTTAAAATTCGATTCACGTAAACCCAAAGCATACAATGAAACAACCTTCATGACGACCACCAAATTAAAATATTCTTTTTTTCTAAATAATAAATAATCTAGCTGTTGAAAACGATCTCACCATAACAACTCCACAATTATAGCAATGACTCTTTCACATAGTGCTTCATTTAGACAAACATCATCCATTGGTTTCTTACGTTTGAAGTGTCTTTTATTTTGGATTGATGGAAGAAACATTCCAAGAAGATTTCGATTACCTTTGAAAACTCCAAAAAAACAAAAAAAAACACAGTGAAAGACAAAGAGGTGAAAGACCACCATACACTTTTGACCATTAGCCATCACCTCTTCAATCAACTTATTTTACGCCATTTTTAACGACCATTTGCTAAAGTTTCTTTCAAGTTTCTCAAGAAAGTCGCTAACAAACTCACCAACTTTGATTTATGTTCTTTCTTTCTTGTTTTAAATCTAATCCTACTAACCCCATCTCTCTCTCTTTTTCTCTACACACACACACGCACATATTATATATATGTACACACACAAACACACACATACGTGCATACTTCAATCCAAAAAAAGGTAAGAGAATGACGGTATGTTAAGAAATTTTGGTCTAGTCCACGTTGAATGATGTAAATTGAGTATTTCGGTCACCAACAAAATAAATGAGTCCTCTCTATATCACTAGAGCCATCATGGTCGATCCACTAATTTAACCACTCTTTTTTTTCTTTCTTTTATATATAATATATGTATATATGTGTGTGTATATATATATATCCCTTGAGGTCATGACATTATAAACAGCGTGATAAAAGCATACGGTTCATGCAGGCGACCTTTAATAATTATAAAAAGATTATGGAAATTGTCTCTATTCTTCGAATTAGACCTAGTTTTAGAGGTTTTTTTCTCACATTAGATTCAAATAGGGTAAAGTCTCGAGTTAAAAAAGACGAATAAACCGTATTATCCATTACATTTTTGTATCGGATGACAAGCGCTCCGCCCATTACATACATCAAGCCATCTGTGCCAAAAAAAGAAAAAAAAAAACCCAATGAATCAAGAATTTGTTCTATAGTATAATAGTACATGATGCATCCTAGAGTGATTTGTTAAATTGGTGATTGTAGTCTAAGCAACTTGCAGAGGAAGTGACCCAGAGAAGGTAGCATTCACATCCCTTGATGAAATCACCTGCAATCTCTTGCTGCATTCATTAATTTTTTGCTGCATTCATTAATTTTTATGTTTAGTAACGTACCGAATCGTTGTCTTGAATTTGAAATTTGAAAAAATTTAGTAAATTTTTTTTTTTTTTTTTAATTTCTCCCAACTCTAATGTTTCGTTTGATTGGAGGGATGAAAAAATAGATGGAATGGATAGGGGAAGGGATGGATGAGACATCCCTAGGGAAGGAAAGGTGCCTCTCTCACTTTTTGTTTGGTTGAATAGAAAGGATAATAGAAATGATGGATGGGGTGACACATTTTTTTTGTTTAGTTGGAAGGAAGGGAAATAGGACTTTTATATTCTTTTTACTAATGTGCCCTCAGTATTTAAAAATCTAAAAATTCTATATCTATTCCAAATTTTTAGGAAGGTTAGAAATGAAAAATTGATATTTGTGTTAGTTATTATTTTTTTCTCTCCTTTTCCTCCCAATTTTGGGCAGATAGAGGAATACAAATGAAGGAGGAATGAAGCATCCCTCCTTGCTTCTTCCTACTTTTTCCCTCTCTCCAACCAAATACGAAAAAATTAGTTCATCACCCCTCTCATCCATCCCTCCTCAATCCTTCCCTTCAACTAAACATAGCATAAATCTAAGCCACCCCATTCAATGCTCCAAAACATAACATAACATAAGAGTAGTTTCATCATTCAATTGTGTGTAACTTTGGCGTACGCAAGTTGCCCACCTAATGAAACACACACACACACACACGCACCTAATGCAAGACTTTCGCTCTCAGATTTTTGTCCGCATTTAGCCAAAAAAATAATAGACCCTTCTTTGGGTTGAAAAAACATAAACGTGTCCACCAGGTAACAAGAAGGCCACTATCTTTAGGGGTCAAACTGAAATATGTTACGATCTTGACTTGAAGAATTTAGCTTCTTCAACATGTATTCAAATAACCTTCCGAAAGAAATATATATATATGTACTGAAATAATTGAGTTTTACCACTTCGTGGAAGTTAGTACTTAGCCCTCATGTCTAAATCTCATAGCTTTGGACATTTCCCACCAAATAAGTTATAAAACAACCTGAATAGTCAGAATCATATTTTTTCGTTTTCACTTCAATAGTCAAACATTTTTCCTGTCTAAAACAAAAGTAAATTTTTTCTACCACATTAATGAAACAAAAAGCTAGTCACAACAATCCGTTCAAGTAAATATTATCAAAATAAGTATAAAACAAGTAAGTTCTACCAAGATTATTTAATGAACTCTCCGACCTCCTAATTTGGAAGGTGCAAAAGTCACATCAGTTGCTTCCCTTAGATAAAAATCAATAAAATAAAAAATAAAAAATAAAAAGAAATGAATTTGACTGTTTTATTTGTTGTGGGATTTGACAAGTGAAAAATTTCACTTTTGGATGTGAACAAGAAGAGAGATTAACAAAAATTAGTCATCGTTTGGTAGTAATGAAACCCTATTTTATTGCAAAGTAAAACCTAAATAATGATGGGTGCTTTGAAATTCAACCCAATAGTAGACTTATGAAGCAAGCCTGAAGAAACTAATCAATTTTAATATGCTTAGTGGGTGCACCAACCCTTAACGGTTTAACTAAGTTTTGCCCCTAAGATCTATTTCGCCAACCTCGGGTCCTAAAAACAACACACTGTGTCTCCTCTTCTTGCCTATAAAAGAGCCCCATCACTCTCTCACTGTCTTTACCACTTACAATCATCTCAACAAAATCCAAATTCTCCCAAGTACAAATGGAAACCTTCAAAAGCATTGCCAAACCCTTCTCATTCCTCTTCGGCATCTTCCTTCTCTTTGCCAATGCTATGTTCTTAGCAAATGCTATAACTCACATCCACGATTTTGTTGTACGGACTCTGTTTCCCCCCCTCTATTTGTTTCTATTTCTTCACCTTAGTTCTTAGGTATACTAATTGTTTATAATGGCACATATAGGTTCAAGCAACGCCGGTGAAGAGGCTGTGCAACACCCACAACACCATTACGGTGAATGGGCAGTACCCGGGGCCAACCTTGGAAGTGAATGACGGTGACAGTCTAGAGATCAAAGTCGTCAACAAAGCTCAATATAATGTTACCATCCACTGGTAATTGCATGCATGTGGGATTTTTATGTATATATATAACACAGACCAACAATATATATATTGATGTGCACAAACAGATAATTAACTTTATAGTTGCAATCTTGTGCGTGGCGCATGCATGTATTCATTCATGCACAAAAATATATATATACATATAGTGACTTTAACCTTGACCACTATTTTTCTTCAGGCATGGCATTCGTCAGATGAGAACAGGCTGGGCAGACGGACCAGAATTCGTAACTCAGTGCCCAATTAGACCGGGAGAGAGTTACACCTACCGTTTTACAATTCAAGGACAGGAAGGGACACTGTGGTGGCATGCTCATAGCTCATGGCTCAGAGCCACAGTTTATGGAGCTCTGATCATTCATCCAAAAGAAGGATCCTCCTACCCGTTTGCTAAACCAAGCCGTGAAACACTCATCCTTCTCGGTATTGACCCTCTTCTCTCACCAGATATGACTCCTCGCTGAAATGAAATGGGACAATAAAATTTGAGTTCACCATATTGTGGAAGCCAGATAAAATCACGTCATCCTAATAACAAAGAAAATGTTTCCACTCACTCTGTTTTCATGTAAACGTCACAGTTGATGAAATATTGGTCTGACGTTGATGTGATGACAAACAGGTGAATGGTGGGATGCAAACCCCATTGATGTTGTGAGGCAGGCCACAATAACAGGAGCAACGCCTAATGTGTCTGATGCATATACAATCAATGGTCAACCCGGTGACCTCTACAAATGCTCCAGCAAAGGTTTGCTTCTAAAAACTCATCAGTTTCTGTGCCACCTTTACCAACACTTAAATAAAACAGTTTCACCTGCAAATTACTTGAGAAAAATATAAAAATCAGCCCAGTGAACTTGGTCGCTTTGGCGCTTCCACATGCTTCTATGAAAATATTTTAACCTTGTAAACTATGCATAGTTCCATTATCGATAACTTTTATCAAATTAACAATAAATGAGGGCAGTTGTAAACCAAATTACCATCTAAAGAATGAGGAAGTATATGATTAACTATAAACTGATAACTAGGATAATCTGAATCAAATTACTGGATAGGACAAAAATGTCAATTAATGGATAAAGGAACAGAAAACATTGTAAATGAGAGAGAGAGAGTATCATGTTGATGTTAGGAGGAATGGACCAGCGGACCTAGAAAAGGATAGGGTACTCACCAAACACAGTTATGGCGGTCCCAACATTGACTAGACTCGGATTCAGTATCCCACATGCTTACTGATTTGCTGACATCATTACCATGCAGAAACCGTGACAGTTCCAGTGAACTCCGGCGAAACAAACCTCCTTCGGGTCATCAACTCTGCACTCAATCAACAGCTTTTCTTCACTGTCGCCAACCACAAGCTCACAGTTGTTGGAGCAGATGCTGCCTACCTTAAACCCTTCACTACTTCAGTCATCATGTTGGGGCCCGGTCAAACCACTGATGTCCTGATTACAGCCGATCAGCCACCAGCTCGGTACTACATTGCAGCACGGGCCTATGCTAGCGCCCAAGGTGCGCCATTTGACAATACAACCACCACAGCTATCCTTGAATACAAGACTGCCTCTTGCACTACCAAGTGTTCTACAACCACACCTGTTTCTGCATCTTTACCTGCATATAATGACACAGCCACTGCCACAGCCTTCACCACTACCCTTAGAAGTCCAAAGAAAGTCCCAGTCCCCACTGACATCGATGAAAACCTCCTTTTCACAGTTGGTCTAGGACTCAACAAGTGCCCCTCAGGTGCTAGTGCCCAGAACTGTCAGGGCCCAAATGGAACCCGCTTCACTGCCAGCATGAACAATGTATCTTTTGTGCTCCCTTCCAGTTTCTCCTTGCTTCAAGCGCATCAGCAAGGTATTCGAGGAGTTTTCTCCGCTGATTTTCCAGCAGCTCCGCCAGTAAAATTTGATTACACTGGTAATGTTAGCCGGTCACTTTGGCAACCTGCTACGGGGACAAAGGTGTACAGATTAAAGTACGGCTCGAGAGTGCAATTGGTGTTACAGGGAACAAGTATATTTACAGCTGAGAATCACCCAATTCATCTTCATGGATATGATTTCTACATCGTTGCAGAGGGCTTTGGAAACTTCAATCCCCAGAAAGATACAGCTAAATTTAACCTTGTTGATCCGCCTATGAGGAATACAGCTAGTGTACCTGTCAAAGGATGGGCAGCCATTAGATTCGTTGCTGATAATCCAGGTAAGGATAACTAAAAAGTCTATAAACTTTTTCCATTTTCTAATATAGATGCCAATTGTTTCTATATATATTCATTCCACAAATTAATCTTTGAATTCATTTGTTTGGAGAAAAACAGGAATTTGGTTTCTGCACTGTCATTTGGATGTTCACATAACCTGGGGCTTGGCCATGGCTTTCCTCGTAGAGGATGGAGTTGGGGAATTACAGGCATTACAGCCTCCTCCAGAGGATCTGCCTCTGTGCTAATATCAACAGAAGCACAGCCCAAACTCAAAATTCTCAATAGGCCCTATAACAGGGGGTCATTATTTTCTTGGTCTTACCATATGAATTGAGTGTTGTTTTCACCCACAATGGGTTTTAGTTTCTTGCATTTTCCATTGTTCTTTTTTGATCGATAAAACAGGTCAAGATGAGATGGTATCATGATTGCAACTCTAAGATATTTGGAACCACATCTTACCCTTTCTTGGTTATACTTGTACTGTTTCTATAGCAAATTATAGAATACTTGTATTGTTTCTAAAGCAAATTATAGAGCATACTTTATAGTTTTTGAATAATTAAAATGGAACAAGAAGAGATGGTGCTACAATTTCAACACAGGTACCATCCGATTTAGAATCGTACCAGAATTTTTACTTGGTTTTCACTTGCATTATTTCTTGAGTAAATTATAGAGTACTTAAGAATGATAGCAGTATTTTTCACAAGTTTTCCATTAGTGTATTGTACTAAATAAACAGAGACAACTAGAAATCGGGAAAATAAGGTTAAGCCTAAACAGGAAATAATAACATTCACAACACAGTGTAAGAGTAAGACATTAAAGGAACTCTTTGATGGATCAGAAGCCAACTCAAATTCTTACATATAGTATTTGAAAAGCCACCATGACGTGCTGTCAGCTGTGTAGTTTGAGTGATTAAAAGAATAAAAAAAAGGTAAATACAAATTATGGCGTTCACTAATCCCACCCCTAATGGCTTTGAACAGCATTAAACTGTAGAAGTAACATTTTCTTCACCAAGTGAGAATCAGAGTATCCACATATTACGTGAGACATGGAGCATTGAATAAGTGAAACATCAGCCAAAGAATCTCTTGCTAATTTACGGAGTGCTACAACAGAATTTGAATTATATCAGTACTATTCATGCAATCCACATGCTTGGCCAAAATAAAATTTTGCTGCATGTTAATATACAGAGTCCAGTGCATAGTACACATATATTTGAATTAACTAAAAGACGGTTTCCGAACTCCAATAAGCACACTATAGCACAATATGACATAGTGACAACAGGATTTGAGAAAAAATCAACCCTTGAGCTATTTAGATTTGAGGAGTAAGGCAGAGTAATTAGCGGATTATTTGTAGTAGATACATGAAATGGATTTGAAAGTGAGTGGAAAAAAGTCCATTTCGAGAACAAAACAAACATAAGCTATAGCATTGAAATAGTTTGGTAATTTTTTTTTGATAGTTCGGTATTATTTGAATGATGCAAATAATTCATGAATTATTCAAAATAATTTAGATGTTTTGTAGAATGTTGAGGTTTAGGAAGTTAAACTACTAAAGTTCCAAAATATATGACGAAAATCTTTGGTATAGTTTGAGACCACATTCTAAAATTTGGATCTCTCACTATACCTCTCATGTTAGGTCATGCATACCTCTCATGTATATTCACTGCTAAAGTAGCTGTAAGGAAAAGCAGAGACATCTGGGATGAGAACGCAAAATTTACCTATTTTAATTTAAGGGATTGCGACATCTTTCATGAATAATTAATTTGGTATACTGAAATGCTAGAGTTTATAATGACAATAATAAGAAAAAAGGAGTGATTGCAATGACTAGCAAACATGAGAAAACATCAAACATTGAGCTTGTTAACAAGAAATATATTGGCAATTGACATGAATTATAACAACTAAATGGGAGATAACCCAAAAATCGAAATAATGCACATATTTTGAATTATGTGGATTATTAAACTTAAAACATCAACATCAAATTAAAAAATTTGCTAGTAAAAACCTGAATTGATCAAATTATAAGACAGTTCAAGCTTCTAAAGGACACATTGATTCTAGACTTTGTCAGTGTCAAACCTTGCCATTACTGAGGCATATTGCAGCAAACGATAATCAGTGCACAACAAACCTAGCCTCCTAAAGAACATGTAAATGAAACTCATTGGGGTATTAGTATCAGAATGATTGTATTGAGCCCTAAGTTCTCTTACACGCATAATAAAGATGCAAAAACTAAAAACATATGTGTGTGTATATATATATATATATGATTCACGGCAAATAACAAAGATTATGGAGAAACAAATAAAGTACCTTTGAAGGAATAGCATCATAGCAGAGTGCTGGGGGAGAGGCAGAGGATGAATTCCGAACAAGTCTTAAATAGAGATGCATAACGAGAATGTTGTTTGGCTCTCGCCTCTAGGGTTTCAATTGATGATTATCGCAATGCCTCGTAAATTAAGGTATTGTTTCTCAAAAAATTGCATAATCAGAACGAGTGCATTTAGAATTCATCATCGCTCACATGATATGGATCCTTTAAATAATTTGCCATTTTAGGTTAGTGCGGTTCAGACTGTTCAGGACATTTATCACAAATAAAAAATAAATAAAATATAGGGTTAAGTTAAAAAAAAAAAAAAAACCTACCTATAAAACATTCCTCTACTTTTAATTTGGTTCAAATGCCCCCATGTCTGCATAAAGAAAGACAATACCCTCTTGTCAGTAAAATAAAATAATATTTAAAAAAACATGTCATTCAACGGTTAAGTGGCCCAATAAAAAAAACACATGTACAAAAATTTATGTAATATTGATAATAATAATATATATAAAAATAAAAAAATAAAAAAGAAGAAGAAGAAGAAGAAGACAGAATAGAAAGAGAAAGGAGCACATTAGGATTTTTCAATTTACTTTATGTTAATTTAGACCAAAAAGTGATTAGAGTAAGAGTGCAAGTTTGAAATATAAATTGAGCCCAACCCATCATATGAATACTAAATTCAAGTCCAAGTCCAATCCTAACCCTATCTCAACCTTAACTACTCAACTTAAGCCTAACCCATCCTTCTACTTTTAAATTTGGGCTTGCAACTAGGGTTTAGATTCTGGGTAAAAACTTCAGGTTAATTTGGGTTACTCATATGGCTAATCCTTACACCGAAAATTTAATATGATCTTAATTTAGGTTTAGATTAAATTACTTTTAAATAAGAAAAGGTTTAAAGATTTTTTTTTTTTTTTTTTGTAGATTTTTAATAAATTACAAATAAATTTTTAGAAAATTAATTCTCTTAAATGTTAACATACAAAAGAAGTTGAAAAAAAAAAAAAGTAATCATAGTTTAAATAATATATATAATGTATTTAAAAGTAAAAATATACATAAAAAAATAGGGTAAAGTACAATCACACCCCCTGAGGTTTGACAAAAGGATACTCAGAGAAAACTTATCTGTTTTTCGGATAAAGACACCCTCTGAAGATTCGAAAATGGACAAAGACACCCTTTACATAAAAAATTGACCAAAAAATAGATAAGTTTCCTCTAAATGTCCTTTTGCCAAACCTCAAGGGGTGTGACTGTACTTTACCCAAAATAATATTATAATTCGGGTTCGGGTTGGCTCGAATTGCTACCACTTCAACCCAAGCCCAACCCTAATTAAATTCGGGTTGAGATTTTTCAACCCAAGTACAACCCTAATTGTAAAAATGATTGTCCAAGCTAGTAAATAATTGAGCTGAGCTCGGGTTAGTTCGGGTTACCCAACTCAAGTTGCACCCCTGATTAGAGGGGGTTATTTGCACATTTTTTTAATTTTATGGACTGAAATGCACATTTTCAAAAATGAGGGAGTATTTGTGCACAAAACCTATATTACTGAGTTTTTTTTGCACTTAACCCTAAAATAAAATTATAAAGTTAAAAATAAAAAAGTGTAATTTTTACTTCCCTCTCTTAAATTTGGTCAATAATTTACATACACTCTTCTAAGTTTTATAATTGGGGAAAGTGCAAAAAATACCCCTCAAGTATACTTTTTGTAGCATTCTTACCCCCTATTTGAAAAAGTGTGCAATAAACACCCCCAATCTTTTGAAATTGTGCAAAATTACCCCTCGTGTAATAAACACCCTTAAATTATTGATGTAATACCCATTTTGCCCTTTTAATCTTCCCAAAATACCCCTCATCTCTCTACTCTCTGCCCAAAGTTCCTCCCACCACCGTCGAATCATGAGGGAAGCAGCAGAGTTCTCAGCGTATCTTACGCTGGACTTCTCATCTCCTACCATATGAAACATACAAATCTCCTCTCATGGGTAGGACCCCGACCCACCTCTTTCTTTCTACTCTCTGCCGCGAGTTCACCATCACAGCCCGTTGCTCACCGGCGGTCGATTCAGTCCAGCCCTCCACCGGCCGAGCTCTCCTTGCCGTTCTCCATCTCTTGCTCACTGTCGCCGCCTCCATCACTGCCATCACCTTCCTAGCCGTGCACATCCATCATCGCCATCAATATTAATCATCGCTTCCATCACGCCGCGAGCCGCCGTCTTCATCACGGCTAAGTTCAGTCCAGCTGATTCCACCGCCCCTTGCTCATAACCACCGTGAGATCTCGTTGGCCGCCCACCCATCCCCGGATCCATAGTCGCCAGTGGGTTCTTCTCCATCCACCAAGCTTCTTCTTCATGGCCAGATTCACAGTAGTGAAGATGAGTTTGGAATGGCAGCGGCAACTGTTAGTGTGGTCCAAAGTCCAAACCAGGCGCTTGACACAACGAGCTTCTTCAACAAGAGACCAACAACGACTCTAAGCACTTCAACGACGATGACGCCTCTGATTTCCGCCGCGACACGACAGCGTACACTCTTACTTCCACTACCACCGCCACTATTGTTCAGTCTGCTCCCTATTTTTGCTGTCGAGCACGTCGTAGCAGTGGGCAAAGGATATGCAACGACGAAATCCTATTACAAGCCGGTCTTCACTGCTGTTTCGCTGCTGTTCAGAGCAGCGCATCTTCCAAACTCATTGCCGTTTATGTAAGAAAAAAGGCCTATTGTTTTTCATCGCCGTTCTCATCATGGGTCTAGGCGAATGAATCAGAGTGGTGGTTTGGAATAATAGCGGATTGAATAGCCGAGCATAAAACGATAACAATGAATTGAGTCAAGACGAGACGGCAACAGTGAAAAGAGTAGCGGGACTGAACTTACCGGCGAGTAGCGGGACTGAACTTACTAGCGAGTCGTGGGACTGTATTTATCGGCGAACATGGAGGATTTGTTTTTTCTGGCTAGCATGGACTGTTGACTGCGATGAATGACGATGAAGCGGACGGAACCAGCGATGAAGCACTAAGCCTACCGAAACAGCGGCAGCGAGCAGCAATTGTAATAGTCGTGACTCAAACGACGATGTGAGTTCAACAACGATCAAAGATGAATCGGCGGCAGCAAGGATGAACGAATAACTGAATCGGCAGTGCACTAAATGTCGATGGCACTGAGGACGGTGATGATTGCGGCAACTTGTTCAATTCTTCAATTGAATTCTGTAATTGTGTTTTGGGAAATTGCTAATTTTTTTCTATTCACTTTATTGGAGTTGAAGATGTTTTGGTTTGGTTTTTTTATTTTTTATTTATTTAACTTCTGGTGAGTTGCTTTGGGTACCCTTTTAGTAAATTCACAAAATATTATTATTTTTATATATTTTATAAAATTTATAAATAAGGGCATTTTAGTCCAATATTATCTTAAATGTCTAAGAAGGACCTATTTGCACAAATGTCATAGTTTAGGAGTGTCTTTTGCACGTGAGGGGTGCAATATGCACTGTAAGCATACTTTAGGGGTGTTTTTTGCACTTCACCCTTTATAATTTCACTTACCTTTCTTATAATCTTACTTACTACCTCTTGTCAGTGATTAGAATGTCAATTTTGTCCTTCCAATGCGTGAAATGATACAAAACATTTAATGAGCAAAATGGTAAAATAATATACTACAAGGGATATAAGTAAAATTATAAAATATAGAAGAATGTGTGTAAAATAATGACAAACCTTAGAGAAAGTAAGTAAAATTTATCTAAAAATAAAATTGCAACAAAACACGAAATAATATTAAATTGGAGTAGCAATAATGTAAATGTATTGAATCGATTGCGTAGTAACACCATGTAATATATTTTAGGGTAGCTGGGTAGGGTGCCAAAAAAAAAAAAAAAAAAAACCCTTTGATCTATTAGCTGATTGCACAAAACTCCCTTACATTAAGAACGACCTCTGAACTATGAAAAAAAAGCAATTAAGGACAAAACGTTAAGTTGCCGTCAACGAAAAATGACATTTACATTTTTGCCCTCAAAATGATGTAGTTTTGTTATGTTTTAAGTTTCACATACTGACGTGGCCTTGTAGTCCCTCACAACCAATAGTAAATGGACAACACAACTTTCTTAACACGAATTAGTATTGTTTACCCAAATTCATTTTTGCTAAATCACTAAAACATCTTCTAATTTTCTTCTACTCGTCTCTTTCCAACCATCATCCATGGCCGCTACCAACCCTCTATCTCTTATAAAGGTTCTTCTCCCCCCAAACCACCTCCATCGTTCATGGCCGTCCCTTTCTCCCATCTACCTCCCTCTCTCTTTTTTTCTCTCCCTAATCCGCCTCAAAGTCCAGATAGAAATTGAAGAAGACTTTTTTCTCTTCCTGGTCCGCCTCCAACTTCGGTAACGATATAAATTGAAGAAGACAATCAGTGAACAAGACGTAGATGTGAAAAAACTTTTCAAAAAGAGTCCCAAATCATTCAACACAAAGTGAACAATAACGATGAAAAAGAGAACGAAGATGACGCTGACGAATAGATCCAACCAATTTCTCTGATCTTCAACTATGATTCGCATCTAGGTTACGCGAGAAGTGAAAATTCTACTCCTCCTGCAACCATTACTCTTCTCTATCTATATTCATTTATTTATTATTATTTTTTTTGGTGCTAAATTTGATGGTATCTTTCATGAAATTAGAGCAGAGAAATTAGGGGTTTGCTTGGTTTGTAATTCTGAAAATAGTTCTCAGAAACTCAGAAAATAGCTTTAAGAGAACTATAAAAAAAATGTTCTCTGGGCCTTTTTATATTAGAAAATGGTTTTCAGAAAATTGATGGTGCATTTAGTAACGTTTTCGTTTTCTGTTTTTACAGTTTTAAGAAAGTAGAAACATGATTTTGCTTTCTTAAATGAAAATAGAAAGCAAAAATGATATTTATTAACACTTGTTACCATAGATTTGATAACATAAAACAGTAACAATGTTTAGTAATACATATTTGCTACAAAATGTACATAATATTCTTCAAATTTTATATTTTATTTTTTAGTTTTTTCATTTGTATTTTATTTTTTCATGGCAAGAATTTTAGGGGTTAGTGGTTAGAGGGGAGGGGGAGGGTGGATGACTTAAACACAGACTCTAGGACATCGGAGCAACCCAACTACTCAGGCATGTTCTATTAGTATTAAAAAGCTATAAATCTACAAAATTCAATTTTAAATTACAAATCTTAATAATATCTAATACATCATAAGTACAAAATTAGACATACTAAGACAAATACACTCCCACCAATTATGTATATAAATACATGTATATGCATGATGTATACATTTATTATGTGCTATATAATATATTTAGCATATGATAATTTATTATGAATAAAAAATATTAAATAATATATCTTATATGTAATAAAATATATAATATGTTATAATATTGTAAATTAATTATAATTTAATTTTTACATATAATATAATATAGATATGATTTAGAATAATATAAAAATTATACCGTGTAAATTAATTATAATTTAATATTTACATATAATATAATATAGACGTGATTTATAATAGTATAAAAATTATACTGCATAATAATTTAATAACATTATATTCTATATCAAATACTATTTTGTCACAAAAAATAATTTACATTATTATTTAATATATTATATATTAAAATATATTTTTATCAAATAAAAAATAATGAACACTATTTAATATATTCTATATTAAAAATATATATTTTTATTAACATTTAATATGCAGCTTAGTATATAAAAAAATAATATGAATTTTATTTGAAATAAATAGTACCTGTGTAGTAACAATAGTGAAAATGTTTCTACACTACAGTGCCGAAAATATAAGAAATATCTTTTTTATATTTTCTCTTTTCTTCACAAAAATTAAAAACGTTTTTTGTTATAAAAAAATAAAAAAACATATTATTGAACGCGATTTTTGTTTTCGTTTTTCCTTTTTAGGGGTTGACAACATAAAACAAAAAAAAAACGTTTCTCATTACTAAACACAACCTGAACTAAGCAGAGTTTTTTTTGTACAAAATAGAAAATTGTTTCCATAGTTGCAAACCAAACAAGCCCTAGGTTTTTTTTATTTTTTCTATCTTAGACAAGGAGTAGAGATATTAGGTTTTTCATTTTTTCTATCTTAGACAAAATTATCAGATTTAATTCTTGATTTTTTCTATGGAAATTAGGTTTTTTTTTTTGGATGGTGGAAGAAGAATTGCAAATACAGGATTGTGAGGGTTTGCCAGACCGGATGAAGATGGGTGGAAGGATACAATTAAAAATGAGTTAACCCATTAGATATGGGTATGCTCGATTGTCATAAGGATAATATTGTCTTTTAAAAAATATTGGTCACTCACATTACCGAAACAATAACGAATTGGGGGTATTTTGCAAAAAAATAAAATAGTTCAAAATAGTAGTTCAGGAGGTTTTTTGGGAGAGAGAAAAAAGTTCACGTGGTTTATTGCACTCTTCCCTATATTTAATGTATATATATTATAAAATGCATGATTTGCGGTTGCGGTGTAACGAACTCAAGCAAATATCGGCTGGTTTATGAATATGTGTAATGGCATCGGACCCTTGTAAGTCGCTTATCGATCTATACGGTGAACTATAATATAATGTATCGTATTATATAAGTCTATACGGCGAACTGTAATATAATGTATCGTATTATATAAGTTTTACGTTTGCGATTTAACGTATTGTGCCAGTGATGATGAGTAAGAGAAAGACTTTGTTGTAATTTTAATACCTTGCTATTTGTATCATCAATCAATTGTATCATGTTACATAAATAAAATTATTTTATTTTAGTAGATCTTATCACTACATGACAATATTAAATAAGCTGATGATATACTGTCATCACTACTGTCCACTTAATTTAGTTTTTCTCCATAAATAAGATTCAGGTTCCAATGCTTATACTGCCCCTCCCGTGGGTTATTGATCATGTAGTATTTTCTATCAATAATAAATAATAAGAAAAATAGTAACTATTTAGTAATTTGGTACATAAAATCAATATGCGTTTTAAGATTGACAATAAAAAACTCATAAATATTTATATATGAAAATTTAAAACAAATTTTTTACGTCAAATATATATATTTTCCACTGTCTATAGATTATTCATCATGCACTTGAAAAATGATCGCAACAACCAAATTTCATGCAGGCAGTAGGAAGGATAGAGAGACGAGCCAGTTATTTATCCTCGGACCAGCCAGTTGTTTTTAAAAGATTTTGTTTTTACATTTGCTCTTCAAGTAAAAGACTAAGCTAACATCTAATGGCACCTAAGTATTTATAGGCAACTCTTACTTCCTCAGTTTTT
This sequence comes from Cornus florida, assembly GCF_030987335.1. Lineage (NCBI taxonomy): Eukaryota > Viridiplantae > Streptophyta > Magnoliopsida > Cornales > Cornaceae > Cornus > Cornus florida. The sequence goes on from NW_026775578.1 coordinate 21,981,854, forward strand.
CTTAGGTTATTCTAGAGTTACAATTTCTAATATTTTCTCTTATTTAGATATTTGTATAGATATTTTTTACATGTCGGTTGCCTAGAATAATTTTGTCTAAATTTATTGATTTGTCAAGTTTTCCTTCTTCTAAATAATATATATATACATATATATATTATTTTAAGTGGTGTTTCGCTAGACGGCTAGACGGAAGCTATAGCTAGTACAAGTATGTGTTAACTTGTGTAAATATGTGAAGTGAGTGATAAACTAGGGAAAAAAGAAAAAGAAAAAAAGTGAGTGATAGAAAATAATAAGAGGGAATATGATAAGTTTGCGATCTGATGTGCAAGTAATTTGAGTAGGAACTGTTTGTAGACTTCAATTGTAATTTGTATCAAGTTGCCTCTAAATATAGATATATAGTTTTTATATTTATATATGTATACGGGATATATTTATATATATCTATATATATATATATATATATATATATATATATTAATTATGTATTGTTGAGGAAGAAACCCACATTAAAATGAATTTTTAATTTTAAGGTGTGTTGGATCACTTTAAAGTATTATTTGTTCTAATTCAATCTGACTTTATTATTAGGATCCATACATAAACCCCTCCATGATATAACTAAATAATCTGAGTATGTTGTTAGCAAAGAAATGTGTATAGTTTGTCACTGAAAGAATTTTAGTACACAAAATCTCGAATGAGGATTGAGCACTTACTAATTTGAATCTGAAAGTCACCATTAGACAGACATGATTATTAACAATAAATGTGACTATTCTTATATCAACAGTAATACAGTATATAAAATAAAAATATCAAATTTGGGCCAGAGTCTCACGTTCATAGGGAAGTCATTCGGTTGATATATTTAGAATGTTAATCAATAGACTACTAACAATTGGTGGAGAAATTATTAGATAATTTTGGTCTTTTTGACATTTAGTAGACTAATTCAATGAGAACCCTTCGATCATAAAATTTTATTATTTATTAATATAATTTTGTGGGATCATTTTCTCAATCCGACGATTTGTATTTAACTGATTCATCAAGTGTTACCATCAAATAATTTTTCACAATTAGTGACTTTTATATAATAATTGCAGGTGCGGGGCTAGTTCAACGATAGACCGTTTATTGTTTGGGGTATTTGGTCTGTATTCGAAACCCATTAGTATTATTTCTCCTCCCCTTTAACATATAACTTTCTAAACCCACTAACCATTGCCAGAATAATAAAAAAAAATTATATAATAATCTCCAATTGCATAGTTTAACTTTAACCTTATACAATTTCCCATCCATTGTATTACAATATATTAATTAAACACACATGGATAGAGTCATAAAACCATGGGCTGAGATTAAAAAAATAATAATAATCATAATGTCACGCTCAAAATTTTAAAATCTAAACTTCCAAAATAAGCCCAACATGTAACAAATGCTTATAATATAATCATGTCGGATTAAGTACGGATTAATAGTTTAAACACAACCAAAGATTCTTTAATTTATTTTTTTTATTTTTTCTTGGTAGAAGCTTCCTCCAACAAACATATCTAGTGGGAAAAAATCAAATTAAACATTTCAACTTGAAGAAAACTTTTCCCATCTCTATCCTCTCTTTCCCATCCCATTGGTCCTATAAATGATTCATTTCCTCAGCTAAGTAGTATGATATTTCCAAGTTGAGCATGTTGGCCCTATGAGTCAACCAGGCCGGTTCAGATATTTTTAATTGGTATTTGTTCAGGTAGAATTTTAAAATATAATTTTTGCTACCAAAATAGTATTATTTTTATTTTTTAATTTGTTGAATTATGCATGAATAGATGTTCCTTGTACTACATACAATGCACATTGAGGTAGGAACATTTGATAAATTTAACCCTCACTTATACTTAGTTTTTTTACATGATATATAATCAGAATATAAAAGAATTAAGTTGGAATATAGTTGTCTTTTAATGGGAACGTTTTTATCTATGCAAACATTTTGTTTTACGCGGGAAATTGCAACTTGTGCTCAACAGTTCCAATAGATAACTTGAAAGTTCATCTTCACAACCTGCTTAGCTCAAGTTGACAATTCTAGAAATTACAAATGGTACCTTCCAAATAAGGTATCAACATTGTTTTTGTTGAGGCATGACAAGCAACAAAGTTTTCCTTGAATCATTGTTAATTTTCTATTCAACTTGTATCTAGTACCATGACTTTATTGCCCTGTGTCTGTAAATGCAAAAAATAAATGATATGAGACGGTGATTTTGAACAACAATAATTTATGATGGGTATCATTAGAAATTGTGGGGACATATATGAAATTTTTATAAAAAATAAGGATATTTTAAAGATTTTTACAAAATATATAGAAAATTTTGTAAATAAAAAACACTTCAGTGGGGGCGGCTGCCCCCGCCCTTCGTGCTTCATGGGTCCGTGCCAGTTTGAGTGTATGAGACTTCGGTCATTGTAGGGTTTGAGGAGGGTTAGATGTATGTAACTTTACATTCGCATGGAAAAATTGTCTCCATTTTTGAATCCGTGTCATTGAGGTCATAATGAAGCAATTTTACTCTTGATGCAGCGTATAAAAGTATCGAATTGGCGTCTTCGAATTGAGACTGAAATTCAAGAAAATTTAGTTCAAAATTTTTCCAAACATAGTTTGAATATACATATTTTTTTAAATTTTCAACAAAATCTAACTTATTGAAAAATGAAAAAAAAAAAAAATTAGAATAGTGGGAGATTAGTAACCAATTATATATTAAGTTTTAGGAAAGGGCGGATGGAGGCTGCTAGTCAAGGGTTTGATTTCATGGAGACCTCCAAGTTGATAGGTCTTCTTTGTATGAACATAATGTGAATGCTAGGTTCCAACATGTTAAAAAAGAAAAAGGGTACCAAGTTGTTGATGGAAATCAAGGGAGTGTGGAGCAATAGAGAAATGGTTAAAGGTCAAAAAAGAAGAGTTTATGGGTTTGGAATCGCGTAAAAGATGTACTGCAAAATAGTAAATTAATTTAAATAAATGATGGTTAAAGGTTGTTTTTTCCCTGGATGGTGAGAGAATTAAAGTTGATGATGGTAGGGTAACCAAGTACAAGATTAGTTGATGGTGAAGTTACTAAACTACCCTTACTTTTTTAGTATACAACTTCTTATAATAAATGTCTGTCCAAAATAAGTACTACCTCGTCCAATTTTAAATAATTACAGTTCCGAATATGTCATTTAAAATAAAAATAATACTTAGGTCTTTACTAGTGATGATCTACACCATTCTCACTAGTGATATGGATCAATAATAAATTATCATTTTGTAATTTTGTAAGTGAATATTTACCCATTATATTTAATTTAATAATTAAAAATAATATATATATTTATTATTAGTTTATATCACTAACTAACGAGAGATGGTGTACATTCTCACTAGCACAAATTTAAAATAAAATAGGATAAAGAGAACAATTAAGATAGTGGCAGGCCAATACCTTGGTTGGAAATTTGCCACGATAGTAAAGGCTAATTTACCAGTTAGTTGGTCGGGTGGACCTTAGAAGTGATTTGACCTTATGTCCTTGGTAATGATTTTGAAACTTTATCTTTAAAATTTTTAAATGCAAGTTCCTTTCAAATTTTTCATTATTTTAAATAAAATACTAAAATTTATCATTGCCAAGTTTATAGTTTTTTACAATTTTTATCAAACGTTACTCTATGTCTAAATCTTATTAAATAAACGAAGTAGGTATAGTTTTTAGAAATTTAAATAAACCCCCTTTTATAATGTGGAATATACATTGATCTAACTTTGCGGCTTCACTTCTTTTAATTATAGATTACCAAACATAAAATCCTACACTTATAAACACACATACACACATACGTGTGGTTGTACATCACAAAATTTTAATTAATACTAAAAATCAGGGGTAAACTATTCAATTTCACTTCATCAACATATATCTTTGGCTTTTATCTTATATAAATGGGATTTATCTTTTTATTTTATTTTATTATCATTTATATATAAATGGAGCTGGTTAAACATTTTTTTTCTATAATTTTTTATTAAAAGCTATTTTCTCTATTATATTATATTTATTAAACCAAGTGTTATATATTTTTAAGTATAATATTTCCTCTTTGTATTAGTGTCAATTTATTATGTTGTCAAATTAAAACTGCATGCACTTTTATTCTAAATATTTGAGGCCTTTAGTCTATAAGGGAGATGCAACACGGAGTATATATTTTTTTTTTTTGGCTTTTGAATGATATATAAATTTTTTTTTGCGAGTGAATAAAATTTTTTTTGGTAAGTTAATCGTAAATGATTTATTGCATACGAAAATAATTTTGTTGTATTAATTAAGTTAAATAAAAAAGATTTAATTGGGAGAAACTAAATCATATTAAAATAATCATAATAATATCACAATCAGTGAAAAATAAAAATTATTTTATTTTAAAATCTTTGTGGATAAGATATGTCAAGATTATTGTGATATACTCCACCTAATTACACCGATAAATTTTCATCACTTAATCATTGCCGAAAAAATATCTAAATTCCACCCCCACCTTAACATTTTATCCTATAATTTCTCTATTACAGTCACGCTAGTAAATATTCTCTTATTATTCAAATAGTTTCTCTCACTCTTACAATTGGTTGGTTACAAATGATCGATAGACTATTATCTGTTTATAAACATTGTTTCTATAATAATATTGTATACTTTCTATACATATTTACAAACTCATTCTAAAATCTTTCAACTCTCTCCCTCATTTTACAATCTTTTACGTAATTTTGAAACACTCCGAAACTCATTTTTTAATGCCATACACGCATCATGTTGAGTCTACCTCAATACTCTCGTGATAAACAATAGTATCATAATGTTTTTTTAGTGTTTCAAAATATATGTTAAAGTGAGATTGAATAATTTGAATTTTTAAAAATTTTCAACATGATAATATACATTAAAATAAATATTCACGGCTGAAAATGAATTATTAAATTGAAACAGAAGCAGAAGTAAAGAGAATTAGTCCGACCAGGCGTCGCCTCCCACTTGAGCGCAATACAGATTCAAATGGCATTGAAAGTCATTCCATACGTAACGTTAATGTAGACTGTAGAGTGGCAATTAGCGTAATAAAACAGAAACAAAGGGGCATCTGTTTTCATGTCTGCGTCCAAACAAGTTGCAAGTTGACGACCCACTTGCAACTAGTCCGGCGTAAGCCGTGTGATAAGATTAGCTCCAGTCCACTCTACAAACTTTTCTTCGAAGAAACAGCAAAACTAATACAAGTTGTCAAAGAAAATCTCTCCCATAGTCCCACCGTCTCTCTATAATATATATATATATATATATATAGATATATATCGGTTCTGATTCTTTGAACGGTTATGATTACTCACACAGGTGAATTCAATTAGTGTGAATGATCATAGTCGTTGGATGCAGTATAACTGAATCCTCTCTCACACACGCATATATTTATATATATGTGTAACATCTTTATCACTAACGCCTATCGTTAGCCGTCTTTCCAAGAAGAGTGACAAGAGAGAGAGACACGAAAGAAATGCCTTCCTCTCTTCAACTCCACAGAATCAAGACAGCCAACTCCGCCACCGCCACCGCCACCGCCACCACCACAGCTGCCATAGACTGTTACAAACAGTGTCAAACCACATGGCGCGTCCCTCTCTCCATTACTGTACCTGACAACATCTCACGCGACCACACCCACGCCGTCGGACCCAACCAGTGCTGCTCCGCGGTGGTACGGACCATCTCCGCCCCAATATCGGCCGTGTGGTCCGTCGTCCGCCGTTTCGACAACCCCCAGGCCTACAAGCACTTCCTCAAGAGCTGCGACGTCATCGTTGGCAACGGCAACGTCGGCACTCTCAGGGAAGTCCGCGTGGTGTCCGGACTTCCGGCGGCTTCGAGCACCGAACTTCTCGAAATCCTCGACGACGAGAGGCATGTTATGAGCTTCAAGATCGTCGGCGGCGATCACCGGCTCAACAATTACCGGTCTGTGACCACTCTACACTCGTCGCCGAGTGGTAATGGGACAGTTGTGGTTGAATCATATGTAGTTGATGTACCGGTGGGCAACACGAAGGAAGAGACGATGGTGTTCGTTGACACAATTGTCCGGTGCAACTTGCAGTCATTGGCTCAAATCGCCAAGAATTTGGCAAAAATTAACCCTAAATCATCGTGAATTATGTGGGTAATTTTTTCATAGCTCTGATTTTTTTTTTTTTGGTGATGTCCCATTGTGGGTCAGATCGTTTATGGTTGATGATTGACACCCAGAAGTGGAAAATGGAAATCCACAGCTACATATATATAGCTTCCATGAACTCTCTGAGATTGCAGTTGTTGATGGTGATATCGCTATGTACTTATGGTTTTTTTATATATATACATATGACTGATTTTGTTCTATTAATGTTGCTTTTTCATGGTATATTATTCTGTATTCTCCCAAGTTCTAGTTATGTATTTATGAACAATAATATGTTGTGTGTGTGTATATATATATATATATATATATATGAGATATTTCATATTCGGGATATACTGGTCTGCATGAGGCACTTGTTCTTCCACAAATGTATATATAGCATATTATTCATATATATATAAACCCTTGCATTAATCTAAAGTATTTAACTAATTTGTTTCTCGGTTTATTGTATTTAAGATATGGATTTTAATATTATTAATGACGTGATGATAATGATACACACGTGTTGGATGTGTATATAAACATCCATCCATATTTTACAATTGAATTAGCAAATTATGATAAATTTGCCAAGTGAATTTTATTTTTATTTTTTATTGGTACAATTGAATTATTAAATTAAACTTGTGCTCAAATTACTCACTTGTTTTTTTTTTTTTTTTTTTGATACATAAGCTCAAATTACTCACTTGAGTATAGCACGACAGTATATATAGGCGTGAGTTAACTTGATTAATATATTTACATCTGAGTGATACGTAAATACGTGTGAATGATATGAACACGCAAACAGAAATAACCTAATTCGCTGACCATACCAGCCGGCCTAATGGGCTAAGATGTGATTGTTGTTTTAATAACACATTTATCAATTTGTAGCTAGATAAATTAGCTGTAGGTAACTAAGTTTTCTTGTTAGCCCATAGGTTATAGCTTATAAACTTCATTAATGTAAAAACAGTGTCGGTTGGCAACTTTTGACCATAAAGATTCGCATTCTACATTGCACTAAAAACATGTTAGTATGCTACAAAATTCCCACTTGATCAAGGTTATTAAGTTTGTATTGGTAATATAATTTCTTCGTGACAGATAATTTGTAAAATAAAACACTTCTATATATTGACAAGCGTGATTAGTTCACGTTACACTTTTTTTTTTTTTTTCTTCATAAATAAATATATGTTTTGGGATGCAAGTGGGGTTCATTTACGTTACACTTTTCTTCTTTATTCTAATTACTTTTTTGTTATTCTACCAATTAAAATATTAATTGTTTCACGTTTCTAACTGCAAGCAAGAGAAATATCTAAACACCCCATATCTTTTTAGAAGGAATATTTGAACTTTTCACTCGATTTATATTTTAAAAAAAACATGTAAAAAATATATAGAAATATTTTATATTAGGGCATGCATGAAAAATTCAAAAGCTACTTTAAAATAATAGTCGTGATGGAGGAATCAACACAGCTACCCCAACTTGGTTATATTATAAATCAATTTGCAGTACGAACAAAAGCAAGTTGTTATTTTTTTTTTCTTTTCTCTCTCCTCTTCTCTTTCTATATTTTTATATTGTGATTGGAAGAGGATGATGAACTTGCAAGTTGATTTTGCAACTGTACAAGGAGGCTTTTAATGACCAAGATCAGCGAGAAAAAAAATATGTATATAATTAATATCGCAGTCCAATTGCTTAACAGGGCAATTTTATAGAGTCCAATTTTAATTAATATTATAAGCGTTAGTCTAAAGGTACGATCCCTTGATAGTCGAATATTCGAGTCCAAACAATATTCAGTGTATATTTATTTGAACTTCCAAAAAAACAGTTGACGTTATTAGTACTTCAATAATTTTTGTTTTTTTCGGAAGGTTCAATATTTTTTCAATTAAAGAGGAGTGCTCGTCACCAATAGAATATACTTCAGATGGATGGAATATTGTAATATTGTGCCTTACATGAATCTTTTATGCATAAAGCCATCCTTTTGGTTATCATTATTTAAAATGACGGCTGATAGTGAAACTTAGAAAGTGGAGTCGCAAAAAAAAAAAAAAAACTCAGTATATTCTTAATTAGGATGTAAGTTGGGTTGATCCAATTCAGTCCAGTCACAATTCGAATCGAGTTAGATTGGGCCAACTCGAATTGTATTTAACATGAGTTATGGTCATAATTCAACCTGAATATTTTTGGACGAATTGGATCGGATTGACGGGTTGAGTTTTTTTTTAAAAATTTATATATATATATATATATATATTATATATATATTTGATTACATTATTATTATTAACAACAAATTATATATTTTATTTAAGGCAAATCATTTTAGCCTCCCCAATCGCCTCTCTCTAAGGGTATGTTTGGTACGGTGGATTTGAAGGGGGAGGATAAGATTAGTTATGAGGGAAAGGAAAGGAAAGGGAAAGGAAGGATTATTTTAACCCTCCATTGTGTTTGGTTAGTCAATGAAGGAAAAGAAAGGAAAGGATAATAATTATATTTGGGAGAAGAAAGGAAATGAAAGGATAATAATAAATTTACTATTATACCCTTATTATATATATATATATATATATATAGTATACTTGCAAAAAAAAAAAAAAAAGCAAATCATTTCAGCTCCCCATTCTCACCTCCATCCCCATTATATATATATATATATATATATATATATATATATATATATATAATAAAAGGAAAGAAACAAGAAAAGGAAAGAAAAATTTCTTTCTTGAACAAGGGCGATCCAGATCTGGCTGTAGCACCTTCGTTCTTGAAGGTTCCGATCCAGGGCAAATCATTTCAGCCTTCCCAATCTTGGCCTCCATCTCTATTATCGTTCTCAACTCTCTCTCTCTTTCTCTCTCTACAAGATTCAGAAGTTCAGAACCCAAACCCATATATTTCAGTTTATCTTTCTGTCTGCAAGAATCAAAAATTCAAAACCCGTATCAGTATATCAGATTGTTCAGAAAATCAAAACCCATATCTTTCAAGTTTCCATCGTCGCTGTTCCAGTTCGGGTTCGCCATCGCCGCTGTTCCAGTTCGGGTTCGCCGTTGCCCGCCGTCTCTCCATTCTTTCTGCAACTGCTATCTTGTATGTATATTGATTTGAGGGTAAAATTGGCATCATCAACCATTACCTTCCCTTTCCTTCCATTTCCTCCCATTTTTGGGAGGTTAAACAAATCACTGTGGAAGGCTATGCATAACCCTCCAAACCCTTCCCTTTCCTTCCCTTCCCTTCCACCCATTTTACCCAAACACAATTTTTTAGTTACCCTCCATCACCTTCCCTTCCCTTTCCTCCCATTTCTACTCTACCAAACTGAGCCTAAAGGCAAACCATGGATCCAAGGTCTCTTAGCTGCTTCTTCCTTACCTCCCTAAGATTCATAGAAGGGTCTTCCGTAGGTGTCAATCTGAGGCTGCCTTGACTATTGCCATTGAAAGGATATTTCAGATAAGTTCTATAGTTTTTTTGTCGCCTCTTTACCCTTGCTGCCCCCCCTCTCTCTCTCTCTGCAACAACTGCAAACTACAAAATCTACAAGAATCAAAACTTCAAAACCCATATATTTCAGTTTCATCTATCTGTCTGCAACAATCAAAAGTTCAAAACCCATATCGGCATATCATTTCAGATTGTTCAAAAAATCAAAACCCAGATCTTTCAGTTTCCCTCACCCTGTTCTAGATCGGGTTCGCCGTTCGCAAGCTTCAACCGCTTTCTCTCAACTCTCAAGCTTCCCCCCCCCCTCTCTCTCTCTGCAACTGCTAACTTGAATGTATGGGGACGGCAGTAGAGAGAGGGGAGGAGAGAGAACAAAAAAAAAAAAAAAAAATTATTTTTATTTTTGGGTTTTGGGTTGGGTTCGGGTTGAATCCGAGTCCAACCCGAATATGTCTGGGTTTTGACAAAATTCAACCCGAACATGAACCCGATTTGTAAACTTAAAGTCCAAATTTTAAATTTTTGGATTGGGCTTGGGTTGGGCTGGGTTAGCCCGCCCAAATTGCAGCCCTGTTCTTAATTATGTTGGCTGCTTCAATGTTCCTTAATTGTGTCAGTCGAGCTATATGATGGAAACTTTACCTTCACTGCATGCACTATAATATTCTTTTCTATGAATGATCGACTTAGTTCATTGCGACTATCTGTGTTCTCTCAAATTACACTTCAAACCTTAAACACTCTTATATATTGAATTACATTCATACCCCATAAAAAAAACGGATGGATTAAACGGTTAGAATTTTTTTTTTCTTTTATTTTGAGGTAAAAATTGCGGCCGACACTGAAATAAAATTCGGGCCACAATATATATCACAAGCACGGTAAGGAACATGGCTCTATAATTTTTTTACTCTTTGAGTGATTGTCGCAAGAAGTTGTAAAAAGTATCCTCTTTGAAATCATTCTACATGAATTTGTAAATTTTTTTTTAGTATACATGTAAGAAAAGCAACTGCTTGTATTTTCTCTCTCCTTCAAATCTAGTTTTCTCAAAAGTTAATGTCCATGAAAGACTGAACTCCTCCGTAGGACGGATCTAGAAATTCATATAAGGAAAAAATTATATAGAGAGGTTTTTTCATAATTTCAGTGAGGGCAATTGCATAATTTTATGTGTATAAATGCAAAAAAGTATAAATTCAGGAGTCAAAAATGCAATAATAAAAAATTTCAGTGGGGGCGGATGCTCCCACCGAGCCCTTCACAGATCCGTGCTTGCTCCTATGTATTCACTGTGTAGACAATTCGAGTTCAAACATGTCAAATTGTGTTGTAATGAAATGAAACCGTTATCCTCTTCTAAAAAAAATCTTGTAAATAAATAAAAAAACTTTCTATCTCCTCTCCACCATCGTTATCCTCTCCTAAAAAAAATCTTGTAAATAAATAAAAAATTTAAGTGTAAGAGCAACTTGATCATTTTATGAATTTTTTTTACAAGTTTTAATGGAGAGGGGTGGAGGAGGTTGTTGAGCATATACCCAAATATCAAGAAAGTCAAAATAATAAATCTTAAACACTCTACTGGTATGAAATTTGTTCAAACTTCAAGGTATGTGTAATTTACTCTAATATATTTATGTAACACGTGACAACAAAAAATACTTATGGGTTTAGGTTGGTTTGTCCAAAAGGCCCATACCTTCAATCCCAAGCCAACATGATCTTAAATTTCGGATATGAATATGATTCCAAGTTTTAAATTAAAACTTAAGTCCAAATTTGTCCACTTGTTCGAACTTGTTAACAACACTTTACATATTTTATAAGGTGAAGTACAAAAAAAAAAACCCTTGGCAGTTTAAAAAGTGTGCTAACAAGATTCTTCACGTTCAAATTTCACTCCTTTAGTATGTAAAGTGAACAAAAAAGTGCTTCTAAAAATCAAAAAGTGGCATGTGCGGGTCATGTGACCAAAACAGCCTCTCTAACACCAATTTTACCCTTTATTTGTTTCAAAATTGCCCCTCCCTCAATTCTCTCTCTCTCTCTCTCTCTATATGTATATGTATATATATTAAGTTTTCTCTCTAATTCTCTCACTAACCCCTTACATTATTCCAGCAGCTCTGTTTCTCTGTTCCCAATCTGCTTGAGAATTTGTAGTGAAGCTAACCGAAACTTTTTTTTTAATGAAACAACAAATTTTGATCATTATATATATCGTTAATTTTTTATTTATTTTTGATAAAATAACAAAATTTTATCACAAAGTTTTATGTATACACACACACACACATTTCATTAATGATCTAAAACTATCTATTTTGATGAATTATGAAATAAATTCAAGTTAGAAGTAGTGAAAATTCCATAAATTTGATTCCATCATGTGTCTTCTCAAAGAAACAATTTTGGAAATGTTTGAAATTTCAAAATTGCAGAATAAATAAACTAACAAATTGTTAGTATAAAATAAAATAAAACAAAAATTAAAAACTCAAGCATGAAAGATTATTACATCATTTTGACTTCCAGAAAGAGAATTTTAGACGCGGCTCAAACAAGAGGCTGAGGACCAATTTTCCAGTTGCTACGCCATCCCGAATTCTTGTAAGAACATACTCAAGTTACAAGATTTTAGCAAGTCTTTTTCTTTTACAAAATAATCAATTAAAATAGAAGGGTTTTTTTTTTATTTATAAAAAACACACACACACCAAAGATAAGAACAGAGAAAACCAGTAGAGATCCCACTATAATAAAAACTAAAATTGAATATTAATGGATCAATTTAAATTCAGATTATAGAGGAAACAAAATTAGATAATTTACATAAAAAAAGAAATTACAAATTCGCTACTATTACCTAATTATGAAAGGTGATATGAGCACATTGTCAATGACATCTCGAAAAAAAAAAAAAAAAAAAAAATTCTTTTGAAGTTCAAATGTCTATTATTAATTTATTACCCTTTCACATTTTCCATCCAAATACATTAATTTTACAAATGTATAATGTATGTTTTATGCTTCGGTCATGGTATATCATGTAAGAGGTCGCACCGTAAATACTTATGGGTTTAGGATCAATTCGTCAGGTTGAAAAATGACTGAATATAAAAAGTAAGTAATAATATCTTGTTTTTCATATAAGAGAAGGGTAAAATTATCTAAATATAAAATTCGGTTAATAAGTCTATGGAAAAGATAACGTTCGGAGTGTCGTTGAGTAAATATGCCAAATATCAAAATAAATCAAAGTAATGTCGTTGAGTAAATATGATAAATATCAAAATAAATCAAAGTAATAAATATTGAACGGTCTTTTTCATCCTCCAAGAGAGCCTTTCCCTTCTCACTCACGGTATGATCGGGTTATTGTTGAAGGAGACGGCCTCACTCACACTCCCTCCAACACCATTGCTTACAAAATTGGAAATTAGGTCTCGCGTTGTCGCATGGGCCACCTCGAGTAGGCTTGTATCAGCCCTTAAGCATTCCAAAGCCTCCTACTTTATAATATATGTATGTCATTGCATTTCTTCTCCTAAAAACAAAAGGTTCATAGTTGGACTTGGATCCATCACAATTAATCTACTTATTAGGCCCAGTCCTTTCGTATATGAGCATAACACATAAATAAAATATTTTGCTAGTTATAGAATAAAAAATTATTGTTGAGTCCAACTTTTTCCGCCAAGAAGTTTTATCAATCTTCTACTCCAACAACTATTGCCTTTGATAAATGTTTTAAATTTTACAAAATTGATATAATTTGTTGGTCTTTAAATGAAAAAATAAAAAGACTCATGGATAACTTTTGTGAATTTATATCATGGAACTAGGGTAACCATTAAAAAAAAAAACTTAGGCATGCTTGGTTTGTTAAGAACGACAGAAAATTGAAAAAAAAAAAAGAGAATTGTCTTTTATAGTTTTCTAAAAATAGTAAATTACAAACCAAATAAGCTTTTAATTTTTTCAATACTACAGAGTAGTCAATAATATTTATTTTTTAAATAGAAAATAATATTTATTTTGATATATTTTCTTATGTTAATTCAATTTATTATAAAAATTGGAAGGCAACAAACCAAACGAAAAGTTCAACAATTGATGCGCTAACGAACCATGATAGCATCCCTCATTCATTTTGATTAGCTACTATATCTCTTTAACTTCCACACTATCCATATATGTAAATCTCCAATTTGTGCTGATAGACAAAAATGAGAAGGCAGAAACATATTTTAATAAACATGTTACTAGTTAACGTCATCTTCACTGTCTCCCTAGTGCTACAGTGGTTTGTGACTTTCTACACTCTTGGAGGTGGTTACTCCTACTAACCCTTTATATAGTAATTATAGTACTCCCTAATTTACGATAGAATCGACGACTAAAGTCTACCTTCTAAATCATTTTTACAAAATATTCTAGATATTTGCATACTTTATGTTGCTCTCCAATTTTTATAAAATTTCTACACTTTTCCAATTTCTATAAAATTTCTACACTCTACCAATATCTACAAATTTTAACTTTTCCAATTTCTATAAAATTCCATACAAGCGTGAGAGATTCTAAAACTCTAACATATTTAAGTTGGAAGAATAAATTTTATTACCAAACATCTTGGTATAAGGTCAATCCAGTCAAAAACATGTTTAGTTTTAATTGCGAGATTTTTTTATGTCTAAAAAATTTTAAATTTATCGAAACGTTAGCTTCTAAATCAACGACCTAATATACATGATTTACGTGTAAAGAGAAATTTAAAGAAAAGAAAAGAAATATATTATGTGACAGGGTGAGTTCGGTAGTACAATTGGTAGAGACACTCCTGGAGTCATTTAGGAGTCCAGGTTATCCCATCATCTCCTCTTGCCAATGAAACACCCCAAACTTGTCCCAAGTGTACATTTCAATGTACACACAACAGAATGGAAAATGAAACTGAAAAGTTATAAATGAACATTCATAAGTTTCCCCGAATATATATATATCCCAAAACATAAGCCCTTAAAGTCCATTAATTACAGGCCTTTAAGACAAGTACTACTGCTATTACATGATCAAACTATACAAGACTCCACATAGATATAACATATACAGTGATACAAAAGAAAAGTCATATGTGATAGTTCAAATCCATCTAAGCTTGCGGAGGGATGTCTTCAACGACCTCTTTTCCATGACCTGAAAAAAATATAATACTGATGGAGTGAGCGCAATGGCTCAGTAGAAGTTGCCTAAAACGCACTCTTTAATACTTCCACGAATCCACACAAAGAATAGCTATAAGTAAAATGGATCATGTTTGCCGGGAGATACAATCATTCTTCAATGCAATTCTATGAATGAAATGATATGCAATGCGAATGAAATATCAATGCCACTTCCCAGTTCCACAATTCCATCCAACGCCTCAATCGTTAAACCGTTAATGTAACCCGGCCTGAGGTAACTCCCCGGCGCCACGAGAAGAGGATTGGTCACTGTCCCTGACCTAAGGTAACCCCTTAGCGTCATTTGGGGCTTAGTAACAAGCTTTCTACGTCCCCTCTAGGTCCCATTAACGACACGGACACAAGGTAACTCCTTGCTGTTCGGTTTTCGCAAACAATCTTTCAAAACATTTTCCCAAAACAAAAAAAAAATCAGATTTCTTTCTTTCAAAACAAAATTTCCTCCTTCCAAAATTCAGCTTTTGCCCCATTTGATACCCAATGTAATGCATGAATAACACATGCCTTTCAATGTCGTAATATTGCAGCATTTCTACATAAAAACTCAGTTTAACAAAATAGGTTTCTAGCAAAAAAAATTATCAAGGTAGCTTTCATGTAATAAACTCACTCACATTGTCATCAACTCCACATAATTTACAAGGCAAAGTGAACATAGTAAACATATAGCAATTCAAAAACATTCATACACTTGCATAAATATACTATTAAACATGTAAAATTTCAGTTTTGAGCACATAATACACCATCATTATACAAGCTCAAATTTCAGATTTCTAATTACATAAAACAGTCCCAAAATTTGAGGTACACTAGGCAAGAAATTTTCAGTTTTTGTAGTAAGTACATTACAACAATTATGAGTACTGCTTTTCAGTTTTAATTTTTCAATTTCAACCCATAAGATATGTCAAACATTAGAGAAACAAAAATTCAATTTATAGTACATATTACACTCCATGACAAGAGCTAGAAATTTCAGTTTGTAAATCATACTTAACGTGCTTGAAAGGAGGTTCAATTTAGAGGAGATTAATTCACTCGAAACAAAGGTTGTGAGAGTTAGAACAACTCCTACCTCAAGTCAAGCTAATACCCACAAAATAGCCTCCAATTGATCAACTAGAACCACCAATGGAAAGGAGAAAGAAAGAGGAAGCACCAACCAACAACCCACTTCCAAGGTAATTTTAAAATTCAGCTATGAAGGAATGGTGTGGATTTTTTTTACATCAATGGAAAATCCTCTCTCCAAGGAACATTTTATGTTCTTATGGCAGCCCTAAAATCTTTCTAGAAAGTTATCAAAATTAAGCTCCAAACACAAGCTCTAATGGAGGAAAGAAGAAGAGAAGAAAGAAGAAAGAAGAGAGAAGAAGAAATTGAATGCTGCCATCGAGTGTATAGGTGTCCTTTGCATGAGAAAGAACTGCCAAGTGTGGTGCATGTGTGAAGTATAGAAGTGGTCAAATGTGTGACCCTGCAATTGGACTTAAATGCCTTCCCAAACCATCCTAAATCACCTCTATGCCATTGCAATGCCAAAAGACTATCCTATCCCCACATCATTATATATATTACAGCAACAAGACAATACAATAAAAGAAATAAATAAATAAATAACAAAATTAGGAAACATCACAGCCAAGTAAATAATAATAATAATAATAAATTTATGGACATTAAAAATCAATAATATCCTGATTTTCATACAAGGTAATGACAAAATTGTCATTTTATAAAATACAGACTACAAGTCTGTTGGAAAGACAACACGAGAGGTGTGTTGAGCACACATGTCAAATCTCATGATAGATTAAAGCTATAAATATTGAACAATCTATCAATACATAATTTATCCAAACTTTAAGAGAAATCCGTGTTAATTTATCATAAAAGTTAATAGTTAACTCCAAACTTGTCCGATTGTTGTGTTGGTCTACCATCCCTGAGGGTAATTGTCAAAATGGGTAACTCAAAATCAATACATTTTTTTTTATACATAATTTATTTCAAGGCAGACAGCAAGGACCAATAAATCACAAAAATCAGGATAAACTTATAGAATATCTAGCCTCCTTATCTGCTAAAAGGAGAATGTCCCATAGAACATGCACCAAAATGAATATATCATAGAACATGCACCAGAATTGAATCTTCATGAATATGGCTTCTGAAGAGTTTGTCTTTGGTATGAGTAACCTCGTTGTCATGTCTACTCACATAACTAAGATCAGAAGTGGCAAATTTTTGAAGCCTCCATCAAATATCAAATATCGTGTTTTGAATGGGAACAGGGCCGAACCAGAGTTTCACACAGCCTTGCAAACCAGCAAAGGGTCGTCTCAAGTCAACACATTGCATTTCCAAAGCCTCCCACTTTATTTTATATCATGTGTATGTCATTTCTTCGCCTAAAAACAAAAGGTTCATAGTTGGACCAATCACAATTAGTATATGAAGTACGACACGACACGGATGCTATACAATAAATTTTTTAAAAAATAAGACACTGACATGATAGGGATATGCCTATAAAATTATATATATATATATATATATATATATATATATATATATATATATTCAAAATCTACAATGCCATAAATCTAACCTCCCAAAAAAAAAAAAAAAAATACTGCAATAAAAGAACTACTTCAATTAATTAAGAACAAAGTAAAGTTATCAACTTTACAATTTACATTTTACACACATCCACAAATATAATTGTTTTTATTTCTCTCTGTTTTTCTTGCTACGGTCTAAAAGTTTATTTAATTCCAGTAGTGAGATAAATGAATCAAATAAAAAAATAAACATAATGGAATCATAAAATTTAATAAAAGTTGAAATTTAGAATCTAACACAAAAGAGTTAAAAGAGTTAAACTTCTAAAATTACATTAAGTACCCCAATTTTTATTAAAAAAATTACAAAATATACCCTGCCATGTTCGGTATGTGTCTTCCACGTATCTCAGCTGTGTCCCCCGCGTGTCCAAGCCGTGTCCAATAAAAAATAATTTTTGAACATTTCACAGAAGTGTCAGACACGTGTGTTCGTGTCGGACCTATGTCCAACAATGGTATGGGGCCCCTAGGAGGGGTGTTCGTGCTTCATAGCAATTAATACTTATTAGGCCAAGTCCTTTTGTATATGAGTTAGGGGTGGCAAATTAAAACACGACCCGCCAACACAACTCGAACACGACACGAGATAAACGGATTTGAGTTGACCTTAAAAGGATTTGGGTCATAAACAAGTTGACATAATTAATCCGTTTACTTAATCGTGTCAAGTTAGGGTGAAGGGGTTCAACCCATATAACCCGTTTAAGATCCGTTGAACTCAACATATTATAGTCATAAATATGACCTATGAAATATGTTACCTGTTTAAATCCAATTATTATGGACAGTTAACTCATTTCAACATAAACCTCGACCACTTTTCTTCTTATTTTGAATACTTAGGTTAAATGTGATAATTTTTTTTAGTATTTATTATTTGATTAAATATTAAATATTAAATGTTTTGTTTTGATAAATAAATCATTAAACAAGTTAATACATTAACCCGTTTAATAAACAGATCAAGTTAGTGTTGAGAGTTCTTAACACTATTATTAAATGAGTCGGATTTGGGTTTACCTGTTTAGTATAATACTCTTACATGGACACGACACGATTATGACCCAAAAACACGAGTTGCCACCCCTAATATGAGCAACCGAAGTTAAGCAGGAGTGAGAGCGAATTTGAGAGCCAGAGCGCCAAAGTGACAAAATCTAAGTCATATAAAGTGAGGACAGGAATGAAAGCATGCGCAGAACGTGAAGCATGAGCACATCTGAAGTGTGCAGACGACACTCATTGAGAAAAATAATTGTATAACTTAGTGAGCAACAATTATATTTTTCTATTCCCATAATAAATAAAAATAGTGTTGTAAATTCTAACATTTAGAAATAAAATATTTCTGGAATTTGGATATAAATTCCTCCAAACATCTTGATACCTATTGTATGGGCATCTCTCTAGTTGACACATGACATTTTTGCTAATGGAATTTATTAAAAAAAAAAAAAAAAATTAAAATATTGATAAGTTCTACTTTTCCGTCGACCAGTTCTGTCAATCTTCCACACCACCAACTCTTGCCTTTGATAAATGTTTTAAATTTTAAAAAAATTGATATAAAATGTTCTATCATTTTTTAAAATTAAGACCTATAGATAATAGTTTTTTTTTTTTTTTTTTTTAATTTATATCATGGCACTGGAGTAACCATAAAAAACGCTCGTATTTTTTTGCTTGTACTCCATAGTTCCAAAAAGAATCAACGCTAAATTCTTGTCATATTTCTTTGCAACAATTAATTAGTATACACACAGATCCTCTATGTTCTTCCAATCCTTTTCTGGTTTTCTCCTTCTCAAAATGGGCATTGCTCAAACTTTTTAACCAAATGCCATGTGAAGAACTATTTATCACACAATTACAAGATCGAGTTTGGCTAGCTCCATCACTATGGATAGAAAAGCTTGGCAAATAGAAGCTCATTCCAAGTATCTTGAAGCCCAGGCAGACACCAATGCACGCAATCGGCATAGCTAACCGGATTAGCTAGCTGGTCGGGGGTCAGGGGGCTCCATTGCTTCTTGTAGATCGACGTGTGCGCGTCCTTTCGGTAACCCGAGAGCTGTGTGATGTTGAGGAATGTAATGGGCACTTTTGATTTACTAAATGCTTCACCAATCACTTGCATTATGCTCCTTCTTGAATCTGATCCCCAGTACTTTGGATCTTCAATCGGTGTTGTTTGATTGTAACAATTGCCATTTGAATCGTCTCCCCAATCTATGCTCCTGCCAAACACACACAATGTGTATATTCAATCAATGATCCTCCATGACAAACCTCAAAAATTGACTGTCCTCACTGGTGTTTGCACCATCTCCCTCCCAAATTTCTTTCATTGCTTCCTAAAAGGTATTTGGTTTAGTTTTTAAAAAATAGTTCCGAATAAATCGGAAAATAAAACATTGTTTCCCATTATGTGAAACAATCTTTATTATTATTATTTTTAATCTTAGTTTTCAGGAAATAGATTTGAAAACTTGTCAACCAAACATATTTGTACAATTTTTTGAATTTTAGTTATCAAAAAATAAAAAATTATTCTTGAAAAGCTGAACTAAACAAGCTACACCTTCTAGTTAATTTAGAGTCATCACACATATTCCCAATTCGGACGGCGGTGACGGAGGGGGACGTGGGTCCCACTATCAAGAACATATTTATAGTATTTTTTATTTTTAGTTATCAAAAAATAAAAATAAAAGCTTTTCTCCAAAAGCTTAACCAAACAAGCTACATCTTTCCCCAAACAAGTTACACCTTTCCCCTCGTCGACATCCTCCGAATCCAAAAGATGCATCTTTTACCGTCCATTTGAGTAGCGAGAGTTAAGAAAAAAACTAATTTATGTCTCTGCACCAATGCATGATGAAGACAATAATAATAGAGGCAGTAGTTGTACTCACTTTTGATGAGAAGGTGACATGCTGGTGAAGAAAACCCTAGTCTTCTTAGGATCCATATTCTTCCTCACCCATCTCAACATACTTCTCATTCCCATACGATAAGCATCCTCTGTCGACACCTCCACAGTGTTCATCACTTCATCGTCGAAAGACCCTTGCCTGTATAAAGATAAGTAAGAGTGATTAGTGCTGGTCCAATTTCACACACCGACAAATACCCGACTCAAGTTCCTCACTCTCTTTTGAGGGAGGAGACTGGAGAAGTTATACTAACTCGACTACTAGTCCAGTTTCACACACCGACAAATGCCCACTATGAGACTCGAGCTCCTCACTCTCTTTTGAGGGAGGAGACCAGAGATTATACGAGCTCAACTAATAGTCCAGTGGTAGGACTAGTCGTTTTCCCCGAGAAAAAAGGAAAGAAAAAAAAATGAATTGAAATTGATGGCATGGTAATTAAAGATAAAGAAGTTTACAAGATTTTAAACTTGAGGCCAGTCATCCACCAGAGATAGGTATTGAACACCAAAATGTCAGCTCCTTTCCAATGTTTTCCATGCTTATTGATTGAACCTTTCTTAACCATTCTATCAGAAATCCTATGAACGATAGCATCATCTGAATTTGACTCAAGAAGGAATGGTGCCCAGTAGAACTCAATCGTTGCATTGTAATCCTAATTAAAAACAAAAAAACAAAAAACATATGATCACACAAAATTGGTTAAAGACTAATACTTTATTAAAACAGTGTCATGTCATACATTTGTGTGTGTGTGTGATATATACCTTGGCTGTGAAAATAGTTAGTGAACCGTTAGTTTCCATGGATTTGGCGTTTTCGGGAATGAGTGAATGGAGAAGGCAGACCATGGAAACGTACTGACCCCGGTTGAGGGAGTCGCCGACAAACAGCATCCTCTTCCCTCGAAGTGTTTCCAGCATTAATGTTGCATTGAAACTGCATAAGTTTTGACAAGAACAGTGTTACTTATATGTTATCATATGCTATGTTCATTGAAGATAAATTCATTAATCATTAAAATCTTTCCCACTCCTCTCTGGCATAAAATTAACTCGTGCTATGTTTGGTTACATGCAAATGTGGAATTGGTACTTTAGAATTGAAATTTTTGTAATATCAGTTCATTTTCAAGGTACCAATTCCATTCCATACAACCTAAGATAGCATCCATTCAATTCATCAAAGAGTAATGTCAACGGTCATCCTAGTCTTTTCGGATAATATACCATTGTTTAAGACATGCTTTCTCTCTGAACATACACACACATATTGACAAACTAATCTCAATAGTCATCCTAGTCTTTTAGATGTCATATTTTATAGAGTAATGTTATTATAAAAAAGATCTCTATTAATTGGAACATGTTTTTGGAATTGTCAAAAGTGAAATTATTTTTTTAATAAATCTCTCAATTTAATTGTCAATAAAAAGAACTCATGACATCCTCTTGCTGCTTGTAAGTTATAACGGTAAAGAGCAGAGGACGGACCAGTTGATGGTGTTCCATTGTTGGGTTGCTTTGGAATAATCAATGAATCTTAAAATTGGTCAACTTTCCAGGTGTTCTTGTATTGTATAACAATGAAAATATGTTTTGGTCAACTCTTATTGGTGCCTTTCCTTTATGAGGGTATGCCCTATGTAACTTTTGTACATATTTTCTTTTCATTTATACAACCACAATTAATAATAAAAAAAAAAAAAAGGTCATGAGGAAGAAATGTAGTCTTCCAAAGTGTTTTATTTATTTATTTAATTTTGTAGATCTATGATAGTTCAGTGGGTGAACTCTGGAGTGTTAAATTTCAACTATTGCATTTACTAATTTAACTTCTAATCCTTCTTGTTTTGTTAAAAAAAAAAATTAAAAAAAAATGAGGAAGAAAATTGGCCTTAATAATGTGAATTAGGCTTAAAAAGGGGCCGATAAGGTTAGAAATTAGAATCACCAAAAATAAACATAATGCCCTAAAGAATATTAAAAGGTCGGGCAAACCTAAGTTAGGGACCCACTTTCTCGAGCCAGTTGTTATGGTAGGGTTTAGTTGAACTAACCAAACCCTAACCTCCAATTTCACAATAAATTAATTAGTCCACTAGCAGGCCCCCAACACGTCATTTGGTTAAGAAATATATTTTTTTCAGTCGAAATCTTCAACAGAAGATTTTGGCCCAATTATTTACTCTTAGTTTTATTGTATTTGGCTAAAAAAAATTGTTGGTATTTTTCTAATAGCGCTTGAACTATAAGAAGAAGGGTGCACGGCATTTTGATTATGGAGAGAGTCAAATATACGTCAATATACATTTTAGTTTCCGTTACTGATATTAATTGGCTTATTAGGAACAAAAATAAATTACAAAAGTTAATTTTGAAAAGAATCAATAAATGCCAAAATTTAGTTAAATTTATCCAGTATTTAGTTCACTTTTTTTTTTTAACACCCTTAAAATAATAATACTGAGTAATATATAATGAAGGTCAAAACAATTAATAATAGTGAGTTATGAACTATTTATTTTCATTCTCAAAATATTGAAAAATAAAAACGAACCTCGGAAGAGAACAACCATGAGGCTGCCATCTCCAGTATTGATACTCCTTATCAGGTCGACCGTGTTCTTGACAAGTCAACTGTGGCTGTATATACGGACACTCCGACTCGTCATAAAGCGGCCGAGTCAACTCATCCCGAACCCACCTGCCGCTGAACACGTCGCAATCCTTCTCGGTCTTTCCAACGGCGAACGCCAACTTTTCTCTTTTCTTCTCTAACACAACACAATTACATACAAAACCCAACACAGTGAGTCACCAACTTTGAACCAACAAAACAATGACTTTTAAAAAAATCGAAGAGTGTTGGTGGAGCGAGTGGACTCACCTGTACCGTATCTTGAGATGGGTCGGGTTGGATACGTGGAGCTGAAGACGCAGCTGAAGTCTTCGCTGTAGAGGATGGTGACGAAAAGGATGAATGCAACTAAGGTGAAGAGGTAGTGAGAGAAACGTACTTTTCTGAGGAGAGAGAAAGTGGAGGAGGAAGAAGAAGAAGAGAAAGGTGGCTTCATCTGTTTGAAGGCTCTTTTTTGGCTTAATTTCTTGTGTTTTAGAAGTTTATGCGAGTGTTGCGACATATGTTCTGTGTGGTACAATAAATAAGATCAATATAGGTTCGGACGAGAAGTCAAAATATATAAACATATTGCTGGTACTCATTAGTTTTTTTTTATTGAGAAAGTGGCTCTCGAATCCATAATACAACTTTGGTAAATTTAAAATTTCATTTTATATTTATTTATTTATTATCATTATTATTATTATTATTTAAGATAAGAATGTTAGATTATAAGTTAGAGATGTGAAAGTTTGAAACTGGATTATCAAAGACAATTGAGGACAACCTAATTGCTCCACTAGTTAGAATTCGACAATTTTCAATGTTAAGTATTTATTTTTATATAAAAAACCTTATTTTATATAAAATTTATTGGTTTAAGAGGTTTTCTAACAAACATTCCGAATCCCATTTAATGTTTTACGTTTTTTATGGTGGTTTAGCAAATAACGCTGGATTATATCATTAATAAAAAGTGAATATCGATTGCATTTGATCCCAAAAAAAGAAAAAGAAAAGAAAAGACAGAGGACAATAAAGATAATCTATGTTAATCAAATCAATTACCTTATTTTATTGAATATTAGTTACTGATTTGAATTAGTGAAGAACACCTTATTTTCCCTTTTTATTTTATTTTATTTTATTTTGATATGATGTATAATCCTAGTACCATTTTTACTAAGCCATAGAACATATACTCACATGAGATTTGCATACATCAATTATAAGAAAAAGATTTTTAGAGTTTATTCAACAAAAAATTATTTTCGGATAATTTAAAAACATTGTTCTTCAAAATTAGGTAATTTTTTTATATCAAGTTGACTTAATCATACCTAAAATTTGATGTCTTTCTCATTTTCCACTGTAATAGTATTTTCGATGGCAACAGTACACCTCATTCTCCACACAGATTGTCCCACAATTGGGACCCACGTGTCTGTCCAAACCTTGCTGACCTTCCATTGTACCACTAAACAAGTATCGGATGGTACATAATGAAGTTTCATAGTCAACGTTAATGGTTGTTAGAGTTGACAGTGATCTGTCATCTCATCGGAAGATCACAACTTGTCTGTCATACTCCAAAATGACAGACAAGTGTCATTATATTTTTTAGCTATGTATCTACTTTTTAAAAAAGGGCGGGCGTGATGAAGTTGCTGTAGTGGGAAATGCATTATGCATGATGATGAGAGTCAAGCTATAATTTTGGCTTGGATTCTAAGCTAAGGGTGGTTGTGAATGATAACACATCATTTTCACCACTTTTATATGTATAAAAAAGTGAATTAAATATTATTATTAATTTAATTTATAGAGGTTTTAGGTAGATGGTAATTGAGCTTATGATTAATTTCATTTATTAGGGTTTTAGGTAGAAGGTAATTGAGCTTTTGTGGGTTACATTTCAACTTCATTTTGGTTGGCAATGGCATATGCTTCTACTCTATTCATTACCCAAAAAAATGGTGCAGCTAAGAGTCAGCTGACGTAACATTGTTTCTTTTTCCATTTTTTTTTTCTTGGGGTAGGTACACATACCAACTTTTAATAGATGGATCAACTAAACGGATTGATTTTATTTTCTTCCTATAGTATATGATTAATAGTTACTTTTGTATCGTTAACTCTTTTTAGTATAAGATATCAGCTTACCGTATTTTTATACATTAACATTGGATGGTCTCGGCAAAAATTGTTTCAACGTGATTTAAAGATCACAATTTCTAATCAGAATAAAATATAGTCTCATTAAAATTGTTCTACTGTGACTTAAAGATCAAATGTTCTAAGTCAGAATACATGTGCAGGCCGCTCGCATCTAATTGGCAGTAGCCTACCTAGCCCTTGTGTTTTTAATTGTATGGTCTTAGAATACTCTAACATTCACATAAAATGCATCGAGATCATTGTTTGCTGCATAAATATCAAATTAAAATTTTGTATCCATCGGATCTGAGTCTTCCACACACCTTGATTTATTCAAAATTCTTGAATGTATCAAAAAGAAATTGATCTTTTAATATCACGTGTTAATTTTGTATCCATCACATGATTCACATCTGAGTCATGTAGAGACCTTGATTAATTCAAAATTCTTGAATGTATCGTAAGAATTTAATCTTTGGTGTCACTGCCTATAACTTTCACCAACTAAGCTACATTGCATTCCATGATTTGCGAGTGATTGTGGATATACTACATCTAGAATTGACCTTGTTGCCACGCAATCAAAGAACGCATAGTTTGAACAGTTTGATGACCCTAAACCCTATTATAAAACGTGAATCAATCCAATGATGTAATGTATATAAAATTCAAAATGGTATGATTTGTCCTTGTTCTTTTCCACACACAACACACACACACGTATATATTTTTTCCAAGGAAAATGAACTCTCATATGTAGGTCAAGATCATATATATTTCAATGTTATCCATCGTAGTCCAAGCAAAGAAACCTGAAACTACATAGTCTAGCATTTCTGAAGTTGGGTTTTAAGGAAGTACAAAAATGTCTAATGAATGATTGAATGGTTGTCAGAGCCGTAAAAAGAATTTGTCAGCAGCTGACATTTTAGCAGAGATTACAACAATCAATTAATTACCATTGCCAGGGGAAGAAGTTCCCACTGAATGGTGGTGTATGTCAACAAAACAGTGGCAAAGAATACAAAACTCTTACTGAAGCAGCAGCTTTGATTAATTGAAGACGAATGTCCACAAAATTAGATAAAATCGCACTCGCTCGGATAACGCTCACAAGACCTGGGATAATTGAACATTAATTGGACAGAGGATGTTTGCTTAGAAGTTCACAGGAGAGTAGGA
This sequence comes from Cornus florida, assembly GCF_030987335.1. Taxonomy (NCBI): domain Eukaryota; kingdom Viridiplantae; phylum Streptophyta; class Magnoliopsida; order Cornales; family Cornaceae; genus Cornus; species Cornus florida. The sequence goes on from NW_026775578.1 coordinate 22,008,414, forward strand.
GCTTCGATAACCTTGAGAAGGTCCTCTAAATTTCCGCACTAAAGACATAAATGAACTCTGCAAAAGGATAAAAAAATAATAATAAAACCATAAACAAGACGCCCAAATACGGCCACCAACCAATATAGGCCAAGGGTGCAACCTATTACTTCAATACACACACACACACACACACACATACATATAAATAAAAGAAAGCACCACAGGAGGCACAACTCATATATTATAAATATAACCCTATACAAGCAAAACATTAATATCTCCCGAAAACTCTAAAAATTGCATTTGAGTAAGCGCACGAGTCAAAATCAAAACTGAGAAATACCTACCCCTTAACTCAAAAAACCTAAAAACCTCAGTATCTTATGCTTCACTCTCCAAATGGACATCTCTACTCCATTAAAAGAACACTGATTCCTCTCCTGCTAAATACTCACCAAAGATGGGGGTACATTTTTCTCTGAACTCTGCTAAACTGGGCATAGCCCAGCACATTCCAAGGCAGGCATGAAGAAAGACCCCTAAATCAGTAGCCACCAGAAATGCATCAGAGTGACTTATGACTCCCCATCCCCCTGCACACCAATTGACTATGATCCCCCCTCCTTTTTCATTCCTTCTTTTCTCCTCCTATAATAAAATGGACCTCAAATTTAATACTTTTCCTTGAGGCCTCCTACTCCATGGCATCATCCTCCCCTACATGCTTGGAATAAAACAATCTGAAGAACAAAATAGTAGTCTCTATCTCCCAATCCTGAAGCACCCTGACGAAGCGCTTATGTATCGGACCATCACTCCCTCTGAAACCTGAACGAATCAGCAACAAGAGGCTCCTTCTTTACAGCTCTTAAAAAAGACTTGAGAACATCTATTTTTAAAGTGCCTCTTATCATGCCAGAAACAGGTTCGGACCCCATTCTTCGCCAAAAATCGCACTGTGGTTTGAAATTTTCCACATCTTCAATATACTTTTTAACACCTTCACCATATGAGAAATCCAAACTCCCTCTGTTATAATCCCCACTTCATTACATCCTCTCAACCACCACCAAACCCCCCCCCCCCCCCCTTCTTCCTCCTCTCTCCTCCCTTTCCTCTTGTGTACCTCTAGTACCACATCCAACAAACCCTGACTGAAAAAGTTGTAGTTCGTAAAATCCATTTTTCCATCCTTCACTAAAAACACAGTGAAGGATTCATCTTTCAAGTTCACCATTCTACCTTCGTTAGGGATAGGCGCACAAAACGAAGCTTCAATCACCACTCAAATTCTCCCGTGACAGGAAAGCAGTGCATCATGGTAAGCACATCACATCTCACCAGCACGAAACAAAGCTGCAACAAGCCATCACCATACCATCTATACTAACCTCATTATAATTGCTCAGTACTACCACATCCTCTGCTGAAACGATCTCTGTAGTCACACACTATCCCCATCTAGCAGTAGGTCTTCACTGCGAGTCTGCGGAGGACCTCAATACAATTTCTTCTATAAAAAAAAAAACACACACACACACACAAAAAGAACAAACAAACAACAATACCAATCTTAATGTCTTCCTTTCCGCACAACTCCAGTCCATCTAACCTTTCCTTTCCTCACATGTCACCACTCCAGCAGCAGTAAAACCCCAATCCCTTCTTTGACATTCAATTCCTTGATATCTCCAAGCACTTCCAATTTCTTCCACTCCAAGTTACCAAAAAACTTATTCTACTTTTTCTAGTCTTACTAACAACTTCAGCTTTAGGCTAAACTGGAGTGATGTATCCCATAATATAAGCAAAAATGACACAAACAACAAAGAAGTACCCAAACATAAAAGAACAAACACACATTTAAATATTATACTTCTGGTAATTTATTTCATGTCATAAAACTAAAGAAGGAAATAGAAAGGTATTGAGAACTAAACATTGACGGAATACCTGAGCTCTTTGTGGCAAGCTGGCCCAAAAATCCAAGTTTGGAACAGCCTGAAAAAATATGGAAAAACATATTACAAAAAGATTTAAATTGAACACCAGGGAAGCCCAGATAATGCTAGCCTAGATGCTTGGGTGGTTGCTCACTATAGATTTGGTACGCATGCTTCTGCATGGAGTGATCATGTATAGCATAGGTAGTCATAAACTTCCATTCCAAATGTAAATATATAAATCTATGTATTTTTTTTTTTTTTGATAAGTAAATATATAAATAATGTATATAAAACATCAAGCCTGTAATTAAGTATGAAATTGTGAAATCTAAGGTTATTAGTATCTACAAAATAAAGAAATTGACGAGACTCATAATAGAATAAGCAAACCATTCTAGAATCCACAAGAGCCCTAGAGACTATCTCGATTGATCAGACCAAAATAAAGAGTGTAAATAATATAGCAAGAACCAGAACACTAAGATCAGCAGAATGAAATGACATGACCGACACATAAATGCACAGAGAAACAGAGAGTCAGTACCGTTCTCAAATAAAATATTGGCAGAAAATTTATTTCCATTTCCTATTTCTCCGTTTAGCCTCCTCTTATACAATATTTGATATAATTTCTAAAATGATCCAAGTAAGATGTAGCTTATGACCCTATACAAATTGGGTTGGCGTGAATATGTCATGTATTCCAGATTTAAATGTCATAAAATACATCAATAGTTTTTTGTTTGACGAGAATCAAATTCGACTAGATACTAGACATAAGCAAGCGGGGAATAAGAATGGGTAAATGCTGGGAAAAAAAATCTAGGAAGGATTCTTCATTTTACCAGTCTTCGACACAAGAAAAGGGACCGAATTGCAGCCCACCCTTTGGAGGTACACACATCTGAAGATGCCTAAATTTCTTCCAGTTAATGAATAAACTAAAAATATTCTAACCGTAAACCTCTAAATTTAATAAACAAACACAACAGAGTAGAAATTTAGTGTCATCAAAATGGCTGTTCATACCAGGTGCTGAGACTGCTAGAATGCTAATTCATTGGTCTGAAGATTTCAGAAATTCTATTTTACCCACAAGTAGATCATGACTTCATTAGCATACAATTTTCCATTCAATATAACTAAAGTAATTCTCTTCTAAGGTTTCTCTTTCTGTGCCCATCTATTTTGGACACATCATCAAGCCAACCACACTTGAGCTCATTCACCCATTGCTCTATATATGGTTTTGTTTCACATTATTTAGCTTATTAATGTAGCTTTTTCTGACTTATCAAAAAAAAAAAATTAATGTAGCTTTTTCTGAGTCAATTCTACTTCACTTGCATAAAACTTTCCCATCAATATAGCTGAAGTAAATCTCTTCTAACATTTCCCTTTCTATGCCCATCTATTTTGGAAACATCATCAAGCCAAACACATTTGAGCTCGTTCATCCATAGCTCTACCCATGGTTACCTTGTTTCATATTATTTAGCTTATTGATGTAGCTTGTACCAAGTCCATTCTATAGTACTACTGACAATGTAATGATATGGTGAAAAAACATAAACAACATTCCATCCGGACGTCAAGAATAGCAGGCTGGGGAAGAGAGAGACCATTAGCTACTAATAGTAAATCAAGGATGTACTCATATCAGTCTCATAGGAAAGTAGCCTACTAGGAATAGTGCATTGGGTCATTCCGTATAGTTGTTGTATTAGTGTCATTGTAGGCCCCGTTCATTAGCATCATGCCTCGCAGTTTTACTCATCGTGCCACTCCACAAGGGAAGGAGTACGGGATACATTTTCCTACCATCTCCCTTCGAGGGTAAAGAGAAACATATTTGCACAGATAAAATGGAAATATACAAAAGCAAGGGTCACCTAAGTCCATATGGAAAGAATAAAATGAGAATCAAAATTGAGATAGTAAGCATACATCTATACAACGAACTCCAAGGAAAAAGAAACCAAGGATGTATTCATATCAGTCTAATAGGAAAGTAGCCTAATAGGAATAGTACATTGGGTCATTCCGTATAGCAGTTGTATTAGTGTCATTGTAGGCCCCGTCCATTAGCATCATGCCTCGCAGTTTTACTCATCGTGCCATTCCATAAGGGAAGGAGTACGGGATACATTTTTCTACTATCTCCTTTCGAGGGGAAAGAGAAACATATTTGCACAGAGTAAGTTGAAATATACAAAAGCAACATGAGTCCATATGGAAAGAATAAAATTAGAATAAAAATTGAGATAGAAAGCATACATCTATACCACGAACTCCAAGGAAGAAGAAACGATAAACTGCACCAAACAGTAGATACCCTATAAAGAGGCATAAGATTCTGAAAAGCAAAGGAACCAGTGAGTAGAGATGACTCCTCATGGAGCCTAGCAGTAAAGCAACTAAATTCAATTGTAAAATGTGCAATGTGCCAGAGCTATAATTAAACCCCTTACAGGATTATGAAGGTACCAAACCAGCCCCATCCTTTTCCATGAATCGAAACAATATTGGCACAACCAGAAGGATGCCTTAGCAGCGTAACCTGTCAGAGAAAACACGGTAGGAACTTAAAACACCATAAAACGTGCAAATGAATATCATTTATCAACTTTTGAGTTTGACAAAAGTTTACCAGACGTGAAATAGTGTTTGGTAATTTATAGTTTTTGTTATGTTAAGATAGTTAATGTCAAGCCATATATTTGTCATTATTGAAAAGAATAGAGTTTATTATTATTTTTAATTGTGACTGCCCTTCCCCCGTCCCATTGGAATACAACAAGTGAAGACCAAATCATAATATGGTTGTCCCTCTTATCTCAATGTCAAAATTTTGTCCATGCACAAGTAACATCATTGAAAACTACGAATAGTCTGTGTTTCTACTTCCAAGTTTGTCTAGCATGTAAACCGGAGCGACACAGTTCAAGTGATTTCTATTCTGACATACTGAGTAGCAAGTGGGGCATCCAAGCCAAAGGTACATTTGAAACCAAACATTAAAAAAGAAGAATCCAAGTAGAACAATATCAGAAATTGATAGGTTTGCCGAAGAGATTACTAATTAGCTCCAGGACCAGTGCCAATATATCTACATTAAAAAATAAAAATTCATCATTTTTATATACACTAGTGATGGATGGATATTAGTGAATATTATATAACAGCTCTCTCTTGACGCTCCCCCCCCCTCCCCCCTCCCATCCCCCTACCCCCTTTCTCTCTCTACTTTTTCTTATCCCTATCTAGTTCTCTCTCTTTTCCATGAATATTGAGACCGGTTATCACGCACCAGTATTTGACGAAATTCTCCTAAAAATCAAGATGCATCAATAAGTATCAAAAGACTAAATGAGATTTCTAGATATTCAAAGCACTTACATAATCACAAGTTCCAACTTTCTCCAATGCCTGAGGTTCCTAGGAAACAGGAAAAAGAGGTAATCATGGTCATAAACCAATCCAGTGTAATAAAAATACATGGTTATGGTAATATTTAGAAAGAACAGAGGGAAGAAGCTCTCACTTGAACTCCATTTGAATCACAGATAACAGATACAGAGAGTGAACAGTTGCGGTTTGGGCCAATATATGACATCTTAACAATGACACCCATATGGGGATTGTTTTTATCTGCCATATGCATGAACCAAAAAATAATCAAATTATTAAATTAATAATAAATAGCATGCTCATGTGTAATCCAAAAACAATCACAGGTACTAAGTGGCATTTTTTTCTTTCTAGTTGGTACTAAGTGACATTTTGAATCAAAGCATCATGAGCAAAACACACACGCTGTCAATATTGCCACAACCAAGCTATATCATTGATCTACCCTTCATATAATGCTATAAAGCAAAGAAAGGCAGTCCCATCTGGAATAAAAGAGACGGTAACAGAATTTGGAAAAAATAAATACTTACCAATGAGATCAATAATCATGCTTGAGGCGTACCCAAGAGTACTGCAAACAGGATAATCTGCATATACCACAAAAAAACCAATTAGCAGCATGAGATTTACAGGCTCCAACACTAAACTACTGCACTTGCGTTCGTCAGACAGAAAGGCCCTAGACAGGCTCAAGACAGAGGTGCACGCGCTCTAACAAATAAACCATGCAAGTCCTAACTGAATCTCACACCACCCCCTACAAAGAAGGTTTCACCAACAATTGACCGATAATAGGTTCCTGAAGCTTTCCATTTTTGTTACATAAGATGCGAGTTTATTCTGGTGTCACTGTACTGAGGCCTGTTAGGAACCAAACTCGGAACACAAAATTACTCCTTACCAGAATATTATACTGCTTCTCTCTCAAACTTGTGAAGTCTAAAACCTTTGCGCTTTGTTTGGAACCAAAAAAAATTGGAATTTGGAAATTGAATTGGATTGTAATTAAAATAGGATTCTATTTACAGTTTGGAATAAATTGGAATTTATCGAAGGGACTTTGAGAAGAAGAAAAAAACTGTACCATTTTGGATAAGAGACTTAAAAACATGAAAGAGGTAGTTTGTAGAACAGGGCGGTTTGTAGCAGTTGTAGAAGGGTTCTTTTGGTAAATTAAATGGTTAGTTAACAAATCCCTTCAAATTCCTTCATTTTTCCCCGGATTTCCTTACATTACAATATTTCCTATGAAATCCCTTCAAATCCAATTCCTTTTTTAAATCCCATTATTCCAAACAAGACAAATCCCTTTTGAAATCCAATTCCCATAAAATCCTGGGATTCTAAACACAGTGTTACAAGTTCATTCTTACCACTTATTTTTACGTTACTATTCATATTATCCACCAAAACATCAATTACGTCACTATTCATATTAGAAGTTATCTGTTTGCAATTACATAATTTTCGATTCATTATGAATTACTACAAAAACAGATTTTTTTTTTTTTGTTTCATGTAAAAAAATCACCTTGTAAGCCTCTTAGTTAAAGGCAGTGATATGTGATAAATATCATCTGATGCAACACACATTACCAAGTAAAATACTTTTCCATACATCATAATATCATATTGAAGAAACTATCACAAATGTAGTACAATATATAATATTTAATGCATAAAAAAAATAAAGAATGTTTACCTCCTATATTGTTGGCCACAAGTGCACTACAATTCATGCCACAGCGTGATGGACCCCCACAACCCTACAATACAAAACAAGATTTCCAATTCAGCAGGAAATGCAATAAACCTGAGATGGTGAGAGAATATTTAAATCTGTTGATAATATAATCAATAGTGTGTCAGATATATTAAGAATGGACATTTGAACCCATGACCATTTGTATTAAGAAGACTCGTGTGTAAGTGCATGTGAGCTCACTACATTTTCAATTGACTGGAGCAACCATTTCATCTACGATAATCATTTTAAAACTGAATTAATAACAAATATAGTGGCTTTACAATAGCATAGTCAATGTGAATTGAACATCACCTTTGTTAAGAAACTACAATGAGGAAAAATGAAGTTACATATTTATTCAATAAATTATCCAAAATTATAGCTCTAAAATATTATACTAACTATAGAAATATATAGACACACTTACAGCTTTTAAAAATTTGGAACCTATCAGCATACTGCTTTTATGATTATGTCCATTTCTGAAAGCATAATTTAATAATTTATAACTCAAATAAATTAGCTTGCATTATTAAAATGTAAATTTAGTTCAGGTGTTCACTGCCCTTTTCCCCAAATCTTCAACTTTTACAAGCAAACTGAGGAAAAAATTACTCTTGCAGAAATAAATTCAGCTTCACTGTAATTAATGGACAAAAAAAAAAAAAAAATTGTTTACGACATTAAATGATAACATTGTAATCGAGTAAGAAACCTGTGCCTATCATTTCTTACTACATGCTCCCTAAATAATGTAAAGAGAAAATTAAAATAGAACTTGAGAAGTACTTACCCTGCAGTCGACGCATGTGGGCGGATTGTGGTTAAAAATCATCACATCACAAAGCTGCTCCGCACGAAATAAAGAAGAAAAATAATTAAAATGAAGCAACATGTTATCTTAACCAAGATTGAAGGGAAAAGTTCATCAAAAGCTTTCTTCATAAAACATTCAGTTTAGCAAGTTATATGCCTGCTACGGTTCTAAAAAATACACTACAACTTCTTAAAGTGTTTATTCAGCACAGTTCTAATATATTTCATAGCAGGATCTGTCTTTATAAACCTGCAAGCCACTTAGTTTATTGCTTGCAATTCAATAATTGTCAACACCTCTCGCACAAGAACTCTATTGTAGTGCGTATTTTAAGAAAATTGATAGTATAGACCTTTTCTGATAGGCATATAGTTTAGACACTGTCAAATCTTTGTAGATGCAACTAAGCTTATTCTAATAGAGAACTCGCTTGAAAAAGATGGAAATAAAATGTAACCTGATAGAGCCAACCTGAAACCAGAGCAGAGTCTGATTTACCGCCACCTTGTAAAACCTGAATTCGATAAAAATAAAATTAATAACACTACTAATAGTTCATCAAATTAGACCAGACCATGTGGACATCTGTTGACACTGAAGGCTTCACAGCCTTTGGTTTCATGAGATAGGATTGATGTTCCACCATTTCTGTGGAAATAGCATTTTCCTATTTATAACGTAGCCATTCGTCATCATCAACTACACATTAACTTGAATTATAATGCAAATTCCACATATTTTAGGTTACACAGAACTATCAAGCGCCAGTGACTTTTTAACTAACTTAAAGTCAACAGAGAGCATTAAACTGTTCAACTAATTAAATTACCAAAATGTTGGCACTTAATTTTCTCCAAGATTAGTTTATTTAAAGTCCATGTTGATGAAACAAGCACTGTTGTGTGTGTGTGTGTGAAATTTCCAACATCTCAAACTACTAAAACAATAAACAAATTTATTGTCACAAGGGTCTATATACAATTCATTGCAATGACAATATTATCACAAATTAATACCGAAATCAAGAAGCATGTCATATATCTGTGTAAATGTGTGTGTGTGTGTGTGTGTGTGTGTGTAGAGAGAGAGAGAGAAATTTAGAGAGAGAGAGAGAGGGAAGTACCCATCTTCGCTGAGGACGCCGTGGGGGAATTTAGGGATGGGAGATGCCAAGCTGTAGTTGTAGAACGTGTTGCCATCAGTGAGACTGAATTCGCATGTCGCAGACACCGAGTTGAGACCGACTCGGTGTAGAATCGTTAGAGTGAGAAGATGAAGAAGAAGAGGCCATTTCAGTAAATCGGCCCCAATTCTCATTCTTCTTCCAAAAATCTCATAACCAAAAGAATATTTGATTTTGTATTTTAGCAAAGAGATTAAAATGGTGTTTTGTATTGCTAAAAACTGATGAATACTTGGGGAAAACGTTGAGACGGCAACGAATTGAATTTGACGCCAATCAGCCGTGTTTCAGTTCTTGCGTAGAGCCGACACGGAGAAAAGGAAACTTCGGTGATTTCCAGGTTAAATTGCTGAATACGGCGCCGTTTTGATATGCCAATAAATCTATAAAATCCATTTTTTTTTTTTGGTAAATAGCTTCTTATTAATTCTTTTGTTTGCTTTTAATGCAATGAACTACATTGTTTCGGTTATTCTTTTTTAACTATTTTTTCGTGCCCACAACAAAATTAGGAATCATCGATTTTTGCCTTTTCAATATTTACCTATAAGAACATAGTTTTAATATTTTATTTTACAAAAAAGAAAAATGAAAAATTTGTTCATGTCAAACAAAATTGAGTGTTGTTTGGAGCAATATTATGAGTTCATGTTTGCTAAAATTTTTGAGGAAAGAAAAAAAAAATAAAAAATACATTCTCACTGATCAAATGTTTTTATAGCATTGGTAAAATTTGAAGTAAAAAATGTAATAAAAAAAAATTGTATCGCAGACTAAGATAGAAAAAAAGTATATTGTATTAGCGATCATTTAAGATCTTGATTTAGTGATAGGATGGAAAAAATTCCCCCTCTATATTGTATAGCATTTGAGGCGTCCTAATATAATGCTTAAAATCTTACGTCGTAAATTTTTTATATTTATATGTAATTTATTATATTTTTAAAAATAAATAATTAAATTTGATAAACATATATTATGTGGCTCAAAAACCAAGTAAGGTTAAGAGAACTAAAAATAAATTTCTCTTGTAGAATGTTCTATTGTGTCCTTCTAAAGCATGTGTTGTATTGTACGAGTGATTGATTACTCCGGTTAAGTCAATTTTTTAGTTTGATTTTATGTCAACTTAAATCACCTTTCATATGTTATTTTAATTTTTTTAAGGGTTAAAATTATAAAATTCTTATTACTTTTAAATTTTTATTTTAAAACTTTACCATATTTTTTTATACTTTTAAAAAGTGATCATACAATCTCAATACCCATGTCCTAGCTATGAAATAAAAAATTTAATCTTACAAAAACTAAAATTACAAAAAAAAAAAAAAAATTGTAATTTTAAAGAGTATTTTTGTAAGTTTTAAAAATAATATATAGTTTATAATTTAACGTTAAATAATAAGACTAAATTTGTTATTTTATAATTTGATTAATGGATCAAAATATTAAAATAATGTGATCACTTTTTTAAAGTGTAGAAATTTTTAAAACCATTTGTTAATTCAAATAACTTTATTTTGTTAATTAATTTATATATATATATATATATATATATTTTATCATTGACACATTATTCACACACCCACTTTACTCGCTCTAATCTTCACCGCCCACTTTACTCGTTTTGGAGGCAACCCTCACCATCCACTTTGAACAAATCCATCACAGTCCGTTCCAGTCTCGTACCCCATTAGCACGGCGTCAGGTACGGCGGCTTGTGTATTTTGTTTTTGGTCCTGTAACATCGGATTTATAAATTTTGATTTGGTCCGTTAGAGAAAATTTAAGAAAAAAAAGAAGTTAATTGTGGTAGTTGATTTTACCTTGAATTGAATTGTTTAAAGAAAGAGCTAGAAAAATAAGCAATTTTTTATTGGAAATTGAATTGTTGAAAATGAAACTGGGTTACTCATAATTGTATATATATTGAATTTTGTTCTCTCCCCTTTTATTTCATTGACCGCATTGACGAGGTTTTTTTAGTCTGAAATTCTAATCATGCACAATTTCACAAGTTTGTTGGTTATGATATAAATTTTCTCCAGTCATGTACATATATATTTGTATGTGTATATACGTATATTGCTAACACTTGTATGAGAAATTTGGAACTTTATCACATAGTGAGGTGGAGATTCAGTGCCGACACACTCCTCTGGAAGGAGTCTGCAAAAATGTGAGCTGAGCCCTTGACTAAGCTTGCTCTTTCTTTGGGCTTTCTTGGCTGGTGATATTTTCTTTCCTTCTTTTTTTTTTTTTTTTTTTTTTGTACTTTTCTTTTTCTCTTCCAATATGCATTATAATTTTTCGATAATCAGGGTGTCTAGGACTTTGCCAAGACTAATCTACGGGACTCGTGCAAGGCGCCTTTCACACGGATCGGGTAAGGCTCGGACTATGTTCGCAGACGTGACTTAAGGAATTGTTTGCAACTAGGAGGAATTGAGCTTGAGACCTCATACTTCATGAAATGTTACAAGTGTATATTGAGTTTGTTATTGAAGGTCTCAGCTTGAAATAGAATGTGTTTCCTAGTTTCACCTACAATGCATATAATTCACTGCCATATCTCATTTACTTGTTATATAATAGAGTTTGGGTTCTTCTCGGTGAACGTACTTGTTTGTAGAACCTGAGAATCTGTTTTGGTCAGCTAATAAAACTTCTTAGGGTCTATAGAGAAAAATGTAAATTCTTAAATACATATTCTATGCTTTTGAAAGAAAGATTTTGCGTTTTCTATTTCTCCTTTTCCAAAGTTTCTCTCATTATTTTAATTCTCTTGCATACCGAATTTTTTTTCTGTAACATACACAATGATTCTAACCTAAATGTTACCAATAGGAATTTTGATGTCTACATGGTATTGATGTTTCCGGTAGGGGAACTTATGGTGGTGGGAAATGGAATATATGTGTTATCTGATCTTGGATGATGTTTAATGTCTTGCATTATGCTTTATATTTTATACGTAAATATAAGGAATATTAGGACTTTTAAATCAACATACTGGTCCGTCTACGTAATCTTGTCTAGATTTATACTTCAAGGGAATTATCCACAGAATTCATGGTTCAATGATAAAAACTCGGGCTTCCACCATCAGACAGCTGGTTCAAGTCTGAAAAGACGCACTTTGTGCAAAAGTAATGTCAAGGGTTAGGTATATACTATAGCATTTTGCATAGGCGGGACAAGCATTTGCGTAATAACCTTTTGGGGAGCTCTCCATAAGTTGAATCCTCGCACTGCACGTGTGCTGCTACTAATAAACAGATACGATATCTAAGTGTATATATATATATATATTTTATTTGTTCAGGAACCAAACTTGTAGTCTATGTTCTTCACAACGTCTAATTCTATCTTCTAGTATCTGATGGATGGACATAATTCTAAAACGGAGTCAAAGAATTGTTGGTTTTGAAGAAACTGATTATGCATCATTTTGATTATCTAATACATAATGCATATTTTGTTTGATTCTTGATCCTAAGAAGCGAGAAAACAAATGAAACATTAGGAGCATCATATTGTGTGAACATTAGTGCACTACAAGGGATAGGCTTATTGCATAATTAACTGGAGAAGTTCCCTTGTGCATTTTTTGTGCTCCTAGATGTACCTTGGATTTTCATCACCACCTTCTACGAGTTGGTCCCATATCTATACGCCACCATTTTATTTCATTATTTGCCACTAAAATAAATCCATAAGAATTTATTTTCATTATTTCATTATTTGTACAAGGGATAGGCTTATTGCATAATTAACTGGAGAAGTTCCCTTGTGCATTTTTTGTGCTCCTAGATGTACCTTGGATTTTCATCACCACCTTCTACGAGTTGGTCCCATATCTATACGCCACCATTTTATTTCATTATTTGCCACTAAAATAAATCCATAAGAATTTCTGTATTTTTTGTTCTAGATCAGGAACTATTAGATAAATGTTTCAATTTCCAGTTTCAGAAAAGATAGCTTGAGGCTTGTCTTTTGTTTTAATAATTTTTTTTTTCCCATTTCATACATTAATTTTCCAAGAAGTGCTTTCTCATGAAAATTTGGCAAATGATAGCTAGATGGTTGTCTTCTCTGTTTTATTTCTTTTCTTTCTTTAAGACGACTTTTCTTTCTTTGTTGGTAATTTTGAATCATATTTTATTGAACATAGGTTTCCTTATGGTTTGGAAATTTTTAAGCAGAATAAATTGTATAATTGGTCTCAAATCCCATAAATAGGTTGAGACTTGTGAGAGAGATTATACAAGAGCTTGTGAAGAAGTGGGGTATAAATGGGAAGAGTACTGAGAAGTAGGGAGATGGGATTTGTTTCAGGGCTCAAGTTTATGTGCTGATAGTTTCCTTCCAGTGTTGTGTGTACTTTATCCTCTATAATGATTTATGATTGAATCCTGATATGGATGCACATTGCGTAACCAAGCCATAACCTGTTTTAGAGCTTATTGGTACCCATCAAAGCCCAAGATTCATTGTGGGGAGTGTGGTTCTATATGGATCGAGAATTGATTGTGAGATACGGGTCAAATACAGAGCATGCAAGGAGTCTCAATAACTGCAACTGAATTTTGATTGTAGGGAGTCAATCAATCAACTTGATTTTGATCATGATAATTATGAAATCATGATGAGGTATATAATTATGAAATCATGATGAGGTATATAATTATGAAATCATGATTAGTCAATCAATCAACTTGATTTTGATCATGATAATTATGAAAAGTGATAAGTTGATAACTGCATTGAGAATTTGAGCCATTGTGGAGATAAATTTGGAATTATGTCTCAAATTACCATTTTGATCGGGTTTATACTTAAAAGAGTTGGTTTTGTAAGGGAACATCTTGTTACATGATTTTTTATTTTTTTTTTCGTTTTTGAGCATGAGATATTGTATTCCTTGTCCAGCAAAGAAATTAATTCGTGCTTATGGGGTGGCAGTTTCCTGCTTTAAGGTTACTTTATTCTCTGTATTTCTGCATAGTTATATTGATTTTCTCTCTCATCCAATGCGATTGGGTAACGTAGAAACTACATTGATGAAACGTGAAAACCAAGCTTACTAAATGTTATGCCAGGAAGAGCATAACTTTCAGGCAATTAGGAATATAAAAAATTACTGCAATATTTGTGTTATTCTGAACATGATTGTAATTTATTAAAAAGGATTATTTCTCTTCGACCTAATATCTGGACCATTTGTACACTGATCAATCCCTTCTTTGTGCAGTTGAAATCAAATGGAAGGCATGCCTCTCTGGAGCTTTTCTCTACCAAGAAAGAGATGTCGGTATTTACTGCATCCTGGGGAAGAACCTTGCTTACTTGCTTACCGAGAACCAGCTCTGAAGCAAATTCAGTAAAACGATCATGCCTCTCTGAGTCATAAAGCCCAAAACTGCCCCCAACGAATGAATACATCTACGGAGACTAACAATGTATGCTCTCTCTCAAAGCCTCAACCTAATGGACCGAAAGTAGAATCTGGATCAAATAGGAAAGATAATTTCATAGTTCACGGTCTATCGGCACATTTTGCAGTGCTTGGTGATATCAGTCAGTATATGCACATAACTGAGATTTCCTGTCATCTACTTCATGGCGAGTTGGGGGCCAATATATCGAATGGACTTCATATTATCAGGTATCCAGGACCCTTACTCAAGGTCAATTGGAAATAAACATTTATGTTGTCGAGGAACTACAAATCAAGCTGTTTAAACTTGAAAGCGGCTATAATGAGTATCTTGAAGTGGCACAAATGTAGGTTTGTGACCTTTATTCAAGTGTTTTGAGAGGGGCTTGCCAGAAGCTATATGATTCTCCTGTCATTTCATTTTCATATGTTAAGGTTAGTAAAAGTTGTTGCTTTCTAGTTGTTTTTCTTCCGTGTGAGCATGATTTAAGTTGCTTGTATCTACCAAATGTTGTAGACTTGTAGCATGGCAATAAATTTCAATTGAATTTGAGTCGAAATAAAGTTGACTTTTCGATAACTTGCTTTCCAAACTATGGATCAATGGTTACCAATAATTTGCATCATTGCTTGTAGAGAAGAATCTATTTGAACTGCCTTTTTACTTGCATTTTTCGAATCTCCTCCTGCAGTCTCATGTGATGCACTTCCTTTCTTCCTACATTTTAGCCTTTTGTAGAAATTGACATAACCTGATTGACACATGAATTATTGGACTATGCTTGTGAATAAAATCAAAGACGTGTCCATGTGGAGTAATTGAGAAACAAATATGCTAATCTTTTTTCGAACATCTGGAAAAACTTTAAGAAATCTAAGGACAAACATAGTGTTCAAAATTCCTACAAGCATTTTAATATACAAACTGGCAAAAGAAATCACTGGTGTTTAAAATCCTAAATTAGGATTGCAACTGAGAGAAGTTCCAAGTTTCGAAGCTTCAATCTTTTGTAAAGCGCTCTTTAACCATCCATAATCTATTCTACCGCAAATTTAGGCACCATTCTTTCTTAACCATATAACCAAATACACAGTTTACTCCACAACAATCTTGTTTCAGTGAATAAAATTCCTTTATATTTCTTCTTTTGATGGGTCAAAATGTGCAGGACAAACGATTTAGACGACAATCAGATAGACTGCAACGATTCTTCTTAATTTAAGTGACTAGATATTGGTAAAACTAGTATTCTCTTCTTTAGTATGATCGATAACTACATACACACACACACATTGCAGAAAATGATAGGAAAATAAAACACTGACGAAACAAGGAGAGAGAAATACAAAATATAGGTGTATAGAAACAGAAAGTCTATTTTAGTGAGATGTAATTAAAATATTTCGAATAGTAATTTAATATACAAGAAAAGCATGTTAAAGAAGGATTGTGTAGAAAATTGAATCCAAGACTAGTTGTTTCTAGTGGTCTACTATTTGGTCCATATCCAAGTACAACCTAGATAACGCAGTAGAGAAGTCCCTTTGGAACCTGAGCTCAAAAGGGGTGGCACAATTAGGTAAGATGACAGTGATTTTGTTAGAATATCTACTGTAATTAGCCTTTTTCACAACGGCAATGTGGTCATTTCATTGTAATAGTAATTTTAATGCATATGGACACGAGAGAGAGGCACATTTAGGTAAGATGACAATGATTTTGTTAGAATATTTACTGTAATTAGCATTTTCCACAACGGCAATGTGGTCATTTCATTGTAATAGTAATTTTAATGCATATAGACACGAGAGAGAGAGAGACACAGAGGGGGGGAAATTTCTGAGTTCTTTCACACAAATTCCCAAATCAGTGTCTCAATCTTCTTTTCTGACCCTTCTAATCCTTAAAGATTTAAAACCGAGGGGGAGAGATTTCCTAGTTATACAAAATTATTAGGAAAAGTAATAAACTAGGGGCAATCTAATCACCCTTTTATTGGACCTAGGGATGCTTCAGATATGGGCATCATAGTGTGGGAGAATATTTCATCTTTTACTAGAAAGCAGATTTATGTAACTAAAAATGATTTGCTTTTCTCACTAAGAAAGGATAGGAAAAAAAATGTGATGTTATTTGTAGAATGATATGGCACTTTCTGTACTTGGGTATGGGATATTGTGATTGGTCAATGAGTCCTAGAGTCACTTGAATAATTTAAGTTATTAGAGCCAATCAATCCTTTTGGAATCTTTTCATACCTAAGCAAAGTGCCCCCAACATCTTTAAGTATCACTTAGAGAGAGAGAGGAAAGAGGAAACACCAAAAGGGGGGAAAGTGATTTGAAAGCCAAACAACCTTCTTTTGGAAGCATTAACCTCGAGCACTCAAATTGTGAAATGTCTTCTAAACTCTTCCTAGTCTCCAGAAAAAACAAAAACATAAAAAAAAAAAAAAAAAAAAGGTATAGATGAAAATGTGATGGCTTTGTCTTCTTATGTAATTTCATTTTATTACCTCCCTATATTTTTAACTCCACTTCACTCTTCTATACCTTCTCCATCTCATACTTCAATGGAAGATTATGAGTATTTTCTATATACTTGATATTTATTTTCTAATTATTTACCTATTTTATCCTGACTCACCCGTTGCCGCCAAATGCGAAAAAGAGGCGGGTTAGTGTCAAGTAGATAACCTATTGTAAAATGTATGTTAAATCTTGGATGAATACTTAATATTTATTTTCTAATTATTTACCTATTTTATCTTTGACTCATCCATTGCCGTCGGATGTGAAAATGAGGTGGGTTAGTGTCACGTAGACAACCTATTGTAAAATGTATGTTGAATCTTGGTTGAATTCTAGCTTGCATATAAAAATGTTTCATGTATTGACTGTATAATTTATAGCTCAACTTTTCCACACAATACAACATTGGTAGTTGTTAAACTTCAAAATGCCGCCATGACCCTACTGCAGGAAACCTTCGAGAAACTTAAAATGCGGGCATTTTTTTTGTTTTTTTTCATCTTCTGTAAGTGAAACTGCTATTCACTAGCATCATTGAGGTCAAATACTATGTTGTGTCCTAATGACAGTGGTTGGAGACCTAATACTCCTAAAATGTTTTGTTTAGTAAAACAAACATGCCCTTTCCCTCTACTTCACCAACTCTGATTCTTTTCATGAGTGATATATTTCAAAGTTTATAAACAAATTCTTCTTTTATGTTACAAACCATTTATTAATTCTATAGTAGTCAACATATATAGGATTGCAAGAAAATGCTGTGATTTATTTATAATGGCAAGAAACTCACACATTCACATGCTCGTTTGAAAAAACGAGCAAGTACCACGGGACTACAGTTTCTTCTATCTTTAAATTCCAAGAAAGTTCAAGCTGTTTCGTGAGAAGGGCTTAGAACAACTTGATCCCTAATGGAATTTAGGAGAAGACAGTGTGCTATGAAATAATAACAAAATGACAAAGCCAGGTGACTGTAGACACACTCAAAGAAGGGGTTGATGGTGATGATACTAGATAAAAATATTCGAGTTTGACTTGGGAAATGCTTACACATTAAACAAAGTGTATGAGGAGGAATCTTTTTAGATCAGTTGTTGCCTCTGTTTTTTCTTCCTTCACTTTTTTTTTTTTTTTTTTAATATTGAAATAATACAATGATTCGACACATAATTGTACTGAGAGATGGACTTTAGAAAAACATGCATGTTATCACTTTCATTTAGAAAAATAAGATACAAGTTGTCCTTGTATACACTCCCCATGAACTGAGCACTTCCTCACACTGCCTCCCACGTGAACTAGCTAGAAAGAATTGTGATTGCATATGTAATATATATATATATATATATATGGTACTTCTATAATTTTCTACTACATTATTTAACACGCGGGAAAGCTCACTTTATTTACCACTTCATTTTGGCTAAATAAATATAACTTAGTAAAAAGGCTAGTTCTATAAAATTTCAGTTAAATATATGTAGACTTACATTTCTGTGCAGATATATTGTTTCGTTGTTTTAAATCCGTGACTTGTAGGACAGTTGAGCAACCTTATCATTATGCCAAAACCCACTTTTAGAAATAAGTAATGCGATGAGAAAAGAAAAGTGTAATTGCCAGCCGTCAATAGACATTGCCTAAAATTGAATGGCAACCAAAAAAAAAAAAAGTTGTGACATCAAATGAATATAAAGTACTAACAAAATGTTTGGAAAAACCAACTTAAGTGACAAAAATACAAATTTTCATAAATGAGTTCCCTAAAATCCAGATCTCCCTCTAAGGAGAAATGTGTCAACCAACTATTAACCAGAGAAGCTCTCAAGTCTTAATCAAGTCACTTTTCAGAAACAGAGTGGGTTATGGTTGTGGATTGAGTTGTATCCCAAATTGCTTTTCTCAATTTAGATTAACAATAACCAATCAGATTTCAAGGAATTGCCAATTAATGGTTCATAAAATGACTGGTTGATAGAAAAATTTGTAATTGCTGAGTTATATATATATATATATATATAGAATATATGGTTGAGAGGGCACCGACCCTCGTACATTGACCTATAGATTAACATACCAAGTAACCTAATTCATTTGTTTAACACAAAATTTACTCGCATATATTCTATAAATCTCACTTGTCACACTTACACATGCTACAGTTGACCCCATTATCTTACCTTTGTTTTCACACACAACCCTACTGCCCTATCTTCTTATAACTGGTATTGGGAATTAAATAAATAACCACACTCGCACAGTGTGTGTTTGCACACACACATGCACATATGTTGATCATTATTATAGGACAAAAAGAGATGAAAGCATTGATTCAAGTATAAGAAACCATGTCATGTCCAAAGAGAGGCTCTCTTTTGAGAGAGTCATGGATTACATTGCTAGAAGAGGCAAAGTTGAGGTACTGAGGGAGGTTAACGTTGTTGTGGAGATAAAAAGATGTTGTCGCGTCATGATGATGATGATCTGAGTCAACTATCTGTGGAGTGGTTGGTATGGGAGTCTCTTGTTGCATCTGGATGCAAAGTATCTCTGCTTGAGCCACTGCTAGCTGCATTTGGAGCTGAGACACCTGGTTTTGCAGGTAAGATATGGCGCCAACACACCCGTACACAGGGTCCCTCATCCGCGCATTCGCTTCGTAGACTAGACTGCTCACTGCATCCCCTCTCTGATGAACCGGAAGCTCCTGCAAAACAACCAAACAAACGCGTCCAAGTAAGATTCCAGGTCTCAAACCCTGTCCAAAGTCTTGAAGTACAAATAGACTCCAAACCCGAACAGACGTTAAACAGAATGAGTCAATGTTCACACGTACCTGCAACATTTTGCTGACATTGCTAGCACCAAAGACCTTGTGAACGATGGCGAACTTATGGGGGTCGTCGGAGGGGAAGTAAGGGGCAAAAATGCAGTCCTTGGCGCATCGACGCCGTAACAGCTTGCAGGAAGCACAGGGTGAATTTCCACCCATTTTTCTAGGTTTGTTTGGTGACGAAGGAAAGAGAGAAGAGGAAGAGGAAAAGAAAGATGGTTACTAGAAGACAGGTTTTTAAAACCAGTTGTAGAGAATTGAAGTAGTGTGTGTCCATATTTATAATAGCTAGGTAAGGGACTTGTGAACCTATAGTAGTGTACAATAGATCGACGCGTTAAAATAATCGAGAAAAGGCCTAATTAATACAGTAAATAATTAATTTAGTGTGATTAAATTAGTTGTATGTAATATATGAGATGAGAAAGAAAAACTTAGTTATATATAAAACAATGATCAGTTTTGGAATCATTTGGCAGAACCAATTAATGGGCAGACTAGACCTGTCGGGGTGGGTCAATTAAGCAGTGTTTGGAAGCATCTGATCACACTAGGTCGTAGGATTTGCTTGTTCATCTTATGGTTGGACCATATTTGTGCGGGTCCAAAATTTTGGACCCAATCCATCAACCTTTTCTTTTGTTCTTACTTTTGGTCACAGTATTTCGTCACCATTGCCACATAATTGTTTATATAACTACATATAAATTAGAAGATAGCTGTAGACAGTTTAGGATCCTCTTCACTAATTGCTAATTTTGTTGGTGTATTCTGTAAATAACAGTTAATTTTTAATTTTTTATTATTTATTGACGTGAGATCTATAGACATGATCAAGATCCTTTCCGCTAATAACTGATTTTGTTAGTGCATTCCATAAATAACAGTTATTTTTTATTTTTTATTATTATTGATCTGGTGTTATGTTGTTGACTGGATGCACCAACGAAAATTAGTTATAGGGAAAATGATTTGGGTTGTCGTGGTATCGGTCCTGATCGAAGTGTAACGGACTGGGATAAAGTCATTGTAAATTGACCAATACGAATCGTGTATCGAATTTGAAAAATGATCGCGTATCGGGTGATACGCCGAACCATAGACTTTGAATTTTTTTTTTTTTTGGGTGGGAGAAACATTTGAAAAGAGTCAAGATATTTAAGTCAATTTCAGATTTAAAAAAAAAAAAAAAAAAAAAAAAAAATTGTTCCAAGTGAGCGGATTGAGGTTGGATTTGGCCAGCTCTAATCATGAAAGCATGAAACAAAACATAGGTCAAATTGAGAGACTAATTGCATATAGATTCATGTAGTAAATGAAATGTGCATATTTGGGAGAAAGTTTTAGTAGGAACCATGAACCCTTCTGGATATAAAACAGAGTTGTACTTTTAATATTTATCTCTCTCCTCAGTGTAGGTGATTTATCGAATGTATAAAATAATTATTATATCCTTCTACTTTTAATATTATAACATATGAACAAGAATGCCTTTTTAAGCGTTTTAAGAGCAAAATTAGATTTTTAGATTTTTTCAGCCACAAATATTTTGACAGAGAACGCAAGTATTACTCTGATTTGAATTACATTGGTGGTCAATATTATTTTTAAAACTAAAAAAAAAAAATTATGTTCTTTAGTCATTCTACACGAAAGTTGTACCTTATCCTTCAAAAAATAATAAAATAAAATGCTTTTGATCATATTCATTCAATTCAACTAGGAAAAGTTAATAGCTCCTGTAAAAAAGGTTGGTCCAGGCAAAAACTTAGCCGCCTGAATGTTTGTCAACAATTTAATAATATTCATGTGAAAAAAACACACACGTACTCTCTCACTCAAAAGAAAAAAAAGAAGAAAAAAGAGGAGCCTTTCTGTCATACATGCATATATACATACATATATATATATATATATAGATCATTTTGTGACCCATCTCTCTTTTGACTAGCTGGGCACGGACCACCTTAATCAGTTTTTCCCCTTTTCTTTTTCTTTTTCAACAATGAATGATATAAAACAATCTCTAATGATATTATAAATCAAATTTTGTAATGCAACAATACAGTTATTAAAAATGCCATAAAAAATTACCCAAATTATAAATTTCAAATTAAAACAGTAACTTTTCTCCAAGTCATAAATGAAACTTTATTTTACCATTTTTGCATGTTATCGTGACTTGTTTGGTCACATTAGGGCATCAAGACATATCATATTGAAATTAATCTCACCACGAATTTAATAATAATAATGAGAAAAAAAAAAAAAAATTGACATAAAAAAGTGCAACAAAGTCATTAATGAGACACTGACTTGAAATTAAGTTGTAGAGACTATTAAAATAAAACCCATTTCGAGAGAGATTAATATTGAAATCTGTAGTTGTAGAACCCCTAAGTTCTATCCCCACTCTTTGCATTAATTGCCTTTCACATGATTCCAAGGTTCTTTTCTTGTCTTCTTGATCAAAGCAATCAAACTTTCCTGTCCTTTCCATGCATGCTTATCATACACTTTAGCACCTTCCTTTCTTGGTAAAATGGACAGCCTAGTTTGCCAAAAGACCAATTTACCCCTAATGTAACCATGATTGTCTATGACAGTGACATTTGATAAATTGTAATTGATATATATATATAATATTAAGCTTCTTAGAACACTGTATAATTCATAATTAGACATACTTGTTATTTTCGTTTTATATGCATCAGACAATTATTGATTTATGTTTGAAGGAAGTTTGAACGTATTTTGTCACTAGACTTTCTCTTAAAATTAATTAACATGATTTATTATAGATTAAAGAATTATTTATGTTGATGGATCAGAAAGAAAATGATAGTAGTACCCCATCAATGTAACAACCGACTCATGCGTCTCTCATTAATTTAAACATTTTGGAGGGGAGAGAATTTGTTTTTTTTTTTTTCATTACTAATTAAGAGTTCTTGTTGGACAATGGTGATGTGTCTTATTCATTGAAAGAAAGACATAATAAGAATGTTCTAGTTTGAATCTTGTACTTCTTGATATCCTTTCAACTTGTGAAAATAGGTGGTAGCTAGCACCTAAATCAATGACCTTTTCCCATCAATTATGTGTTTCAAAACCCTAAGCTTTGGAATGGAGGGAGGGGAAGAACCTTGTTGTTTGGTTATTGTGTTTTTCCTAAAAAATTGAGACAAATAAAGTATGAGGAAAAAACAGACATCTTTCACCACCTTAGAAGGAGAAACATGAGAGGTCCAATGCAAGCATTAAATGAGCATCGTACATGGTTATATATGAATATGAAGATCCATTTTCGAGATGCATGTGTTGTGTGGTCTTAATTACTCTATTTACTAATATATGTCATGATATATATATATATATATATATATGTTGGTTGTGATTGTAATTCTTATTTTATGTTTACATTGGTAATCTCAACACTTTTTTAAGGTCGAGTTTTCATGGAATCTCGGCTTATTAGCAACATAAACACACCATATGGTAGCTGCAATTGATTTCCTGGCCCTAACCAAGATTTCTTTAGGGGCCTCCACCAATTCAAATACTATTAATTTGACCCTTGTAAATGTGACAATGTGCATTATATGAGTGCAATTATTTAATGTATTTTATATGCAAGTATGTAAATTTGTATGTAACTATCCAAACACATGTATACTGTGAATATATAAGTATTTATATACACGCATCAAGATCCTTTACTGTAACAAGTATAGTGTTGTAACGAACTACAGTGCGCTGAATACAATTAAATAGCAATTTGACATATTATTTCTAACTCGAAGGGATAGTGCAGAAACGAAAAACAATAGTATTCGAAGTAGTGTTGTAGAAACTAAAAAAATGGTATTTAAGCTCCGATCGTTTTGACACTATTATAATGTGTTGAATTACAATTTAATTGTGTTAAATGCACTGCAACACTAAAACCGCTAAGCAGAGAATTCAGACTCTTACACACTGAGGTTTACATATAACACTTATTGTTTTGCAATTGAGTTTCAGTTGTTAATTTGGGAAAGTTTCATGAAGTATTTTTACATTCTATAAAAAAAAAATTAGTATTTTGGAGAGTACTATGAACATTTTTGGAAAAATAGATGTTTTCTCCAATACATGTTAGATTTTCAGTTTCAGAGAAGCCAAAATCTCAAATCTTTACACCCGTTCAAAAATATGGGCCGTGTGGCCCAAATAACCCTTTATGGAATGGGCTTGGTTTGCAATTACAGATATTGTCTTAAGAGTTTCGGACCTGATAATTGGAAATTCATTTATTGTCAGGCCACTGGATCATGAGACCAACAAGGTGAGCAAGTAAAAACTTGATTTGGAAATGGCCCAATTATGATTCAATTGTGGTGGCAATCAAAGTCTACAAGAAATTATTACATGGTTCAGGACATGCCAATCACATTTGACACTTAAACAAATATATCAAAAATATATAAGTTTTATTCAACTTTTTGCTTAGGTATCGCCGGACCAATGATCCCGAGACAATGTAATAATGTTTTGTCCTGGACGGGAGAAATTACTAGATGATCCTGATCCATTTGACACGTGGTGGACTAACTCAATAAAAGTTCATGTTGAGATTTTTTGGTAATATACTATTATTAATATAATCTCATGGGACCATTTTCTCAATTCGAGAGTCTGAAGTTAACTGGTCTGCCAAATATTAACGGACCAGAACCATCTAATAATTTATCACGGGACGGAATAAAAAAAAAACTCGATAACCTAACATTGGTCCACGTTCTTACATTATTGGTGACAAGTTGAGCAGAGTATAATGTAATAATAATTAATGCTTTAAATGAAAGTATGGATGAAGAAAATGATCCAAATCCTTCAAGATGGCCCAATTAAGATGGATTTGGTTCTAGCTTAATGGACCAGATGGATCCTATAGGCGGACAGATCCAATCCACTCGAAAAGGCAGACCAAGGGCTGATCCAAATGGCTGGCAAACAATGGCCCTAAATTGAGCTGCCTAATGTATGGCTTAGGATGGCCCATTTAAAATCGGCATTAGAAGTAAAGGTTTGCTTGATTTGTAGCTCTTAAACTAATTTTCAAAATTCAAGAGTAGAAAACTGTTCACAAAGTTACAAACTTGTTTTTAGATAATTAAAAGTTACAAACTAGTCAGGCCATAATTTTTCCTTCTTTATAATGGGAGCTTAGATTACCTAAATTATAACAAGGGTGACCAACCCAACCCCAATTCCAATTTCAGTGCTACAAAGTTTAGACCAAGATGATTATTGCCCTATATTTCAGCTCTGTACAATGAATTGGGAGATTGAACCAAGGAATTCACACACCCATTTTATCCTTACCAGGACTTGAACACTCGGACCTTTTATCATGAACCTTTAGTAGTATAACTTTTCTTGCATATAAAAGTAAAACTGCGTACATTTCACCATTTTGAGACCCGAGAGCAAGCGAGAGCCTTCTTATGAAATTTCAAGTCATCCTTTTTTATTATGAATCCAATAGGATGTGGAACATAGAAGTCATGTTCATTGACAAAGCTTTCATGCCCCTTGGGCTATATTTGGTACAATAGAAAATAAAATAAATAATAACATTAGTAAAGAGAGAAAAGAAAAAAATAAATAAATGAGATAATAGTGATAAATACTAGTTGATTAATGAAGAAAACAAAAAATAAATGATAGTAATCATATGTGGGAAAAGAAAATAAAAATTAAACTATTTTAATGAATTTACCATCATACCTTTTTTTATATAAAAATAAGGACAAATTTAATATTAATAAAATTTTATTAAAAATATTAGCATTTTCGCCCTTTTTCCCTACTGTTTCCTCCTCTTTTTTGGAGATAACAAAAAGGACAATACTTAAGTCTCACTACTGAGGATTTACAACATACTCACTAATTGATATGGGCCAATAATAAATTGATATGTGATCTTTAATTACCAAATCAAAGATTCTAGGTGAATATTTACTTACCAAATCAGAGATGGTGATTTGATTATTATTTATGATTTGGTAACTAGAATAGGACCCGTTCATTTATTATTGGCCACATCAACAATAAGTATGCTGAGGACCTAAGTATTGTCCAAACAAAAACTACTATTCATATTTTACTAATTACATATAAATCTTTCATTTTACTTTCTTTTCCTTCCAACATTTCATACCAAACACAATTTCTCATTTTCTTCATTTTCCTTTTCATTTTCATTGTTTGTTTGTTTTTTTTTTTTTTGAAAAGTAAAGCAATTGTATACATAGAAAGAATTTACAAGGCTCGAAGTAAGCCCAATATGAAGAAACAAGAGTAGCCCGATGATAATTGAACCAAACACAAGAAAAGCCAACATGACCCAAAACAACTAGCCCAAAAGCATAGCTCAGCCAACCTGCCGAAAACAGCTAAGCCCTAAAGCCAAGCCCAAACAGCGTAAACAAAGCGAAGTTCTTTTGAAATGAGCGAACATGGGGAATTAGAAGAATTGTGGGCCCTTAGAGATGGTTTTACTGTAAAACTGCAGCAGTTCACAACCACAAGTATGGGCATTCTTCCCTTTCAAAAAAAAAAAAAAAAAAAAAGATGTTAGAGGCTAGATACAGATACAGACAAGCCAAGATAATGCTTGCCAAATCTTCAACTAGAGGAAGACCTTCATTTTTCTAGGGCTATCTCGGACATTAATTGCAAGGAAGTTGAATTAAATTCCCAAAAAAAAAAAAAAATTGTAAAATTTCAAACATGATGTAGCTGTCAGTATTTTAAGATTGTTACTTGAAACAGTAGTTAAAGTTCGTTATTAATGATGTGATCTTATAAATTCGTCGCAACTCAGCATTCGTAGTACGATTCTTTCGCCAAGCATATCCTTTTTGCCTCCCTCATTCCGCTGCTATCATAACCGTGCTTATTGCAACTGCCAATCCTTTTCATGAGCCGACAGTAGACTTCACCCAATCCTCCCGATTTTTTTTTTTTGATTACAAAGAATCAAAGTTTCACTATATTAAAAATAAAATATCTTAGAAGTGATGATCATATCAAAAACTAGACAATGACTAAAAAATTAATAATATATGTAAATAAATTATGGGATCACATTATTACAGGGCAACAAAATGTTGACTTATGTAAAATAATGAAGAAGTTATGAGTAAGCAGGGAGAAAATAAAATATGTTGATAGACCAAACTGATCCTTCAATCAAATTAGTAAATAATGGAAATAGGGCATTAACGTTCCTTTCATCTTATCTTTAGTGCTTTCCATCAAGTTGAAGAGGGTAATATTCAAAACTCACTCGCTTTCTCACTTCAAATCATCATTTAAAGAAAAGTATTGTTTAATCTACTGGGCTCTTTTCAAAACCCACTTCACAAGCCCCCCTGTTTTGCACCTAAAATGTAAAAAGTTCCATCATTTTCCGCACCCCTTTCCTTTCCCCTGTTTTGCACCTAAAATATAAACGGTTATCATTTCCCCCCACCCTTTCCCTTCCCCACTAAATCAAACAAGTAAAAAATAATCCAATATCTTCCTGCATTTTGTTATTTTGTATTATTATTAAAATAAAAAATAAAAAACTTACGAACTCATTTGTCTTATATGGACTTGAACCTTTATCATTCTCTTCGAAAGATAAAAGAATATTATTGAGTTACAGCCTTTGATAATGTTAATTACAAATTGATCCGGTGTCATGCCAAACGCCCACAAGTAATTATCCGACTCTCGTATTGGGTCCCCCATTGTTAGGGTGGAAGGGTAGGCCGATCATAATGAAGGCATTGTGGGTTTAAGTAGGAGAGAATGTCATCAAAACGAGGATGTTACAGATTTGGATGAGTGAGAATGTCATGAATTCTTGTCCCCCATACGTACCGGTAACAAAATGCACCTATTCTAAATGTAGTACGGAATAAATTAAAAAAATTTGTGATAGAAAGGAATAACACCACCACCCAAAAATAAAACATAATACAAAAACAATAAAAATAAGTAATGATAATTCTTTGTACTATCAAGTTTGAGAAACAAATTTGATTTACTTTTTACAAATAAATTTAAAATTTTAGTCAGTATGCAGCTCATCATGTTGATTACAATTTTATTTTATTTTTTTATTGGTAAGAAATTCACAAACTTATTTGTCTTTACAGAGACTTAAACTTTTATCATTTTTTTTGAAAAATAAAAGAAATATTACTGGGTTACAACTTTTGATAATGTTAATTACAAATTGCATGGAATTAAAAAAAAAAAAAAAAAAAAAAAAATTCTTCAAATATAAATGTGTTTTAAGTTATGTCTTGCCTAAAAATAATCCATGCACAAGAGAAGTTTTGTTATTCAAAGGACTTAAAAGAAAGGAAAAAAAAAAAATTCTAAAAGGTGGGAATGTCTTTTTCGGCCACACATGTTCAACATGAAAAGGAGCCTCATTCACTTCACTGCTGGTTGGCAGCATTGGTAAAGAATGTCCCCTCAGGAACATTGTACCCCACTCAAACATGTAGTGGAAAATAAATGAAGAAATAGGTAGAACTTAGCTGTCATTAAGATTTCAGTCATGGAATCTATGTGCAAACCAGCCCTGCCACTTGTAAAGTTCTTATGAAGGCACTCAGTTTGTGGGAATTCAATGCAACCTCTCTCATTCTCATTCTGACTAATATTTGTGGCAGAATTTCAGGCTTCCAGCATTAGGCGGGTAAGGTTAGATTTGGAGAGGAACCTTCCCGGCCTAACAAAGTAAAACTCTGTCTATTCAAAACCATTTATTAAAAGGTAGATTAGACTAGACCCCTATGTTAGGTTCTTCTTCAACTATATAAAAATTTTGGTTTTAACTTTCACTTATATTTCTATTTATTTTTTGACTTTCGATACATGTGAATTGACAAGAATATCCTTAATTTTTTTAATATAAAATATATATAATCTTAAATAACAAAAAGACCAATACATACATATATATATATATATATATGTTCAGCTATATAAAAATTTTGGTTTTAACTTTCACTTATAATTCTATTTACTTTTTGACTTTCGATACATGTGAATTGACAAGAATATCTTTAATTTTTTTAATGCAAAATATTTATAATCTTAAATAACAAAAAGACCAATATATATATATATATATATATATATATATATATATATATATATATATATATATATATTTTCAACTGCCGCCCCACCCTTAACACCTCCAGCGGATCAGAGTTACAGAGATCAGACAGAATCAACGCCAGCGTCCTCTCAGGTCTCCTCTACACTATCATCTCCGCCCGCCGACACTGCTCTCCTTTTCCGATGAAGTTAACATATCTTTGTTTATGATTTAACTGCTGGGTATAAATAGTTTTAGATGCATAATAGTTTTGCTGGGTATAAATAATTTTAGATGCATAATAGTTTTGGGGTGTAAGTGAAATGTTAAACCACTAATTCAAATATAAGTGAAATCTAAAACAAAATGTTAATATAACTGAAAAATAACCTAACCTTAGGGGGGTCTGAGTGTAATTTACCCTTTATTAAAAGATTATTCATCAGAAACCTATTCCTGCCCCATTTAAATTCTTCCATCCCCGCGCTAATTCCCCATTTAACATTTTTTATTTATTTATTATAAAACAATAGAAATGATATGAGTTTATAAATTGGTAAAATGATATAGGTTACGGTGGTCAGTTTTTAAATTTTTTAAAAGGTATTTTACTTTATTGTCTTTAGTACTGAATAGAATATTAAAGTAATTATGCAATATAAATAAAGCACTATTGCCTAACTCACACGTGCGGGGGTTTTGTCACACAATCCTTTTTAAGGGGTATTGCTCTTAAACTTTGAGTGCGTTCCTGCTTTCGCTTTAATTTTAACTGTCTGTAACTTAAATTTGTCATTTTTGTACTCTTGGTTTATATAATTTAGGTTTTGTCCCCTCACCTCGCCTCACCCTATCCGATTAAACTGCCACAACCCATTCCAATAGGGGCAGGCACCCACTCCAAGTTTGCCACCCCTAGAACATCTAGTGCGCGGCAATTAGTAGAGAAGAAGTGTGAAAAGTAGAGAGAAATTGGGGTAGTGTGGGACTAAAGTAGAGTACTATTTTTGTGACCTCGACAGAGTCTTCTCTATGGTCTTCTCTACAGACAGAAAAATATTTAGATATGATCTATCATTTTGTTTAATATTTTATTGGCTGCTCCTGTTTCATTAGTTTGGCATGTTCAGGGACGGAGGCAATTAAGGACGTCAATTTTCTCCCTCTCTTATATTTTATATATATTTTATAATAATATATATGTTTTTTAATGAAAATATAGAAAGTGCCCCCTGAATTTTCTCATTCTTCATAAAATTCTATATATGTTTCATATTTTTTTCTCCTAAATTCTTTCCTTAATACTTATATTCTATATCTGTAAATTAATTAAATTCTAAAAATATCACTATCTCTTTCTATATATATATATATATATATGCATGTACATTATATTGTAAATATATGTTACGGTATACAATACTTATAATGTGTCCACCTGAAAAAAATTTCTAGCTCCGTCACTGTAATACCCCTAATTTTAAAAGGATAGTCTCGGTATTTTTAATTATTGTTTTATTGCATTTTTATTTGATTATTTGTTTATTTACTTGATTATTTATTTAATTGTTTAATTATTTAATTGCATTATTTGTTTTCATTATTATATGTTTATGTGGCAATTTAAATAAATTGTTATTTTGAGTAAATGTTTTAAATTAGTATCATTAGTTATTATATGTATAATAATAGGTTTAGGGTTTTATATTTGTTTATGAAATCACGTGGATTGGGCTAGTCGACTTATAATTGGGTTGGAATTAGAATTAGGTTTTCATAGAAACCTATATATATATATATATCGTTATGTGTCTGCAAAGGGTTTGAGAACCATATTCACAAACAGTGGAGGCAGAAAGAAAGAATATAGAGGTTTGAGAGAGAACTGAGAGGGAGAATTAGGGTTTGGCAAGGAACAAGGGTTGAACTAAGGAGGGGTGGTTGAAGCTTGCTCGTGGGTTGAACCAGGAGCAATGGAGGGTCTGTGAATGCAACCAAGTTCGTCGGATTAATTAGCAAAGAAGGAGTTTGAGGTTTTGAACCAGAAATCTCAAAGGCAAGTTTTGTTCTTACTCTCTCCCCTAGACTTGTGTTCTGTGCATGCCTAGATAATCTCCAGGGTTTAATCGGACTTTAAAACTGTTATTGTATGCATGTTAATTCAGACTTTAAACTATATTATGTTTTGATTAATTGAAATTGATTTCTTGTATAAATTGTTTCATATTATGTTTTAGTTCATGTTAATAATGCGTACTGGGTTTATATGTTTCTGTGGATGATTTGGGACATGGTCGGACATCTAGGGACTTTAACTAAAACTTACAGAGGGATTTTAACTTCGTCGGAGATGAAGACGATGATAGGAAACAGGGACAGAGCCGACTCTCAAGGGGATGGAGCCGACTCCCTAATTATTTTTGGCCGCAACTCTTTGTGAGAGAGAGAGAGCCGGCTCTATGGTGAAGGAAGCCAGCTCCCTAAGGCACAGAGTCGGCTCCATAGGTAGGGGAGCCGGCTCCCATTGGTACAGAGCTTGCTCTCAACTTTTGATAGCTTGCTCTCTTGCTACGATGTGTACGGGAAGTGTTTTTAGGCACCGTTTGGATATTTTTGGAATTTCAGAACTGTTCTGGGTTAATAAATGGGGATTCTAAACAATTTTCATAACATGTGATACATAATTTTTATCTATATGCTAATGATTTGAACAGTATGAAAGTTTAAATAAGTTTGCATGCTATTAATGGATATAAATGATTTAATTACTGAATCTTATTTTAGCAATTTAAACAACTGTAACATGATTTCTAAATCTTGTATTGGGTGCATAATATGATCATATATATATCAGATTTTTATTATGCATAAGCTTTGAATTTTAATTGATGAAATATTTATATCTGTTTCTCAATTAATGGACTATATTGTGGATAATATGCACCGGTATAGGACGGTAGCATATTAGGGATGGATTAGTTCAAAATACTAAGTCCTACCTATTTTGGAATAAGGGAATGGTTATAAAATTAAATCCTACTTATATTTAAGTCAGATCAGCTGAACAAGTTGAATGATTAACTGGATTACTTGCTACTTATATTTAAGTCAGATTAACTGAACAAGTTGAATAACTAACTGGATTACTTATGGATGAATAAGATAGAATTTACATATATATGTTTATGGTACTATGATATGAGCTTGAGTCTCAGGATCGATGGTTAGGGAGCGTATATGCATGAGGATGCATAACTGGCTATGATAGGTAACGGTGTACGCTGTTAGGTCTAGGTACTCATGTCCACCTTAGGTGCATTTTGTATGTTGCTTTCTATTCAGGTTGAGACCCCTTTGTAGTCCAGTAAGAATCCCTTAGTGTGGATATATATATGTATGGACTAGATAGTTATTGTTGAGTTATCTATGATGTATTTGCGTGTCGGGTCTCTATTTGGATTGTAGTTAAAGTAGAACTTGTTCGTGGGCCTGACCCACTATTATTTTTTCAAATAACGAACGGTTCCAGTCTTAGAGCTTGTTCATGCTGAGCAGAGACGGTCACTCATTCTTCCGACTACGTAGGCCTGCTATTTATGTTTAGTTTTGGTTTCCTTTTTAGTTCAGTTATTTACTTTCCAGCTGGGATATTATTAGTGGTCCATTAGGTGGATTCTTGAGTTGTAATAATATTTGGAGGTTTTGGCAGTATTGGATTTTATAATTTTTAAGGATTATTATTTAGAATTCTTTCAGCCTTTATTATTTGTTTCTTAATTCTTTTTGTAATCCTGCTTGTTTAAATATTAATTGTTTGGTATCCCTCGGATCTGTGCTCCGACTTGATCACCCGTGACTCTAGAATTGAGGGGTATCACAGTTGGTATCAGAGCACTACAGGTTCAGTGTCTCTAGGATTCTATCGTATAAGACTTCCGCGTAGTGTATTCTCTTGATTAGAGCTTAAGTTTAAGATTCGTTGTATTCTTTTACGGTCCGTTTAAAATTGTACTGATGTCTGTCTTTCTGTGTTAATATAATGGTTAACGCTAGAAGAGGACAGAACATGCAAAGAAACAGGCGGCAAATGAGAGCGGCACGTAGGCAACAACACTTCCTACAGCGTCAGCAAATAGAGGAGGAGCAGGGGAAAGTTCAGTAGATTCAGGGTCAGGGAAGAGATCCAGAATATCCTCCTTATCTCAATGACCTCATTGTTCGGGCTATAGAAATAGGAGTAACAGCTGTACTCCAGAATCAACCACAGGTTCAGCAGGCACCTATACCAGCACCTGTGGTTCAAACTGATCATTGGGAAAAGCCTAGGAGTTCTTTCATAAAAGGGAGCCCACCTGAGTTCACAGGCTCTACCGATGCGAAATTAGCTCATTAGTAGAAGAAAGATATCGAGCGATATCTTTGAATGGTTCAGTGCATGGAGGTTCAGAAGTAGATGTTTGCTACCTTTAAGCTTATTGGGGATGCACTACAGTGGTGGGAGTCAGTTACCACTACGGAGGAGAGGACATCATTGACCTATAATCAGTTCAGTGCTAGCTTCGATCAGAAGTACTTTCCATATGCAATGAGGATAGTTATGAAGACTAAGTTCCTTAATCTTGATCAGGGGAACATAACGGTGGCAGAGTATGAGCAGCAGTTCACGCGCTTGTTTCTTTTTGCACCAGAGGAGGTGGATATAGAGGAAAAGAAACGTAATAGTTTTGTTAAGGGACTGATGTGGTCTATTAAACGAGCTATTACACGTAGTCCAGCCTACACTACTTATGCTCAGGTAGTAGACGTGCTCTACAGTAGTATCAGTTGACCGTGGACTTCAGACAGGCTAGGGGTGAGAAGTGGGGTGACAGAGACTCTGCTAATCAGTCAGCTGAAAAAAGGGAATGGCAATGGACACTGACACAATGACAAGGGCAAATTCTAGGGACCATAGTCTTGGAAGAAATATAAGGGTGGTTCAGATGCTCAGCAGGAAGGGGGACCACAGGCAGGACAGGGTCAACCACAGGCTAACCGACAAAGGAAGCCATTTGACACTTTCCAGGGTAGTTGTTACACTTATGGAGAGTTTGGTCATACTTCCAAGTAGTGTCCTAAAGCAGGATAGGGACAACATGTGCAGCAGGGACAGAGGGCACCAGTACCTTTACCCACTCCACAGATTCCACAGATTCAGGAACAGACATATCCGGCTTTACCAGCACCGCCACATCCTCAGGGACAGGCTCCACAGCAGTTACATTATGGCAGGGTGCACAACCCCATACCATAGGCTGTTCAGGAAACCCAGGCTATTGAGGGTATGTTTTTTATTCATGGTTCACAGGTCGTGTTTTATTTGATACGGGTGCTACAAATTCGTTTGTATCTAAATATTTTGTTACATTATCCGGGATGACGACGTGAGTATACGATAGACCTCATGGTATTTCTACACCTTTAGGCGATACTGCCATTCTACATGAGAGTAATGGGCTTGTGACACTAGATATTGGTAGACTCAAGTTTCTAACCAATCTATTGGTCCTACACATGCACACTTATGATGTGATACTTGGGATGTATTAGTTATCTCACTACCATGCCCAAGTTAATTATTATGATAGGTCTGTTGTTTTTACCATACCTGGTCAGGATATGTACGTCGTCGTTATGCCACGTTCTAACAGGGTTGCTAGCACTTATTTGTTCTATATGGAGGAGGAAACGGAGGAGGAGATTATTGTGTCATTGGATAGCATACCAATTGTACAAGAATTTCTGGATGTTTTTCAAGATATTCCAGGATTGTCACTTAGTCGAGAAATAGACTTTGTGATTGACTTAGCTCCAGGCATTACGCCTATTATTAGAGCATCGTACAGGATGACACCAGTGGAGATGCGAGAGCTGAGGGATTAGATTCAACAATTACTCAGCCAGGGTTTTATTCGTAGGAGTACTTCACCCTGGGGAGCACTAGTTTTATTTGTGAAGCAGAATGATGGTTCATTTAACCTGTATATAGATTACAGGGAGTTGAACAAGGTGACTATTCGGAACAAGTATCCTTTGCCCAGAATTGATGGTCTTTTTGATCAGTTGAAGAGAGCTACATATTTCTCTGAGATTGATCTGCGTTCTGGATATCATCAACTTCGGGTTAGGGAGTAAGATGTTCATAGGACGGCGTTTCTTACTAGATACGGTTCTTATGAATTTCGTGTCATGCCTTTCGGATTGACTAGCGCACCAGCAGTCTTTATGGATTTAATGAACAGAGTCTTCGATCAGGGCTACTTAGATCAATTTGTCATTGTCTTCATTAATGATATTTTGATTTATTCAAAGTCGGAGGATGATCATGCTAGACATCTTCGCACAGTGTTGCAAACGCTTCGTGAACACCAGTTATATGCTAAGTTTGAGAAATGTGAATTTTGGCAGAGGGAAGTGAAGTTTCTGGGTTACGTAGTGTCAAAAAGAGGAATAGCGGTAGATCCAGCCAAGGTTTCAGCAATGGTAGAGTAGGGACAACCTACTTCACCTACCGAGATTCTGAGTTTCCTTGGATTGGCAGGATATTATCGTAGGTTTATTAAGGGATGAACACTATCAGAAAGCTTTTGATGAGCTAAAGAGCAAGTTAACTTCTGCATCGGTTCTATCTACTCCACAGAGTGGGATAGAGTATCTTGTCTACACAGATGTTTCTTTGCAAAGTCTTGGGTATGTTCTGATGTTGGAGGAACGACCAATTTCGTATGGATCTCGTAAGCTTAAGCCTCATGAGCTTAATTATCCAACATATGATTTGGAGTTGGCAACTGTGATATTTGCTTTACGTATTTGGAGGCATTATCTGTTGGGAGTCTTTTAGATTATTTAGTGACCACAAAAGTCTGCAATATTTGTTCACTCAGTGGGAGCTGAATATGAGACAACGCCGATGGTTAGAGTTTGTGAAAGACTATTATTTCTCTATACAGTATCATCCAGGGAAAGCGAATGTAGTGGCTGATGCACTCAGTCATTGACCCTATGCGAGTCTTTCTACTTTATTCACCACTGAGTGGAATGCTTGAAGTTAGTTGATAAATTCTCTGATGTTTTTTTGGCTTGCATGGTAGTTACACCTTCTATCATTCACAAGGTCTTGAAGGCACAACTCATAATTCAGCAATGCATTGATAAAGTTGTAGAGATAACTTTTAGGGAGGTTCCATTTTACTATGTTGGGACTGATGGAGGTTTGAGGTATAAGGGACGTTTAGTGGTACCTTCTGCTAACGATTTGAGGAAGGATGTGATGACCGAGACTCATCATTCTAAGTTTTCTGTTCATCCAGAAGAAGACAAGATGTATTAGGATATGAAGCGACAGTTTTGGTGGGCAGGTATGAAGAAAGACATTGTTATTTTTGTCTTTTAGTGTAGTACTTGTCAAATGGTCAAGATTGATCATCAGAGGCCGTAAGGAGCTCTGTAACCACCACCTATACCAGAGTGGAAGTGAGAGAGTATTTCTATAGATTTTATGGAGGGATTGTTTAATTCATTTGAGGATCACAATTCTATTTGGGTAATCATTGATATGTTGACTAAATCAGCTCATTTCTTGCCTATTCGCACTGATTTCACTTAGGAACAGTTAGCGAGACCTTACATTACAGAGATTGTGAAGTTACATGGCATTCCGTTATCTATTATATCGAACAGAGATTCGAGCTTTGTGTCAGGATTTTGGAAGAGTTTTCAGCAGGCTTTAGGTACAGAGTTGCATCTTAGCACTGTTTATCATCCTCAAACTGATGGACAGACTGAGAGGGTTAATCAGATTATGGAGGATATGTTTTGTTCTTGTGTTCTTGATTTCAAGGGCTGGATAACTATTTACCACTTGTGGAGTTTGCGTAGAACAATAGTTTTCAGAAGACTATTGGTAGGGCACCATTTGAGGCATTGTACGGTCGACCATGTCGATCTCCTGTTTATTGGATGGAAGTTGGCGAGAACAGATTTTTGAGTCCTGAGTTCATCAAGAATACTTCTGAGAAGATCACTCTTATTCGGGATCGCATACATACTGCTCAGTGTAGGCAGAAGAGTTATGCCGATCGTCGTACTCGTGCATTGGAGTTTCGGGTTGGAGATCAAGTTCTACTTAAAGTGTCTCCTATGAAAGAAGTAATGTGCTTTGGGAAGAAATGGAAGTTGTCACCGCGGTTTGTCGGTCCATTCATGATTGAGTTAGAGCTATGGCATATCGGTTAGCACTTTCGGATCATTTAGAGCTTGTACACAATGTGTTTCATGTGTCCATGTTGCAAAAATTTATGCGAGATGAGGATCGGTATCAGCATATCGATGTTGGTGAGATTGAGTTGCAGCCGAATACAACATATATGGAGCCATCATGTCGTATTATAGACCGTCGGGATCAGGTTCTTCGTAATAAGGTTATACCTTTAGTGCGTGTCCAGTGGAGTCACCATAATGAGGCTAAGTCTACTTGGGAATGAGAGGATGTCATTCGCTTTGCAGTTTCCTACAATAATGGCAAAAGGTAAAAGCGAATTTCGAGGACGGAATTTCTTTTGTTAGGGGGGAAGAATGTAATACTCCTAATTTTAAAAGGATAGTCTCGGTATTTTTAATTATTATTTTATTACATTTTTATTTCATTAATTGATTAATTGTTTATTTACTTGATTATTTGTTTAATTGTTTAATTATTTAATTGCATTGTTTGTTTTCATTATTATATGTTTATGTGGCAATTTAAATAAATTGTTGTTTTGAGTAAATGTTTTAAATTAGTATCATTAGTCATTATATGTATAATAATAGGTTTAGGGTTTTATATATGTTTATGAAATTACGTGGGTTAGGCTAACCGACTTATAATTAGGTTAGAATTAGAATTAGGTTTTCATAGAAGCCTATATATATATATCGTTATGTGTTTGCAAAGGGTTTGAGAACCCTATTCACGAACAGTGGAGGCAGGGAGAAAGAACAGAGAGGTTTTGAGAGAGAACTGAGAGGGAGAATTAGGGTTTGGCAAGGAACAAGGGTTGAACTAAGGAGGGGTGGTTGAAACTTGCTCGTGGGTTGAACTAGAAGCAACGGAGGGTCAGTGAAAGCAACCAAGTTCGTCGGATTAATTAGCAAATAAGGAGTTTGAGGTTTTGAACCAGAAATCTCAAAGGCAAGTTTTATTCTTACTTTCTCCCCTAGGCTTGTGTTCTGTGCATGCCTAGATAGTCTATAGGGTTTAATCGGACTTTAAAACTGTTATTGTATGTATGTTAATTCAGACTTTAAAGTATATTATGTGTTGATTAATTGAAATTGATTTCTTCTATAAATTGTTTTATATTATGTTTTAGTCCGTGTTAATAATGCATACAGGGTTTATATGTTTTTCTAGATTTGAGGCATGGTCAGACATTTAGGGATTTTAACTAAGACTTACAGAGGGATTTTAACTTTGTCGGAGATGAAGACGATGATGGGAAGCAGGGACAGAACCGGGTCTCAAGGGGATGGAGCCGGCTCCCAAGTTATTTTTGGCCGTGGCTCTCTGTGAGAGAGAGAGAGCCGGCTCCATGGTGAAGGGAACCGGCTCCCTAAGGCACAGAGCCGGCTCCATGGGTTAGAGAGCCGGTTCCCATTGGTACAAAGCCTGGTCTCAACTTTTGAGAGCTTGCTCTCTTGCTACGATGTGTACGGGAAATGTTTTTAGGCACCGTTTGGATATTTTTGGAATTTCAGAACTGTTCTGGTTTAATAAATGGGGATTCTAAACAATTTTCATGACATATTAGGATCCCATGATGCATAATTTTTATCTATATGCTAATGATTTGAACAGTATGAAAGTTTAAATAAGCTTACATGCTGTCAGTGGATATAGATGATTTAATTGCTTAATCTTATTTTAGCAATTCAAACAACTGTGACATGATTTCTAAATCTTGTATTGGATGCATAATATGATTATATATATATCATATTTTTATTATGCATAAGCTTTGGATTTTAATTGATGAAATATTTATATCTGTTTCTCAATTAATGGACTGTATTGTGGATAGTATGCACCGGTATGGGACGGTCGCATATTAGAGATGGATTAGTTCAAAATACTAAGTCCTACCTATTCTGGAATAAGGGAATGAATTATAAAATTAAATCCTACTTATATTTAAGTTAGATCAGCTGAACAAGTTGATGACTAACTAGATTACTTGCTACTTATATTTAAGTCAGATCAACTGAACAAGTTGAATGACTAACTGGATTATTTATGGATAGATAGGATAGAATTTACATATATATGATTATGGTACCATGATATGAGCTTGAGTCTCAGGATCGATGGTTAGGGAGCGTATATACATGGGGATGCATAACTGGCTATAATAGATAGTGGTATACCCTGTTAGGTCTAGGTACCCATGCCCACCTCAGATGCGTTTTGCATGTTGCCTTCTATTTAGGTTAAGACCCCTTTGTAATCCAGTGAGAGTCCCTTAGTGTGGATATATATGTATGGGTTAAATAGTTATTGTTGAGTTATCGAGGATGTATCTGCGTATCGGGTCTCTGTTTGGATTGTAGTTAGAGTAGAACTTGTTTGTGGGCCTGACCCACTATTATTTTTTCAAATATCAGATGGTTCTAGTCTTAGAGCTTATTCGTGCTGAACAGAGAC
Source organism: Cornus florida (assembly GCF_030987335.1). Classification (NCBI taxonomy): domain Eukaryota; kingdom Viridiplantae; phylum Streptophyta; class Magnoliopsida; order Cornales; family Cornaceae; genus Cornus; species Cornus florida. The sequence goes on from NW_026775578.1 coordinate 22,048,185, forward strand.
GGTCACTCATTCTTCCGACTACGTAGGCCTGTTATTTATGTTTAGTTTTGGTTTCCTTTTTAGTTCAGTTATTTATTTTCCAGCTGGGATATTATAAGGGGTCTACTAGGTGGATTCCCGAGTTGTAATAATATTTGCAGGTTTTGGCAGTATTGGATTTTATAACTTTTTTTGATTATTATTTAAAATTCTTTCAACCTTTATTATTTATTTCTTAATTATTTTTGTAATCCTACTTGTTTAAATATTAATTGTATGGTATCCCTCGGATCTGTGCTCAGGCTTGATCACCCGTGGCTCTACAATCGAGGGGTATCACAGTCACTGGGCATGTTGATATGTTTTGAAACGGCTCTTTTATTTATGAAACGTCTATTTTATTTTTTTTAAAACAAATACACTCTATAAATACTAATTCTCATCTTCAATAATTCTCTCTCTCAATATTTTTTTTAACATTCATCTCCATAGATCCTACATTTTCAAGAGCAATGATAAAGGGAAAAACAAAAAAGCAGTGGAGATCGATATGAATGAGCCTGGAAATTAAGAAGAAACTGTTTAACCTACTTCGTCAACAGTCCAAACCAATCCATCTACTCTGTCAACACCTAGAGTATCAACACCAGGTTCAGTAAACCTTGGCAACAACGATTCGTTTGCAGTTAGTATTGAAAGTTCGCATAGCATTATACGACCCCCCTAGACAAAAAAATCTAAGAAAGGTCGCAAAAAAAAAGTAAAGAGGAAGTACCACATAACTTATTTCTAGAATAATTTAAAGATTTTACCTATCAAAGTGAGTTGATGAATGCCTTGGTAGTCGAATCTCAGAAAATAAAATTGAAAGCTACATTCGATTTAGGCTTGGAGCAAGAAAATACAAAAAAAAAAATGGACATTAAGGCATAAAAAGAATTGAAAAGGTTGGAATTTGAGGCGCAAAAAAGAAATGAAAAAGTTAGAATTTGAGCAGAAGCAAATTGATTTCGAAAGAGTAATGATGCTTAAAAATCCAAATGATGCTCCGACAGCAGCAGCAAAAGCATAGATCATTGATCAACAAAATGAAATTTATGCACATTTCAGTAAAAGGGGTAGTTTGTGAAACTATGTAATGTAATTTTCTTTTTCTATCTGTGGGAAACTAATGTAATTTTTATTTATATATGTAACGGATATTTCTTTAAATAATAATTTCTTTAAATTTCTTAATAAATGTAATCGAAACAAATATTTTTATTCATCAACAATACGAAAATTACATTTTATTCGATTACAACAAATTTATGCATCTTCATCACCAAATTGATTCCACAAATGTTCCATGAGATCTCTCCTAAGATCGACATTGTCTGATCTATTACGAATCCTACTTAGGCAAGAGGAAATGTGTGTGATTGGTTTCGAATGTAATAAGGAAGGAAGATTGGGTCATCTGTCGGAGGTGTCCATTACAAAATGCGTTTGCCCTCGTCTTCAATAATCATATTGTGTAATATGATGCACTTTCTCATTATCTTGTTTAAATCTTCTGTATTCCAATAAAGTACCGGTTGATGCGTTATAGCCCACCTCATCTGCAAAACGTCGAACGTTCGTTCTACATCATTGTAATACCCCTAATTTTAAAAGGATAGTCTCAGCATTTTTAATATTTATTGTATTGCATTTTTATTTATTTTATTGTCTTTGTCGCATTTTTATTTATTGTATTGTTTTTCATTTGTTTAAATTGGTTTTATGTGCATTATTTGGTTTAATTAATTGCTTAATGGTTTATTTATTTAATCAGTTATGTTACTTAATATGTTTTTGGTAACTGTTTATATAATTTTATTTATTTATTTAATTGTGTTTATTTAATTGTTTAATCAATTTTATTTAATGGAAATTTAAATTTAAGGGATTTTAGTTTTCTGTTCTCTACGTGAATTTAGGGTTGCAATTTTACATGGGTGGCCGACGCAGGTATATATCTTAGGTCGGTTTATGGGCCGAGATGGGCTCTGGCTTTAAGGTTACAAGGATTAGGGTTTAGAGTTAAGCTTATAAATATATTACGTGAGGTAAGCTTAGGGTTTGGATTCATAGCAGTTAACTTGGAGACGTGAATTGAATTCTGTGAAAGACACAGAAATTGTGAGGTACAGAGGGAGAACAGAGAAAAATAGGAGGTGTCTCTGGGTTGAACCAAGTTACTGGGGAAGCAGACTTGCAATTTAGGACACAAACATATCACCACAGAAGCTGAGAATTTAGAGTTTCAAGTCTGAAACTCAAAGGCAAGTTCTTCTCTTCCTCCTTCCATCTGGCTTGTGTTCTGTGCACCTAGATAATTTCTAGGGTTTAAGTAATTATTAAATCAGAACTTAAATGCTTACCATTTAAAATATTGATGATCTCTGCGTGTTAAAATAAATTCTGTTAAATGTTTGCAAGTCTTGTTTTTGTTCTCTGTTGAAGCATGTAATGGTTGTTAGCAATTTTTGTTTCTTTAATTGTTTTTTTTAACCTCTGTAAATAAATCATGGCGATGATTATGGGGTGTTATAGGACTCTAAAGATCAGTAGTGAAGAGGAACAGAGGGGTTGAACTAGAATAGTTTTTGCAAAGTTTCAGATTTGTTCCTAACGCGTGTTAGTTCGGTAGCAAATTTAACCTCTATATTTGTTTCTAATGGTTGTTATCAAACCTTTGGGATGCTCCTGGGTGTTAATAAGATGCTTAAGATCTACTTTAGAAACCAACAGAGTGGTAGGAGTTGATCAGAGAGGGAGCAGACGGACTGAAACGAAGCAACGGGGACAGAGGCTCTCAAAGGAGGTGAAAGCCGGCTTCATGGATGTGGGAGTCGGCTCCCACAACAAGTAGAGCCGGCTCTTAGGACTCCTAGAGCCGGCTCTAGGCTGAAAGAGCCTGCTCCCAAAATTTGGAGCAGGCTCCCTTTTGCAATATACGTTTAATTTTTATTTTTTTTTAGTTTTAAGGCACTGTTTGGTAATCTGGACACTGTTTGAGCCTTGGGATGCTTCTAATGGATTGTGGGGACTTTTCAGAGGACTTAATTACTTGATTCTAAGTGTGATTAAACTAGTTGATGCATGGTTTAAGTCTCTAAGATAAATGATAAAACAGTATAAAAGCGAATGACTTAGTACACTGTTATCGGATGGGACGAAATAAATTGTTTAGGTTAATCTAGCAATTTGTTGGACTATAATGGGATTATAGAATTTGCTCTAAATGCATGATAAAGTCATTGATATATTGGATTGGGTCTATGCGTGCTTTGGATGCTAGTTGTGTAAACTATTAAACTGTTTCCTGCAATTACATGGTTTAATTCTGGGATTTAAACTGCTGAAATCTTAAATACTTTTCTGCAATTATTTGGATGGTGGTTTTGGACTATAAATTACTTGTTCATTATGTATACATTGTAATTTACCTGGATATAGAGGATTGTATGCACCGGTATGAGACGGTGACATACTAGGGACGGTTTAGCTCAAAACGTATAAACCTAACCTAATGGATTAATGGAATGGATTGAAAGATATCGAATCCTAATTGTGACTAAGTCAGATCAGCTGTAACCAAGTTGGATGACTTCCTGGATTAACGGATGGTAGTTAAGTCATATCAACTGAATAAGTTGAGTGACTAACTAGTTAGTTTATTGTATGTCAATTTAATAAATAGTTGAATTGCATACCCTGGATTCGGATGGATGTCATATATATGTTTATGGTACTACGAGCTGAGCTTGAGTCTCAGACTCGTTGGTTAGGGTGCGTATATGCGGTGGATGCGTAACTAGTTATAATAGGTTGAGGTGTACCCTGTTAGGTCTAAATACTCATGCCCACCTTTGGGTGCGTATTCGCATGTTACCTTCTATTCAGGTTGAGACCCCTATTATAGACTAGTGAATGTCCCTTAGTGTGGATATATTTATACTTATGGACTAGATAGATATTGTGAGGTGTCTACGGTGTATCTGCGTATCGGGTCACTGTATGGATTGCAGTTAGATTAGAACTTGCTCGTGAGTCTGACCCACTCCTTCATTATTCTTTTCAGGTACAGGACGGTTCCAGCCTTAGAGCTTGATCGTGCTTGTCGAGTACAGTCTCACATCCATCTGATTACGTAGGACTTCTCTCGATGTTTCTAGCATTATCTATTTCCAGTTTTCAGTTTCAGTTGAATTTTTGGTTAGGGGTCCTCCAATGGATTCCCAAGTTGTAACCTTGGAATTTTGGAGGATTGGAGTTTTATTTTTCAGTTATGCATGGAGGGTTTTATAATTAAATGTTCTATCAGTTTTATTTCCATTTTTATTATTTCATTTTGTCATCTGTGTTCGTTTTAAAATACTTTAATTGTTTGATATTCCCTCGGGTTTGGGCCTGGGCCTGATCAACCCGTGTCTCGGATTCGAGGGGTATCACAGTTGGTATCAGAGCACTCCAGGTTCAAGTGTCTCTAGGACGTTTCGTATTAAGACTTCTACGTAGCGTTTTTTTTATATAGAGCTCATGTTTAGGATTCGTTGAATTCTTTTACGGTTCGTTTAAACTCGTACTGATGTCTGTCTTTCTATGTTAACAGTATGGTTAACACTGGAAGAGGACAGAACATGAACAGTCGACAGAAGAGAGCGGCACGTAGACAGCAGGAACGTCTACAACGTCGGCAAATGGAAGAAGAGCAGCAAATGCTGAGGTTTCAGGAGGAGCAGGAGGAAGTTCAACAGACTCAGGGTCGGGTCAGAGATCCAGAGATTCCTCCACACCTCAATGACCTTGTTGCTCGGGCTATAGAGGCTGGGGTAACAGCTGCACTCCAGAGCCAACCACAGGTTCAGCAGGCACCTGTACTAGCACCAGTGGTTCAGACGGATTCTTGGGGAAAGGCTAGGAGCTCTTTCACAAAGGGGAGTCCACCTGTGTTCTCAGGCTCAACCGATGTGAGAACGGCTCACCAGTGGAAACAGGACATTGAGCGTCATCTTTGTTTGGTTCAGTGCACGGAGGTTCAGAAGCAGATGTTTGCTACTTTCAAGTTAGTTGGGGATACACTACAGTGGTGGGAGTCAGTTACCAACCCAGAGGAGAGGATGACATTGTTTTATGATCAGTTCAGTGCTCGCTTTGACGAGAAATATTTTCCCTATGCAGTCAGGGCAGCTATGAAGATCGAGTTTCTAAATCTGCAGCAGGGAAACAAGACAGTGGCGGAGTATGAGCAGCAGTTCACACGCTTGTCTCTCTTTGCACTGGAGGAGGTGGATACAGAGGAGAAGAAGCGTAACAGTTTCGTCACTGGTGGTAGCAACTTAGATAGTTAGAATGTGATTTTTAGAATTCTATAATGACTGTCTAATATCATGATATATGTATTAAACTATATGATGCATATTCTGGATAGTAGAGATAAATAACAAATATTGTTTTAACAATTATGTTATGTGGAGATTTGTATGCACCGGTATGGGACGGTGGCATACTAGGGATGGATTAGTAAAACACTAAATCCTATCTAACTTGGAGTGAGTTGGATTAACTATAAAAAGTTAAGTCCTGCTTACAGGGATGGATATGCACCGGTATGGGACGGTGGCATAATAGGGACGGCTCAGTTCAAAACACTGAGACCTACCTATTTTAGGGACGGATTAGTTTAATACTAAGTCATACCTATATGGAAATAAGATGGATTAACTATATAAGTTAAGTCCTACTTATAATTAGGTGTCAGGTCAATAAACCTTTTGAATGACACATCTGGAACGGATTTTATATATCTATGTTATGGTACCATGGTATGAGCTTGAGTCTCAGGACCATGGTTAGGGTGCGTATATCGCTTAGGATGGATAGTTGGACAGTAGTTGTTATTCCCTGGTAGGTCTAGGTACACATGACCACGTAATGTGCGATTTGCATGGTATCTCTACTCAGGCTGAGACAGACCTATTGGACTAGTGAGCGTCCTATAGTGTGTATTATATACATATATAGACTACTCTAAATATTGTTGAGTCTATTTAGGATGTATCTGCGTATCGGGTTTATATATGGATCGTAGTAGAATAGGACTTGCATATAGGCCTGACCCACTCTCTTATTTTTCAGGTGTTCGTCAGTTCCAGGGTTAGAGTTTGAACGTGCTGAGCAGATACAGGCATTCACTCATCCGATTATATAGGATTACTTTCTTTATTTAGCTTTGGACTTGTTTCAGTTCTTTTCTCTTTTGTTTGGGATTTTATTAGGGGTCCATGAGATGGATTCCCGAGTTGTAAATAAATGGAGGTTTTGGATTATTGGTTTTACAATAATAACCTTTGAAGATTTTGTAATTAGATTTCTTTTCAGCTATATTATTTATTTCTTTTTAAATTCAGTTTTGTATTCCGTGTTCGTTTTACATATTAATTGTTTGGTATCCCTCAGATCTGTACTCGGACCTGATCACCCGTGGCTCTAGAATATAGGGGTATCACAATGAAGCCATTATTTTTTTGTATAAGAAATATGAAGACTCAAAGAACAGAGAATGGATTTGAGAATGCGAAGAAGTGGACTTGATAATTGAAAGAAGATAGAATGAGTGATTTATTATATAGAAATTGAAAGAATAGTGAATGGACTTGAGAATGCAAAGAATTGGACTTCATAATTGAAAGAAGATAGAATGAGTGGTTTATATAGAAATTGAAATATAACCGTTGAAAATATAACCGTTGGGAAGAAGACAAAAAATTATTAAATTAAAATTAAAATTTTTTATTTAATTTTTAAATTAAATTAATAAAATAATAATGAAATAATTGGATTTCACACCATCGAACATATGAATAATAAAAAATAGAGTATCACATTATCACTTTTTAACTCACGTGACACTCTAATTTTTAAAAAGTAGATAAATAACTTTTTAACCCACACCATTTGCTCTCAGCCCCACACTACATGCTTTAATCACTGTGTCTTTAAATTGATACTAGAATTTTATGAGTTTGTATGTCATGCGTACAAGGCAATCAATAAAAAAAGAATTAAGTCCAGAATCAAATAAGATATTACCTAGATAAAAAACGAAAGACTTTTCCCCTAGTCTTTAATTGAGTAAAGAAGAAAATGAGACAGGAAAGAAACTGTATTATGGATCATTATTTCCTTCCCTAAAAAAGAATTGTCTTTTAGAAAAAGAAAATAAAATAGAGGGAGAAGATGTTCCTCTATTTCTTTTTGAAAAAAAAATTCCCTTCAATTACTCTCTGGATTGGTCTAGTGAGTGAGTAAAAAAACTGACTTATAAACAATCCTTCAGCTTTTGATAAGATTTAGGGTCGAAGAAAAACAAAGATATAAGGGAAGAACAAAATAATAAAGAAGACGTACCAGGATTAGAACGATTTATTTTTTGATGCAAAAAAGAAGAATAAGTAAAGAATGTATTTTAATTTCATTGAAAAAGAAAAGTTGAATGATATAATAATACATTTTGTATAATGTATTTTATAAAATATAACGAATAAGGGTATAGAGTGTTTTGTACATGTAATAAAATAAAAGTAATTTTTTTCTTGACAATGACAAAATTATATTGGCATGTGAGCTCATTAGTAAATGAAAAGGATTTTCTTCCCTCTTCAAAAGTAATTTTTTTCTTGACAATGACAAAATTATGTTGACGATGTGGGCTCACAAAGTAAATGAAAAGGATGTTTTTTCCCTCTTTCCTCCCATCCTTCCCATATATGTTGCACCTTCCTTTCTTTTTATCTTTCCCTTTTCCCCGACCAACAAATTGACTTTGAAACATCAAATCTAATTACTTTTGTAACTTCCAAAAGGAGATAATAATTATCTCTCATTTCTTAATGAAAGGTGCTTATTAGTGTAGTATAAGTTGGTTATTTGACTAATTTAAAAGAATTCTCATACATTTCTAAAAAACATTATAAAATGTGTATATATAAATATATATTAGAGCATTAATTATTTTTTTTGATAAATGTTTAGAGCATTAATTATTTTTTTTGATAAATGTTTAGAGCATTAATTATTTTTGGTCTTCAATGAATAAGACATTGGTTTGCTGTTCTTTCTTCTCTCTTTTTATTATTATTATTTTTATTTATTTATTTATTTTACTTTTGAGGTTAGTGATAAGTTGACAACATGTGATAATACTGTACACATCCTTATCTCTTTGAAGTTAAATAGTGACTCCCAAATAAACAAAAGATTCTCTCAATTCTGGTCCCCTTTGTGATGAAAACTTTGGCAACAAATGAACAAACAAAAAAAGCCCTAATTTACACCACCATTTCATATTTTTATGTATGCATGATCAAATCCAACTTTATTACTATCATTTTTAACCTTTTCTGAATGTGGACCAGATTGTTTTTATAGGGATTCCAAAATTTCCACAAGACAACCAGAAGCATCTCCAGATATGCCACGAGCCAGCCACGCTCTCCAGTCCACCACTCAATCTCATCCGTCCACGTTTCTCCCATCCAACGGCCCACATCCGATACCTAAACATTCTCATTTCCCACCTCCACCACTCTATATCTTCTCTCTCCACCACACACCTCTCCTAAACCTTCTCATTTCATTTCCCCTGTTCTTCTTCCTCCCAATCCTCTCTCTCTCTATAAATCTCTCTCTCTAGGAAGTAGGATGACTCTCAGAGCTGCTGCGGCTTTCTCTCTCTTGAACACTAACGGGGACAATCTGAGCTCCTTTGTGTCTTCGGCTTCGTCGTTTTCGCCCTCTGTTCAGAGGTTTTCGCGGGCGAAGACCGGAAATGGGTTCGTTGTTTGTGCATCCAAGGGCACGAACAGTCGGCCTCTTACTGGTGTCGTGTTCGAGCCCTTTGAAGAGGTGAAGAAGGAGCTTATGCTCGTACCTACTCTCCCTCAAGCTTCTCTTGCTCGCCAGAAGTATTCTGACGATTGCGAGGCCGCAATCAATGAACAAATCAAGTGGGTTTCCATTTCCCTTACTTAAGTCTCCCTTACTTGAGTACTCTTTCTTATATATGTATCTATATGGATTAATTGCACAAGAAACCTAGAAAATCTCTCTGGTGTTCTGGGTTTTTTTTTTTTAATTACGTATCGGAAGATTCTGAGGTTTGTTTTTTTTTTTTTTTTTTTTTTTTTTTTTGTTTTAAGCTATTAATTTGGGGATTTGTTTCAGTTCTGACTGTGTTATTAAGAAGCTACTTTCTAATGAGTTATGTCTATTTTTCTATGATGACAGTGTTGAATACAATGTTTCATATGTGTATCATGCTATGTATGCCTATTTCGATCGGGACAATGTTGCTCTCAAGGGACTTGCCAAGTAATCTTCGAATATTCTGAAAAACAAGTTATATTTCTCTTTCTATGGTGTGTTATTAGGTTCAATCTGATTTATTTTTTGTTACATATAGGTTTTTCAAGGAATCGAGTGAGGAGGAAAGAGACCATGCAGAGAAATTGATGGAGTATCAGGTGTGTTTGACCATTTGCATCTATGGTTGAATTTTTTTTTTTTTTTTTTTTTCATTTTGCTTTACAAACTGAAATGATTTGTTGTATAATGAATTTAAAACCCTAATTCTTGTTCAATGACTTTCAGAACAAACGAGGTGGGAAAGTGAAGCTGCAATCTATTCTGATGCCACTATCTGAGTTTGATCATGCTGAGAAAGGAGATGCCTTGTACGGTGAGTTTGGCGAGTTTGGCGAGCTTTTCTCTGTATTTTTGATGCAATATAATGTAAAGCATTACCTTGCTTTTACAGTTTTTTTTTTTATATTTATTTTTTTCCCCATAAAGAACGAGTTTGGTCTTTGCATGACATGTTTTAGAAGAACACGGTACTTATGTTAATGTGACTTTGCACATGGATAATTCAAGAACCATCATATGGTTTCCATGACCTTCCATGTCTTTAGACGTTTGTGCATGTGTAGCGTGAGGTAGCTTGAATTATATATGATGTGTGACTATACAACTTCCCAAGCAATTTATTTTTTATTTTTTATTGAGAACTACCTGTGTCTTCCTGCATTCATCTTCAGTCTTACCGATAGGTATGGAAATTATTGATTAGCATGTATATATGTTTATGTAAACGTTCAATGCACACATAAGCATGCATCAATCATTTCCAAACACATGTACTTCTGTGTTCTAGTCATGCATAGATATGTATGGTGATCCTTCAACCTTTTAGAGTTCATGGGGTAATTAGTTTATCGCTAGATTTTGTATTGATTGGTTTGTTTTCTGTATTCATGTCCCATGTCAACTTTATGTACTTGCGTCTCTTATTTTTGATCTCTTATTATGATGCAGTGATGTGATTGCAACTGTATCTATTTAGTAAAAAGTAGCACTAATGGTATTTAATTTTGTGACTTAGCAATGGAACTTACCTTGTCTTTGGAGAAGCTAACCAATGAAAAGCTCCTGCATTTGCACGGTGTAAGACATCCCCTTAAAACTTCATATTGTTTATTCAGTCTATTATTGTTACATTTCTTTATCATATGTTATATGATCTTATCTACGTGTTCTGGGTGTGGCTGTGTCTCTAATGACAGAACACTATAGATCATTTTTAGAATATATATATATATATATATTCTTACTTAGTTTGTAAATTAAATTATGGTCTAAGTTACAGAGAGTTCAATTTCAATTTGGACTCTTCACTCAATCTGAAGCAATAATGTATCAAAGAGAACGTGTTAAGAACACTTATGTACAATTATACTATAAGCTTAAATTATCAGAGATGTTTGCAAGGTGCACGTTGGCTAAACATCTCAAGACAGTTTCTCATATTCATACCCTAGAGTCATGAGCCCCGCACAAGTGATTCACTTATAAAGAAAAGCCTATTTAACATAGCTTCAGCATCAGGATACTGTTCAGCTTGTTTTTAATTTGTGGCGAGATGCTATGAATGGAAACTCGATGCTGTAATATGAAACCGAATAAAACTGTCATGCATCAAGACTTGAAAACACCCAGAATCGATGAGCCGTGGTGGATCTGTAAACTAATGTAAAATGTAGTTTTGCTAACTGAGACAGCTTATTTTACTGATGCATTTCTCTTAACTTGATGAGAACAGGTAGCTGAAAGGAGCAAGGATGTACAATTGGCTGATTTTGTGGAAAGCGAGTATTTGACTGAGCAGGTGAAGTATTACTTTCACGTCTCCTCTGTCAAAAAATGTGCTCTTTATTAGTATGGCCATTACAGACACCTTCAGATTTCATGTATGATACTGAATCTGGCCTTTCATTATATCACATTAGGTGGAAGCCATTAAGAAGATCTCAGAATATGTTGCTCAGTTGAGGAGAGTTGGCAAAGGACATGGTATGAGTTCAAAATTCCCAATTCAACCATGAATTTCCCTTTACTATTTATATTTTTTCAAAGATGTTCCACTGGCTGCCACTATGGTTGAAGCAGAAATGGTTATTGCCAAAGCAAGTGCAGCTGTGAACTGATGTAGTTATTGTTTTCACACTTGCACATTGATTTGGCAATGACAGCATTGATTTTATATTTTCTGTTGTCTAAAATTAATTGTTTTGGTGGAATTCCAGGGGTGTGGCACTTCGATCAGATGCTTCTCGAGGAACAGGAAGCTGTTGCATGATGGAGGAGTTAATCGTGTTCCTTTTTATTGAACTACTTTGGCTAGTGGTGTGTGCCTGTGCGGTGTCTAATGGTCTTAAATGTTTGCTTAGTGATTTTGGGTGTGGTTAGGTGTAAAAGCTAAGCATACGATGGAACTAGTTTGATCAATTCTATAACATATTGATTTTCGGTAAATGCATTTCCTTTCGCTGCCTCGGTTAGTCATTTCTACCATATTGGTTAAAAATGCATGATGATATTTTATTTCATATTTCAAAATTTTCCCCACCATAGAAAACCCATGTGTGTTGCCTTATTGCTTGACTTGAGTCCTGCATAATTTAGTGACCAACTGAATCTGCAACTGTTTGTCCACATCTATAGTTCAACTGGTTGAGAAAGCAAGAGACTAACGGTTTGCAGTCACTCGATAGTCAAAGTCATTTTAGGGTTTGTTTGCAGTCACTCCATAGTCAATTCATTGTGTAGGGTTGGTGGTTGGATTTGGGGACCAAGATATAGAGTGGTCCACGTTTATGGGATTTGCCATTTAATTGAAGATTTCATCCATTGTTCCTATCAATTTGGGCCACACTGGGCTTGGAAGGAAAATTTCAATTAAAGCAGATAATAGCGATCGTTAACGGTCCCCTATTTTTCCAGCAGCTGTTATTATATTTTTTCAAGATGTTTGTGTCATTGGATGGGAAAAGTTGACTGTTCTTTAAAGCCTTCTATGCATGGATGAGAAAAGTCTACTAGAAACACATTGGGCAAATGTGTGATGAACAGATTCTGGTCAATCGTCAATCAATTTCAGGATTAAGGGATGGTGCATATGCTATTTACAACTTGGAATTCCCTTCTAGGCAAATTAGTGGTTCATTTTCATTTGAAAATCAATCACCACTGTCCATTGATTGCTACATGACACTGACGCCCCAACCTTTTTTGTAAGAGGGCCAAGTGCATGATGGACGCAACGGTACATTGAGTTTTGTAACAAGTCAAAATTAGTCTCATCAAAAATGTGATCAATATTAGACCAGATAAAATCAGAATTCTGGCTCAAGAACAATCTAAGAATCCGGAAAGGATAGGGCCAAAAAAAATAAAAAAAAATTAACGAGTGTCTTAATAACTATAAAACATCACGTTGATTGTGCTTCAGTGATTCAAATTGAAGCAACTAGCACTGAGCAGAAAATAAAAAAAAAATAAATAAATAAATTCGCAATTGCTTCCCTGTTTTGAGTGAAGTGCAAAAAAGTCTATGGTATAAAGCTTCCTGTACTATTAATTAATTTAGTACAAATACTCTCCATTCGCATAAAAACAAGAAAATACACTCTTATCCGTAAAATGAAATAATATTTAAAAAAATAATGCAAGGTAAAATTACTATTTTAGCCTCTCTTCCACCCCTGCAAAACCTTAATTTTGGGAATACAGACCCGGTCGCCTCTTCAACGCCTGCAATTTTCTTCACCACCACCACATCCTCCTCTACCCGCTTCCATCAAAACCCTAATTTCCCAATCCAACAGAATCAAGTCGATTCCTCCACCTGCTTGTTCACTGAGGTCAGAGAACTCGACCCCAAGCTCCACCTCCCCCCACTTCCCCTCATACGACACCATCATCGTCGATCGCGCCTCCGTCGACATTGACGATGAGTCACTGACAGCGAGAAAAGCCCCTTGCCGTTCGGATTCTACTAACGTCCTCAGCGCCATCAGGGCTTTGTTGTTCGACATTGGTTGCGGCGCTCTCACTTCCGCGACGCCGCTGTGTAAGCTTCACCGCATTGGTTCTATAGACTTCACCGAACTAGGTCTTCACCGAACTGCAGCGACGCCGTTGTGTAAGCTTAATCATTTCCACCATAAGTCTCTGTTTATAATCTCCAATTAGCTAGTCATGTCCATAGATCTTCTCTGGAACTTGGTTTTCATAGACTACTTCTATGAGGAGTCCACCGTTGGTTTGGTGATGAAGAATGGGTATTGATTTTCGGGGGCAAGAAATGGAGATGAAGAGAGGGAAAGAGAGAGAGGTGGGTTTGATGATGAGAGTGGGCATCCAGATTTAAACAAAAGAGGAGCTTGAAGTTTTTTTTTTAATAGTATTGGGTGTGGGTGTGGGGGTGGCGGCTTTCGGTGCGGCACCACCAATTGTTGTGGCAGCCGGGAGGTTGGGTAAATTAGGATTTTAAAATTTATTTTATGCTAATTTTGAAAAAAAAAAAAAAAATGGTTTAAGGGATTTATTTGCACATTTTTTTTAAAATTTTATAAATTAAAATGCACCTTTTTAAAAAAGAATGAACTTTTTGTGCACAAAACCTTATATTAGGGGGGTTTATGCACTTAACCCCTCATTCTTTCATATCCAAGTCATTTCACACATATTAGTAATTCTAACTATTTAAAATCATTTTTTCTTTTAAATCATGCATACTGACTCTGCAGGTCGTCATCGTATGTGACAGCAGAGGAATATTATACTTCAACAAAATATAAAGTTTAATTATGCTTGAAACCTCAATAGGTATTAATTTCCGAGAAAAAACCTTATAAGCCATTCAGTATTAATTAAAGGAAACTGTTCCCAGAACGTTTGAGCATAAAACCAGCATTGAATAACGACAAAACAAAATCAGAAACACAAAACTATTCCAAACTACATCAGATGATGTTTTTGAAGTCTAGGCAGTGGATGCTCCTTGAGCAGCAAGCCTCTTCTTGGCCTCTTCAATGATGGACAATTTGATACCTTTGCCCTTAGGAAGAGATATCCATGGCTTTGTCCCCTTCCCGATGGTGTACACATTGCCCAAACGAGTTGCAAATTCATGCCCTGTAGCATCCTGGACGTGGATAGTCTCAAAGCTCCCCTTATGCTTCTCCCTGTTCTTGATGACTCCCACACGACCCCTATTCCTTCCACCTGTCACCATGACCACGTTCCCAACATCAAACTTGATGAAGTCGGTGATTTTGTTGCTCTCCAGGTCAAGCTTGATGGTGTCGTTGGCCTTGATGAGTGGGTCTGGGTAGCGGATGGTTCGACCATCATAAGTATTCACGTACGGGATGCCTTTCTGCCCAAACCGCACAGATCGGACTTTGCATAGCTTAAACTGTAGAGAAATACTAAACAAATCAGACTCAGCTGAAGAGTTTCTTGACATGCAAAATGAGATAGAAAATAACAGAATTATAATTCAAACAACTATCGAAAGAATGCATCTAATTATGCATCTAACTTTCAATGAACTTGCCAACTTTGCATAATGACACATGAGATGAGACAAAAGCCGGGGAAAAAAAAAAAAAAGATTCCCCGAAGGGCAGAATCATTATTAAAACCCTCTGAGATCACAAAATTTGTTGAAGCCTGATTTACCTCTTAATTCTACAAATCTACAATAGAACCTTATTTTTGCATACCTTTTGATAAGTTAAGGCATAAGGCTGAACTATGAAGTGATGTAACAGAATACACATTGTTACCCCCCTTAAATATCCTAAATGGGGCAATTATGTCCAATTTTTCCTATTTTGGCCCTACAATAACTTATAAAATGCTTCAAACTAATCAACTCCCAAAAACTAATTTATCCAATTCCCCTTTCTAAATTCGTATGAAATTGACATTGGTTTGTTTTACTTGTATATATACTTTCTTTTGGTTTATATTTTGCTATAAAGAGTTGCAGATAACAAACAATATTTAGAACAAAAGGCACCACTGCAAGCCATTGCCAACGATACATCTCTAAAAGTCAGTAAATTCATCTGTACAAATATTAATGTGCACTTTTGTTTTTTCTATTAAGTTACAGCTCCATCGTAGAGCCTTTCATAGCTGACTGATCCAAGTACTCCAAAGCAGATTTTTTTTTTTCCCAATGCAAATTGAATAATTTAACGTAACACATAACAACTCCAAAGCATATTTTTTTCCCTAATGCAAATTGAATAATTTAACGTAATACATGACAATAAGAAATGAGTTTTATATATAATAATATTATGACGTGCTAATCTAAACTAAACATTTTTCACGTTAATGAATTTTTGAAATGTGAGTAATTAAATTTATTTTGGTCCTTGCAAATAATTGACACACCCACTTTGCCCATATGGTGGACTTTTTCGAATTTAAAGTGCTTCACATATGTCTTAGTTTTTCTACACATTTTCAAGAGTTTTGGGCTTGCGAAAATTTATTTTTAAGAATTACAAAGATCCGTGAATATTATTAGGTATTAATACAAGTGTGTTCGTCTTTGTGTGTGTTTGTCTGAGAGAGAGAGAGAGAGAGATTAAATTGATTCATTTTGGCATAGCTTAATTGTATCTTCTTCTTCAAAGGCAAAAAGATAGTTGTGAACCAGATCAAGAGGATTGCAAAAGACTTACCTTTGCCTCTTCATCTCTAATTGAGTGGAGACGGAACCGACCCTTGGTGTCATAAAGGAGACGAAAGTTCTCATTTGTTTTGGGAATGGATACGACATCTGCCAATAGAAAACGTACAATATAAGTGAAATATAACATTTCCCACCAACATATTCAAAGAATTAGATTTTAAAAGTTAGTGACATATACAATTGCAGTAAAGATGCTGGAGTCTGTAATTCACCAAGATGGATATAATCATATAACCATTTTGGCATTGACAATTATGCTTCCCCCGATGCTGGTAGCAATTATCTAATAGGTATGAAACTACTGACAGACAACATATCATTCTAAAAATTCCACCAAAAATACCATCTAGCACCTATCAGTTGGTAACTTTTGTATTCTACATTCATTGGTACAAGACCCCTTTTTTTATATATAAGTAATTCATTGGTACAAGAACTTAACAATCTGAAAAGTAATTAATGCCGTAGTGAGTACAAATTTCTCCCATAAAGATAATACTGTATTCCATTGAAACAAGTGTGATAATATAACCAAAAAAAAATTAATAAAAAAAAGAAGAGGGAGAGAGAGAGAGACAGAGACAGAGACGGAGACATGGAGAAAAGGAATGATAAACAAAAACAGTAGGACTGTGCATACCCATGAATCCTGCAGGGTATGTTTTATCTGTCCTAACCTTCCCATCCACAAGAATATGTCGTTGCATCAAAATAGAAATGACCTCGCGATATGTGAGAGCATACTTCAATCGATTTCGCAAGATGAGGATCAATGGCAGGCATTCTCTGGATTTGTGAGGTCCAGATGATGGCTTTGGAGCCTACATGAAGAATTATTTTGGATAAGCATTCAATTCTTTTACATGCTACGAGAGCATTCTAATGTATCGGAGGAAAAGGGAACCATGTAGAGATAGTTCGACTTACAAATGCACCTCCAAGCTTGTCAAGCATCCAATGCTTTGGGGCATTAAGCCTCTTCAAATGCTTCTTCAGACCTCTTGCCTGTCATAGCCCGTAAGCATGAAGTTTAACAACACAAAAATCTAATCTGAACAACTACCTTCAACTATATGGCATATGTAAAAATCAAGATACAATAATATTAGATACCGAAAAAGAACCAAATGACGTAGACAGAGAAAAATAAGTACTTTAATATCCACGTCATCATAATTGTCCCTGTTTGAGTTCAAAATTTATGGTACCAATTATCATGGTCAAAACATTCTTCCGAGGTTGACCAATGTTAGTCAATAAGCATCCCACTTAAAATCTATATTTAATTTTTCTCAAGACATGTTTTCATTGAGGACAACACTGGCGAGTTACTTGGCAATCTTGATGACTTTTATAATCAGAAATACATATTTCCATAATATGCTTGCTGGGAAAAAAATTGTTTGAAGGCACACATTCAAGTATGGAAGGGGAAAGACAAGAATAAAAATATGGAAGCTTTTTTAGTCGGTTTATAAACAACTGAAATAGGACGGTCATGAGGCTCTTTCTAAATACCATCAAACTTAAAAGGTATACAAGTGCTAAACAAACTTTGAACAACTATCTAGGTGACTAAAATGCTTATATGATATATTTCACTACTTTGTGAACAAATTAAAAGAAGAAATGAAGATAGACATGGAAAAACTTTCAATTACAATTAATATTTATCAGCAATCGCCACCATTCCCATTTCCGATAGGGGCAGTTGACAATTGAATCCGATTTTTAATAGTGAGAAAATAAGGCTGGATCCAAGTTGTTCAAGAATAGTGGCGTTTCGATTAAGAAGCGACTGTCTCTTGAACACTCTTGAACAGGTCGTGTATTAATCTACCATAACTATAAGATACCCCCTTTTCACGAATTCCTGCATTTATCCCAATGGAATATATGCATCCGTGGTATTAGTATAAACCATACATTTCCCGACTTCCTAGTTTCTCAATTTCAACAATCCAGTATCCATCTCCACACTAACTAAAGGCATGTTTACAACAAGCATATCCCAATCATTTTGGTATCTACAACCAATTTCCCTAATTACAAGCAATCTTACAACCCATCAAATCATCTCTAATTTGGGTATGTGAATCATCTCCTCTGATACCCCGGATACCCCCCTCAAATTGATGCTGGTGCTGCTGGTGATGCATCAGAAAGCCTTTCTGTTGCATATTTTGAAGCTTTTGCACCCGGTTTTGAGGATTTTCAGTTCATTAGCGATGGATTTCTTGTTTTACTTTTCTTTTTACAACTTGAGGATCATCTCATTTGTGGTCTCATATAATTGCTGCAATTAGGCATTTGGTTAAGGACAGTGCCACCCACAGGGCATTGTTTTGGGTACACAGTAGCTGGATAAATCCGACTACGTGGGCAAGCTTTTACATAAACATATACATATATTATATATTGTATGCATTTACATCTGATTAGGTTTATAAGCAACTATTGAGAAGCAATATACGACCCACACAAGTGTTCATATACGTAAATTACATATGTGTATTCTTTAACATCTCATCAGGTTTATAAGCAAGTGAATAATTGAGAAGCAATATATACCCAAACGCGATATATATATATATATACATAGACATGTATATGGATAAAATAGATTGCATTAAAACGGATAAACAGAAGAACGGACCATTTTGGGTTTATTCGCTGCAGATCTTAGCTCCTCGCCACCGCTGTTCTGTCAACCCTGCAAGAAGTGAAAGAACGAGAGAGAGAGAGAGGGGGGGGGGGCTACAAGTTATATAACCCTTTTCCAAAACCCTAATTGAATGAATTTTTTGGGCTGGTCGTGCACTGGGTTGCGAGGTTAAATAGAGGTGAGCCCAAAAGACGTTGTAAGAAAATTAGATCCAGGTGAATATTTTGGGCTGATCGTGCACTGGGTTTGCGAGGTTCAATAGTGAGCCCAAAAAATGTTGTAAGAAAATTAGATCCAGGCCCATCTTAAGTGGTGAAGAAAGTATCCACATTATGTAAATAATTAGCCGCGTTAAAAAAATAATAATAAAGTCCCCCCAAAAAAAAGCTAAACCTTATGACGAGAAATGGAGATGCAATTATATTCGGAATGAAAATAATTAATTTTTCTATTTCAAATCCAATGAGAACATAAACTTTTGTCGGATATTTGAAGGAGGAATTACCAGGCACAAACAATACCTCCCACTTGGAACAACTATCGAAAAAAGATTGT
The DNA here is from genome assembly GCF_030987335.1 of Cornus florida. Taxonomy (NCBI): domain Eukaryota; kingdom Viridiplantae; phylum Streptophyta; class Magnoliopsida; order Cornales; family Cornaceae; genus Cornus; species Cornus florida. Next base: position 22,067,525 of record NW_026775578.1, read on the forward strand.
CATTAGAATATTTCTTTGAGATTCAATCTTTTGTTATATATGTCCAATATTTCTATAAATTCATTCAAAATTCAAATTTTTTTATCAATATAAATTCATCCATTTTATAAAAATTAAATTATAGTTTTTTTTTTTTTTCTTTATATGTCATGATATTTCAACAATATCACCTATGCGTTAATTTCTCAAATTAAAAGTAGTGATTTTTATGCTTTTAAATCAAATTATAATTAACAATACCCCGTTTCAAAACCATTGGTTTGACGGGCTTACTTGGACCTGGTAAACTTATTATTAGGTGAGACTTAAAGGTATTGTTAGATAACTTAATTTAGTACTTAATTGTGAATAGATTAAGTACGTATTTAATTAAATGAATGAATCATCACTGGCCAAATGTTAAATAGCCAATTCAATATAATAAATTCTTTTTTCTCTTTGTCGAAGAAAAGTTCACACATATTTATCACATATTTTTTTCTTTATTATTAAAAAACATAGTAAATATCATTACTATAACTGTTAACGCCGTTATAATTTATATCTAACCATAATTTTGTGTGGAGGCTTACAAATGAATGTGGAAGGGTTAAATTTAACTTTGTCCAAACTTCAAACTAGGATTGCACATAAAATGGTTTAAATTTAGGGGTCACAATTTGTGTTTACGGATATAAATCAAATCACATCAATCTCATAGTATTATACTAAACAAGTAAATTCAAACACAATTCGTTTAATAATCGTGTTAAAGATTCTTAACATTAACCCCTCTTATTTATTAAACGAACCTGTTTATCAAAACGAAATATTTAATATTCAACCAAACAATAAATACTGTAAAAAATATAAGTCTCGATTAACCCAAATATTCAAAGTAAGAAGAAAAATATCACCCCGCCCTCCTAGCCAAGTAGATATAATACAAATGTTTAAATAAAAATCATAAGGCGTAGTCAAGTTTATATTAACGACTTAATTGTCCATAATAATTTGGTCTAAACATGTAACAAATTACGTATCTTATATTCACGATTATGATAGATTGAGCTAAACAGGTATAAATGTGTTATACGAGTTGAACTCTTCAACCCTAACATGACACGATTAAGTAAACGAGTTACTAAAATTTATTAAGATCAACCCAAATTCGTTTACCTCATGTTGTAATCGAGTCATGTTTGGCGGGAAGTGTCAAAATTTGTCACCCCCAATTAAAATTGCAGATTGAATTGAAATAATTCAAATTATGAAAAAAAAAATATAAAACTAAGAAACTCAATATGTCCCAAAAAAAAATTATTAAATAGTTCAGAATCAGGTTGTTTAGTGAATAAAGAATTGACAAAAAAAAAAAAAAAAAAATAGAAAAGAAAAATAATTTATTCAAATTATCAAAATTTACTATCGCCGGTTTCTTTTCTTTTTTTTTTTTTTTTTTCTGAAAATTATTACTCTGCTGTTCCAAAATAAATGTTTTTCTTGACTCTTGAGTCACAATTTTTCGGAAAAAAACTTTCTTTACGGGAAACTAAAGCGTATCACAATTCAACACGTAAAAAAAACACATTTACGTTCAGTGTTGAGTTATGATTGCCATGCCTAAATACCTCCTAATCAAGAGTTCGCGGGACTAATGATTTTCGCAGATTGCGTGGTGCCAAATTGCCAACTCAACATTTCATTGAAGAAATTAACAACTCAACAGGTAACTCCTAGAACCGTTCATACACGTAAATTAGAGAATTTCACTGCTTTACTTACAGATTTAAATCAATCTGACTATTCTAGAGAGAGAAAGTGAAACACGGAGGCGATGAGGAAGGCGATGGCCGCCATTCTTCTACCATTACTATGCCTATGCATAACTGTACATTTTTCCAATGCTGAAGAAGCTTTCGACATTCGGCAACATCTCTCAACTGTATCAAGGTTTCTCTTCTACAATTCCGCTCTCTCCATCACTTATTATATATTTTCAAATACAAACATAATATATTTTGGGATTTGATTTAATTCCTGATCGATTATCTTCTTTATTTTTCCTGTACATTTACAATTCCGATCCAATCAGAGGTTGATTTACATTTGTGTTTAAAAGTATCTATAATCGTTCAATTTTGCTTTACATTTAACGTTCAATTTTATTTATATATATATATTACATGTAAAATTTCTTACATGAAAAATGTTTTAAGCTGAAACAAACGGAGGCTAAGATTTAAAATTAAAATTTTCCATTTCCGACTTTTCTTGGAAAAATTGAGAATTAAGTTAGGTATAGCCAATTAGCCACTGTAAGTAAACCACTCACATTGCTTGTTGTAAAAACAATTTTTAATTAATTGTTTGTCTTGTTCACACTATTTTGTGTTTTTGTGTGTTTATGCCCTCTAGGAGCTACTATTATAGTTAGCACACACATGGTGGTGTTGTTTAGAAAAAGTAAAGAGCACACTATTAGATGATTTGTTGTTTAGAAGGAAGTAAAGAGTACACTATTAGATGATTTTTAACCCCCTTAATGGAATTTTTTTTTTTTAATTGATTACCTTTGTATGTATTTTTTTTATTTTTATATTTCAGCTATGGTGTTGCGAGAGACATTTCTGAGAATTTGTTTGTACCTTCTACAATTCCAGATCAGTGTACACCTATCCATTTAAATCTTCTGGTAATCTTCATTAACAACCTCAAATTTTGCTGCTATGGATCTATTTAGTTGGTCAATTATTTTTATTATGCATATCTAAGTCAACAAGCACTAGTTATAAGTGTCATGGCATTGTTACATAAAGTATTTAATTTATTAATATAGAAAATGGTATCATAATGCTACCAGCCTGTCATGGCTTGTTAGTTTTTATTCACAGGACTAAATGCGAGTGCTCTTCCATGTTTACACAGCTGTAGAAATACTTGAATAGATTCAACTGCACTGAGTTTTGTGCTATATTTCTGCATATATGTACTTCATGATCACCTTTTATCAGCAATCTTTTTGAGTGCAGCTTACTGATGTTAATATGCATCAGATTTTAAATTTTGCTGCGTATTGCCTAGTTAGTTCGAGATCATTGATTTCAGACAACATTGATAATAGAAAAGTACACGAAACATTTAGAGAGAGATTTTTTTTTTTACTTGAAGCAATGTTCAGGAATCTGTTTGATATAGCCGCAGTAAAGATATGCACATATTTTATGGCTTGGGATATTGCATCAATTTTGCACATGTAAACATCAGTTTTACTGATACATACTGATACATCAGTTTTTTTTTTTTTCCATTGCTTGCATTACATGTGGTGCTAAAACACCACCACCACCACATGTCGCAAAGATAGCAGATTATGTGGTGTTAGTACCCCTACCACTTTGCTTATTTTGTATATGTTGGTGCTAATGTTTGAGGTGAAGGTAGTATGAAAGACCTTGGCATATAATATTTTTGAATTTAAAAATGACTAACGTTTGTCATAGGTTGACTTCATGGTCACTTTCACAAAATTATTTATGATTTCCTCTTTATAATTGGCTTTGGGATTACCAATCAAGAAGAAGACAATATTACTTATCAAAAAATGAAGGAAAAAAAAAACCCACGAAGAAGACAATATCTTCATTAGCTTATCTATTTTTATGACTTGGTCAAGATGGAGAATGATCTTCAATCCTAATATCTATCTATCTTTGATCTTAACATCTATCTCGGTGCATAATTAGTGAGGTTGCTACTTTCTCAGCTTGCCCTCCCATTCATTGCATCTCTCAAGGGTCCGACATTTCTAATAGGGATTATATGACCATTGGCCTGCAATGGGGCTCAATCACACACTTCTTTGGTTGTGCCATCTGTCTCACAATGACCGTGGTCATATATACCTAGTACCTACTACTTGCAGATTAATTATTTATGTGGGTTTGGCTGCAGTCACACCTCAAAAGCCTTTTCCACAGGCACTTGTGATCATCGGTAGGTTCCCAGCCTCCTAAATAGACATGGATGCGTTAGAAATGCTGAAAACTGTTAGCTAGTTTTCAATATGCTATTTGCTATGATGTTTCGTTGCTTGCATATTTCTTTTGGCATCATTGTGGAGATCTCCAATTGTTTCTTTTCAGAGTTTTGTTTTCTATGCTGAGTTCAGTTAGCAGTGCCAGTTTATAGCAAGTTGTTTGATGGAAAGTTTCGTCTTTGCAGGCAAGGCATGGAACTCGTGCTCCTACCAAGAAGAAAATGAGAGTATTAAACAATTTGGCCTCTCACCTGGAATTACTTCTACAAGATGCAAAAGAACAGAAGTTGTCTTTGCAGAAAGTTCCTGCCTGGTTATGGGGATGGGAATCTCCTTGGAAAGGGAAGCTCGAGGGTGGAGAATTGATTAGCAAAGGAGAAGATGAACTATATCATCTTGGGATTAGAGTTAGAGAAAGATTTCCAGAACTGTTTAATGAGGATTACTCCCCAGATATATATGCAATAAAAGCAACACAGGTTGGTTGTAGTTAGTTTTTCTTTTATGTACTTATTATGCGAGGGACCTTCTTTGAGATGTTGCTTTATTGATGATACTCAAATGGAGTTGGTACACATTGGAGTTTGTTGAACATTTGGCACACAAAAGTTTGTTATCATTAATGCCCTTGGGCTCAAGGTTCCTCGCAGAAGAAGTTTCTTGAGCAACTGAAGGCAATTTGCATCACACTGAATGTGATATTATTTTTTCTTATTGTTTTTCCAATACAAGAAACTCATTATCTTATATTTTTTTTTCCCCCTTTTGATGAGGTAGATACCTCGGGCATCAGCCAGTGCTGTTGCATTTGGCATGGGGTTATTTAGTGGCAGAGGAAATCTTGGACCAGGGCGTCATCGAGCTTTTGCAGTTACCAGTGAAAGTCGTGCAAGTGATACAATTCTGAGATTTCATGATTGTTGTCAAAACTACAAGGTACATGCATGGACTTTTCTCTTGGTATTTCACAAGCACAATAATACTTAAATACATTAGAGTACAGTTGCACTTGCATGCCACATAGTGGACATTTGTATCATTCATTTTAATCTTCTTAATAGATAATTTGTCATTTCAATATGGATGCTTTAAAAACTAATAAACGAAGATATGTGTAGAAGGTTCAAGGACAACTTGGAAGCAGGTTACTATGGTAGAAAAGTGGTAAGTGAGACAGACTTGATTTTTCATATTCAATATGGCTCGATAGTAAGCCCCATGTGCATATAGGTTGTGTCAAGAATTGGGTGATATAGTCAATATTACATTTCTCAACCAGTGAACTCTTAAAGAATTTACAGATACATTGTTTCTTTTGCTAATTTTATTTGAACCTTACTTTGAGCTTTCATAATATTTTTTTGTAACCTGTACACGTATCTTGGTTTAACATCATTGTGAGTGGGGAATAATTATAACTTTTTGGGTTCATTTTTGTTATAATAGTCTGTCTGCTGTTGTTATGAAGAAAATTACAATCATAATAGCAAGTAATGAAGGCAATAATCACATGAGATACCAATTTCTTCTCTCTCGCGATTTGAGTGAAATCCTTATAACTTACTAGATGATCTTGATTTGTGAACGCGCATAAATCTCCCAAGCAAGCCCAAAATTACGCAGTTTGCAAAACACAAGTGTGAAGATCTTGTAAGAAGTTCTGCTTATGTTAAACATAGAAACCTGTGAATATCGGGGATTCACTTAGCCTCGTGATTGACGTCTGTCAGCTCACATGTCAAACACATCAGTGGTTTGTACTTTTTATCCCTTGCATCAACCTGGTGCAGGATTCTAAGGTTTGATTATCCTGTAAACCAAGTTCTTATTGTGATTGAAGCACCCCCTTTTTTCTTTTTTCTTTTTTTTTTATAATTATTATAAGGAAAAAGCCACTTCCATTTCTATAGAAAACATCCATTTTGGTATATATTGTTGGCCATTATTTGCTACCATACCACTGATTAATCACTCTTTTGCCACTCTATATTTTTTATCATCCATATTTAGACTTTTGTATTCTGGCTGTTTCATGAATTTCAGTAACTCCTCTCTCCTCTCTCTTTTTTGTACATGTATACTATTGATTTGAATTTATATACCTTGCTTATTTAGATAATTTTCTGTCAAGGCTTTCTAATAAGGGACAATTTGTCTGAAGCAAATCGGTTAAAGATTGCTCTGAGATATGCACTTATGAAATAATTTTCGTGTTCATCTTACAAAAAAATCAAGAAATTTCGAGTGGACTTCTCATGTATTCTTATTTCACCTGAAAATGTGTTTATTCCCATTTGGAAGGACCATGATCCCTAGAAGTGGGACATTAGGCTCTACCTGCTCCACAAGGCTTTTCTTTCGACAAGACAACTATCCATTTGGTTTTACCATACCCTTAGTTTCCAGCAGTAATTCTTAAATTCTAATGTTCAAAGATTATAGTTTCAGACAAAACGTTCGACACAATAATCATTTTCACATATTGGTGTAAAATATCTAGCATTAACTTTTTCCTTCCATAGAAGGGGTAGCTTCTATTAAGACAATTTGATGTGCAGGCTTGCTGGTTGACTTAATTGCACATGTGCTCAGTGGAAGAGCTATTACACCTTTCTGACTGCCTTGTGCTCTGGACACATAATAGTTACTTTGACAGATTTTTAATATTTAGATAGATTGCAAAATGGTTACTAGCTGAAGGAGTTTAAAGGTAGTACAATATGGCTTTCAATGGTACTTGGAACATGATATTTTTTGGCACGTGGAATTGGAACGAGAATCGACACATGAAAAACGACGTACTCTAGAATTTGGTACCACAGGGATAGGCCTAGGTTGAGCTGATGATTGGAAGTTCTAATTGCAAGAATGCTCCTCTTAATCAGTGCAAGATTAATGAAAACCAGTATTTGTGAAACATGAACTAGTCCAATTATTTTTGAAAGCTATATAATTAAAAATGCAAAAGCACCGGACCAAGTGTATATACATGTCAAGAGATGTACTATGGCCTTTCCCTTTGTTTTTCTTCTAAAATTTCTGTATTTTATTATATTTCTATTCATTATTGTATATATTTCTGCTTATAAAATTTAAGATATTAGAAAAATTGGAATCATTCAATATGGAAAAAAAAAAAAAAAAGGAAAGCCAGAAAAAAAGGAGGCGCAGTGCATAATTGTAAGGATGAATGTACTAGTTACAGTAATTTTGACAAAGATCAATTTGCTTATTATTTACTTCTTGATGAACGCATTCTATTTCACCTCATATATTTCAACCATGCAGAGACACATACACCCCTCCAAATAAAAGAAAATGTTTGTGCTGCTGAAGTTTATCTAGCCTCGCCTATTAATTTGGCTTCATATTTGTCAAGAATACTTAAGCAAGGCATTCAAGATTTAAAATTTGCTTTAGTATTGATTTTTGTTTGGTGTCTAGTTGCAAGCTTGCAGCGCATTTGCTTTGCCCTTTATTGTTTCTTTCTGTGGCTGCAGAATTTTAGGAAAAGTCAGGAGCCTGCTGTTAATACGCTGAAGGAACCTATATTGGACGAAATTACTTACTCACTAGCGAGGCGATACGAGCTGAACTTCACAAGAGATGATACTTCATCTCTGTGGTTTCTGTGCAAACAGGTAGTTACTTGTCTGTCTTCATACTTTGATGAAACCTAACTTTTTAATTAGTTTTCATTTGTCCGGTTGTGATTTTCAATTTGGCAGGAAGCATCCTTGTTGGACATAACTGATCAGGCTTGTGCTCTTTTTAGTCCTTCTGAGGTATGAAGGGTTTGTACTTTTTAATTGATTCTCTTACCTTGTGTTTTGCATAGGTTATTCCTGACTATGTGCTTTTCTTGGTCTATGATTGTCTGGTTTTAAATCCTGTACACGTCTAGTATAATGCTAGTTCAGTGTAATACTTGAAGAACCATGTTTCTTTCTTGCATGACATATGCTTATTAGCCTGGAATTTTTTTACATCTAGGTGACTTTGCTAGAGTGGACGGATGATTTGGAGTCATTCATACTGAAGGGTTATGGTAATTCATTAAACTACCGAATGGGAATGCCATTGCTTGAAAACGTCGTGCAGTCAATGGAGGAAGCTATTAAAGCTAAAGAAGGTAATATTACTCCTATGAATTCTAAATTTTCCATTTCACCATTTACAACCTTGCATGCCATGTCCTTTCTCCCATCACATTATGGTAGAACCTTTTTGGATGGAGGAGGTTTGAATTTTAAGAGGTAGTGAATGGAATGAAGAACTTTCTGTTTCCTTTGATTCCCTGGAGTTGGATGATTCTAGCTGATTTGGCATGGACCACAACCATTATGAGCAGGCTAAGACTGCCCTGGGTGCCAATAATATGATCATACTGAAGTATAAGTTGTCTTATAAGGGTATTTGCATCTTACTGTGAAAAAATTATGATATTTATCTTCTTGTTGTTAATTGTTATCTTTGCATAAATGCCGTATTAATACAATTATTAGGAGTTGATTCCCTTACTGTAGCATATATTTCAAGATTTCTCTGCAATTTAAATTGTCTTTACATTCAGTTAATGAATGTTAACAAATAGATGCTATATATGTTAATGCATTATTTGTGTTTATAAACTTTTAACTTTTTTGCTCTGGTAGAAGCACATGCTCCTGGCACTTATGAAAAGGCAAGACTGCGGTTTGCCCATGCGGAGACTCTGCTTCCATTCTCATGTCTGCTTGGACTCTTTCTTGAAGGATCTGGTGAGTGTTTTGATTGAAATGTGTCTATAACTTCCCCACCAGGATCCATTCCCAACCTGGAGTACCTAGGTGGGGAAGTAATATCTATATAATTCTTCGAACACAGGCTTCTTTGGTACAAAATGACCCACTTCACATATAATTAATACAGAATGGCCACATAAGCCCTTAGTAATTTACAGGATAAATTGATAAATTGGGTGTCCCCTGATTACATATTTGAATCTCCAGTTTATGAATTATTTTGTCTCCTTGGTGTTATTTGCTGAATGTTTCAGAGTTTGAACACATACGAAGAGAACAACCCTTGCAACTCCCTCCAAAGCCTCCTCAGAGAAGAAATTGGCGGGGCAGCAAAGTTGCACCTTTTGCTGGGAATAACATGCTGATTCTCTACAGCTGTCAAGCTAACACTTCAAGCAAATACTTTGTGCATGTACTACACAATGAACATCCCATTCCTATGCCGGTAAGCTTTTTTGTCAATTAATAATACTTTAAGATATCATATATTTTCCAACTTCATCTTCATGTTATATAGATTATCATCTTTTGTGACTTAGAAATATACACACACACACACACATTTACTTATATCTTCATTCTGGCTTTGAAATTTATCCCAACTGCACCACCAATGCATTGTAAAGTGGTTTCTATTTTGACAGATTCTAATTTGTAAAAACAGAAAATTTAGAAACCGCACACTCCACTCATATTTCTTCTTCTTCTTTTTTTTTTTTTTTTTTCGTTTTATTTTCTTTTTGCTTTTATCATCAATCTTCATTTCTCTTATCACCTTTCTCTAATTAATCTTGCGTATGGTTTGTACACTTCAAGCTCTTTTTATGCCCTTATTCCCTCTCTGAATCACATATTTCCCATTTTTGATGCATTCTTCTTTTTGTGAACAGGGTTGTGATAATTCCGATTTCTGTCCATTTGAAGTTTTCAAGGTATCGTTATGTTATCCTTATTTTCAAAGTTTAGTTCTGGCGATGATGGTTTTTTGTTGTTGAAGAAATTTATTGCTTTTCTTCAGGAAAGAATAGTTGCGCCTCATTTAAAGCACAACTACAATAAACTCTGTAATGTAAAGTTGGAAGAAGCAGAGTACAAGCCTATAACCAGTAAGTTACTACAAAGTTCTCATTCGGCGCTGAGGAATGATGATGATACACGATCTCAAAATGTTGACCTATAGTTCGTTTATCAAAGAAACCAAAGAGTAATTCTTACATTCCTCTTTCTTATTAGCTTTATTTTCAGCAACAGTCTAGAACGCACATCCAAAAGGATTGCAATTTCTATCTCTATGGAATAAGCTGTCACGACTGGTCACTCTCGATCTGATTTAGAAGTGCCAAATATAGATTGACTGAAACTGAATAAATCATTCCATTACTTGTTATTTAGAAGTGCTAAACTATAGATTGACTGAAACGGGATGGATCATTCAATTACTTGTTCTTGTACGCTTTGTTGGATCTAGTTGTTGTAAATGTTATATCCGGCCATTGGATGTTATTTTTATTGCTCGTAAACTGCCCCATTTGGTTCTCTTTGGTCTGGTGTGTCGTGATAAATCTGTTATACTGTAACCTTATTCGGGTACTAAATTTTCGTAAAGTTATAACATTATATATCTCATATATTATGTTATGTTAGTTTATGCCTTTTACTTTGTATGAATGAAATGAAACTAAATCAGTCCAAGTGGAGGCTCATATCATCATTGGAAAGGCTGCTAGGACAACTAGAGAATCTCATGCAGTTTAAAATCTTTAAACATTTGGTTATAGATGGTTGTGGTTTAGAAAAAAAAAAAAAGAAAAGAAAAAGAAAGGCAATTCCTGGGAGCCCAACCCACTATAATATATTTATATATATATATATAGTAAATTATTGTTTTTAGATGTATATATAAAAATATTTCTATAATGTCCACTCAAAAATTTTTTTTTTTTTTTAATTATCTTTTTTTCTCTTTTACTCTTAAGGGGTTTTTTTTTTTTTTTTTTTTTTTTTTTTTTTTTTTTTTAATGAAAAAAAAAGTAAAATTATATGAATCAAATATTTTTTTTATATGAATCAAATATTTTTTTTTCTTATATATTTAATTTTGTGGTTGGATAATCGGGATAGTGTAAATATATATATATATATATATATATATATATATATATATATATATATATATATATATTTACACTATCCCGATTATCCAACCACAAAATTAAAACTCAATTATACATAATTATTGTATTAAAAAAATACAAGACAAAAATTATTCTAAATAAGTTCATAAAGAATTTCAGATTGTGAGAATCAAGCCCATGTTTGTTCTTCTATAACACCTCCATCTTCTTCGCCAATATCACTTCGACACGTGAATGCAAAAACCTAGATTTAAAATCTCATTTTTTAAAATCTTGTTTTCCTTGTCAATGAGAATCGATTTGCATATCTGCGTATAATATAGAATAAATGGATTATATTAAGACTTGAGAGCACAGAATATATATACACGTCTGTAATATAGAATCCTCAATCAAAGTGTAGAAAATTTTGATTTGCTAGAAACCTCTCATAAATAAAAAGTAGAAACAAATAGAATCCAATTTTATTTCGAACTTTCATGTTTAAAATGGATGAGTGGTGATAAATTTTTTTGATTGGCTAGAAACTTATCATAAATAAAAAGTAGAAACAAGTAGAATCTAGTTCTATTTGGAACATTCATGTTTAAAATTGATGCCTGGTGATCAATAATACTAAAAGGATCTCCCCAACGAGAATGGTTGACCTTATGACTACTGGTTTTCTGCCATAATTAATAAATACAAGGGACATTTGGAAACACTAAGCATCAAGTAGTAAGTACCCTACAAAATCCCTAATCCTAGTGCTCTGGATTAGTCGGATTAAGAGGACTTCTATTTTATGGGGTCTAGAAATCTATATATATATATTTTCTTCTGTTTTAAAAAATAAAACTCTATTTATTCGTCCAAAAAGAGCTTAAATAAAAACCCTATTTGGTCGTCCAGCAAAGCATACAAAATATTTTAGTGAAAAAAAAATTTTCAAAAAATAAAACTCTATTTGTTCGTCCATATAAAATGCTTAAATAAAAACTCTATTTGGTCGTCCATAAAAAGCATACGAAATATCTTAGTGAATAAAAAATCTTTTAAAGCTGTCGCCCACCGTGGGGCTCGAACCCACGACCACAAGGTTAAGAGCCTTGCGCTCTACCAACTGAGCTAGACGGGCTTCTTGTTAAAATTTTCTCAATTTCACTATTTCAAGGATTCTCAAGACAAATTATTATTATTATTTTTAAATCAAAACATTATTTACATAAGAAACATATTTTGTTATAATATAAACTTTATTTTACTTTATCAAACTATTTACAATTTTGATTGATTATTTACTAATCATTTGTATATAAGCAAAACCACTTAAAATGATCCAAACCAAACATGACCTCTCTGTCTGAACCATAAAACCCCCAAGGTGTCAAGCATACTCTGATCTAACCACCTGACCATCTGATTTAAACACCACAACAATTTATTTGATTACACTAAGCGGCTGCATGTAAATTCAAGGGACTTACCAAAAATACATGTAAATTTAAGGGGATCTCAACTATTGTGAGAAGAAATTGCTTTAAGAGTTTAGTTAAACAATACTTCTCGATGAACGGGTATTGTTCTCACGCTTTAAACACGTCCCTAGTCTCACGTTCACGCAGGCTCTCATTTTTTTTTATATACTAATTTGTGACTTAATTTTGTCGTATTTGCGCTTCCACTTTTCAATTCGCTTTTACTCTTACTCTCACTTATGAGACTACTTAAGAGTATATTATGATATGGGGTGACAAAAATTTTAAAAATATATAAATAAAATAAAATCACCATATGGGATATATATATGTCTTTGCGTGTGTCAATAATAGTTATTCTATTATTATAGCTTTTCTATTTTCATGATATAAAAAGGATTAATGACTTACCAAAAAAAGATATAAAAGGGTTAACGATTACAAATTTAAGTATCTCTCTCTCTCTTTCTCTCTCTCTATATATATATAAGTAGTTGTTTATACCTAAAAACTTCTTCTTCTTTTTTTGATAATAATTTTCAGGAAGAATTTTCTTTTCAAAACTATACATGGCGTGTGGAATGGGTTTAGCAAGCAATTTTCCTTCACAAGAGCTTGGTACTTTATATAATCATTAAAACTTTTAACAAAGTAGTATATAATACACAATGGTAGACCAATTTGGATAGTCTCTTGTACCATTTTATCCTGTGTTACGTCTTATTTCATTTAGATCACTTATACAATAATTCATATCGTTTACGCAACTTTGATTTTTTTCATGTATTTCTCGCACTACGTTTCACCGGAGGGCTCACCGGTTCGTTTGATTCTAATTCTAAACTTCAGTTTGTGTGGGCAATGGGCCCAAGTTCTTATGTTGCCTCCTAGTTTATTTAAAATGTTTATGCAATTACTCACATATTAATCGCAACTTTTTTTTCTTCACATATACGTGGCACTAAACGATATATGTGTGATTCTCAACCTCAATACGTGTGGACCCAAGTTGAGGGAAGCTAGGATCCAAATAGTTCAGAAGTCTACTTCAATTCGTTCGGGCCCAAGTTGAATAAAGCTAGGATCCAAAATTTATTTCAGAAGTCTAACTGACACCGGATCAAATTGATAGTCTATTTTCACAAATTTTCGTTTTCTCATATGCAACTTGATCACCAAAACCAATTAACAATCATAACAGATAGATTCATCATCCAATGGGTAAAATTGATGGCTTAACTGTGGGTTAATTGTGCAAGCTGCAAATATAAATGAATGACATGTACACTAGCACATAGTGGTCCTCTCAAAGCAGTACTTCCACAAAGATTTATATGAAGTTAAAAACCAAACTTCTGTAGATGCCATGGGTACTCTCCAGTGTTTCAACATGTATGGTGTTTGGAAATTTCTTGGAAAGACACCAGAATTATTGTTTTTTACCTTGCAACGAACATTATTATCATGTAGAAATTATTGGGTATCCGGGAATACCAACAATATAGTACCTGGTCACTAGTGAATTAATATTTCCAATCATCAAGGAAAATAAGTGTTCATTGACCGGGATATTAGAGTCAGTATCCCGGTCTCAAGTTCTAATCCTACTTGTAAATAGAACATACTGAACCAAATCTTCTTCATGTAAAACCTGCCTTCGGGGAGTCAGGACTGACTTCTTGATACTTCAAACAAGTTAGGGTTTATAAACCAGTTGGAATGACAATCTACAATCAATGTCCTCTGATCTTTGTAGAATCGGGTGTTGAAGATGGTTGCACTTTGAAGCACCTTCAACATTCCAGCACTAGGTCAAATTGAACTATTGAATGAAGCTTCATGGGCTAATAAATTGATATCAATTAGATTATAACCATCTCCCATTGTACAGTTAAGTCATGAATCCTTATTGATTCAGTAGTACTATTATCATAACAAATATTATGCAGCGAAAAGAAGCTTCTTACATCTACAACAAAAAGTATAGGTTTCAACAGTTGCTTGAAGATTTGAAGTAAGTTAAAAACACATAATCCATTCAATGAATTAGAGATTCAACAAATTAACATACAACATTGCTAACAAGAAAATAAACCAAAGATATCTTATTAAAAAGCCAAAAGGCAACAAGTGTTATGAAACCTAAAATATGTTACAGGGACACAAATGCATACACACATAAGGAGACTAATAATAGTTCTCAAGACAAAGAACTCTTACAGTGTTAAAGCGACTGTGAAATGAAATTAGATAGAAGATGCACAAAGAAAGCTCGAGTTGTCTCTGTAGAGTTTGCCATTGATAGATGCAACAAATTGAGAGTAGCAACCAAACTCGTCCTTGTAAGTCAAAGTTTGATTTGTGTTTGCTTCACCAGATAGAACATCGTGATCCTTCACCATCATCCATCCCCTTGAATCTTGAATGTTATGCACAGAGCTCTTAAGCTTCCCGTGAGTCGATTTCTCCCTCAACGCGTGAGACACATTTGTGACCATCAAATAAGTATCCTTCTTCTTGGATTGGGGTATCGTTGCAGTCATAATTTTGAGAGGGTATTGCCTCTTGATACTCGTGCGTGCGATCAATCTACCCATATCGGATTTTACTCTCACGTTAATTCTTGTCCTCACTCTCTGTCTAACAGATTTATAGGTCCCATTTTGGTGAAACTGTATCGAGTTCTTGAACTTGAATAGCTGCAGGACTTGGGTAGTTAAGTTGCCTGCAGCTGTGATTGCCCACCCCAAGAATCGACTCTTCCTATGTGCATCTATCCTGAATGATCCATCAAGCTGTGTGAATGTGGAGCGTCGTTCTACGGAAACAGCCGGAGTATACGAATCAACAGTTCTAGCTTGGACTGCAGATGAGCCATGGTCCAACCATATGTGCAAATTTGCATCCACAAGCCAAAATGGGATACTATCAGCCACTCCAAGCCCAAAGATATGTTCTTTCCCATCCAAGAGAAGCCCCAAAAATGGGGTCAATTCGAGATCATAGGAAGGCACATTGAAAGCTCCAATGGCAACAACTGGTTCCCAGAACAACGGATTGATTCCACCGGTGAATATCACCGGAAATGGAACCACCGAACCAACAAATCTCCCATCAATAGTCACGAAAACCTCTCTGTAAGCTCCATTACCTCTTCCTGTAGTCAAATTGTTGGTTATTATGTATGAATCAGGCGGATTCGAGTACCAAAACTCATCATTTCCATGAAATGACACATAAACCTCAAGCACAAGTTTCCGAGAATTCAGAGGAATTCGAAGTCCCTTCGATTTCACACCCGATTCGTTCTCAATTCGGAACCAAAACCCTTCATCACGGACACCCGATATCGGCATTATCAAATCAGCTGGTGTTTCATATAAATTCAATGCCTCGGTAGGTCCTCTATATACAAGCATCGAGTTTTTCCCTAATTTGCTCTCTTCGTCGACTGAATTCACAAACCCTAATTTTTCATTCAGGTTTTGATGATCAGACGCAACCCTAACTCCCTGATCCTTATAGTATAGAAGAGAGATGTTGACGTGGTAAACGCCAGTGAAGACGTCGTTGACGATGTTTTCGAGCATGACAGTGAAAGTGAGGTTCGATGGTAGGAGGAGAGAGGCGTACCTAGTGACGTCCTTGCGGACCTTCCAGAAGATTCCATCCCGAGTCGGCTCGGCGGTGCTGGTGCGGAGAATCTCGGAGCCGCCGAGCCAGACGCCGACGATGCGGTCGTATTGCTCGCCTTTGCAGGAGGCTTGGAAGTCGAGGACGATGTGGGACCACGGGGAGAGGCAATCGGACGGTGGAGAGTAAGTGACGGAAACTGGAGGGAGGCCCATGGTGTAGCCGAAGTCTTGATGGAGTACGTGGGAAGAGCATGATGGGGTCAGGTGATCAGACGGTAGAGGATGGGTCAGTTCCAAGTATTCTTGGGGTTTGTGTTTGCGTTGGAGAGATTGTGGGATTGATTTGATGAAACGGTCTGGGGTTGTGGTACTGGATGCAGAGAGTGGAGTGAGGAGTGGAATTAGGAGGAGATGAAGGAATAGGAGAGACATTTTTGTCAGGGAGAGGAATTGATTTGCCTTGATTTTTTAGAGAGAGAGAAGAAAGAGAGTTCAACGGAAATAACGGAAAGGAAGGCGCAATTTCCTTTCCACTGTTTGACTCATAATTTGTGGTGTTGGTAGCATAAAACTGGTGTTTGGAATCGCAGAAAAAATTGCTACTAAAACGGAAAGGTAGGCCCAATTTCGTTTTCACTTACTGACCAGAGTGTTTGGTTACTTTGGTTACATAGCATTGGAGTTGTAGGTAAAAAAAAAAAATAAATAAAAATTAATTTTTCTTCAATTTCAGTTTTAAGACACTTTTAAATTCAATATTACCAGATATAACATGTAATTTATCTTATATTTTTGTTTTAACCGTTTTTTAACCCTCTCAGACTTTGCAATAACGAGAATTTTATGCGAGCCAACTTCAACTAAATTGCATGAGTTGGAATAAGCTCAACCATTTGGGATTTGGTGTTCAGAGATATTGCAGCGCTCAAACCTTGCTTTAAACTTTTGATTTGAATCAATGAGTCCAGATTACCTTTCAAGAAAGTTCTTAAAGAGAAGTATTTCCATTCATGCTATTTAAATTTTTAATCGCTTATTTATTATATTTGAAAGCACGAAATGGTGCATTAGATATTGGATTGAAAAGAAATTTAGTTCAAAGTTGAAACACCAAAAAATATATACCCCACAAATTTTAGAAAGCATTAGGAAAATAAGAAAAAAATTACATATAATGCTTTTCTGATTATGCATGGTAAAGGTGCGACAGCCTAAATGAAAATTTTGTCACGACACTCGAAAATTATCTGATTTACTTTCTATCAATCAGTCATTTTCATCAATCCAGTACAAAAAATAAATACAATGATCTATAATTACAAAACATAAAATTTTTATTGATGTATATTCCAAAATACTAGGATTGCCTTGGCATCAATACCAATCCACTTTGGCTCCTCAAGTTATTTTTTATAGTAACCAGATGCATGATATACGGTTCTGCATGCCCATAAAAGATCAAACATCTCTGCTAGACATCTATAGAGTCCATTTGCCAATGCATGAACCATATTATTAAGGAGGTGTTGTAACTCCACAAAGGGTTCAAATGTTTTATTAAAAAAAGAAAAAGAAAAAAGACCACCCTACCAGCCCCAAAGGGTTGAATATGCTATCTGCAATCTGTTCAAACCTGATTTCCCTGTTTTTTTTTGGGCAAACTAAGGAAGGCCAGCCGGGAGAGGACTAGAACAGGGACACACCCGCTTAAGGAGCTAGGTGTTCTACCAACTAAGCCACTAGGTAATGCCCAACCCGATTTCAAATAAGGTCAAGATGCTTAATTTTCCACGGAGGGGAAGCACTTCCGCCTATATTTTTATCCTTTTCAATGCTAAATAATCGAACTAATCAAATCATGTATAAAACGCGATTTTAATGAGGTCTAAGATCGGTTCAGATTCTCCACAGCACTAACCCCAACCCTTATTTTCGAAACCTTTCAAGTCAATCCAGAGGTGCAAAAGTGTGTGCATATACGAGTTCATCATAGCATAGATGACAAGGAAGTAGATGATGAAGAGGGAAAAGAGGAACAAGCTCCCCTGTCAATAAGAAGCTGTGTTATATCATCATAACCCAATGCTCTAGCTGTGTAAAGAGGGGTTGCACCTTTCTTGCTCTTGGCATTGACATTGGCTCCTCTATTGATCAACACCTCAACTGTCTCTATGCTTCCACCTTCTACGGCCAAATGCAGTGGTGTGTGGCCTTCTACATCCTGGCATTCCAAGCCCGATCCAAACTCAACCAGGATCATCACTGCATCCTTGTGCCCTTTGATAGCAGCCGTGTGAAGAGCTGTCAGACCATACTGATCGCTGTAACTCACACTCGCATCTCTCTCCAGCAGCAACTCAAGACGCTCCAGCTCTCCGCGTCTGGCTGCATTTAGCACTGCTTCACCCTGTTTAAGTATCTCGGCGATCTCTTTCTGCAATGTCATGATTTAAATATTTCTATCAGAAAAAATGGATTACAAAAGTATAACTTAATAGCAGCGAAGGCATTACATCAACTAAAATAACCACCAAGGTCCATAGAGATGCACCCAAATGATTAATTTCAACTACAACTTACATTATGATATTACCGTATACAGAAATGATCCATTATTCAGCGGTTACCAACAAATTTATCCACACCAAGTATGGTAATCATTGGATATAATTGTTATGTTGTTTTGGTAATTACCTTTTTCTACACTTAAATCATATCTAACAGTTACCATTCTCGATGGAAACCAATTTTAAAAAATATTACTAAGCTATGTTTGGGAGCACCAAACCAACACATAGTAATTGGAATCGGAGGAAGTTTTAGAATTTGGAAGAATTCTTGTGGACAGATACAATGCATTATGCACAAATTGTACTTGTGGATACAAAAAGGTAATTTTGAAAACAAACATTGATATTACATTATTTTCCAAGATTGTCATTTCTACACTATGTGAAGGATGGAAGCGTTTTGGACAACAAATGAAATGATTTCATTAAGAAATCAAAATTTTGGACTTTTCTGTGAAGGAATTTAAATTGGAATTAAATTTGGATCGCATTTAATCCACATTTGAAAATGAATGCATTTGGATGGAATTCAAATGTAATTTAAGAGACTTGTGACTTTAATAATTTAATCCATACTTTTTAACAACATTTATGGCCCCAAAAAAAAAAAAAATCATATTCAATTAAAGTATTATGTTAATGAATTCAAGAGTCGGACACAATTAAGCATCATACTTAACCCACTCACATAAATAAATAAGTAAATACATCCAATTTTCTAACTACTTATATGTTAATATGATTAATTTGCGAAATTTAATAGAGAATTTTTTTTTTTTTTTAAATGACACTAATTGCTATAGTCTATGGCTAATAATATTTTCACAATAAGACTACCAATTTATATGGTTGGCTTAATAGTAGTTTGTTGTTTAGCTACTTACATGACCCTTGTCACGGGCAACATCAAGAGCTGTGCGGCTACGATCAATTGAAGTGAGTGTGGGGTCCGCACCCATCTCAATAAGCATCTCCACCATCCGACGGTTCCCATTGGCAGCTGCTCTATACAACGCGGTCCGACCGTCCTTACTCTTCGCGTCCACATCTACACCTGCACCTATCAACACCCTAGCGCACCTCTCGTGCCCCTTACTCGCCGCCAAATGCAACGGTGTCCTCCCCTCCTTATCCCTGCAATCCAACGACCCAGCTTCGCTCTCTCTTATCAAACTCAAAAGCTCCTCCGTCCGATCAAACGCCGCCGCCACGTGTACATCCGACCACCCCTTCGCAACATAGCTCGACTCAGTCTTTAACCCGGCTTCAGCTAACAAGTTCACCATGTCGTCCGAGTTGCGCAACTCGGTCGCCACTCGGAGGAGTGACTCGGCTTCCCGAGTGGGCAACTCAGCGACAATGTTCCTCTGCCGCTTGATTATGTTCCTAACCGCGTCGATGTCGTCGCTGGCCACCGCGTGACGGAGAAGGAAGGGACCCACGAAGGCAACCTTGAGCTTTACGTCGTGGGTTGACTGGTGGGGCCTCGAGTTGAACCACGAGTTGATGAACTCGGGGTGAGTTGTCTCGGACGTGTTGTGGGTGAGGTCAGGAGCGAGGGCTGTTTTGATGAGGAAACGATCGGAGGGTGAGCGAGGGAAGGTTGGAGGAAGCTGGGATTGGGATTTGAGAATAATTTGGAAGTTTGAGTTGGATAAGGGTGGGATGAGTCCACTCGGTGGGTTGACCAGGAACTTGTGGGGCGATGATGTCTGGACCTTGAAGGCTATTGGAGTGGTGGCGCTTAGAGACCTGAGTCGCACACTGGCTCGGCATTTGCAGCCTATTTGGAAGTCTATGCGCACCTCTTGCTCCGACACGTCCACCAGTCTCTCCATCGGATTATGATATATACGTGTTTTTAGAGAGAGAAACAGAGAAGAGAGAGAATGGCATTTGCAGGGATACTGCGGTGGAAGATGAGAGTATATATATTCTGTGCCTCTCTGGTAATAGTGAACACGTGATTTTGTGGGGACCTAAAGAGATGCACATTTACGATTTCAACCCTCGTTGTCTGTGTAAGAGGGTAGGGTTACAAGTTAAATGACTACTATGGGCTTCGTGGCTTACAGGCTTTTTGAAAAATCAAAAATAAAAAAGAAAAGCTTATTGGCTTTTTGATGCTAGTAGAGTGCATGGTTTATGCAGCGTCATGATGTCTACAATTCAATTCATTTTGATTAACGACGATTGGCAGGGGTTTGTATGTGGGACTGCAAGTTTAGGATTTATTTCCTTTTTTATTTTTATTTAGGAAAATACTAATTTTGGCGACTAATCTTTACCCGACTAAAAATCGACAGTACATGTCAATATTAGATTGGTTCATCTAGCGCACAATCCCCTTCCCCTTTATTCGACTTAGCTTTACTCTCTTATCTATCTCTTTCACCGACGACTGCGTAATACCTTTCCGATCTCACCGGTTGCACCCATCGGCCGTAGCCACCATTACTAAGTGACCACCCATCGAGTCACTCACCATCGTCGCCACCGCCTACCCGATCGGCAGGAAGAAGTGATGCGGATAAAGAGACAACTCTCTAGCAGAGCTTTACTTATAATAAAAAAAAAAACTCTGTAGCAGAGCTTTAGTTGAGTTGTTTGCTAGGTTCTTGGAGGAAGGAGAGCATCTCAATACCCATCAATTGAGCAAGATGAACAGTCGGACCGGTTTCGAGAGCATGTAGTTTTAGTGATGTGATGACCCTGTGGGCGGGTGTGCCGTGGGCAGGTGTGAGACACTGTCAGGCTACCACACTGGCGAGCTACGGGTGCACAGTCCCACATCGCCTGGGTAAATGAAATGTGAAGTACTTATATGTAGGTGTGTCACTCCAATTGGTATGAGGCTTTTTGGGGTAAAGCCCAAGAGTAAAACCGTGCGGGCTCAGGGCCAAAGCGGACAATATCATACCATGTGGTAGAGTGGGTCGTTACAAATGGTATCAGAGCCTAACCTAGCCGGAAGTGTGCCAACGGAGACGTCGGGCCTCCAAGGGAGGTGGATTGTGATGACCCTGTGGGCGGGTGTGCTATGGGCAGGTGCGAGACACTGTCAGGCTACCACATTGGCGAGCTACAGGTGCACAGTCCCACATCGCCTGGGTAAAAGAAAAGTGAAGTGCTTATATGTAAGTATGTCACTCCAATTGGTATAAGGCTGTGATACCCCCGAATTTCTGGATGCGGGTTGGCCAGGCCCACGCCCGATTACCCGAGGATATCAAACCAATTAGTAATTAGCGAACACATAATACAATTAAGAAAACAGGAATAAATAAAACTGCTGAAAAGAAATTACAATGATAATCTACAACGATAATCCAACTATTGAAATCTCAGAATAAAAAATTAAGAAATATTCCGATACATCCAAATTCTCTATTTCTAATACAACTTGGGAATCCATGTTACGTGAACCTGCAACTGTCCGATACCTGAAAAATAATAGTGAGTCAGGCCCACGAACAAGTTCTATCCTAACTACAATCCAAACAGAGACCCGATACGCAGATACACCTTAGATGTCTCAACCATATCTATTTAGTCCGTACAATATATATATATATATCCACATTAAGGGACATTCACTGAGTTACAGTAGCGGTCTCAATCTGAATAGAAGGCAACATACGAAAACACACCCAGAGGTGGGCATGAGTACATAGACCTAACAGGGTACACCTCAACCTACTATAGCGAGCTATGCATCCACTGCATATACGCACCCTAACCAACGATCCTGAGACTCAAGCTCATATCGCGGTACCATAATTTATATATATAAATTCCCATCCAAACCAATGTAGTGTCGTTCAACTGTTTGTTACCATGACACGACATAAAATTAGGATTTAAATGTTTTAATTAAATCCCCATCCTTCCTATTAACAGAAAATGTAAACAACCATCTAATATGTCGTTCAACTGTTTTAGTTGACAGGACATGAAACCATGTAGGATTTAACTGTTTTAGTTAATCCATTCCGTATGTATGAATGGGTTGGAATTAGCGTTTTGATCTAATTCGTCCCTCCGTATACCACTGTCCCATACCGGTGTATACCATGCATAGGATCCGTAAATGATGTAACAACTAAATCAGTACATCACATAAAACCACATAATCCAAATAGTTGATAAAATAGAATTGAAACAATACATCAACTATAATCCCAAAATACCATCCCTGTAATTACTAAAACAGTTTAATAGTCCAGCAATACAAATCCAAATCCATAATCCAAGTAATTTCATAAACAATTTAATAATCCAGCAATTAAAATCCAAGCATTTAATCTAAGTAATTGCATAAACAGTTTGATAGTCTAGCAATTAAAATCCAAATCCATAGTCCAAGTAATTTCAGAAAATAATATAGTATTTCAACCATTAACATCCAAGATATGCATAGATCAAACTTGTTAATTAAATGATCCTAGCATGCAACCAAAATAAGATTTATAAATATATACACACTCCGTGAAATTGCTAAAATTAAACTAGGCAATTAAACTCCTTCCATCCGTTAACCGCCTGAACCGTTGTATACTTTCCTACGGTTAAATCCATGAGTACCAAGACCTTAATTTATTAAAGGTGGCTCTAATATAGCATGGTAATATTGTTTGGAATCCACATTCCAACCCTTTTTAATTTTTAGACACAGTTTGCACCATTAAATCCTTCCGGTCCGTTAAGTCCGTAAACTGCCTCCGACTTAGATTTTCCTACGGTTTAAGACATTAGCATATAAATAAATTAATGCATCCTAGGCCTTTAACACTCCATGAATTAATGTTTAAAGCTATCACATTAACCCAAACACAGTTTGAACCAACCAACGCGTAAACAGTTTCAGTATACACATAGGATCACAGAGCCTGCTCCTAAAACAATTAGAGCAGGCTCCAACCTGCCTAGAGCCGGATCCTTTAACCTTGGAGCTGGCTCTAATAGAGTGGGAGCTGGCTCTTTGCATCCCAGAGCCGGCTTTCCCTTTCTGAGAGCCTTCTCCTTCCACTTTTGTGCAGTTTCGACTTTCAGCTTCGTTTCCGACCATTCCCAACCTTCTGTTCATCTGTAATACTAAACCTCAGAGTCCTATATATACCTAATATCCTCCCCCATGACTTGTTCACAATAGTTTAAATCAATTACAGTGATTAAAGTCATTACCGATTTAACATGCTTCTAACGCAGACTAGAACCCAGAGATACAAGAACTATAACAGAACAATTCCATGCATACAGATATCTGATTTAGCATATAACAAGCGTGTAAACTTTAATTAATGATCAATTAAAACCCTAGAGACAGTCTAAAGATGCACAGAACACAGACAACGAGATAGAGAAAGGAAAGAACTTGCCTCTATGGTTTTTTAATAAAAACCTTGTCGTCGTCTTCCTAGATTTTCTGACGACGTCCAATTCACTGTCAATCTCCTATTACTCCACCTTCCCTTCTCCTAGGTCCATCGTTTAATCCGCAGCCGAACCCTGACCGCAAATCCCTCTGTTTTCCTTACAATCTCTCTCCCTGTTTTCTCTATATAACTCTCTGTTTGTAAACGAGTGTTTGTGAATGAAGTTTTAGTGATTCCTAACCCTAAGCCGACGTCTAATGATATATTTATAGGTTTAGAAAACTAAAACCCTAATTCTAATTCTAATCCTAGAAAAAAAAAGAACAACCACAAGAGTTATAATCTAAGTTGGCTAAATATGTGAGAATATACACGTAACCCTAAAGTTATAACATATATTAAATTATGATAAACAATACCAGTTTAATTATTAATAAATACTAATAATTAAAACTACCATATATACATATATACCCATATATACATGTATATACTTCCATGGGTAAAAACTGTACCCATTCACATTATTCAAACATTCCGTTAATCCTATCCAAGCCCAACCTCGTTTTAAAGATAAGTAAATAAAATAACACATTTAATTACACATTCAAATGCCACCTACGCATATAATTCAATTAAAACAAACAATTCAATTAACCAATTAAACATTTAGACAATCAAGCAAATAATCACAATTGTAATTTAAAAACCTTTAAACAATTAATTAAAAATACTTAAGTACACACAAACAACTAAAATACAATAAAATAAAATAATTAATTGCTAATTATATCCTTTGAAACTAGGGATATTACAAAGGCCTTTTGGGGTAAAGCCCAAGAGCAAAACCGTGCGGGTTCAGGTTCAAAGCGGACAATATCATACCATGTGGTGGAGTGGGTCGTTACAGGTGAAACACCGGTTCCCTTCACATCTTAGAGTACTGATCCCTCACAACACACTTGTTATATTTGGATTTCCTCTTTGCTTTTGAGCTTGAATTTCATCCACTCTGACTTTCAAGGCCTATGTCTTCACTTTCGGTTTCCGCCTTTGGCTAAGTAGCCTCATCTTTTCTGTCCTACTCCACCACCATCAATGTTTTATCTGTATCATGAATGTGACCTTGAAAACCAAATCAAAACCCAAAGACCCATCAGCAATATTACCAAAACCCCTCTCTCAACTCACTCTTTATCTACATGATAACATACACACACAACAAATCTCTATATTTTTTTGGGTAATTACAAATCCCTATATTGATATACATATATATATATATATATATATATGCATGCTTGCCTCAATGGGTTTGTTTTTAGTTGGTTTGTTGAGGTGAGATTGAAGTGGAGGCCATGGAGGGTGATGGATTGAGCTCTTTGGATTTGTAGATGAAGATCGATTGTCCCCAATTTCATTAAGGGTTTGAGAAACTAAATGGGTCTGTATATATATATATTTTTTCTGACAATGAAAATGGGTTTCACTGATTTTTAGAGAGAGAGAGAGTTTACTGGAGAGAGAAAGATAGTTTTGACGGAGAAGATGGTTCACCGGTGCTTGCGGAATGTTCGCCAGAAAGGTTCGTCGCCGATTGTTAGAGAGGAAAAAGAGGAAGGAGGGAGAAGGGGCATCCGGTTCAACCCAAAAAAAAAAATTGACACGTGGACGGCCATGTAGGGCAGTCGGTGGGGGTCGGGTAAACAATGGTCGGGCAGTATAACACTGCTCTTTATTTATACTGTCCGCAAGTTTAGAAGGGAGGATGCTGATTTGGCCATACTGAAAGAAAATGATTAGTAAGAACCTTTGCCACATATTTCTATCAATTTTATGATATTATGGGTAAATTTGTAATGCATTTACGTAAATAATTGGTCAACCTACTCGAAAAGTCAAGTTGAATAATAACAGTTAATGAATTTTCAGCATTAAGTAAGAAATCGACTTATATGCACAGACATGCATTTATAATATAAAAAAAAAACCTCATAAATGTTTTTTCTACATTCGATATTCGCATTCCACTAGCGTAGTGTTCCATTTTTTTATGTGCTTATAATAAAATTACAAAAAAAATCCATAATACTTTCCTACTCTTGCTCAACTGTGAGAAAGAGTATATATACATAAAGGGAGAGAGAGACGAGGTTACATCGAGAGATGAGGTTAATGGTGTTTGATTTGAATTTAATGTGGATGAGGTGTTGTGGGCTGGCATTGATGAGATTTATGAGTACTTGGTTTATCTTCTCTTCCTTTTTTATCAAGAAAGATTTAGGGAGCAAAGGTTAGAAAGATATAGAGAGGTGTTAAATTGTTTTGTGATCTTCATGAGAGAAAGTTGTTAAAATTTATATGTGTGGACACCCTTGAATCATGAAGACACTGTTTTGAGAAAATTTATGAGCACCAAAAGAAGCAACTAATCTCAAGCTGAAAATGAAGAGAGCGTGCACAAACTTACGTGAGTCAAGCTAGGGATGGCAAAAAACCCTAACACGTTAGTGCCTTGCGCCACCTCATTTAAAACAGTTTTGAGAAATCGTTTATGTAAATGGGTAAGGATGTGTTTAGGTATTAAAAAACTGATCAGTTTTAGGGGGAAGCCCGACCCGATTATACTATGAATTTACTAACTTACCCTTGCATGTTATATCATATTACCGAAATAGCCCATGTACGTATATATACATAAAGACTGAAGAGAAAACCCTAGCCCCTAAAATCACTCCTCACTCATCTACCTTGTTATCCTTTTAGAGAGATTTACCTCATTCCTTGAGTCCTCGTCGTCCAAAGATCTACCTCACGGTCCTCACTCGTCGTCGCCAGAGATTTTGTTCTTTCTCGCCTTCTCAACAATTGGTGACTAGCAAGACATAGATCTTTTTTGATCTCATTCACCTAAAAAGCAATATAAGGTCCTCTTTAATAATATCTTTCAATATTGTTTCATTTATCTAATTCTTGGTTTAATACTTCAAAGTTAAAAAAATCTCTCTATATATAGGGTTTTTAAATTAATCCTCTATTTGGTTGCTTAGAAAGCTAAGAAAATAAAAGAAAGTAAATCTTATGCTTTGCTTATTTTGGTTTTGTATAAGAATATGGGATTTAAACAAGCCATGGGATGAGGGTGGGGTAAGGGTTTGGGTGGAGGGGTGTTTATGTAATTTGTTATGGGGTGATTAGCACGGGGTAACAAAATTAAACGGGACGGGAATGGAGAATGGGATCTGGTCCCAAACCTCCGGGCCACCATCCCTAAGTCAGGCTAATGAGGACACTGAGTCCCAAAAGGGGATGATTGTGACTTCTCACATTATTTCGAGAAGAAGTTGTCAAGACTTATATGTGTAGACATCCTCTGCATCTTGAAAATCGCAAGCACAGAGAATATGCAAGTCGTGACATGTTTGGAAAGAAAAAGTAATATGGAGCTCTTTGTAATGGTAGTTCCGCGAGGGGAAAGAGAGAAGGATGGACAATGGTGGTGGCGTTCGAAGGTGTACAAATGGAGAGGGATTGAGGCATTTAAATAAGAGAGTGGATGGAATTGTGTAAATTAGTATTATTAATTTATTACATGGCATTTTAATTATTTCCCCTTTAATTTGTTTATTATTAAAAAAATACTACATAAAAATAAGGCGTGAATATGACATTTCATATGTTTTTTTAAGCGTGGTTGGCTTATTAACGCCTATAACAAATGTTAGTGTAATTATGGTCATTCTTGACCACCTATATAATTAGAGTAAACATAAGAAGATGTAATTGTAGTTTACCTAAAAATGAATTACATCGGAACATATTTGTTTAAAAAAAATATTAATAAATTATATCCGTAAACCATATATTTTACTAACCATGTGGCAGGGAATAATGTTAATACACGTGTAATTTTAAACGGCTCGTAGTATGAAAATCCGTAGTTTGTCCGGTTATTCTATCAGACGAACACATGCTCTCCCAATTCGCTTTCCGCTGTGGCGGGTATTCAGTTTCAGTGACTCGAAGCACACACTCTCCTTTTACATGTGAGCTCTCTCTCTCTCTCTCTCTACATACATACATACATATATATATATATAGCTCATTTGTACCACAGCCATTAACGACTCTCTCTCTCTCTCCACCGATCAAATGTTCTATTCTCATCAGCTTCTTGCTCGGAAAGCCCCTCTTGGGCAGATATGGTGAGTTTAAATTTGTTCTGACTTCATTTCAGTTTTCAATAATCCAATTTATAGTGATTGTAACAATATCTGCAAACCCTCTCCGTTCCTGATTGAAAACGTTTATATGTTCTAATTTCTGTAAAGATTAACTGAAATTTCTAAATGCTCTGTTTATTTTTGTGTATCGACTTATATCGATTGTAATTCATGCAATCATGTATTGTAATTTGTCTGAACTCTTTTTGTTTCTGTAAAAGAATTTATGATGGATTGTAAATTTTGTGAGTTAGCTTATGATCTCTCTATTTGATTGTTCTTCCAATGAGATATATCTGTTCGATAATGTAATGAATATGGGCTTTGGTGTCTCTCTCTCTCTCTTCAATGAAGGATGGCTGCAACGATGCACGCGAAGATCAATCGGAGAAAGCTAGACAAGCTCAACATCATCAAAATCTGGTTTAGTTTCATCTCCGATTACTATGCTTAATTTCTTCTAATTTTGTAAGTTGATTTCGCTAATTTTTTTTTTCTTTTCTAATTTTACAGTGAAGAGATCTTAAATCCATCAGTTCCAATGGCTCTGAGACTCTCTGGAATTCTCATGGGTAAGTTCCATTAATTCACATGAATTTCAATCTCCGTTTCGTTTGAGATTAACAGTGGCTTTAATTTTTTGGCTTGTTCTCAGGTGGAGTTGTGATTGTTTACGAACGAAAAGTAAAATTACTTTATGGTAAGCTTTAATCTCAATATATTATTCAAATTTTGCCCAGATTCAATGGAAAAATCTGTAGAACTTCTTCTGATTATGTATTTTGTGTTTCTCTGGTGTTGATCGCAGATGATGTAACTCGTCTTCTGGTACTATAACTTCGACTCTCAGTCGATGATCGTACCAATTTAATTCCTCTGTTTTTTTATTCTAATTCATTTTTTTAAATGACGGTGATCGATTGTTTCGTAATTTGATCTTCTAAGGTGGAAATAAACGAAGCATGGAAGGTGAAAGCTGCTACAGACCCAACGCTCCTCCCCAAGGGCAAATCTCAGGCCAAGTAAGTTAATCCAACCCTCTTCTTCTCCTTCAAAACCGGCGCACTTTAGCCAAGTTTTAGTTAAGTTGGTCACACACTGAGCATTGTAGCATATTTGAAATTTTACAGTCAATTCGTGCGAACATATAGTTTCATAGACGGCGCATTGTAGAAACTTTGGTTACAACGATTCAAAAGCAGCTTATTGGAGAGTTGTTTTAGTTACAGTTGAATCGCACTAAGTTCAGGTGCATTTTAGCTGTACGTTTTAGGGTGAGCGTACTGTAGCGTCATCTTATACCCTGAGTCACATTTTAGTTGCATGTTACAACCAGACTAAATTCAGTGTATTATAGCGTATTGTTGGGGACAACATGAGGGAGGTGTGTGACACAGCGGCATGGCACATGGTCTATGGAGGGTAGGATTGTCAATTTAGAGAGCTTTTATATATATTCTCT
Source organism: Cornus florida (assembly GCF_030987335.1). Lineage (NCBI taxonomy): Eukaryota > Viridiplantae > Streptophyta > Magnoliopsida > Cornales > Cornaceae > Cornus > Cornus florida. Next base: position 22,097,184 of record NW_026775578.1, read on the forward strand.
CATTTTGGCAGGTATGAAGCTGTTACTTTGCCTGTGAATCGTGAGGAAGAGCTTGGAGAGATTGAGCAGTCCCGTGGATTTTCTACCGAAACCACCATGATGGGTTTTCAACAAACAGCCTATTTTGCAATGGTAATTAAATCTCATTTTGCAACCAAAAAAAAAAAAAAAAACTCATTAAATATTCTAAGGCATCTAATGGAAAATTAATAATGGTAATAGAAGTTTTACACTAATTATGCCATTTAGGGCCAAGTCTTCAAAATACATGGGTTCCTCCAATGAATGCATATTTCGTCCAAGTTTTCGATGATGAGGACTTGGGTCGGAAAATAATTTTCCTTTACTTAAAATTTTCACTGCAAACAAACATTGATACATATGAAAAAGAAAAAAAAAAAAAAACATTTGATACATGGCATCTATTTTTTATTTTCCTTCATTGTGTTCATACATCTTTATTCCTTTTCCACCAAATTCATGCATACCACAAACAGGCCAGTAACTTAACGGTACCGGTCTCTTACTTCTCAAAAGGAAGGTTAGAGTTCAAGTTTCAAAAGAGATAAATGTATGTGGGTACCAACTAAAAAAAATATATATAAAAAAAATTCATGCATACTACAAAAATAAGTTTTTGGATACCTTCAAAGCTGTGAGTTGTTAATGTCACAAATTGAAGTATGAGAATTGGTTAAAATAAGTGAAGCATTATTGATAGATACGGAGTATTAGTCTAAATAGTATAGTACTTTGTTTGAAAGAAAAGGTAGGGCGTATTTGGTTTATTGTTAAAAAATAGTTTTTAAAAATTTAATAAAACATGAAATGGTGAACACAAATTTAGAAAATTCAGAAAAATGAAACTGCAAAAATATTTTCAAATAATTATAAAAGAGAAAACACCATTTTTTTAAAAAAAAATTGTGTTTAAAAAAATAGTTATGAGGAACTGTAAATCTAGTACAACTTTTTGATTTTTAATTCCTAAAAATGAGAATTTTTTTTAAAAAAATTTGAACCAAGTAGCTCCAAGTGTTTGATTCCTACTTAGAAATGATGACCAACTCGTGCGAGTGTTGCTTGAATTTTGAAAAAAAAAAAACACTTAATTACCGAGGTTAAATGACAAACTGCTCAATTTCATAGCACCACAAGGCAACCTAATTAGTATTCCGACCTTCTAATTCTCAACGCAATTCACCCCAATTCGGTGATGCACTCTTTTTTCCTAGGCATTACTTATTTCTAATTAGCTTTATGGTTACAAATTTATCCTTCAACCTCTCTGTGGCGTGCAGCGACTGGATAATGTGGATGAACCTTGTGTCGACAACAACAACAATCACAGGGAAGAAGAAGATCCACCACAAAATTACCATCAAGGTTTTCTGGTTTTTCCTATATTACCCTTTTTCATGATTGACAAACACACGTCTGTATCTATGTTGACATAGTGCGAATAACATATTGCAAGATTTATTGTCTATTTCATCTGCTCATCTCTCTCTCTCTCAGTTGATGCTGCTAATATCACATTGTTCGAACGTTTTGACCCATATCAGGCAGATACTGATACCTACAGCCGCTTTGAAAGGTAATTTTTTCCAGAGGTTATGTAAACTGAACTTCTGTTTCAAGGATTAGCTCAAGAACTTCTGGTTATACGAGCACCAAAACCCCTTTATTCCAGTAAAAGGGGAAATATATTTGATGATTCACTGTTATTAAATGAGTTTTGATAGCTAATTGAAAAAGAAAGAAAAAAAAAAATGAATGCCTTTGTTAGAAGTATTGAACCGTGGTTGGTTTGGCAGGTTCGATATTGAAGGAGATGAAGAGACGCAGTTGAATTTCAGTCAACAACAGGACGCAGAAATCCCAAGTACTCTAATACCCTCCCCACCTCCTCCTGAGGAGCCTCAAAAACGTAAGCAAGAGAACAATGCCTCTAATTCTTAGAGGCACTGCAAAGTTGAAAAATGCATATTTGTTCAGGGCTTGCTAATATGATTGGTGCTAAAAATTTAGCCTAAAATTTAATTGCTCAGAACTTCAGAATCAAATCAATGAATAGATAGAGGCCTTGAAGGTATCAGTTTTTTAAAAATATTGCTAAAAAAAAAAAACCTTTCAAGATCATCTATCAACTTGATAAAGAACTGTCCATACTGTAGCCTTTCATATCTATATGACTCATCCTAGATGATTTGAATGCTGATAAACATACATGGTCGCTAATCCTCTCCATAGGGAGGATTACTCTGTTTTAAGTAAGCTGCTAGTTCTTCCCGTATGGTCCATTTACAGAACTGTATCAGTAGCTCTCTCATATATTCTATGTTTCTCCTATAAATGTAGAAATTTTTTGATATTCATGTGGATCAAAAACCTTAAAAGAGTAAAAGGTGAAGAACCTTTTCTAAAAATATCTATCTTAACAGTCACATGTGACACCCTCAGAGAGAAAACAAGTATGCTTAGATAGATATGCTAACATCTGGGCCCTCTTGCAGCTGATGAAATCCACGATCAGCATCCTGAAGACCAATTCAATCAGCAATCTGATGAAGTCAAGGACGTATGTCAGGTGGATTAATTTTCAACATACTTAGATATTGCATTTGTATGTGAAGGTAAACAAATGAAATGATTTGATGTACAACCAACTAATCTAGAATGTGAATTTGATGTTGTAGCTCCAGGAGAATCAACAGAGGCAAGGCCCATCACGAAAGAGAGCAAGAAAACCAGCAAGCTTTGTTATGGATTATGAACAAACTATCATCCCTGGTCACATATATCAGTCTTGGCTTCAAAATGCTTCAGATATGGTCTCAAGAAGGGGGAGAAAGAGAAGGGTATTCTCCGATTGTTAACATTCACCTTACATATGTCCCATTCTATATGCAGTTGAACTAAACAAATTTAACCACTATGCTTTGCCACAAGTAAATCAAGTTTTTTGCACGAAAGTTATCAGGATGAGTAGGCTAAGAATACACTGTCTTGCCAGTTCTATTTCCTTGTTTTGAGTATCTTAGACATTACTATTAACCATGGAAGGATGTTTTAGTTTAAGATACATTATTCCTCCAATAAATGGTTTTCGTGCTTAATGCATTACAGTGCTTGAATTCCATGTCTACTATGAAGATAGCCAACCTCATGGAACTGCCTCCCGTGGTGCTAATTTGTGGTTTATTTGATACTGGAAATAGAGAAATCTATTATCCGGCACCTCTCTTGGAACTATGGATGAGAAGTACTCAGCCTCCCCATGATTCACCTCCTGGTCAGAGTTTCCTGACAGTAGCTCATTGACATTCTCCTATTTTTTTAAGAATAGAAGTAAAAATATTCTACTTATCCATGCAGGGACGATCTCCCCACCCCAGCCCCCTGAACCGTCATCATCATCACCACCAGAAAGGGTACATTATCAAGATCCATTGGAATTCGTAAGCTACTCTCTCAGTCTTTTTCTTCCATATCTTTGAAGAAAAAAAAAAGAAAAAGAAGAAGATAAAATACAGTAGTATATATCTGATAAGATACTTGAATGTGAAGCCTTTTGAAGAAATTCACAGTGGAGTTGGCTCACAATCATTGGGGGTTTCAGTAGAGAAGCAAAGGACAGTTATCAATGACAACGATATTCCGAGTGAGATCTTTGTGGGGGAGCTAAGAACCAATCCTATGAACAATGGGATGGTCACGCCAGGAAATTCTGGTGTGTTAGACCTTTCAAATAGTATCATTTCTCTAGGAATATATTATGCTCACAACGGAACATTTGATAAATAGATTTTTGCTTATGTGGAATTAATATTATAGGAGACGAAGTAAGATCCATCCCCAGCTCAGGATCCGGACATGGTTTCTTGTCAAATAATTCAGAAGTCAATTCAGGCCGGTTAGTAGAATGTATATATATATATTTTTAAGGTGATTAACATAAACCAAGGGAGAAATTTTCTTGGAGTTGGCAAAATAATTACAAGATCTTCACATATTGACAAACAACAAATTTTGGAGTATCATCATAACATTTAGCTGTCGGTTTTGATAATTGGAAATTCTAACTGTTCAGATCCAACAAGAAAAGGCCTTTTTCTTCATCTAGACACAGTGGGAGTGGCCTGGAACCGGTAGCTGAAGAGTATCCATGGCAACAAACTGATCCAAATTTCAAGTTAGCAAGACTGTCTGAAAATGGCCTGGCACCCGAGAATGGTAAATAAATCATTTGTCTTTGTCATTCTTTTAAATTGCAAGCTGTGTCTATATTGCTGGTTTGAAGTATTGGATCGCCTTGCTTCCAATTGCAGCAACATTCTTTCTTAGTTTCGTTTGGGTTAAGTAGCAGCTATGGTACAGTTTGAATTTTGTTGTGCCATGATTGATATGGGTGATGCTGCTGATGCATCACGAGTCCTCCAGTGACGATTGACCTGTTCTGCATGCTGCTGTCTCTGTTTAGCTTATTTTGCTTAGTTTGTTTTAAAAACGTCCACGAGCCAGTTTTCAATGATTAGGTGGTTAGGTGGCTGGCAGTTAGTTTAGTTAGTTAGTTGTGTTCTGTTTTGTTTGGGTTTTTAAATAGAATTAAAATTATCTTACATACCAAAACAAAACAAAAAGAGGATCACCTTGCTTTGGTTTTGCAGATCTTTTGGTGGAGACTGGACCTACACAAACGCAGCATCCAATTATTAATCAACCTACTGACCACATAACTGAAACCATCAGAATGTAATACTCATGGAGAATTGTCTGATTTTCTTCATCCTATAGCAATTCTTAATAATATAATATAATTAATGTGTACTTCACATTCAACCTGTTGTCTACAGGCAGCTGAAGACGCATTTTGACACACCAGGATCGGCTCAAATAGAATCCTTGAATCAGCTGGCCTTGGGAATGAACAGAAAAAGGGCAGCCCATCTCTTTTATCAGACTTGTGGTATTCATCTACATGCATTCTTTTATGCCCGTGATAGTAACACCTTATTGCTTGAAACGTCATCTCAACCTGAAAATTTTTCAATCTTTGTTTAAAACTGAGATTAGTGGCTTCCTTTTGCAGTTCTCGCTTCTCGTGATTTCGTTAAAGTTGAGCAAAGGGTGCCATATGGAGACATTCTCATCTCTAGAGGAGCAAAGATGTGACAATGGTAAGTGGCACCTCAGAGTCATTAAAGAATTTGCGTCATCTCTCTTTTGCCTTCAGATGGATATCACGCATACAGAATTTAATTTCTAATACAGCTTCTTGTGATTTTCAAAAATAGGATTATTCAGGAAGATATATTTAGCTTGAGAGTATAGGAAAAGGAATTGAGAAGAGTTCTATGTGCTTTCTAGATTTATTCTGCTGTAACCAGAATATCAGTATCGTTAGAATATCAGTATCGTTACCTTCTTGCATCTTCGAGCTGACACACACATATATATTACTATTGCCCTTCACTGCAATTTATTAGCAAATATTGTAATGAGATAATTAGAGTTTCACTATGCATACATTCTTCTTTTGTATGAACTACGAAGGGAATTGTTTTTTTTATTCCCAATGTTTAATGTACCGCAGAGGATGCTTGCTCGATATAACATTTACTGCATTACACGCGTGTGCTGTACTAAAGAGGATCCCATATAAATACTCACAAGTTACAACTTAGCAAAAAGTATTGGATGTTTGGAGTTATTTATTTTAGTAGTATAGTTCTCTTGTTTGATCACTTACAGAATCAGCTAACTTCTTACCTATTTGACTTATGCCCTATGCTGCTTGTCAAGAATACAAGACATGGAAAAAGAAAAAGTAAAGGACAAAGATGTGCCCTATATTTCTATAGATTGCAGCTCGCAATTGTATCTTTAACGGAAACTTGAGCAATGAAATGTCTTTGCTATAATATTGGCATCTACCGAGTCGCATATTGATCGATACCACCAAGTCCCAAAATTAAAGTCTTCTGGATAAATGACAAACCCCAAAGTAACGGGGTAGACCAGTCAAGGTCAAAGCACTAGTTGGGAAGTCCCAAAGAAAAGGAACACATAAACAAAGACCATGTCATGTCGATAAAACATGTGGGTTTGATTGTTATGAGGGAAAGTTGCTTTCTTTGGTGGGAAAAAAGTTGCAGTTTGGTGGTACGATGTCATTGCCTTTAATCTTTTAGAAGTACAAGTGCATTTGTTGCATTCACACACATATGGGCCTTAAATTCCCAAAAAAAAAATGGGATTCTTATTATGTGTTTTGATATTTAAAACCCATAATCTATCAAGATTCAAGACTATCTGTATAGTCTATATATATCACAGTTCACACTGCTTTGTAAGTACAGAATATGGGTTTTGACAATAGAAATGTCACATTTCCACATAAATTAAAGAAAGACAATGTCTTTAGAGAGAGGCCCTCAACTTTATTACTTTATCAATCAGTCCAAGACTTACTACCAACCCAATTGGACTTTGCCAATTGGGAGTACAAAATTTTAAAATCAAACGTAATTACGGAGTTAGTCCACCAATGACTTTTTTTTTTTGGTAATGTTCATGTAAATTTCAAGTTAGGAGGAACAAATTTTAATTAAACTGAAAGTTACTTTTAATTAGACTAAGAATAATGACATTCATGTCACGTAGTGAAACCAAAGATAAAAATTATTATAATTAACAATTTCGTTTCTCAATCTTGTAATATATTTTTATTAAATATATTTTAAAAATTTTACTTTTAAAATTTTTTAAACAAAGTTTACATTACCAATTATGTTTTTAGTCACTATTGAACACATTTCATAACAAAAATATTAAAAAAATTTTTTGAATGAAAATAAAATTGTAAAACGGAAACTGATAAGGGGAATTTAAACAGGTAAGATAAAGGGGTTCTATTGAGTAAAGATAATTTCGGCACAATTTGAAATTTAAAGGAATAGATCATCTCGTCAACAAATCTCCTCTGATCTCACAACGAACCGAGGGAGAGCCAGCTATAAGAACAAGACCTTACCATTATTAAATCCCGGACTTTCTTTTAGACCTCCGGCAACTGATTTGATGGTGGGAGAGCTCTTGACAGGCACCACACCAGTGTCGTCAAGATTTATCGATCTTCTCCTTTTATCTTTGTAGAAAAACGGTGTTGTACCGGACTGTGCAGATTTCTTTCCCAACAAAAAACAATTGTCAAATAGGCTATATTAAATTTTTTTTAACTATTTGGTTGGTACCTCAAGAACGAAAAAAAAAAATCAATCCTAAAGTTGAAGATCGTCTAATTAATAAGATATTTGGCACAATGGATCAAATGAGAGTGGTTCTATCTTGTAACATCCCACCCTCTTTAGTTGGTAATGACATAACATAATTGTAGATATATTTGGAAAAAAAAAAATTTAAACCCAATCTTAACATTTGAAAATCATTCTAATTAATATGAAATTTGGCGCAAGAGATGAAATGAGAGTGGTTGTACCTTGTAACATCTCACCCTCTTGTCTTCAGTTGATAATGACACGCCACAATTCTATGGAAATTAAGAATTAATAATACTAGTAATTTAGTTGAGATAACAACATAATTTTAGCCAAACTTGAGAATTAATAAACAGATATAATATAACACATCCTCACCGCATGTCCGTATCATTTGAAAAGGTCATACCCGCCACCTGAAACTCCAACCCTCTCTTCTCCAGTAAAACTTCATCACCTACAATTACACCCACTTATATATTTATACAAACACACAAACACACATATATATATATAATTTTGGGTTCACACTTCAGTGACTTCACACCCGTTTTTTTGGGTAGTTTACAAAATACACGGAACTCGTTTTTAATATATACTATCTCTATATCTATATCTTCACATGCTGTACTCGGTTGTTCAAATTTTGGGTCATTTGATGCGTTCGAGCTGTGTCTGATTCCGAGTCAACCCAGTTCGTGATTGGATTCCTAGCTTAAGAACTCGTTTGGGTTTGTCTTGTGCTTGATTGATTAGAGTTCGAATTAAGAAATTTAGGGTTTTTGGTAGTTAATGTAGCGATGATCGAACTTTTGAGATTCAGTGAGCATCGCTTGACGGTGTTGCTGGTGATGTTGTTTTCGGTATTTCAGAATCTGATTTTTTGTTTGTCTCTCAACGAAGAAGGTAAGAGTTTTGTAGTGTAGTGTGACTGACTCAGAAGAAAATGTAAAAGAAGAAAAATAACATATAACTTCTCTCTCTCTTCTTTTTAATTATATATATATATATATATATAAAAGTTTTCTCATCAATTAAGAAGAGTGTAATTGAGATTTAGAAAGGATGTGATTTTGTGGAGTGTTTTGATTTGTTTGTTTGCAGGTTTGGCATTGTTGAAACTTAGGGAAAGGGTTGTGAGTGATCCATTTGGTGCCCTGTCTAATTGGAATGATGAAGTTGGAGTAATTGATCCGTGTTGGTGGTTTGGTGTCGAGTGCTCGGATGGAAATGTTGTGGTTTTGTGAGTATTTCTTGTATTAAATTGCTACAATTATTGTGAATTATGGTTTTGCATAATCATAGATAAAAGTTTATTTTGCTGTTTGTTGCAATTTATATTTTCTTGTGCTTTTGATTATTATGATGCTTTTTTTTTTTTTTGGCTGGTTTCGGATTAAAAAAAGGGATTAGTTTATCCACTCGGGATTTGAATTCATTCTTTGATGGAAAAAGGTCAATCTTTTTGCAAGGAATGAATTATTTTGGAGCTAATATACACTCTTGACACATTTATACATTTATTTAGCAATTGTTGTAAGAGATCATTGTTATATACTACTAGTAAAAGCTTAGATTGACAAGCATGAGGACACATGTTTTGTGTGTCAAAGCAATACTTAAATGATGATTGTTTTTGTGATTATATCTGACATGTAAGTGGTTTAGTATAAATCTCACCTGCCCGAGAAATAAAGAATTATGGTTATGTATCTAGCCATCTTATATTCGGGATTGCTTCCATTTCTTATTGACGCCATAAGTACTGATTGTGTTGAATATTTAAGATAAATAATGGTGATTGAGTTGTTAAGGGATCAACGTTGCGAATTGAATTAACTTTATACTTTTGAACACATAATACGTAATTGGGAATTCTGATTTCAATGGTTGATGGGTTTTAAACTTTTAATCATTTCTAGTTTATATTTGTAAATCTTACAGGAACTTGAAGGATCTCTGTCTTGGAGGAACACTAGCTCCTGATCTAAGAAATCTGGTTCACATAAAATCTATGTAAAATTATATTTATTTCCTTGTGGCAAATGCTCTATTAATACATATTGTTGTTTTTCATCTTAAGAAGAACCATTTTTCTGTATACCAAATCTTTTTTATGGGCATTCTCTCTATTGTGCAATTCTGCAGTATTTTACGCAATAACTCTTTTTCCGGAATCATTCCTGAAGAGATTGGAGAGCTGAAAGAGTTGGAGCTGTTGGACCTTGGATACAATAAATTCAGTGGACCATTCCCCTCTGAACTTGGCAATAATCTGTCACGAGCAACTCTGTAAGTTGACACTAATCATTATATAAATTTTCTAATGATAGCTTCTTCCTCCTTTGGGAAAATTAGAGATCACTGACCAAACCTAAAGTTTGAAAAAGATACACCAGCCTTAAAATAACTGCTAATCAGTAACCTTTTGAGGATGATTTGGTCAATACACTTACTTACTAAAACTAGTATAAAGTATTTTCATGAGTACCAACCTATTTAAATTGTCTCCCTCTACTAAATCCAACACAGCCTTCAATGATTCTTTTCCCGTGGCTACTGTGTTCCATCTCAATAAAATATCTTTTTTTCTCCTCTAGCAAAACAAAAAATGCAGTTCTTTTGTAGGGTTTCACTCTCAATTAAATCTCTCACTAAGCAAAAAATGCAGATCATCATTTCAACTGATTAATTCTTGAGGTTTTCCACAAATTTTCAATAGTCAAATGGTTTTTCTTTACCAAGTTGTCTATATTCTGATCATGTTTCCAGCAATGATTCTTGAGCTTACAGTACATTGGCCAATATAATTCAAGATTGTGATAAAACAGTGTGTTATCTCATTCTTACTTTTCCTGACAATTTTTTTTTTACTTTAAGGTTATTTTAATATAATAATTGTTTAATTTTGATCACTAAAATAAAAAATTTTCATGCTCATGGTAACTCATTTTCTAATAATTTTGCAGTCTACTGGACAACAATGAGCAGTTCAGTAACATATCTCCTGAAATTAATGAGCTCAAAATGCTTTCTGAAGTTCAAGTAGATGAGAACCGGCTTTTTAAAGTTCTGCAAAGATCATCTAGCAACAAAAGATTCATCTCATGGTATGTTTGTGCAGTCAATTTGAACTCATTTTTGTTTCGCATAATCTAGTAATTCAATGAGGTAGGGCATTTAGGATTTTCATGCAGACAGTGCAATGTTTATTTGATTTAGAGGTCAAATGAAATTTGTCTTGCCTACCATATCATTACTGTGGTGTTTGAATCATGAGTTTACCTTGCTGTACAACACCAGCAAGCTGTACAATCTTTCATAGTCTCTTGCCTTGTAGGCCTATATAAAAATGGCTTCCGGTTGACATTCATGTTCAGCGTCTATGTTTAACCATGATGGCTTATTGTTGTTCTGGTTAGCTTCATGACAGCTGCTTTTATCTTTTTGCAGGAACATTGCTCAGTCCGGATATGCAACTCATCGGAGATTGCTAAAAGCATCAGCTAACGATCCGTCAAAAGGACAAGGAAAGAAATCGCCACCACCACCACCACCACCATCACCATCACCATCTCCATCATCAGAGCCTTCATCACCTCCTTTTTCTGCCCCAACACCTTTCCCCACACACCAATCAAGTTCAAATCGAAAACATTATAGAGTTCTAATAATGTCGGTAGCCATAGGGGGCTCTGTGTTGCTATTCATTTTATTCATTGGTATATTCTTCTGTCGAGGCAATAGGGTGGCTGCTACCAAATCTTGGGCCTCAGGATCAAGTGGGCAGCTGCAAAAAACTTTTGTAACTGGTAATTTTTCTTTCCCACAATAATAAATCAACTTTTCTTGTTTATAGTCTGAGGACAGCCAGAGGATTGGTTTAATAGTTGCCTTCTAAGACTACCTCTGGTAGTAATTCAAACTTTGAAAACCTCCTATTACATATAAAGCAAATATTTAAAATCAACAAACACCTCAGTTTCTATTCGTCAGATATGGTGAATATTTATTTTCCTTCTAGAAATATTTGAATACACGGGCACATTTTTTGAGTTTTGTTATTGGACTACTGTTTGATACATAAAAGTATCTTCTCTTAAAATCTATAGATGGAAAATCCTTTATTATTATTTTTAAAAAAACTTGTTACGTTGCGAATCCGATTTATAAAGAAGGCAGCCCCCACAGCCCTGTTGAAATATACATTAAGTAATAAATATGGTGGTATAAATACTAATCGATTCAACTCGTGTTTCTATTGCACGACCATGATTCTAAATTTCAGTTGTGCCAAACCTCAAGAGATCAGAACTTGATGCCGCTTGTGAAGATTTCAGCAACGTAATTCATTCTTCATCACTTGTCACGATATACAAAGGGACACTGTCCAATGGAGTTGAAGTAGCCGTTACATCTGTTGCAGTTACATCTGCCAGGGATTGGTCAAAGAATCTGGAAGTCCAGTTCAGGAACAAGGTAGTTTTCAGATTAATCACACTAAATTTTTGGTTTTGGTTCGGTCCAACAGTCCTGAATAAATCAATTTTGTGATGTTTCCAGATTGACACATTATCAAAAATCAACCACAAGAATTTTGTGAACCTTCTCGGGTTTTGCGAGGAAGAGGAGCCTTTCACTAGAATGATGGTTTTTGAATATGCTCCAAATGGAACACTCTTTGAGCATTTGCATAGTGAGTTGCCTTCATTTGTTATTTTTGTTAATTATTTTATGCTTGGTTGTGATGACAGACCAATAATAATCTGAAATGAAATAGCACATGTTCTTGAGATGCTGATACATTCTTTATTACTGAACATGTTGCGTATGAGTTAGGGTTCATGATTCGCCAATTAATGCTTCTAAGGGAACCTCAGATGAAACTCCAAACCATTTGATTTGTATCTAATCTCAGGGACCATCAGAACCTAATGGAACTCTTCTATGTAAATATCAATTTGATACATACCTGAGAAAAATAATGTTTGACTTTCTCATATTTCAGTATTAGAAACACCCACTACACTAAAAAATTTAGGGTTGATTTGCAAATGTCACCACCAAAATGACTCGGTTTATTGTACTTCTCTTAAAAGTAATGCAAAAAAAGTTAATTTGCACGTTTGACTTGGCAAGATGATTCTGATACATTTGACTGTCTCATGTTTATCTAGAAATATTTTTTATAATGATCCATGAACTTAAATCGTCTGTGAAATACGACATTGAATCCTGTTATGCACGTGGCATGGAATTTTATCTGGTAGCGACTTGAAAATCTTCCATTTGACAATATACAAACGTAGAGGTTAGTAATTTGAGGATAGAGAGAGATATTAAGAACTGTTTAATCATGTATTATATGTATACTTCAGAAGGAACATGTTTAGGATTTTTTTTTTTTGTGCATTGTTGTCGCAATTGATTTCTGTTGATAGCCATTTCATTTTTTTTTTTTCCCTTTCTGCAGTAAAAGAAGCAGAACACTTGGACTGGGGTATGCGGATGAGGATTATAATGGGCATGGCCTACTGCCTCGACCACATGCACCAAATGACACCACCCATATCCCACAAAAACCTGAACTCAACCACTGTCAATCTCACTGAAGACTATGCAGCCAAGATCTCGGATTTTGATTTTTGGAAAGAAGTAGATGCTGCTAAGATGGACTTGCATCTGGCAAGTAATGTCTACAGCTTTGGTGTAATATTGTTCGAAATGATAACTGGCAGACTCCCTGGCTCAGTAGATGGTGGCTCGCTTGAGGACTCGCTATCTGACTATTTGAGAGGGGAAGAGCCCCTCACTGAAATGGTGGATCCTACTCTAAAACATTTCCGAGTGGAGCAGCTTGAAAAACTCGGTGAAGTGATTATATCCTGTGTTCACCCTGACCCAACACAGAGACAGGAAATGAGAGATGTTTCTGCAAGATTGAGAGAGATAACAGCAATAGGACCTGATGCAGCAACCTCAGAACTCTCGTCGCTTTGCTTTGCAGAGCTCGAGATTATATCCATAGCATCAAGCTAACAGGTGATATTCAGCTTGTTATTAAATTTCTTTTGTGTGTCCTTAATCGGCGAGGCTTGAAGGAATTGCCAATAGGTGGTTACAGCTTGTATCTATTGTAGGGACATGGTGGATGTACATAAATGAGATAAGGAAAAAGCGTACATATCTTTCTTCTGGTTTTGCTGTTTTAGGATTTGGCTGCGAAGATGCACAAATGAAAATATACCCTTTTTTTCAGTAATAATATGAAACCTACCACTGGCTGTTAGCTCAACTGGTATAACCTCTCGTCTTTCATAGGGGAGGTAAGGGATTCAAGCCGCCCAACTATGGTGTGTACCAGTATTTACCTACCCCAAAAATACAAAAAATAAATAAATACTAAATGAAACCTTCAGGCAAAACAAGTTAAACACCTGACACACCAACAACCAAAGTTATCCAATATAAATGGGCCCTGACAAACCCAATGTCAATCATTTGCAGGAGCCTAAACAGGGCAGGCCACACAGATCAGGCCTGAAATTGACAGCCCAAATAAAATAAAAACACCCCCGAGGGCCCAAATGGAGAATAAGAGTACGACATGATCATAATAAACAATGGACTGTTGAAGGTGGCCTTCACGTACAAACCATTTTTCAACTACTTAAGTTTATGAAATGGAGTTTAGTAGTCCCCACGTCTATGGCAAAAGTTCATGAAATGCACCAACTATTCTCACAAGAAAACTATATATACCACCCCCATCCAACTCTCTCTTCATCAAACAGAGCTATTTTTCAAGTCTCTACAACCCTAATCACACCTTAGAGATGGCAAGCAGCCAGCTCGCGGTTGTCCTCTCGTTGCTCCTGCTCCAGTTGGCTTTCTATTCTGCAACTGCTTCTGAAGACGCCTCAACCAAAACAGTGGAGAAGAATGTAGATGTGGTGGTCGAAGGCATGGTCTACTGCCAGAGCTGTGAGCACTTCGGGACATGGTCTTTGGCCGGGGCTGAGCCCATCCCTGCAGCTCAAGTAAGTGTTATCTGCAAAGACCACAAAGACCGAGTCAGCTTTTACAAGGCATTTGAAACAGATGCACACGGGTACTTCTATGGACAAATGAAAGGGTTTAAGATGGGCCATTACCTGTTGGACCATCCTCTCCACTCGTGCCATGTCAAACTAGTTTCATCTCCTCTGGAAAACTGCAACATCTTCTCCAATGTGAATTACGGACTCAATGGTTCCCCCCTCCGCTATGAGAACAAAAGATTGTTTGGAAAGAATTATGAAGCCGTGATTTATGCAGCAGGCCCTTTGGCTTTCCACCCAGCTCACTGCACTCCCAGCAATCACCCCTAAATTCACTACCAGTCATTCTTAACTTCTGATTAACTGTTATTGTTCTTTGTTTCTTTTTGTTTCCCTTCCAGTGTTGGTTCAACGATTTTTAAATGTCTAAGTTCTATTATATTTCTTGAATAAATAAAAGAATTCTGCACTATGCATGGCAGCATCATTAGCTTTTCCTTCTTTGGACATTTTAAGCTTTAAACAATTTATAGATGGCAAGTCATTTAGACAGAAAGAGTTGTGTTTCACTTACTGCAATACAACAGAACAAAAGCACGACAAATAGGCAAACAAAGATCCACATATTTAAAACTTTCTGCAATACAAATATGTGAAATGTGAAACAGATCAAAATCACAGCTTGATCAATCGAATATCAATTACAACAGAATCGAAACACACAGAGCACATGCCATGTACCTAGAAATCAAACACAAAGAGCACATGCCATGTACCTAGAAATCAAGTGGCATTCCAAACATCTTGTTTATCTCATCCATGGCTTCCTTTGTACACACGGTTGGCTCAAACAAGTCACGTTCACTTTTGGTAGATGAGCTAGGCCGAGACTGCCTTTGTTGATATTCCAAGTCATCATCAGGCAGTATTACAAACCCACCAAAATTATTCTTCGTGTCTGCTGCTTTGTCCTGCCTCTTCGATCTCTTGATCCTTACAAAATCTATTGGCTTCCCAAACATGCTATTTATATCATCCATAGCCTCCTTCAAGTTAATTGTAGGTTCTACCAGGCCATGGTGGCAAACATTTTCCACCTCTGGCTCATCCGAAATAGTGGATCCTACAAACCTACAAACAACTGTATCTTCTCTAACTCTTGCCCGTGGTGACCTCTCTGCATCCAGATCTTCAGAACCTTCTGTAGAAATATCATTCGGACTTGGAAATACAAAAGCAATTTCATTTTCTGACATTTGTTGAACCATACTTTGCTCAAAGTTATCTTTCTCACTAAATCTCTCTTTCACCTCATTGCTCTCCTCCTCATCAACATATATTTGAAACGGTTCATGAATAGGCTGCCAACTTCCGAGCATGTTGTGTTGCAGCATTGAATTACCCTTCTCCGCATTTTGGTTTAATGATCCAATCCTATTATCCATGTTGTCATCAATGAACACCTCAAATCCATTGCTTAAGCTCTGATCAGCTTTAGGCCTGCTCCTGCGTGATCTCCTACTATCAAGAGGTGGCTCTAAGGGCTCTCGAAACATGCTATTAATGGCATTCAAGGCTTCTTTAGTGTTTATTGTAGGTTCCACCAGACCATGATGGCATGCGTCTTCTGCTTCAGACTTTCCAACAATAGCAGTATCTACAAACTTCACAACTACTGTATCATCACTGCAAAACTTCCTAGGTTCCACTGTTTCCGTTTCAGTATCATCTTGCAAATTGAAATAGTTCCTGTGTCCAACATCTCCCATGACAACCTTCTTAACAGATGGACTGCTGGATTCTTCAACGTTAAACGAATTTACTGAAACTCTGCTATCGTTACGATCATTCATTGGCATCCCATCCTGAGGACTTTCCTCCAAACCCTTCTTGTTCTCAATGTTTATAAAGTTACATTGTGTTTCAGGTAAAGAGTTTTCAGGACAAGTTCCTGTAGGCCTACATTCAACACATAAATTCTCTTTGTTTCTGTTACTCTCGTCACACCTGTGAGGAAGGCTTCCGGCACGTGGAGGCCTCCTGACAGTTCTTCCTTCTTGACGCTGAAGGACATCTGTGCATAGTTAGATATCAAGGAATCTAACAGAGTGGAAAAATAAATTTTCATTACACAACATTGACCCAAAAAACAGAACCTGGATTTTCTTGTTCATGTGTCGCTCCATGCGGTGAAGGAACTTCTCGTAAGATTTTTGCAACTCGCCAATGGGCTCTGCAAGGCTGTTCAACAGTTAATGGAAGGTCAGTATGACTTTAGTTCATAGCATACTTAAACAAGGTAGACCTGTGTCCTTGTACTGTTCACATGCTTACATGTTGGAGAAAGCCCATCAGAAAATAGATAACATAGCGACCAAGTTCAGCACAGAGAGAATTATCAAAACGAGTTCAATGCCTTGGCTACATAAATGAATAGTCACGCATGGTGTCAGCCTTTTGTTATAACAATATAAAAATGCCTACTTTTAAAAATCTCTCTGATAATTGGGTGAGCAGAGAATTTCAATAACAAAATTTTGAGAGGACCCCCATAACTGAAGACCATAAGGAGACAAGAATTTGCATGACACAATTGAAATGGACACCATATAGAAATGTTCCTTAAACCAGATACAGAAAATAAACCCCACTACCAAAATCTGTAAGGGCTCAATTTCAAACCATTGGCATCTAAAAGAGCAAGTAAAACAATGAGGAAGTAGCCAAAAAATTCAAAGCCATTGGTCAATAAAATTTTAATGATCTTTTTTATGATAACAGATTTGACCTCAAGTTCCATTGGAAGGAACAGTTCGGGATATATAAACTGAATCGATTTTTTATATCAAATCAAAAGACTACACATTTTTTTTTATAAGTAAATAAAAAAACTCTGCCCTATAATTATACAGAGACATCCACTATTCTAAATACCAAAATGAAAAGCCAAAGTGCTGCAAATTTGTGAGCACTCTTCCATAAACTCCTGCTTTGCTTTCAACTCTAGTCTCATATGCATCGCTTTATACTTCTTGTTAATAATTTAGTCTGACAATTGACCAATAATATTGACAAAAACATGATCACGGGTCAAGCACCTAAAACAGGGAGCGTGTGGTAAGAAAGTAAAATTTGTTAAAAACTTAAGAGTCATTTGAACAAGACAAAGAGATCAATCATTTTCATGATGTCTATGAAAGGTTTCATATACACAATACGATCTATTTTTTCTACACATAAACATATTTGTTACTGAAGAAAGCTTCAGGAAGTAACAATATCTTATCTGCATTCAAGAAAGAAACGAAAGTATAAACAGCCCCAAATACATGGTGAATTTAACCAAAATGAAATGCAGAAATGTCCTGTACATATTTCATTTTTTATGTCTTTCCTTCTTTTTCCTTAAGTAAAATGTGGAAAAGTATGCAACACAAATGACCATGAGATTGCTTCAAAAGGGGTTTAACTGAGCAACTGAAATGAAAACCTTAATGGCACTCAGCACTTATTTTCCCACAGTGGGATGGAAAATATAAAGCAATTGGTAGCAACACTTCATGCAAACAAGTCAGAAGTGCACAGTCTTTTTGGATGAAACTCAAGAGAGTGCGTCTTATTTTGTTATTTCTCCATCTTCCAAATTATTCAATTGATCCTTCAAATGTAACTAAAAATAAATAATAATCCATTCTTCCATTAAACCCAAATGCTGCGGCTAAATCTAAAAAAAAAGAAAAGAAGATATAGATTGCTTACTTCTTCACCCCTAAATGGTACATCTTCTCAGCATCCTCAAACTTCTTCACCTTCTCATAGTAAAGAGCATAGGCCTGGTAAAACAATGACCTCTTTATTCCAATGCGATTTGCTTCCATCGTCCTCAGTACTGCTCTTGGGTCCTCCACGAAATCCATCTATACGAACATAAAAACTATTTGAAAACCTTATTTAAATTCCACCTAACTTCCATCCAGTTGCTGAGGAAATGTAGGATAAATATTAGGAACAAAATTTGAGTCCAATTTCCCCTTTCTTCCAAAAATGAAAAAACTCAACTCACTTAACTCAATAGTTTACATCTACTAATTGAGGGATCTTCTTTTCTTTTTCTATTCAATGAGTCCTAAATGTTAAAAATCTAGAACTGTTTGGTTGGGAGTTTAAGATACTTTTTTGAAGCAATATTTGCATCCAAAAGCAAAATAAATACCTAAACAAAATGCTATCCAAACGGTTCAATAAGATACAAAAAATTAATTTTTCTTCTCCTTTTAATCATTCCTACATTTTCTCACCAATCAACCAGAGACTTTAGTACTAAACAAGGAGGAATCAAAATCTGACAGGACAAAATCAAAATAATCTAAAAACAAAAACAAAAATCTAAGGGATGCAAATAGTTTCAACTAGTTACCAGTTGTAACCAAACGCGAAGGTATCGCAAGTCATTGGTGTAACGGCAATCAGTCTCGAAAGTGCGAGCACATTTCTGAAGGAACCGAGGGAGCTTTTCTTTGAGAATCTGAGGAGGCAGACACTCTCTCATCTTCCGAATCCCTCTGTATCAACATTCGATTATCGATACATAAATACACACATATATATACATACACACACGAGGAAACGCAAAATTGACATGTAAAAAGAAAATGAAGAAAATGACCTGAGCCATGGAAGAAGAGGGTCTTTGCCTGTGTAGTTCTTGATTTCAGAAATCAATGAAGAGAAGAAATCGTTGTGGAGAGTACTGGCCATGGTTTGAGTTTGAGAACTGTAGTAATGGAACAAAGACCTAATTTGAATTTGTGAAGGCGCTGTTAGGTTTCATTGCGACTTTTAACACCAACATGGGCCACGTGGCGAAAGAATCTTTGCCAGCAATTAGGGCTGCAATTTGGGCGGATCGGTTGGGTTTGAAGTATAACTTGAGCACAATCTTTTATATAAAATGTTAAATCCAAACCCAAACCCAACTCATCCTTCTACTTTTAAATTCAGGCTTGTAATTCAGATTTAGATTTTGGGTAAAAACTTTGAGTTAATTAAGTTTACTCATATTATTAATCTTTACACCAAAAATTTAATATAATCTTGAATTAGTTTTAGATAAAATTAATCTTAAACAAAAAAAAAAAAAAAAAAAAGTTTAAAAACTTTTTGTAGATTTTTAATAAATTATAAACAAATTTTTAGAAAATTAATTGTCTTAAATGTTAACATACAATGAGTTAAGATTTAACAAAATAAGTTGAAAAGAAAAAAAAAATATAAATAATCATAGTTTAAATATTATATATAATGTATTTAAGAAGAAAAATATATATGAAAATAATTTTAAAATTCGAGTTCGGGTTGACTTGGGTTGCTAGTACTTCAACCCAATTTCAACCCTAATTAAATTCGAGTTGAGATTTTTGAACCCAAACCTAACTCTAATTGTAAAATTGATTGCCTAAGCTGTAAAAATAAGACTGGGCTTAGGTTGAGTTCGGGTTACCCAACCCAAGTTACACTCCTACCAATAATTCAAGTTGCACCTAATTTGTGTGACATTTCTTCCTAAAATGTGTTCATTTACTTCTAGATAATAATTTAATGTTTAAAAATAAATAAATAAATAATTTTTTTATTTTTTTTTAAATTGGCAGTGGTTGGGTTGTTTTTCTGACCGGGAGCTCGAGCCATCACCCTCCCCTCTTCTTTAATCATTAACCTTTAACATTATTAATATGTGAAAAAATATTAATAAATAATAGAATCATTTATTAATGTGAAAATACAGATTTTAATGAATAATTTAAATCACTTCAAAATGAAGGATTGTAAAGGGCGAATTTACACAATGAACAATATAAATAAGTTTGGGTTGAGGTGAGGATAGATTTGGAGTATAATTATTCATTCAAACATACCGGTAACATGCAGGTACATTGGATTGTACTGTCAATTTTTTATTCAGCTTGTATTTTTGGAGCAAGATTTACTATTTATGCCCCGTCTCTTTCGGTGTAAAATATTTTTCTTACAAGTAAATTTTTTATTTACTTTCTCAGTGTTTGTGAAAGATTTTGGTTCAGGCGGGGTGTGTAAAATGACTTGTCAAAAATTGATGAGTAAATTTATTTTGGTTAGGTTTTATTTTATTTTTCTTTATAAATATTTACAACAACCAAATATCAAAATATATATATATATATATATATATATATATATATATATATATTTATATATCCAAACAAATGAAGCCTTTAGACTCAGTTGGCATGAACCGACCCAAACACAAGTCAAGATTTAGCCACCATAATTTATTCCAATTTAACAAAAGTAATTTATTTTTTTTTCAAATTGTTAAAAAATCTCCCTCTTATATATAAAATGTACAAATATACTCTCATGCTGTTAAAAAAACTTTATATTTTTCAAATTGAGCAAATCTGAACAATTCTTAAATTTGAAGACTAAAATATCTAAAATGCCCTTAAGATAAAGTTTAAAAATATATATAAATAAATAATGGCATTTTTTTTAAAACGTTTAAAAACCCCAAAAAAATTATTGTTTTTTAATTAAATATTTTTTTTAAAAAATAATACCTAAAATTCCTTTCAGAGTATTTTGGGATTTATATATATATATATATAATTGGTCAAAATTGTTGAAGGGGACAATTTGCTAAAAAAAAAATTAAAAAAATAAGAATTTATATTTTTTTAAAAGTAAGGCGTTTCTTATACATTTTGTATATATGAGAGTTTTTTTTTTTTTTTTGGTACTTTACTCCCTTTCTGATAAAATTCAAATTGAACCCCTTAAGTTGATTTTAAAATGATTTGACAGTAGAAGCAAATGAAATCCTAATTATTATTGGTAGTAACATTGTTATGTTTTTAATTAACATTGGTAGATTATTAAACAATTTAATGACTATTAATATCACAATATGTAAATACATTTCCAGAGGATGAAAATTCAAAACCAAACATTGTTGTGTTTTTCATTAACCTAGATTATTAAACAATTTAATGAATATTAATATCACAATACGTAAAAACATTTAAAGAGGATGAAAATTCAAAACCAAATTCAAATTTATGGTGGTAAATAATCCGGTAAGTATGTTTGTATAATTTGGTCAAATATAAGAGAGGTCATTCTAATTTACACATACAATAAATAGGAGTGCACAAAGAATTGGTATCCAATTTCGATTACGATTCCAAAATTTTGAAACCTGAACCGTACTAATAATTATATATATATTATTTTTTAAAATTATATAATTACTAATATATATATGCCTATATTTACCGAATATATATATATATACCTATTGATGCTTGTTTGGCTATAAATGTGGCTGGGAGATATTGCCTTCAAGGTATTGCTTTCAAGGTATTGCTAACAAAAAAAAATGAAAAAGAAAAGAAAAGAAAAATGGGAACTGGTTTGGTTGTATTCCGATTCCAATTTTTAAAAACTATTGGAATGAATCTGGTTCGGGTTCTACCAGGACTGTACCGAATCGGACCGCGTACAGCCCTAAAAATAAAAGATGAAAAAGAAAAAAAAGGTAAAATAAAAATAAAACCTAAATAATAGTACTGCACAAAATTGTCTACGGTAGCCGTCCGCACTGAATCACACCGCCTTCTCTTGCCCTTTCTCTAAGTTTTCCAACCCTCCCGACTTTCGCTTGCCGTTTGCAGTCTCTCTCTATATACACAAAACACAAAAACACACACAACAACAAAACCAAAAACACAGTCACATACACACACAAAATAACAATGGCTGTACCAGTCGAAGAACAACAGAAGGAGCCCTCAATCGCCGACAAAGAAGACGAAAAACCCGAGCCCTCAATCGCTGACAAAGAAGACGAAAAACCCGAACCCTCAATCGCTGACAAAGAAGACGAAAAACCCTCGAATGATGAAGACGAGGGCGAAGACATCGAAGAAGATGAAGAAGAGGAGGAAAAAGTGACCAAAGAGTCGAGAATGCGTTTGGAGAGGGCCAAAATTGAGAATCTATACAATCGGATATCGAAGGAGAGAGTGCCTTTGCGAGTCCACGATGTGCTGATCAAGGGCAACACCAAGACTGTTGACTCCTTGATCGAAGCCGAAGTCGAAGGTCTCAAGCACGTCACTTCAGTGCAAGAGCTTCTTCAGGCTGCGACTATGGCAAATGCTCGCCTTCAGCGTCTCGAAATCTTCGATTCCGTCAACATTGTTCTTGATTCCGGGCCGCCTGAGTTGCCCGGCACTACGAATGTCATCGTTCAGGTAGTCGAGACGAAGGACCCCCTCACCGGCAACATCGGAATATACTCTAAGCCTGAGGTACTTCTCTCTCACTCTTTACATGTACTTATATATGCTTGTTTATCTCTAATAATCTAATTTGGATTGCAAGGCGTTTGCTTTGGGTTTAGTTGGTTTTTAAGTTAGCTGTGAAAATTTTGTATGCGTGTCTGAAGTTGTTAGGTAGAGGATTGAATGCAATGAAATTGATGACATGTGCAATTAGGGCTTATAAATTGTTGGGATCAATTTAGATCTTCATCAGAGAGTCCACTTAATAATCATATGACTGACACCGTCTTTTTTAATTTTTATTACTATCTTCTATTATGTATCAAATGTACATTCCAATATCTCATTTTGGTGTACTAATTTTTGGGCTTTTTGCTTCTTAAGTCTTTCTCCATCTTTCTAACATTGTTGTTAAGGCATCATTAGAAGTATCTAATAAATCTATGTCATCAGATTTCTTGGATAGCTTTCGTTATTTTATCTAACATTACATAGATAAGAACTTAACACTGATCATTGGTGTAAGTCTACTTTTAGAGAGAATTCACTAGTTTTTATGAACTCTAGTCAATATTTTGTAAGTTTTATACAGACTTATTTTCTTTGCTGAGCCCACCAAATTATGCCCCTTGGCATCTATCATATCATTCTTTAAGTTTATTAATTGCCTTTTTAAGTATGTGGCTTCCATTTTGGATTTACCTGGCATAAATATAAATCTGAATTGATTATCTGATATTGAATATTTTTCCAGTCGTTGTTCGATTATCCTTTCATATAGTTTAATTGTATGACTCATTAATTTAATTCCTTTTATGTTTTTTTCACAATTTTGTGTATTTCCTCTGTTTTATATATTGGTACTATGGTGCTTTTCCTCCATTCACTTGCTTAGCACATTACCTACAATAAGGAGCATATCACTTTTCCAAACTGGTGCAGTTATTAACCGGTCAGTGTACATGGTCAAACCATCTTAAGCTGTCATTTTATCTTCAATCGGTGTCTTTTCAACTATCTCACAAATGTTATACCCCCCCTCCTTTCCTTCCCATTCACTTTCCCTTCTATTGCTCATCCAAATTGGTTATGAAAATGAGGAGAAGAGTACTAGAAGTAGTTCACCATCATTTATAAATCTCTTTGCAACACTTGAGAGAATAGTACTCAAATTCTTGTGGCCATAGGCATCACACCTAGTGTTAGAAATGGATCATT
Organism: Cornus florida; assembly: GCF_030987335.1. Classification (NCBI taxonomy): domain Eukaryota; kingdom Viridiplantae; phylum Streptophyta; class Magnoliopsida; order Cornales; family Cornaceae; genus Cornus; species Cornus florida. The sequence goes on from NW_026775578.1 coordinate 22,121,043, forward strand.
CAATCCCAAGATAGTTTTAAAAACTTCAATTTCTCTAAAATGATCTCTATAAAATCAAAAGCATTTACATAGCTTTATATAACTGGATTTGAACTCCGTATTTAGAATTTAGAGACTTTTACTAGCGAAAGTCCATATAGACCTGCTAAAGTACAATAATAAAGTTTCAATACTACCATTGCCATTAAAGGCGTGTCTAGGACTCTAGGTCTCCAAAAGAATCCTAGGCTCGTCAAGGCTCAACAATAGTGTCTTATATATGCGAGTGCGACCGCCTCAATTAGGCGCACATAAAAGCCCTCGACCACAAACTTCTAGTAGGCTGAAGGCTCAAGAAAAGCATGCCTTTATATTTTAATTATTGAATCATACATTGTTTTCATTTCATATCATGTCATGCTTTTGTGGTAAAATTATATTGACTAATATTTTTCGATATTTGGTATTTGGGGTTCATAAGCCCATGAGTGACTACTTGAATTACACTAGTCTAATGCTTCATTCTGAAAATTTATGGTAAATTACTTACAAAATAATAAATCTATTATAATGTAATATAGTTTTAAGATCTATATGATTATGGCCATTGTAATTGCACGTTTTCATGTTTTCTAATTTTGTTGAATGTATGTGCAAATTGGAAGGATGTGTGCACAAACCCACTCTCTTAATTCCATGCCAACACTTCCTTTCCTTTTTTATTCAATTGTTGATAACTTTTTGTAGCATTTGACAGTTTTTTTGTAGCATGTGTCCAAAGTGTTTTTGAAGCATGGAATTGGTGTCTTGGAATTGGAGGAAAATTAATTGAAAGTTTGAACTAGTTTTCTTCAAATTCCAATTCCAAGAGACTAATTCCATGCCACCAAACATAACTTAAGTATATTTAATATACAGTTCAATCACCCGTGTGCCTTCACTCTGGCTTGTGACCTGTATAGTGCTGTGCTTATGCTTTCACTCTATGAGATTTTGGCATCTTAGTGCATCGTGCCTTTAGTAACTATGAAAACTACAACTTGACCCAAAATATGACCCATGGACTTCTATAGCGGTATAACCTAAGTTCAACAAATATGAATATACCCTTTACTCCTAAAACTAAAAACAAAATAAAAAAGTGAACAATCAACAAATAGCCTAAAGAAAGTAAGAATTGGGAATTGACTATAACTAAAACTTGATTATAAGAAGTAGGAGTTGACAATAACTAAAGCATGATTATGAGATGTGTCAACTTGGCCTCACTTTAATGTCAAACCCAATTTCCAAATAATGCTTCTTTGATTACACCGTATCATACTATCATGTGCAAATAGCTTTTTATCAATATTAGTGATAAAGTTTAAATTGGCTTCTTTAGAGCATCTCAATTTGCTGTATGATCTGAATATGCTTTTTTGATGTTCATGTTGTGTACATAATTTATATAGGTAGTTCTGCCTCTTAAATGGTCTTTAGTATCATTAAACATTTTTTGTAGGCTAGATCTTGGTCACTTGAAGGATTGGTGAAGCTGAAAAACTTGTTTGGATATGGGGATCTTTGGGATGGTTCTTTGTCTTATGGCTGGGATCAAACTTCAGAAGTCAGTGCTGGTGTGACTTTGCCCAGATTCAAACGACTGGTAACTCCATTGACGGCTAGAGTTTCTCTGCTTTCCCAAGATTGGCTAAAGTTTTCTTCTTACAAGGAGCGATCATTGGGCTTATCTCTTGGCCTATTATCTTCTCGGAACCATGATTTGGCATTCAATCTTTCTTGGCGTACCTTAACAGATCCAGCACAAATAGCATCCAGGTCAATAAGGAGGCAGCTTGGACATGGCTTACTCTCATCTCTAAAATACACATTTAAGATTGATAGGAGAAATTCACCTTTTAGACCAACTCGAGGATATGCTTTTGTTTCTACTTCTCAAATTGGTGGTCTTGTACCCGACCATCGGAGCTTACGTTTTTTCCGCCAGGTTAGTAACTTCCCCTTTTGAATGCTTTCTAATACAGTTTTTCTTAAAAAAAAAAATTAATAAATAAATGATTTAAAGCTATTTGTGTTTTCTTTCCCCCCAATTCTTATTGTAAGTTCATCAAATTATATGGTGCGATTTTGTATTGTTGATTTTTCTTGTTTTTCTTTTGACTTGAAAGTGGAGACCTGGTTGCTTAAATATTCTCGTATTCTTTATATATATATATATATATAAATAATATTTCCCATGTGTAGTATCAACTAGTTCCGAATAGAATATTAGAATGCGACTCAATGATGGTGCTTAATTATGTTTTCGGTTTTTCGGCCATTTTTTGTGTAATCTGTCATTGCTGATCTTCTGCTTCCTTGTTGTTTGACCTAAATGCTGTCACTTCCAAATTATTAATTTTATCATTAAAATATTATATTTTATGATGATAACCTAATTTGATAATAATATGTTATTTTGGTTTGCCCAACAGGAGTTTGATCTTCGTTATGCTTTCCCCTTGGGTTTTTATCATGCTGCGCTGAACTTTGGGTTGTCTGGTGGTGTTATTTTTCCATGGGGAAGTGGATTCTTGAACACTCCCTCGCCCCTTCCTGAGAGATTCTTCTTGGGTGGCAATGCATCTCCAGTTTGTACCTTGGGAGGTCCAACTACACTGTTGGGGTTTAAGTCAAGGGGAGTGGGCCCTACCGAGCCAAGAAGGCAACTGAGAGAAAACTCAAATGATCAAGGTTCTGAAAGGGATTTTCTTGGAGGAGATCTTGCTCTTACTGCCTTTGCGGACCTTGCTTTCGATCTCCCACTGAGGGTGCTCAGAGAAGCTGGTATCCATGGACATGTTTTTGCTTGTGCTGGGAACCTTACCAAGTTAACAGAGAATTCATTTCGGGAGTTCTCTTTCCAGAAATTCCGAGAGTCTCTTCGAAGCTCTGCAGGATTTGGGGTCATTGTACCCACAAAACTATTCCGCATGGAGGTTAGTATCTGAGTATGATTAAAATTGATAAATTTCAGATTCTTTGTGCTCCATTTTTACTATTTACATCAAATCGAATCACTTCCAAATGTATAAACCATTATCTTTATCTTTTTCCCTCTTATTTTATATTATTTTATTTATTCTAGGAAGGATCTTGGCACATCCATTAACAATAAGACCCCTATATTTGCTACAAATACATTGTATAACTATAAAAAGCTCCAAACTTCTATCCATAGAGAACATCAAGAAAGAAACCGACGTAGCCATGAGGAAAATAAGAACCCAAAGATGCACTGTGAAATAGACTTCCATTACTCAGTTGATTTAGATCAAAAGAGTTCTCAAGCACCACAGTAAGCTTCTGCTATACATTCAACACAGTTAGCCGGATCCATGTAATAGTAATGAAGTAATCCAAAATGATCAAATGGCTTAAATTGTTGGGGGTGTTCATCATCAACTAGTTCTTCTGGTACTTGTATTATTCCCTTGTTGAATGCAAATAGCCCAGTTGAGTATCTCACTTCATTCCCACTCATGATGACGCAATGGATAGGTGAATGTACTCTATTGTTGCTCCATGCCTAGCCCAGAAAACATCAAACGTTCGAATATTATTAGTAGGAGAAATTTAAGAAGGCATAATCGTATATAAGCTAATTAAAAACAAATGAAAGTGGGAAAGTTAAGATTGATTAACCAGGAAGAATAATAGTCAGTGTTACTTTTTGTAGATAGAAATTCCTGATAAGTAGAAGATACCACCTACCAAAAATGCATTGCCTGCCATTACTATGAAAGATGAAGGCCTGTGCTCAAAGCCAACCCACACGCCATCTTTTGTTTTCACTTCCAAGCCATTAACTTGATTTTGATGGAGTATGGTTATGAAGCTCTTGTCTTTGTGATTGTCAACACCAATATTAGTTTCATTCATCTGCGGACATCTATATTTCATGAGTCGAAGAAGGTAAGTGGTTGATCCAATGTGAGAGTCATAGTACTTCCCTACACCATAGCTTTCAAATACCATTCTCTTCACCACTTGTTCTAATTCTGACACTAGGTTTGAATATGAATACAAAGTTTCACTAACCAAGGACAAAAATTAAGAAACATAAGAAAGATAAGTGATATGAATAGGCATAACCAAAGAACTTAAAAGAATTTCAAGACAATAAATCAAGTTATACCAGAAAAGGTCATTCCCAGCTGACCACATGAGATTTGTGAAACTTTGAGTTTCTTCAAGAGCTGCTGCATTACTGATGCCCATGCTCTCATAGAGGGGAATAACCTCATGCCCAATATAACCAAAGAAAGGAATTTCAGAAGTGTTTTTGACTTTTGTTTTTGTGGGGAGATCAAATAACTCTTCTAATGCACAAAAGATATTGTTATCGAGGTCTAAAGAAACTTTATCATACACTGCCACAAAGCAGCCAGAATCTTCAAATGCCTGCCGGACATTATTGCACATTGCAATCCAAGAACTTGAGCCAGGCTTGATGTTTTTAGTACTGAAATTTACAGTTGGAAGCTTGGGAGGTGTCTGGGAACCCATGATCTAAATTTTTCTCACCTAGCAAGCTAAGTTAGATGCTTCTGAAGTACAATTCTTTGATGCCCTCAATTGTTCCTGTCTTAATAGAATTCAATAGATCTATTCGTGTCGTAACAAGACAAATGAAAATAATTGACAAGGCAAGTAATGATAAAACCAATGAACCAAAAGTCCTTGGCATTTCACATCCTTGCCGGCGAAAAAGAATTTCAGATAGATCCAATAGCTACCTCATATACATCAATGGACTAAATGTTGGCTTTGTAATAAGACATCAAATTTTATAGTATAGCCACATATACCATCTGAAACTCGTATTAAGTAATCTTCCTCCACGGGCATGCTAAAAACAAAATCTAGATCGACTTCTTCCAAAAATGGAATTCAACTAATGGAATATTGCAAATACTTGCCTTTTTGTTAGCTCTTGTGCCACCAGTTAAATTGTGTCAGGAATTACAAATGGCGAGCTTAAGAGGCTGAGTTTATAGATAGTTTATACAGGGGAAGTTAATTGACAGATTTGTCAAATACCTGTACTCTAAAAACAAAAACTATGTTTTTACCGCCTTTGTAGCTCATTATAGAAAGTGACACATAAAATTTGTAGGAAAATTTGTATGAATTGATCTATTACAAAGTTTCTCAAAACTAGATGATAAAAGGTGCCAAAAGGATCTTAGTTCTATGTTTACCTTGTTCTTTGTTATTCCCTAATTGTTATTTATTCCTCTCTCTTACTCGTTTTACTCTACATGTCACGTGTGTGCCTTCTGCGCCACAGATTAAGATGAGGGGACTTGTGTCACTTAAAATTCTCATTCAGTAACATGGGGTGAACTATTTTAATTCTATTCTGGCATGATTCTTGCTTTCTCTTACAGTGGGACTTTGTAACATGTAGAGGCCCTTCTACAGGGAGCCCAAGTATCATTTGAAACCACATGTATTCTCTTCCACAAATTTGTTATGCTGGCCATTAAGTTTCTGACAAGATCATTCCTAATTTGTTAGAATTTGGTATCTGTAGTTCTATAACCCTCGTTGTAAAGATCCCTAGATGTTTTTTCTACTACCTTCACGTCTACAGTCCCAAAAACCTGGAACTAAGAACACTTAACTAACCTGATAAAGTAGTGATTTTAGCTTTCTTAATTTGTTAGAATTTGATTTCTGTAGTTCTATATCTAGTCCAGAGATGATCTGAAGCCGCACCTCAAACAGAAAAGTCCCGTCATACCACTGCCCAATGGGATTTGGGACAAATGGAAAAGCAGGTTTAAGTCAGGACTCTCAGATGTGTAACCTATTCTTTATAAATTAGATACGCCATCCCACATTTTTTTGTCTTCAATAGATTAAGATTCCTTTGTGATCATAAAGAAAGTAGATGGCTAAAACAGATTTCTGCCTGTTTGCTACTGTGTGGAAAGGTGAGAGAAAGGGCTTCCATGAGTAGTCATATATCCAGCTGAGTTTATTTCACCAATGGCATTTGAATTCCCCCTCTTGGCTTGCTTTGGTCACAAAACCAGTAAGGACCAAAAAAAAAGGCTAAACAGCATCCACTTGGGTTAAACTCTCATACTCTGGAAAACAACTATTAAGCTCTATAGATATTTGATACCGAAAACTAAAGCAAGCCGAAATCCAAAGACACTTTCAGGAAATTCATAATCTCCAACACCTTAAAAATGGAACTCCAATTAACAAGACTACACAGGTTTGAAGATGGAGTTTTTTTATGATCATTTATCAAAAACTCAGGGAATAGCAAAATATTATTCAAAGTTCTTCTTCAAAGAATAAAAATGATGTCTGATTTGAAGGTTTTTGAAGTCAGATTTATGTGTACACCTTAATTGAATGTTCTGAAATTTGAACATTTCACCTTCACCTTTGAGGGACCTCAGGACCATCTCTACTCCACTCAATCAATAGTCCACCAGTAAAGAAAGAGATAGTCACCAAGATTAAACAATGATCAGCAACTGATCTAATTGTGCTCATTTTATACAACCATCTTAAGATGTGATTGGAAGTCCCCGTAATTTCAATGTCTCAGTTGTTAAATAGGGTCATTAAGAACAATAAGGTACTTCACCATAATTGATGTCCTGTGACAATTTTACGTTTTGGTTAAGTGATAATTTTCATGATTTACAACTTCATCTGTGAGATGACTCCATTTTCAAATGAATCCATTCAAGCATGAGACTTACAAAATTATCATCTGTTGAAGGATTAAATATTAAAGTTACACCCTCTCTAACATCTTAAGCTTTTTTTTGGTGTAGATGGTGGTTAATATGGTATCAGAGCCAAAGGTCTCAAATTCAAACCTCACCATCACCCTGATATTTAAAAATTGAAACACGTGTTGGACCAAAAGGCCACATGTGAGGGGGGTGTGTTGAAGGATTAAATATTAAAGTTACACCATTTCTAACAGATTAAGCTTTTGAAGTAGATGGTTGTTAACACCAATTAACTGAGGAAGATAGCATGTTTTGCTCTAGGTCTTCTGACATACAACCCATTCTTCAGAAATTTTATTACTGGTCACCATAAAGTAAAATTTATCAATGCATCGCTAAGAAAGTGATGACTGATCTTTATATCAAATACGAGCAACAAAGGAACTTTTTGTGTGGATCGTTGGAAAAAGATTTTCTGATGTCACACATTCTTTTAATATTAATAACTTACCCCCAGTATTCCTCGTAATAATAATGCAGAACCCCCTGACCTTGTGTGTTTAAAAACATCTTCATGGATGACCCTACCCTCCCACGCTTATTTTTTTCAGTATGTTATATCGACTCAAATATGTGTCGGGTGTGAGCACACACATACATGTCAGATTTATCTAATCCTCGAGTCCAATGAGTTAAGGACATGGGGTGGAGTTAAATATTCAAATTGTTAATATTCCATTATTATTTGCTAAACTAGTTTTTTTTTTTTTGTTAAGACTCATTCTGAAGCGACCAAATTATGAAGCATGATTTATATATCGTTATATATAAAAAATTTGAGGGATTATTGCTTAGTGAATTCGTAAAATGTTTAGCTGCCAAGCATGAGAGAGTATTGGAGTATGAGGGCAGCCACTTTTTGCAAATACCGAAAATAAGATCTATAAATTTTTGTCCTTGTCAACACCTTCAATCAAAGGGGGGATCACACGGGTAATTCCCTTACTCTATGGTAACTTGAATTATTGGACATGCTCATTATCTCTCACGTATGACAGGACATTGTGCGAATGTATCTCATATCCTTGTCATGTTGGGTGACAAAACATGGGTTATTGGGCACATTAAAATATTTTTGTGTTACAATGGATATGCAGCCGCTTGAACATTTCCTCTCAACCAATGAATTATTTAGTGATAATCTCTTTGTACTGATTTTGATGGTAAAATAGGTAGCACTTGTCAGAGTAAAACATGTTTTACCATAACCAGAATTCAATTTGGAAGTTCTGTGCTGCCAATTGACAGGATCCCAAAATGGAGTTTATTAAGTTAAAAGTTAGTCGTCCTTGAAGTTTTCTGTTGACTCCCTTAATAATAGAATATACTTTAATAGATTTTTTACATGGTCCACAGTAACTTTTTGTTTGTGGTAACATAGCTCAAATGTTCGTTAAAAAGGATCTGGTCAGTATGCTGCTGGTAATGTCTTTGAAAATTTTAAAAATGGGTAAAGATCCTATTGAAATCAATTACAACTGTATTAGTTGTAATTTACTCGCATGAATAGTGCCTCATGACAGTTCATTAAGTTTGATATTTTTCCTGATTCTATATTTCTTTTTCTTCCCCTCTTCTTCCAACCACACTCAATACCTTTCTGACAACTTGATTTTGTTTTCAGGTTAACTACTGCTACATAGTGAAACAACATGAGCACGACCGTGGGAAGACTGGTGTGCAGTTTAGCTTTTCTTCACCATCATTATAAATTGTGGAGTCATTTTTATCCTTTGATTGATTGATTTACAGCAACATTAACATAGGAGCCTGTCACTCTGGGTATATTTGAGTTTATTTTTGCAATTTGAGAACTTTAGTTCTCTGAGCATTTCAATTTGATGGCGGCTCAGAATTTTTGTACTTACAAATCTTAGGCAGGTTTTTTGTGTTGTGCAAAGACGGGGAAAATAACATTTTATGGATGGAATCAGTGGAGACATGGTTTCCCTTTGAAACAGATTGGTTGAAGAAAAAATGGAATAGCTCAGGATGATTGCTTCCAAAATTATACAGTAATTCTTTAGAAAAGAATTGTATAATGGGATTCTGTTACACTTTCTCTATCGATGTTCTTTTTTCTTTATCTCTTGAATTTAAGAGAGAATAAAGGCATGGCATTCACCTTGTTTATCTCTTGGTCATATTTAGACCTCACAAATTATTTCTGATGTTTGTTACTGATTTGGATCAGAAACTTCTCTTATGGTAGTTCGCTGTTGTTGTGAAGAGTGCAAGGCTCCAGGCAGAGGTAATGGTTACATTTTCTATTCCGGAAACTCTAGCCTCTTTCATGGTTATATTATGGAAACCTAATGCTTTGAGAACACTTTTTATTGGGGCCAAGGTGAACAATAGACTCTGGTTACCTGCACCTTTGCTGAAAATCAGCATCACAAACGTTGATTCTGCATCTACACACACAGAAACACACATATTTGTCTTCCCAGAGTCAGTTTGTGATAGGATTTCGCCATGGTGAGAACCAATCAATCAGGGCTGTTACTGTTGCTCTCAGCTTGCCATGGTAGGGCTGAACCCAGCTCCTCGCAAGCTAAGACTGGACACACAGTTCATCTTGTCTATGGATAGATTAAGGGCACAAGGAGAATTGGAGTTGGACACATAGTTATTAGGTGTTTACTGTTTTCATTTCTGAATGCATTTAAAAACTTGGCCTTCGGCGCAAAGATTTAACGCTTGTACATCAATGCCATTGGTGCGAGTTTTAAGTGTCAAAAGTTGACAGCATTAATGAAATACCAAAGATTAGGTCTATCTGTATCTTTCGTGTTCAGGATTTATTTGGGACACGCAAGAAATAATTGTCATTTTTGGGACGTGCAAGACAGGTTGAATAACATATTTATTATATAATAATATACACACAACACACATAAAAATACGAAACAGGGGGAGAGAATGCCGAACCCACGAGCAAAGCATGGATCCAATCAATATCTTCCCTGAAACACCAACAATTTATACGAAAAATGCAATTCTTTGTTTCCTAGTTTCACAATCACAATGGTGGGATGGGACCCACTTTCTCATCAAAGAAAAGGAGCAGAGGGAGGGTAAGACGTCGCTTACGTAGGGCACACAAAATGATTGATATGGAGACGAAGAATACCTTTGCCCACAATTATAAAATATAGACGAGCATTGCATTCAATAATATTCCCTATATATGTCTACTTTTTCCACTCAAATACTAATCAATTGATTAAACAACATATTAGCAAATTCAATATGCCTAATAATGTACAATTCAGCATAATTGGCAATATATATATATATATATGCATGCCTATTCTATAGTATAATAAATCTTTATGGGGAGCAGTTGTGACTCTCCAGTATGAAGAAGCTTCAATGAAGCTAGCTTGAAAGCGTCAACTGATGGCCTTATCTTGAATAATGAAGTGTATCTAGATGTACCTAGATATATATATATATATATATTCATGATTGATGCATGATAGCCGTATGTTATACATCATACATGATATGCTTGCAATAAAAATAATTAATGGATACGTGAAAAAAGACAGACATACTCATTCTCAAAATTAGATGGTAGATCCACATTAATAGGTTCACGTATTTTCATGCAAATATAATACAGTAGAAAAATCATACTTAAAAAAAAAATAATACCAATAAAGAAAATATAAAAAATAAAAAATTAAAACAAGAGAGAAGAAAACAGAGGTACCGTTGGGAGTTGACTTTACAGATCATTGGGTGCTTGGAAGTGAATCTTGCAGACCAACCTGTATTTTAATGACCCTCACAAGCAAGACCAGCACACACCATTGTTGAGCATTCATACAATATCTGTTTCCACAATGTTATTGATTAATTTTAAATTTTTATCAAAATAATATGAAAAATAAAAATAAAAATATTTTTCTTGCACATATTTTCCTTTCCATTCTGTTTTGCATCGTAATAATTTATTTTCGCTCATTATCTCAAAAGAAAAACATTTATATATGTATCGGCATATATAATCAAATGCAAGTATGGTGGTCTATATATATATATATATATATATATAGATTGGATGATTGGTTAGTACGTACTTGTGATTTGGAGTTAGTTGAAAGGGTAAATTTTGCAGCATTAATAGAGGAGTGTGGGATTAGAATGCAATTCCTTCGTTTGATGCATGCATAGAGTCACAGGAACAGGTGGACTACTTTCTCTCCATCTCCATGCGTCAAGCTTTTCTTGGACGGTTGTGAATTCCCTCAGGATGCCCGTGATGGAAAAGTGCTTGCAAGTTGAAAGGAAAAACCTTTAAATGGATATATATATATAATATACATATATGTGTGTGTGTGAATTAAGCTGCTGTAATATATATAGTCCACACGAGCACGGAATCTATTGTCATAATTAAGGGAAAAGCTATTTTAGAGGGTGCTCTGTGGTGACATCCGCGGTTGGGTGAATGCTTGATATAAATTGTTGGTCTCATTCTTTACACACTTAACAAAGTTTGGTACACTGTAATGGAACGGAATGAGATTAAGAAAATAATAGAATGGTAGATCAATCTCATTTTATTGTTTGGTTGCAAATATAGAATGGTATAGAAATTGAATCATGATTAATATTCTAACATTTGATTGAACTAAATTAAAATTTAAAATAGAATGAACTTTTTAAATTGAATTTTCCAAAATATCCTTCTAGTGATAAATAAATTAAATTAACAAAATAATATTGTTATATAATAGGTACGTAATTGAAGCAATTGTGATTAAGTAGGGACCGGCTTGGGTGTAATTTGTGAAAGATGATGAGTAATATATATATATATTATATGTGTACCATACTATATATGTTGTATCTAGATGTAGACAGAAATATTGTGAGAATTGTTGACGTAGGTGGTCAGTTGGACTCAGCAAGGATTGGATTCCTTTGCTAGTAGGGACCAATCCGTGATTCTATGTGGAAATCCATTCGCATTTTTTCTGAGTTTGGAATAAATCTCACACACATGCATCTCTCTCTCTCTCTCATCTTGGAGGGTTGGCGCATGTCTTCATCTACTTGCAGTCAAAGAGCTTTGTTTGAGCCGTCGGTTAGCTTGTTCTATAGGCCCGTAGAAATATGTCATCCTGCTAACTTGGTCAAGGAAATAGATAATAACACGGTGATTACAAAGAAATTATTAGATGATACTCATCATTTGATATTTGGTGAATTAATTTATTAAAAATTAAAGTTGAGATTTATTTATATTATATTAATACACTTTTGTGTGATTTTTTTTCCTAAATCTTAAAAAATTATTTTAATTACATAATTAAATTATAAAAAAGCACATGAACTTCGATACGATGGCTCTCTAAATAACATTACTCATTTATTAATAACTAAATTAAATATATATATATATATATATATATATATAATTGCATTGTGACACCAATTAATTGAAAGAAATAGAGAGACTCTTCTCTCTTACAGTATCCACAATTGTAGCATTGGTCTAAATAAATTTAAGTCAGCCTACCAATGTTATCTCTTTTAATTGTAATTCGCCATTGATCACCTTCCACTCCATCGATTAAAAAAAAACATTTTCAAAAGTAAAAAAAAAAATTATTAAGAGAAAAAGATGTTAATAAGGAATTAATTGAACTAGCCTCTCTCATTGGATTATAAAAGAACTAGGATCCATGTAAATTGTATTAATCAACCAAATTATTCCCTATATACACTTACCATTTTTTTTTTCCAGGCGTCGGGAAAGGGCCGTACAGGTTGGTGTGTAATAAATTGATTTTCTTTAGAAATTGTAAAGTTATTATAATTATTAATAATATTAATATTATTATATGTTAGGTTGATTAATTTATAGTATATGTGGTGTAGTTTAATTATTTAAGTTTTTAGGTACTCGATATCTTCGATTAATGCAACTGGAACTTGCATATTCAGTATTCCATCACCATCGTAGTAGCTTAAATAGGTCCATGTTCACATGCATTATATTATATATGTATACACATGTACGCAATCAATCAATCAATCATTCATGCAAGTCATCATTTATACAGTTATAAAAAAGAAAAAGAAGGCAGAGAGAGCGAGAGGTGTGCTTTATATGTCTGGGGCAAGGGTTGTAGATCATTCCCAATTCTAGAAAATTTTGTTGCAAGAGTTCATATGCTATATATATATATATATATATATATATATATATATTTCCTAAAGTTCACTCCCATCTCTTTTGGACTGATCAGCTTATCAGGAGGAAGAAGAGATCAAAGTCAAAGGAAGAAGAAATCAAAGTCATTTCCTACATACCATAAGTGACTTCCATGCGTGATAAGGAAGAAGAGATCAAAGTCATTTCATAGATTACCCAAAAAGACCACAATTAACCCTAGTTCCAAGTAACTGCTTTTATATACACACACCCACACACACAATTGACCATTAAGTTTGGATTGGGAAGAGATCGAAAAAGGCAAAAAGAGATGAAGGAAAGTGGTGTTGCAGAGAATTCCAATACATGCCCTAGTAACAGGAACGAGGACGACGAAGAGGATGAAGGAGAAGAGGTTGATGATGATACTAAGCTGAAAAATGGAATGAGTTCGAGCAACAGCGCGGTCGAAGAGACCGAAAGAAAGTTAGCTCCTGGATGTGTGAGGCAGTATGTTCGCTCCAAGAATCCGAGGCTTCGTTGGACACCTGATCTCCATCTTTGTTTTGTCCATGCGGTTCAAAGACTAGGAGGACAAGATAGTGAGTACTAATTGTTTAAATTCCAGTTTCTTCATGAAATCTAGTGTGTGTGTGTGTGTGTGTACGTAATTCAGTGATTAATATGGAACTCAATTGGTGTAGGAGCAACACCTAAGTTGGTTCTTGAATTGATGAACATCAAAGGCCTTAGTATAGCTCATGTCAAAAGCCATCTTCAGGTAATTTGATTTATACCCTATATTTATAGTCCACAAAAACATTTAATTATGCAGTAGTAGTACTGATCTTTAATTATTCCATCAATATCTTCAATTAAGCTTAGTATTAATCTTCAACTTTTGGACATGTTTTATTAGATGTACAGAAGCAAGAAGATTGATAACCCCAATCCAGGTAATTTATTATTTATGGCGCGCCCATCTGCTGCATACACTAAAATTAAAAGTGGAAAAGAAATAGGGTTTAATATATATTTGGTGTCTAGGGTTTCTCTCTAATCCATTGATCTTCCCTTTTGACAGTTTCGCCGGAGCAAGGGCGTATCATGGATGGTGGGGATCACCACATTTATAATCTCAGCCAAATTCCCATGCTACAAAGTTTTAATCGAAAACCGTCCACTTCAAGTTTCAGGTAAGAAATGTGTAAATTCCTACTCAATTGATCAACTTCAATGGCTGAATTGTGTTTTTGATGAGCTTAATTATATAATTTCATTTAAATCCTATTTTTTTCATTGTTTTTTTTTTCTTTCCTTTTTTTCCTCCAAGATGTAGCGAACATTTATGGAGTGCAAATAGCAATAACATGATTTATAGTCCTTACAAGGGTGGGGCTGCATCTAGTAGAGCCATAGGTGGAGGTTATGGTTCAGCAGCTGAGAGGACATTTGGGAGCAACAATGGCCATTTAGTCAGTTCTTATGATTTTCAATTGTTTCAAAATCACAGATCATTGAGAATCCAATTGCAAGATATGAAAAGTAGTGATCGAGTGAATTATCAGGATAAGCCTCTGTCTTTATATCAAAACTGTCCAGTGACTATAGAAGAGCAAAGCGCCCTAAAAAGGAAGGTTCCAGATTCAGATTGCAACCTAGATTTGAATCTCTCTCTGAAGATGACACCAAAGAGTGATGATGAGTTTGAAAGAGGTTTGGAGGAGAACGGGGTTGATAGTAGTTTGTCTCTTTCTTTGTTCTCATCTTCAACCTCAAAGTTTAGCAGATTAAAGGAAAGTGAGAGTAGTAGAAAGCATGCAAGAATGGCAAGTACAATTGTTGATCATGATCTGACTTTGTGAATAAGACAATTCTAAGTGAGATCTTGTGCCAATGCACAGTCTGTCATGTACCAGCAAAACAAAGGTAATGGCCAACACTAGCTTCTTGTTTCTTTTTTGTTCTTGTTGATATGGGCTTGTATGCATAGATTAATACCTATAGTATAGCCTCAATTGTGAATATCAAGGAAATTTTAGTATTTTTATATATTATTAATTGATCTGACACTTCAAATATAATTAATCTTAGTAACAGGGATTCTGTCCTTGAACAACATAAAACAATTGATCTGCATAAAACTTTTTAACCATATTATCTTTGAAACCTAGCTTAAGGGAAATTACTAAATTACTCCTGTAATTCTGGAGACAAGTTATAAAGTAGTACATTGGATTCAAATAAACTAATAGTTTTTATCTTGGGATTGAGGAGATAAAGATGGCTAGCCTACTTAGTAGTTAGTGCTAGTACTTTTCCGTCTTATATATTGGCAGTCTATGGGAACTGGGAAGATGTTTAAAGTGGCAGAAGGTTAGAAAGGTAATTATGGTAGTTGTGATCAACTTTAGCTATTCTAATCCAATTAAACCAGAATTATTAAGAAAAATAAAATATTAGTTGAGATTTTATTATTTAACTAGAAGTATTATGTGAAAGTTAATTAATGCAATAAACAGAAGTCTAAGGTGTTTAATCAAGCAGCATTGGCTTTGGAGAGGATCAAAATACCCTCCTCACCCTCATTCATCTTGATTGTTTGGCATTACAGTTTTCTAGGCTAGAAGACTTGTAATTTGTAAACTCAGTTGTATCTTTATTGCATAAAAACTAAAGTATTTTTTGGAGTTGGAGATCGATTTTGACATTGTAGAGCTTTGTCCAAAGCTAAAATTAATTTTATAACTTTGAAATTGAAATTGCAAGTAGAAGCAAAATTTATGGAAGGAATGTTTTTGTTTAAATTGCTTTAGATATTGCATTTCCAAACACTGTATGCTTTCTAATATATAGTCAGATTAATTTGTTTTAGCAACTCTATGTAAAGTTTGATTCGAAGTTACGTAAACGTGAAATGAACTAATCAATAGGTTCTAGTCTAGATGGTATAAATTTTTCCCTTTTAAAAGGCAGGTTAAGCAAAGAGCATAACACACTGTGTGTGCACCGTACCGATCGAAAAGTCCAGTGCACATCACCGGGTCCCATTCCCTATAGCCCAACTTCTTTATTACAGGTAACTACTTAATTTGTCCTTTGATTCACTCTTATTGCTTAGCTCAATCTAGGAAATACTCAGCATCCTATAGCTATCCAACTATCCAAGGTTGGTCGACTGTCAGTTCAATCTGTAGTCTCAATATATCCTATGGTTATGACTAGAAGCATTGCAATGACTGAGATACAACAAACTATACCCTCATTATTAACTTAGATCATATAAAAATTAAGATTTTGTTAAACTAAATTAGAATCTAATTAGTAGACAGTATTATATATGCACCTACACACACACACACACACATATATGAATTAATTTTTTACTATACGAATGATTAAAATCACATTCATATAGGTTTTTAAGCATCAGAAATTCAATCTAAATAAAATCCTACCTCTATATGACTGCGGCACTGTTTCATTTCCACATGAAGAAGAAGAAGACGATCAAATATATTCATCTCTGACATTTACTATCCTAAATCTTAATGCTAATACAAGTGAACAAAATGTGAACTTAAGTTAATCCTGATCTATCCGACAAGGCGGGGAAGCACAGTCTGCATAAAATTATGGGCAATAAACCGGTAAGCAGCTTGTGTAGGATGAACAGCGTCCCAAAACAGGTATTTGGATGGATCGGAGCACGTTAGATCGATCGCATTGCACATAGGACCTACCTCCAGAGTGCCTGTCCCACAGCATCCTTCAAGTGTGTGTTCAAAGCCTACATAAATTGTTCAAATATTATCCAAAAGGAAGAGCCATAACCAGGAAATAAAATGGCTGACATATGATATATATCCTATATATGCAGACAATTATTATATATAAACACACATATAAGTGTTTTTGAAAATTGTTGTATGATCAATGTAATAACTTTTAGTTTAAGACTATATATATATATATATAAGACAGGTCTGTGACTGACCATATTTGGCTGGTTTGGTGATCATGTCAAGGATGGGATTGTAGACATCATTGTAGGCGACTTTGGCGCCCTGGAGGGTACTTTGTAAAGTGGAAGTGAGGGCTTCAAGTTTGGTGTTGTAGGCCTGAGAATCCACGTTCTGCTGATCAACACACACCCTTTGAAACATGTGTGGGCTCGGCACCACGCTGCCAAAAGTCACTAGCACCGGCAGACACCCAATCGGTGGCAGTCCTGTTACGGCAAACCTTCGCGCTCCCATCTTGTACAGCCTCTGTGATATCAAACATATATATATATATATAATGGAGTTGATACATAACATAATATTTATGCTAAGTACTTACCGGAATAATAAGTTGGCTCATTATATAATGAAACTATTGAAAATAATCATCATATTAAATGTGCCCTTCTTTAGTAGATTCACGTACTAATCAATATACACTTACGTTAGTTAGACTAATTGGGAGTCGCAGTTTATAAAGTGGACAGTCGGCTATATTGGGACGGAAGTAGTGTTAATTACTCGCTCTAATTTTATGTGTTACCTTTATAATTGACTCCAGTTTTTGAAGCAGAAAGTCAAGGTAGCCTGACAACGAATACCCAATACTCCGAGTGGGCAGACCATAAAAATTGAACACCATATCATTAGTTCCGGCTGCAATAAAAAACAATGCGTTTTCAACTACGTGGCTCGCCTCCGCTGATCCAGACCCACCTGTTTTCTCTATTCTCTGCAATGCTTCCTCCAAGTACTGCAACTGAGTCGACATGGTCAACACGGCCGACTCGGTCGCGGTCAAATCGTCCAGACCCGAGCCACCGGAGGCGAAACTCGCACCGGTCATCAAGTCTTGGTCGGTGACTGCAGGGTCTAAATATGCAGGCAAGAGGTCCTTGAGGCCCAACTGCGACACCATGAAGTCTGTTGCTAGCTTTCCGTTTGAGAACCTCCCGGAAGGGACTTGGCCGGGGAAGTCGCGGCCGTAAGGGGGGTGGTCGCTCCGGCAGAGGGTTGTGAGGTGGTTGTTGTTGCCGGAATCTAAGGTGGAGTCACCGAAGGCGAAGACTGCTGTTACAGGTGATGAGGATGCAGCAGTGATTGGAGTGGGCAGAGAGAGGAAGTTGGCAATGGAGAAGAGAAAGAAGATGATGGTGGTTGTGGTCGACTCCATATTCTTAAATCTTAATTCCTCGCTTGGTATGATTGTTTTTTTTAATAGAGAACTTTCAATTTATAGACTAATAATGCTTTGGGTTTTCTGGTTGAGTTCGTATTTAATTATACTTCTTTCTTTTGCAAACGTTTGTTAATACTAAACTAGGAATTTTTTTACATTTGGTAGAGAATCCCAACTGACTTGTTCGAGATCAAAAGAGGATTTGAAATTAGTTGAAACAATGATGAAGAAACCCATATTTTTGGCCGGTCTGGTTGCAAATTGTAAAATGAGAAAGATAAAGAGGATGATTAATAAGGAAGAAAAGAGAGGAGGCCGACCCAAATAGTTTTAAGGGTAATTTAGTCCTCTTAAAATAATTTTACCATTTTTAATAAAAAATTGTTTATTTTTAATTGGTCACTAATTAATTAGCAATTAACTTTTAAGTTTGATGACTATTTATCTTTTTACGAGTTAAAGGTCAATGTAAGCAATTTTATTGGTACGAGATCGTATTACTCAATTTCGTAATTATATTTTTTTTAAAGAGGAACGTCATTTCAATGCAATTTAAAATATAATATAAGTTAATCAAAACAATAATATAAAATTTTAAAAAATTGCTAAAGCTAATCCTCTGAAATTAAATAAAGAATACTGAAATTGAAAACCGTAACTCCAATGTGATAGAAATATAGAATTGAAAAAATAATTATTTTAATTTGTTAATTGTTTAGGATGTCTATTTTTTTTTTTTTGGTAAGTAATCATTTAGGATGTTGCACATGCCTGCTCATTGGGTTAGGGATGACAAAATACCCGCCCTATTTAGAGTAGTTATGGGTGGCTAAATGGTTTTGGGGTGGGGAGGGGATGGGAATTATGGTAAAAAAACTTGCATGATTGTGGGTTGGAGATGGGAAAATATCATCTCGCCCTATCCCGTTTAATAAACAGTTTTGAACTCGGATGGAGATAGTCAAGTTAAACAGGAATGAGAATGGCATTTTCCGTCCCAAATCGCCCCATTGTCATCCCTACCAGTGATAAATCAAAAATATGCATACGGTTGCAAGGTGATCCCCTATTCTCAAACCTCAAAAAATTAACAGCTTTCGACTTTAAAATACTCTGAATCCATGTTTGATTAAACTTCTTTGGAAACTGTCAATTAACAGTGAGCAAGCTCAAAGCAGAAGGTGGATTGGGAGTACAAAACAAAGCTTCAATTTCTAAACTTCTTTGGAAACTGTCAATTAACAGTGAGCAAATCCTATGGCATAAATGGGTACACAAAAACCTCTGTCAAAAGGAGAAGCTTTTTGGTCATTCCCGAAACGTGCTCTTAATCGTGGAGGACATTAATGTGTCAAACACAGAGTTGGCAATGGCAAGAAGACAAACTTCTGGTATGACAATTGGTTACAGCTCATTTTCACCAATCTTTTCCCAATCCCGGAGTACATCACTTTACATAAATCTCATTCAATGCTCTAACTGGTATTTTCCACCAGCTTCTTCCTGAGTCCACACCCCAAACCCTCAATTGATATGGACTTGGCAAAATGGGCTTTTGATTTTATTTTTGTAGCCAACTTGGCAGAATGGGCCCTAGGTAGCCCAAACACCATTTGTAAATATTATATATATTAGTCCTGATCTCTTGCTCCCCATGGAGCAAGAAAAATAATCCACACTTTCTATATAGATCGTTAGATTAAATCTAACGGTCATTTTACAAACCCACCTATGGCCTTTCCTTTTAACACAAAACCACCCTCACCCTATTTTTAGTTTCTATAATTAATTTTACCATTACCACCTACTGTTACAATAAAAGATAATTATCAAAATTAAAATAGAAACCTATGAAAAAAATTAATTCCCGTATATTTTACTAATAAATTTGTTTTTATTTAAATATTTCTTTGAAAGAAAAATAATACCCGCATTTTGCTAAGAGACTTGATAGTGTCTGGGATGCCTGGTTTTTTTTTAGGTTTTTTTTTTAAACCAACTTTGAATGAGAAATAAAAGAGTAAGATCACTTGGGAGAGTATTGGGGTTGGTGGGTATGATAAATTAGACTTGAAGCTTGATGTTTTCATGGTTCAGCATGATACGGAGAATATGTATATATGGGTTTTCAAGGAGAGGCTTGAAAATACATTAAGAAAGATGCAGCTGAAATGTTAAGCGGTGTGCACGATTCCGGGATTTAGAGGTGTTTCATGTTGTTTCAGAACCAAAGCTCTCATGGAAAACAATATTATTGTTATAGTTATTTGTGCGTGTATGTGTGGATAACAATATTATACAACTGAATAATGAAATCATATGATATTGACTTTATTCAAAATTGTTAAAGCTTAAACTAAATAAAACAAAAACAAAAATTTTAATCTCTTCGTAAAGGGATGAAACTTAACAAAATTTAAAAATATTTAATCCTCAAAGCCTTAAAGTAAACTCTTCCACGACAAATAAAAGTAAAGTTACGGGAATTAATTTTTTTTCAAAAAAAATGGTGAAAGTGGTTTTGTGTTAAAAAGAAAGATCATATGTGGGTTTGTAAAATGACCGTTAGATTTAATCTAACGGTCTATATAAAAAGTGTGGATTATTTTTCTTGCTCCATGGGGAGCAAGAGATCAGGACTCTATATATATATATATACAATTTGCTTGATATTTAATGTTACGTCTTAGCTATATAATATTTAATTATCATTATTATTAAATAATTAAAATATATTTTATGTTGCATTAGTCATTTAAAAACACCTTAATTAAAAAGAAAAATAATATTCAAAATCCAACACTCCTACATGAGAAAGCATCCCAGGATTGGATATTAGTCACATTTAATGCAACAAAAAATAATAACCATAACTAAAAGGAAATTATATTCCAACCCAACACAATCCCACAAGAGACTAATTAAAATTTATCAAATGAAGATTTGTGCTTGAAAAACATGGTTGCAGTTAAAATTCATTTGTTCTCATTTCTTCTTGTTCAACTCTCTCTAGGATCTCATTTTATTTATTTATATATTGAAAAGTTGAAGCAAGGCCATCGAGACTAACGCTCATTGATTGCCATTGTTGATTGCCATTGAATTTGTGTTTGATATCTCTCATTTATTTTATTTTATTACTGTTCTAGTTTAGGACCACTACAATAGTAAATGAATGAATTTAAATTGTTGTTATGATTTTTTTTTTTTTTTAAAAAAAAAAATGCAAAAAGAAGACATGCAAGCAGAGAATAGAGAAGATAGACAGCGAAGTGAGCCAACCAATTAAACGTAGCCCTCTGAGATGAGGTTTCTTACCACAATAAATACTACGAGACATTGTCCGACGACTGATTCGAATCTCTCTCTCTAACCTCGGTATATGCTTCCGGAATCTCGTCTTATCCTCCTCCTCCTCTCTCTCTCTCTGTCCTCCTCTCTCTCTCTTCTCTTCTTCTTCGTCTTCTTCTTCGTCTTTCTTTCTTTCTTTCTTTCTTTCTTTTTCACTTCAATTTTCATACCTCTCTCTCTCTCCTCTTCTATTCTCTCTCTAACCGATGGCGCGCGCAACTCCAATATTTCACAACAACAATGTTCTCTTCACCTTTCATTCCAAAACCTCTCACTCTCTTTCCAACTCTCACAAGTCTTCTCTCTTCCACTCCACAAAACCTCTCAACTCTCTCTTTTTCCCTCCATTTTCAACATCTCCGTCACTATCGTCGTCGTCAACACGCGTGTCCACCGTCCCCGTCGAGTACGCCCCACCAGCACCAGACTTCGATTTCCACAAAGAAATCGCTCGCCTCCGAGCTCTCCGATCCAATCTTTCCAATTCCAAAAATTTGAAAGAGAAAATCCGAGTGATTGATGGTGATTCCAGAGTGAATGGGTTTTTTCATAGACATAGAAATGGATTTTCTAGGGTTTTAAAGTCTTTGAATTTGGATGAACATGAGTTTTTTTTGCTTAAATGCGTGATTGCTGTGGGGCAAGAACACGTTCTTGATTCGTTTCCGGTTTCGGACGAGTTTGAGTCGGCGAACAGCTCGTTGAAGAGTGCGCTTTATGCTTTGGCTGAAATCATTGAAAAGTGGGATGCGAGTGGTGGTGAGAGTTGCGGAAAGAACGTTGATTTGAGGTTTGATAATGAAGAAATTGGGGCATTGAGAACATTGCTCAAGACTCTTCGAGAGATGGAACAGTTTTATGACTGTGTTGGAGGAATCATTGGGTTAGTGTTCTTTCTCAGATAATTTTTGTGTTTTTAATTTAATTATATGTTGTTTATCTATTTTGAGTTTTAATTCCAAACTTTCAACATAATTTACGAACTAAAGATAGACTAGTACCCAGATTAACCATGCTGTTCTATTCTTCTTCATATGCAAGAAAAAAGTTGGAATTTTGTGTAAATTCAAACCCACAAAGTAGCAGCAGGATCATATTATTGTATATACTTGTATATTGACTGCATTTCCAAAGAGAGGAAAATTGTTCTTTTCTTACGACCCTCCGTGCTGTCGCGATCGCTTACTATGCCCTTTTTTTGGCAGATTGTTGAGTATTATTAAATCCCTGATTTATTCTTTTAACTAAGAACCACATATAGGGGTGAACATTTTGTTCGAGTCCGGAACAAGGGATGAAGTGCAATTCCAACAAATTGTGATGACAAGTGACAACCCTTTGGATGTGGATCATTTATTTAATTTCTTACTCAAGTTAATCTTTTCTGTTTACTTCATTGAGATGTTGCAAAACTGTTTCCAATATCAAAGCTATTTGCAATTAGGCGCGCGTGTGTTTAGCTCAAACAATGTATTGGTTGCAGATATCAAATAGTGGCACTAGAGCTTCTTGCTCAATCAACATATAATGGACCGGCGATAAATTGGTCCCAGCACATAAATGAATCAAGGGAAAGCCAATTTTTAGAAATTCATCCTCCTAGTGTACTTGATCTTTCTAAAGATACAGAATATGCTTCTCAAGCAGCTTTATGGGGAATCGAGGTCAGTTTCTAAAGTATGTTTTTTCATTTCAACACAAAGGATGTTACACATGTTATTTTGGAGTCACAAAATCTTATTCTTTTTCAGAGCTTGCCAGATTTAGGCGAGATTTATCCTCTTGGAGGCTCTGCAGACAGGCTTGGTTTGGTCGACCCTGATACAGGTGAATGTCTTCCTGCTGCAATGCTTCCTTATTGTGGACGGACTTTATTGGAAGGTCTTATAAGAGATCTTCAGGTATAAGATCTCTGTTTGTCAAGCTTGGAAATTTTGTTTGTGCATTTAATGCTTGACAATAAGAAAGAATTATCATTGACATTGCTCATTGCTGAATGGTGATTCTACATAAATGTTTTTAGACTGAAAATAATGGAATTTTATTACTATTGGAAGGCTCGAGAGTTTTTGCATTTCAAGATATTTGGGAAACAATGCATCACTCCTGTTGCAATTATGACAAGTTCGGCAAAGAACAACCATGAACACATCACATCACTTTGTGAAAGGCACAAATGGTTCAGAAGAGGCCGATCAAGTTTCCAACTTTTTGAGCAGGTTTTTTTATATGAAAGACTATTATGATGTCTTATGCTATTGCTCCTCCTTAAAATGCTTCTTTTCTAGCTTATATGAATGAAATTATGCATTTTGTAATTTAATTTGTGAATTCCCAGCCTCTTGTTCCGGTTGTGAGTGCAGAAGATGGCCAATGGCTGGTCACCAGACAATTCACACCTGTACGCAAGCCTGGTGGCCATGGAGTGATTTGGAAACTTGCACATGATAAAGGCATTTTCCAATGGTTTTATGATCATGGAAGAAAAGGTGCAACTGTTCGACAAGTCAGGTTAGCTTTAGCTATACTATTTGTGATTCGAAGATATTTATCTATTTTGCTTCATGAGAATTAATATGGCAATGAATTTTGATTTTGGAGTATATGTTGACATTGATGAATTTGCAGTAATGTTGTGGCTGCTGCAGATTTGACTCTCCTGGCACTGGCTGGAATTGGTTTGCGCCATGGAAAGGTTGGCTTCATTTTACGAGTTCATTACATTGTGTCATTTTGGCAGAAACTAAATATTCTTTGGGTGTCAGTTTTAGGTAGCATCAGTAAAGTATTTACTGTGTCTAACATCTCTGAGATGTATACTCCGTAAGTTGTCAACATGTCAAAGAGTGCTACTTGTGGTGAGCCTATTATAAGGATTAAGCACTTCATGAATGTTTTGCTATAGTAGATGCCACACAGCAATCATGTTTTAGACACATGCCAAGGCTCTCTTGGACGCATATTGGCTCTTATGTTCATAGTTTTTCATGTGTTTCTATGTGCTTATATCTTCTCAGCTTTTACTTATATTCCTTATATTTGTATCTACGGTGACCTATTTCATTTATTTGCTTTTGGTTGTGCACCTGCATTATGAAGTAGAAAAATCTTATAGTTTATTAACATATCTGACACCGGATACATGTGCTGCTGTTTTTGATAGATAGTCTTACATCTTTTCAGAGACTTTAAAGGAAGAAAAAAAAAGTTTTGTTAGTTAAACTTATGTGCAAAATATAGTATGTTTTAAACAATGTAGTTATAATATGGAAAATATACAATCAAGTTTGGGTTTGACTTGTCTTGACATTAATACAGAAATGATTGCTTTTATGAGAGACGGGATTTTAATTTTTGAACTCTAATTGTACTACCTTTTGCATTGATTGCTAACTGCTAATCTTACAGAAACTGGGATTTGCATCATGTAAGCGTAACTCGGGGGCTACAGAAGGAATAAATGTTCTAATGGAGAAAAAGAATCCTGATGGGAAGTGGGCATATGGTTTTTCATGCATTGAATACACCGAGTTTGACAAGTTTGGAGTCATTGATGGACCTCTTTCTCCTAATAGGTACGCTAAAAAATCTTTATGCCTTAAACTTGCAAATGCAAAAGGATGGTAGAATCATGTGCCCATGGCTTACAGTTTCTTTTATATATCTATTTTAGATAGTGGTTTTTATTTTATTTTTATTGAGGATTCTTTTTGACAATGTCACAGAGCATTCAACATATCCCATTAGGAATACAGATGGAATTACTGACTCATTCCTACTTTCAAATGTAAACCATTTTGCTGTTTAGAACTTCTACCGGTCGTTATGTGTAACAGATTGTTAGATATCCAAGGAATTTGCACTATGTTCTGGACTGATACCTTCAAAATATCAACATTGTGTGGGTTAGGGTACAGTTCCTGAAAACCAATATAGTGATTAGTGAATATGAAATATTTGGATTAAGGGGATCTTAAAATATATATATATAACACTAAATAAAAAGTAAATCAAATAAATAAAAAAGTTGACGTACAATATAGATATATTAAATTGTTTAAATGAAACAGCAATACACTTTGTATTGCGGCTATTGCATTATAATGTTATTTATCTGTTTGATTAACAATTTTTTTGCATGCTTTATGGTATATTGGTATTATCAGTATAGATCTCCCGATTGAAACAACATTATTAGTATTAACCTTTGTTGATAGATTCAGGTTGACTGATTATTACCACATGATAGGAATTAAACAGCACAAGCATAGGTGGAAACTCAAAGTGACAATACTCAACATTAATATTCCCGACACTTTCCCTTTACATGTGCAAATCACCATTTTGTAGCACCGAGAATACTTAAAATTAATAAGCATAAACTGCTAAAGAATACTTGCCAAATCCTACCGTGAAATATTAGTCAAATCTTGTACTTCATAAACAGGGTGTGACAAACATGTCCTTTATATAAGCTGCAACAAATGCAAACTTTGAAGAATCTTTTTTTTCCACTCTCTCCCCCCACATTTCCAACACTAACCTCTTCGGCGTTATTTTTTATTCTTTTTGGATAGGCAAGACAAACTCACAAAACCAATTTGTCCCATTTGGGACTTGAACCCTTAACCTCCTCTTTGGAAGGTGGACGATATATTAGATACCACTTGAGCTAATGCTTGGTGGTATTGTGGCATTAATTTGTATCTATGGATTGATATGGCACCTAACTTAGATTGGTTGAAGGCTTCAGTTTAGTGGGGCGTATCAAATTGATGTACAATCTGATTGATCCAGCAATTGCATTATGTTGCGTAGAAGTTAGAAGACTTGTGGATAATAAATTCATTACCTCAGTGCTTAATTTTCTGTTTTTGTTGGTTTTTTATTCATCTAGTTTCTTGTATGATATATGTTAATTTACTCAATGTAAAGTTAAGAAATGTTTGTATTTGATTACATATGATCAATGAGTTAACAATTGGTTGTCATATCTTTTGCATATGAAGTTCTTTAGTAGATTGAGTCATCTGTAATGTCTCCTTCCTAATTTTTGCATACCAGAAAATTATATAATAGTCTCCAACGTGAATCTTGTTCATCATGTTAAGTTTGCAGGCAGAGTTCCCTGCCAATACAAACATTCTATATGTGGATTTACCTTCTGCAGAGCTTGTTGGATCAAGTAATGATGAAACCAGTTTACCAGGCATGGTGCTTAACATAAAAAAGCCAATTACATATGTGGACCAATTTGGAATCCAGCATTGGTATGTTAAAAACTTTTGTTACTTACTTTCTTCAAGTTTATATATCTAACCTGTTGATGTGATCTTCTCGTTAGTATCATCTAGATGCATGTCAGGCAATACATCCTAGGTTCAAACGTTTGGAGGGAATACATTCTTATCAGCTGTCAAAATAGTTTTGCATATTCTGCATGCATGTTATATATATTTATGTGCGTGTCGATAATTCATGATTTACTAGCAGTTTATGGAAGATGCATGAAGGAACAATTGAAGGTGTCTATCATGTGTTTAATTCTCAGTGTCCTGCTATACATAAATGCTTTTGAACTGAAGCAATGATGATTATTGTGCTTAAAAGGTGTGTTTGTTTTATTCCAGAAGAGCATATTTTGAGAAACCTGAGAATGGCCAACAATTTTGAGAGTCAAAATTTGAAAAAGTATCTTTAAAACCATATTAAATAGTGTTTCTTTTTTATAATACCAACTTGGTATCAACTAGTGGTTCTATATACCACTTGGCCATTAGCCCAATTGGTATAACCTCTCCTCCCTCAAAGGGGAGGTGAGGGGTTCGAGTCCCATTGTGGGCAAATGTGAGTGTGTTTATGAGTACTTACCTAACCGGCAAAAAAAAATAAATAAATAAATAAACTAGTGGGTCTATATGCTGCTTTTTATTTTTCATCTTGCTTTTAAGGAAAATGAAGGGTGTACTATTATTAATATTGATTTATCGGATATGCTTTTATATGTGATTGTGATTAGTAGATCCTTGATATATAATTATATTCACCTTTTTCTGTTTTGGTTATTGCCAAGTGCAATCTGCATACCTCCCTTTGGCATTTGTATTTCCAGGTAGTGAGGTAGTATAAGTTTACATCAATACCTTTAGTCTAAGTCAGAATGTCAAGATTGGGAGTCTGTAAGACTGTATCTGATAGCTTCGAAGTGTTCCAAATCCATTGTAGAATTTAAATGAAAAGGAGACTCGGAAGATTTCATGAAATGCAAAGATGTCAAATTCAGGGGAAAAAAATTTAAAATTCTTGAGAACTCTGAGAATGTAATGTCTTCATCTAGGAAGCATGGACACTTCTATGTAGGAGTTGTTTCCATATCGGAGACTTGTCTAACACCGACACTTCTTGAACATTCCTGGACACGTCCTTGACAATTTGCACACAAATTTAAAAATAAATTATTTTCTGGACATGTGATCGGCGCTTTTTGACACCTAGGCTCATTTGATTCCACATTTTATGTTTTTGTTGTAAAATATTTTCCAAAATTTTTTACATGTAAATTTTTTTTCTTGGTTTCCTGTGTTTGGTTGAAATTCTAAAAAGAAATTTTCCACAAAATATAAACTCCAACCAAAAATTTAAAACTGAAGGCTAAAACATCTTCTGATTATTGTAACGTTTTTGCAAGGGAGGCGATATCCGCACTCCAATTTTGAACAAATGCACTTGATTTTTAAAGAAAATGACTTTATTGTCCCTAACTACTTAAGTAGGAGAATTAAGCATTAATGAGCTTTGGGACACTTTTGTCGATATCGTCTTCCTTCTGCTATTCATAATCTCCCACCCAAACAAACTCCTCTTCTTCCTCAGCTCATCCCATTTCTACTCTTCTAATTTCTCTTCCATTCCCTGTCATGCATCTTCTACAATTCCAGCCTCATCCTTGGTCATACAGAGAACCGCTTCGTGGTCCCAATCTCTTTTGCCCTGATTAGGGATGGCAAAGGGTAATTTTTTAAAACCAGGCGGGGAGGGGACGGGGATAGGGTAAACCCGCCCCGCCCTGCCCCACCCCGTTTAGGATGTACATTTACTAAAATACCCTTATATATTATGATATATTACTAAATTATATTAAGTATATATAAACATACTTCTGAAAATAAGAAAAATTATTTGTTTAAAAAATTATAGTGTATATTAAACGGAGATGGGGATTGCGGGGCAAAGATGGGGAATGGAGGGCGGGGGCGGGTATGGGGATTGAAGTGAAATTTTAAACGGGGATGGGGATGAAAAAAATTACCAGGGATGGGAATGAAGAATGAGATCCCCGCCCCGCCTTGTCCCGCCCCATTGCCATCCCTAGCCCCAATGCCCCAACACTACCACCACCAGTAGAAAGCCTCACCACACAATCCAATGTATTTCTTCCACCCTTTCATCAACTTCGATGAAATTCCATTGAAACCTCCATCATTTACTTTGAAATCGTAAGCACCCCATCATCATAAGTGATATTTACATGTTTTATGAGTCCCTCATCGAAGAGTTCTAGGTAGTTCTCCACCTAAGATAGACAGTGGTGTCCAATTCCGTTGATCTTATCAATTTCCAGTAGGGCTGTAGCCAGAGAACCCGTTGGAGTTTAAATGTGGAGGTGGGGGTGTACTGAGGGTAGGGAGAGCAAAGGAGAGAGGGAGAGAGTCGAGGAAAATGACTTACTGAGTTTTGGTGTGTAAGATATATTAATTTAAAAGACTGTAAAAAAGTTTTGTGGGTAAAAAATATGCTCAAAGTTATGTACAAGCAAACACCGGAAAATAGAAAAAAATTTCTGGAAAATATTTCACCTCAAAACAAACGGAGTTTTAAAAACATAATGTTTAATGTGTGAGAACATAATGTTTAATAAGTGGCTTTCTTTTAGTAAGGAAAAAGCATGATTGTAAACGAAAATCAAATTAAAGGATGATACAAAACTTCTTAAGAAGTTCGACCTCCTTGTTTTTTATTTTTATTTATTTATTCTTTTGGGACAAAACTATGTCAGAGTCACATAGGAATGTTTTATCAAAGAAATGGACATCAGAGGTGGGGAATTACCAAAATCATGTGTTTATGTACACATATAAATGTAACATACACGCATGCACATGTATATCGTGTCCTTACTATGCCTTTGTCTATGCAACATGGTGATTATTTATTATTGTGTTAATCAATTACCAATAAGTAACATATGTAAGATGTTGCTTATTTACATGTGTACATATGTAATATATCATATGTACACACGTAACATACTCGTATACAGTGACGGATATAGAAAATTATGTGAGGGGGGGCAAACTTATATAGAAAAAAAAAAAAATCAGTGGTATAAAATGCAAAAACAAAAAATTTCAGTGGGGGCAGAGCCCACAGTAGATCCGTCCCTGTTCGCATGCACATGTATATCGTGTCCTTACTCTGTCTTCGTCTTTGCAACATGGATGATTATTGGTTATTGTAATTCAATCATTTGAGAAATTCACATTGCGTCCGATGAAATGTTACAAGAACTGGAGTATTTTTTTTGTCATATCTACCTATCAAATATATATATATATATTTATATTTTGATGTGTACTGGAATTATGTATATAAAAGTATTTGAAATTGTTCCCATGTCCTCATATTTGTGTTTTACTTCTTTAAGGTTTGTCGCTTCATGTCCATGTCCCCAGTCCCTTATCAATGTCCATGCTTCATAGGTTTTAGTTTATCCCATAGAAATTCCGGATGCAGGTTAAAGGTTGAGTAAACCCTCCTATTGAGTCATTAATAGTCATTTAACATATAAATGAACTCCTGTGCTGACATAAAATCATTGAATCCAATGACACGATATTTTCTTGTTTTTCAAATTAAAATTTGATCAAGTAATCCAATCACATTTACAAAAAATAGAAAATTGCATGGAAGATTTTTTTTCTAGTTGGTACTAGATTGCATGTAAGATTTGATATAGAAAGTTGCATTTTTTACTAGAAAAACGGTATTTCTTACAATTTAAAAGTACAAAAGTAATAAATAAATTATTTTTAAAATTTACTAGACAGTATGAAATTATTTGAAATTCATGTTCCCAATTAAGAAAATGTAGAGCCATTTCATTTGAGAATTAACATAGAACTATTATCTTGGTATTGCTAAATGAGTCAACTCTCATTTGTTTTCTATACTATATGAGTTCTTGCTTTATGGATATTCTCTGAAGAAGTTGCATACAAATTTACTATTGCTTCTACAATACTGAAAGTGGATTGAGATTTTGGCAATCTTGACTATTGGTTGATGAGCTAGACATAAGGTACCAAAATTTTGTGTCAGTATTTTTGTGTTTACTAGGTCTTTTCTGCTTGGTTTTCCATCAATTTTCCATTAATAACTTCTTCTTGAAATCTTCTCCTCTTTTAGTGAGGTTAGTTTTATGATATTTGCTATTACTTATCATGGCATCTTTGCTGAAAGCTAATAACTTTTTCTTGTGTTAGTGTCTCTGGTGGTCGGCTGGAATGCACAATGCAAAATATTGCTGATAATTTTTTCAGTACGTATGCATCTCGATATTATAAAGGTCTAGAAGGTATGCTAGTGTTTACTTTCAGTTTATTAAGGTTTGTTAGTTGTACCATATATGTGTTTCTTATTCATGTGTTATTGTCTTGATGGAAGTTATCTTGGCTACATACTAACAGATATGCTGGATACCTTTATTGTGTATAATGAACGAAGGAAGGTTACATCATCTGCTAAAAAGAAAAGAAGACATGCTGACAAGTCTTTACACCAGGTTCTACTCTATAATAATTTAGAAAGTGTCTTTGTTCATTAGGGAAACAACTGAGATTCTGCTTTGAGATTCTACCTTGTCTAAAGTCAGATCCTCAAAACAAGAGTTGAATCTCTATATCTTTTCTTACTATTTCTATTTATGTCCTTTTCAGTCTTGTTCTACCACTCTCATTCCTTTAATCGTATTAACTTAATCAGTGTAACTGTGTGTTTGCATTCTGCACTACACATGTCTGAACTATTGAATTATGAGTCAGCTCGTTCTTTTTGATAACCTCTCAAGGTGTTGTCCGGGTTTACAACACTCAATTTATGTCTACACTTTTCTTAGAGCTTGTTATTCCTTGGCTCTCTGTATTTTTGCAATAAGAAGCTTCGTAGCAGTCTTAATTATCTTTAAAACGGTGGAGGTCTACCATGTAATCCATTTTGTCATACTGATGAGCATAAAAGTTTTTATCATTTGAAAATTAGAAGTTATAAGATTGATGTGATCAATTGCAAAAGGCTATATTTATCCTGTCTATTACTTCCATCGTATTTGTTATTCTCAGTGAATTAGTCATGCCCTTAGTCTTTCATGATAAGCAGTTTGCCCTCATTGGTAATATTAAGAGGTGAACTTGCTTCATCACTGAAGTTACTAGGCTTCCGTTATTTTATGCACCGGCCTTTTTGTTTAAACTCTGATTGTGCCTGCAAGTGGTACTGTGATGTCGTACTTTCGTTAATTCATTCTTCACCTATACTCTAAACCTATGATTAGATAAATAATAGCAAACAACTCGCTGCCTTGGAATATTTTCTTAATCTATACACTTATCTTGGCGAAACTACCCTGATCTTTAGTTTCATTTAATTGGTCTGTTATCTACATCCTCTGTCTCTGCAACTGTTATTTGTGATTGGGTTGAATTGTCACTGCAATATTATGTTAACCACTAAATTCTAGGGCACTAGATATCTACCATCTGCATTGTAAGATCAAAACATGTAATACTTCTATTCTAATTCTGAATTCTAAAATTAGCAAGTTAGAAACTCTCTTCTTATTCATCCTTTCCTGTTTATACTTTGCATGGAAATTATTTGAAATAAAAAATATTCTGAACTTTAAAGATCAATGTTATTGGATCGATAATTCGTCTATATGAGCTATGTTATAGAAGTTGCATTTGAAAAGGGAAAGAAATTGTAGATAATATTTTTGGATGATTCATAAGGTTCAAATTCCTAGGATCAGACTTCCTTGGTGTGAGAACTTCGTAACGATCTTATAAAATTCTGTAAGGTGTTTTTACGTTGGGGCACCTTAATGCATTCCAAGATAAATATATAAAAACCGTTGTTGATTATATCTTTTTTTTCTGGTTTTAAAAGTTACACGATTTGTTTCAAATGGAGTTTAGAATGGAACCTTATAACTGATAATTCATACTTAATTAGCCTGATGATTTTTTATTTTTTGCAATTGTATCTGTGCAGACTCCGGATGGCGCACTGTTGGATACTATGCGCAATGCCTATGATATTCTTTCCCATTGTGATATAAAAATTCCCGAGGTATGTCCTTGCATATCTCCCACGACGGTAACGCTGAACTTTCTTCCAATGATTTGAGATGAATGTTGTTACAAATTTTACCTATCAGTAAATTAATTTAATTTATTACATGTTCAAGCTCTATATTTGCTTGTAAATTTTCTTCTGAAGCATTGTTAAGCTAAAGTATTCTTCCCTTCGTATTTGGAAGATTGAAGGAAACGACACGTATGTTGATTCTGGACCCCCATTTCTCATCCTTCTTCATCCTGCTCTTGGACCACTTTGGGAAGTAACTAGACAAAAAGTAAGCTCACAATACTCTGCCTGTGTATATATATGGTGTGGCTGGGCAAAACTTCTTTTATCTTTCCGTTAGTTCCTCTGTTTCGTTTCGTTCTTTATTTTGTTTTCTTCTTTCTTCAAACACCTCCCCCACCCCCCAACACCCCAAACACCACGACCACTCCCCTGTAGTTATAGTCAGTCATTACATCACTCACCACTATGTCCGAAGTTTGAAAAGTAGAAGTTCTTGGTGTAAATTGAGAACATTTAGAGAATGGTTATCCTAATTAAACTAGAAATTTTTGTTAGGTGTCAGTTAAAGTTTGTTGTCATTGTG
Organism: Cornus florida; assembly: GCF_030987335.1. Classification (NCBI taxonomy): domain Eukaryota; kingdom Viridiplantae; phylum Streptophyta; class Magnoliopsida; order Cornales; family Cornaceae; genus Cornus; species Cornus florida. The sequence continues at coordinate 22,154,548 of NW_026775578.1, forward strand.
AAATTTCTTGAGGGCATTGGAGATTTCAAGTGATTTAAAATGATTAATTTTATACTTTTCCAGTTTTTTTAATGAATGAGCGGCCAAAAAGCATAGACATTTATTAGGACCTGTTTCCATGTCAGTCGTGTGTCAGAAAATGACACTTCCTGGACAGTTGACCAATGAACTTAAAATATTGAATAAAACTTTCTTTTTGCATTGAAAATAAAGTATAATTGTAAGAAAAATCAAATTTATGTAAAGGTTGACGATATTTAAATATACAAAAGAAGGATGGTTTTATTGAAGAAGTGGGCATAGGTGTATGAGATGAGTCATCAATTATGTGTAATAAGTACACATTTATGTGCATAAATTGATACACAATCACACACTTATTAATATGCCATGTCGTCGTTATCTGTTTCTCTATGTGATTGGAATGATCATTGATTATACGATTTATAAGTTACAAATTTCGTATTATAGTAATAAAAAAATTATTTGTTGTATATGCATAATTCTTAAATAGAAAGATATATAATTTATTACTGTGTCTTGCTGTGTCCTTGTCTTATTTTCTTAGGATATAACATATCAATGCATCCGTGTTGTGTCATGTCCATGTTCCATGGCCGTTACCCTGCTTCTTAGATGAGCGGCTTTTTATAATTCTTCCTCTTGCTTAATGTTGTAGTATCATTCAAAGATTGAAGAGCTGAATAGTTGAGCAAAGAAATCTAACTATATCTTTTTTCACTGTCCTAGTTTCGTGGAGGTTCCATTTCTGAAGGTTCTGAATTACAATTAGAAGTGGCAGAATTGTTGTGGAGGGATGTTCAGGTTGAAATAATTTAGATATATAATAAATGAAGCCATGTAAATTATTATTCTAAGCTAATCTGGTTTCTCATTTACAGCTTGATGGGAGTTTGATCATTGTAGCTGAAAACTCCATGGGCTCAACCAGGGTTGATGAAAATGGTGAACCCATATTACAGTATGGGCACAGGTAATATCATGCTCCATTTTCTTCTCTAGACTTTTAAAGAGTAATAGCAGTTGAATATATAAGTTGAAATTGATTCCATTCATGTAGGTGTGGAAGATGTAAGTTACAGAATGTCAAAGTTGTGAATGAAGGAATTGACTGGACTTCGGGAAAAAATTTATATTGGAAGCATGAGGTGCAACGGTTTGAGGCATTAAAGGTCATACTTCTTGGAAATGCTGAATTTGAAGCAACAGATGTTATCCTTCAGGTCAGATTGAATGAGATAACTTTACATAAGCACTAGACGGCTAGCGGTTGCTGAATACCCCCGGCCAATCAAAACACCCATTTTGCTTGATAATAGGAAAGGGATTGCTTTGATTAGGTGTATTCAGTAACCACTACCCCTCGCCTGGGTACCCAATAACTTCTCCTATTTTACTGTCCAAAAATAAAGGCAAATGATTCAGAACCTAGCATATGGTAGATAGTGACAAATTTGCAATCATCCAAACAGGAGCTAATTGTTTTTGTCAATTAATTGACTCAAGGGCGGGCAAGTTACAATATGTTGACCATTTTCCTAATACTCAGTTTATAAATGGAAATTGTAACTTGTTATGCATCTATTTAATGACATAATATACTCAAATTCTGCTCCTTATCCCCCCCCCCCCCCCCCCCCCCCCTGCAGGGTAATCATGTCTTTGAAGTCCCAAATGGCCACAAGATGAAGATTACATCCGGAAATTCAGGTTTCTAAAGTTTAGTTAGCTTAACATTTGTAGCATAAGTGGTTTCTGTATCTGCTGACTTTAGTAATAAGATTTCCAAGTATAGTTGACTATTCATCAGTCAATACCAATTATTTTCATGGGGTACGTGATTTGGCATTAAATGTTTATTCTCTTTTTCTTTTTGTCCCTTCTGCTCTATTATCTCGTGTTACATTAAGTAGAAGAATTGGTCTCACAGACTCGCATTGATCCCTATCTACAAAACATAAAAATTAGTAATTGACTGTGAGCCTCTATATTATGCTGTAACGACCCGAACCCTTGGGTCCGGACCATTAACCGGGTCTTTGCCCTGACCCGAGGTCAACTAAGTCATACCACTACTTTTCGAAGTCATGACCTATCATACGAGTCCATCCAGGGTTCCAAAACATCCCCAAATACAACTCTGCAGAAAGGATCAGCTGCCACAGGTCAAAAGACAATGATCAGCCGGTTGATAGCCCTCCATCGGCCGGCTGGCAAAGTAGGATCAGCCGGCTGACCTACAGTGTCGGTCGGCTGAAACGATGGGGAAAAATGAATGCTCACGAGACTTTCACTGTACAAGCGTCGGTCGGTCGGCCGAAGATAGGGTTTCGGTAGGCCGAACCTAGGGTTTCGGTCGGCTGATGGTGAGGATCAGCCCGCCGAAACAAGGCCTCAGACCTCAAAACTCACTGGAAGGGTCCCTGTCTGGGCTCAATAAAATCCCAACTCTCCATGGACCTGTCTTGCAACCAATTCCCGAATTCATGGCAGCAATTCATGACATAAAATAATTGGAAAACATCTACTGGAATTCAAAACATAACTCTATTGCCCATCCACTTCCATAAGTTTCCATATTTTCAAATATACATCAAGTGTGTGTGTCAAAAGATTATAGTCACTTTACAGAACAATTACATCTCATAGATTACAACTTTACAAAAAAAGTGGGCTAAATACGAAAGATAACAAAATAGGTCCCTAGTCTTCGTCATGCTTGTGAAGGGTCGGCGTCCACTACTTCTTTCCCCGCCCCTGAAAAATGTTAAATAATGGGGTGAGCAATTTGTTCAGTAGGTGGTGCCTAAGACACACCTCTTGTGGCCTCGTGAATCCAAACAATGAATAGGGATAGAGAATTAGGGATCATGCCTTACCGGGAGAAAATACAACATCTAGCTCCAACTCAAAATAGACAATGCCATTCCGTGATGTGTGATGTTATGTATGTCGCTCCCCATGTTTCAAATCACTTCCATTCTTCACTTTTCAAACCGTTAATGTAACCCGTCCCTCGGTACCCCCTTGGCAACACGAGAGAAGGATTGGCTACTGTCCCTGACCCTTGGTAACCTCGCGGCGTCATTTGGGGCCCAGATAGCTCAACCACACTAGGGCGATCTCCCTAGTTTCCTCTGGGCTACACTAACGCCACGGACTCTCGGTAACCCCTTGGCATTCGGGTTTTCACAAAAATCTGTTTCTCAAATATTTTTCTTCCAAAAACTCCCTTTTCATTCATTTCAAAACATTTCCCTTCCTCCATGCCCAATGACATGCATGTATGTCTCATGCCTTCAATACTATGAAAATGAGAGATTTTCATAAATCACAATCAAGCATTCTTTACCAAAATTTCAAAGTTTCTGACACAATTTACAACACAATAGACATAGAAAATCAACACATCTATATAAAATTATGAACTTTATACATTACAACAAAATCATTCTAGGGTAATTATCATCAATTAGACAAATTAACAATATTTGCAAGAAATTAACTCACTAAGGAACAAGAAAATGTAAGTTAGAGACCCCTACCTCAATCCAAGCCAAAAGCCCCAATTTGTTTCCTAGATCCCAAATCTTCTAGAGTGCACCGAACACGAAATTGCTCCGATCAACTTATAGATCTTGACGTGAGCTTCAATTTGCCGCAAACGGCACTCAAAATTACCAAATATTGAGAAAGAAATCAAGAATTAAATCTTGAAACCAAGAAAAAGAAGAGTCTAGAATGGGAGAGAGAGAGACTTATGGGAGTGAGAGGGAGGAATGAGAGAAATGAGACCAAAATGTGGTCTCATGACCACTTAAGAATGATAGTGGGTCCCACCACTTTTCCTTTTTATTTTTCCTTTTCTTTTGTTTTCATTTTACACCACATACATACATATACACACATTTAATTCACAATTACTTAAAACACATAAAATAAAATAAATATGATGCAAATGAATCCAACTAAAGCCCCTGTACTCGACTATTCCTGTAGTGGGTCCCACATGGGACCGTCCGGCCCGAAAAGCTGAAAAATGTAAAAATGATCACCCTTGCATTTCAAAGAGTCCTGAACTCAATGAAATGCCCCAATCAACTCTCGGACACAACCGGCACACTCCACAGTGTCCGGTACGAAAAACGGCAAAAGAAGAAAATACCCTTGCAACAACAAAAATTCCGGAAAAATGAAAATGCCGAAAATTGGAAACATCACATATGCTGTCTACCTTCTGGATGTGCGGTTAACTCGCTAAATGCTCTTCCATGGAAACCCTGCCAAGCTTTCCCTACACAATGCCTTACAGTTAGATTTCAGTCCAAATTTGCCATAGCCTGCAGCCTTCCATCTGAAAGAATCCTCCCTAACAACACAAATGGAAGCACTATAAAGCAGCTGAAAAAACTTATCAGCTAAATTCCAACTCCCTATCCTACATTGCTCTATAGAACATTGGTGTCTGCAGAACACTTCTCAGAATGATTGGTATCATTTGCAGTAAAAGTTTCCTTATTAAAGGTGCTACTGTAAAGGTCAGGGAAGATAACTATGATGAAAATCACCATAGTACATATTTCCAGAACCTCACCATAGTCCCCATGGCCATTGCCTTGAATATGTCAGAAGGATAGAGAGAGTACTTTTTAAAAGAGGCAAGTTGCTGCCTTTTGATTGATGTTGCCTCTTTTAACCCTCCAACATCTTCTCAAATCTCTCAACCTACAACATCCCAAACCAAGGTTGCCTTAAAGGCTGGCCCAGGAGTAGTACTGATTGGGAAATGGACCAACTTTACATCCGAACTCAGTTGGACTACTCCAAGTCGCCAGCTCTCCAACTTCAATCAGCTCAGCTATACCTCAGTTCACTTCCAGACACTGTTCGACTTCAAAGCACAAAAAATTACATCAAGACATGTCAACTGTTCCTCAGTTCCACAAAAGATCACTGTATCATCGGCTGCAAAGATTTGCAAGACTCAGACTGGATCACCACTAATCAGGTCCTGCTCTGAAGCCCTTTTGTGTACCTCACAACAATAAACAAATGGAGAAGTGGACCCCCCTGCCTCAAATCCTTAAAGCTTGAAAAAGAGTTTGCTGGCAATTCACAAGCCTCGAGAATCTAACTGTGGATATGCATGAATTAAACCATTTCCACTTTGCTGAGTTAAATTGCATATTTGGTATGGTAGTATTTTCAACTCTATTCACTATGGCTTTCTTCTAAAACTGTGATGTGAAATGTGGTTCCTTTTTGCAACTTGTACAGTTTCTTATACTAATCATCATAATACTAATAAATAAATAAATAAAGATTGTACAGTTTCTTATGTCCAGGACCAAGGCACACAGCTTTTGTTTATTGACCTTACATGGCTGTTGATGTCTACTGGGCTATTAGCTTTTATGAATTTTGTTGAAGGATATAAATATTAAAGTTGCACCCTCTCCAACAGCTTAAGCTTTTGGAGTAGATGGTTGTTAACATGGTATCAGAGCCAAAGGTCTCAAGTTCAAATCTTATCGTCACCCTAATTAAAAAATTGAAAAACACGTGTTGGACCAAAAGAAGGGTACACGTGAGGGGGCATGTTGAAGGATATAAATATTAAAGTTACACCCTCTCTAATAGCTTAAGCTTTTGGAGTAGATGGTAGTTAACAAATTTAAATATTGATCGTTTTTTCTTTGTCGGAAAATTTTCTGCCACTGAAATTCCTGTTCTCTATTCTGTTTTGACTAAAGCAATTATCCTATCGGTGTCTTGTTGGGATTGGGTTGCAAAAGATTCTTCATGGTTATATTGTGTTGCTTCTTTTCTTGTTGTGTATGTAGTGTAGTAATTATTTTGTTTCTGAAGCAACTAATTTTTATTGTCTCACCAATAAAAAAATTCTGCCATTTATGTCTCTTCTCTATCTCATTCATATTTTGTTTTATATTGTTAGTTTTATATAATATCATAATAATTCACTGCAGAAGTTTCTGTTGGAAGCATAAAATAGGTTCACTTATTTTTGGGTTTACATTTTCACTTCAGGTTTAGTCATCCAGTTAAACCCTATTGAAAAGAAATTGATGGACAGTGGAAGCTGGCTCTGGAACTACAAAATAAAGGGCACACACATTCAACTGGAACTGGTGGAGTAGTAAAAGAGAAATGAGATCCCTAATTTCACATTTATATGATCGTGGTTCTCAAATGGGTTCGGAGCTCAAGTTCAGCCTGGTCTATTTTTGCTTTGGTTAAACGGAAGTTGAACCTCTTTGACCATCTGATCTTTTTTGTAAATTATGTTCAATGAGAGAGCCTAGTAAGACCGAATTGGTATCGTCGGCGCTTTGTAACTTTACTGTAAATCCTGTAAACAGTGTCAAAGCTAAAGTAATGAAAGAAATATATTTAAATTTTCCTTTAAATTGCAGTACTTCGTGTAGATGATGCGTTTATTTGCTTTTCATTACAATCGCAAAAGAGTACCTCAGAAAACTTACAGTTGCAAGATTTATTGCTTATTGGTTGTCATTTTGTTGTTTTTTTTGTACCAAGTCATTTGTTAGTGTGGCTGGATTTAACACTATTCCACTTTCAGGGTGAAATTCATGCAGTCCAGAGATCACTTGTTATGTTAAATTGGAACATGGATGTTGCTGGAATTATTTCCTGGATCATCATTCCGTTTTAGAAGAGTCCAGGTATATTTGCTGCTATTTATTATTTCTTGTTTGTTTGTTTGCTTGGGATCGTGAATAGGCTGCACTGACATTTGGAGTCTATAGCTGTTGAGAAGAATATACCACATTTTGCTCATCATCATTCCGTCATTGCCTTGTTGGCTTTCTTGCAAATACTGTTGGTGGAAGCATATACCACATTTTGCTCTTGTTGGCTTTCTGGCAAATACTGTTAGCGGAAGGATATACCGAGGTTTGAAGCGCAATTGGGTGTCTAGAAAATTTCTTAATCAGTCTGATCAAGCTGCTTAAAAAAGGAGATTGTTTTGCTGAGTTACAAGAAACCCTGTCAAACCAAGATGGAAGGCATGGAAATCCAAGTGCAGTGTCGATTGAACACGGTAACCAATTGTTTAATTTACACAAATTATACATTCCACTTTGCAGCTACTTACTGTCTCTGTTATCCAACAGGAACAAAAAAATTGAGAGGCCTGCATCTGTGGAGTAATCTAAGCAGAGTATCATCCTTTCTTTGAGCTTTCAGGGACCTATTAGCAGCCAGCTTTGGAGAGAGGAAGAACTACATGGATTTATCAACCATCGTCTCTCAACCTCCTCTCCATCTTTGTACAGCCCCTACAGCAATCTGAATCACACGAGGTCCACCCAAAAGTAGAGCAGACACTGCTATGGTTACTGCTTATCATTTTATAACAGGCCCATGAGCAAAGGAACCCCCTACAGCAACACTTCCATATTTAACAGTATAAACCACAGGCTGAAAATGCAGAGGTGAACTCTTTTCCTAGTTCAGTGTCTTCCACCAGTAGCCCTGCCTAGGCCAAAATGACTATGGGAAGGACACCAATGATCGCCTTGTAGTTATCTATCATAGACATGCTGAAGATTGTTATATTGTCAATTGTGCTGGCGGCCAATGTCAGATTCTTCTTGTTGAATATGAAAAGGTTACGTAGGGAAGTGGACTGCATTTTTCGTGGATTCTTGGGTCAGGAACAAAGTAAGGTCACCACAAATGAGATAGCGCCTGGCTTGGCAATTATCCTGCAGTTATCCGCACCATTCTTCGTGGGTAATCAAAGCTCCCATGCCGCCTGCTTTTGGTATCTGGCAACATGATTTGAAGTGTCCCCAGTTGAAACACTGGTGCCATTTTGCTGGCATCCATGGCAGCTTTTATAGCAGAAATATATGATCATATGCATTCTCGCACAACTCTCTATTGCTACTGCTTCTCTAAGTCCACTGATGATGGTGATGCAGACTCCACGATTGATTTGCTGTTCTTCTGGTACCATCGGTGGATGAAACTCTTGCATCCATAGTTTGCTATGAGGATGGTGTGAATTAGCGAATGAATTTAGATCATAACTGTGCCATGATGGTAACTCCCTAGTCAAGTTGAGAGAAATCTGGCAGCGAAATTCATGTCGGATGTTGAAAACCATTGATTGAGAAGATGAAGATTGATGATGTTTCCTACCAACGTCCTAGGCTTCTTCAACAATCAAATTTCTTCATCATAATCAAAATGGCTTTTCGAACAAATGCAGCTTAAAGTCTATGTGAGGTTGCCAAAATGGATGAAGCCCTTATTTTTGCTGTTCTCATTGCTAGTAGCAATCTCTGGCTCTTTTTTCCATTGTAGTACCAAAACTTCACTTTTCTAACAACAGAGTGTAACTTAAACATCAAAATTCAATGGATTGATGTTATTATATAGTCTACTTACTTTGTGTTTAGATCAGATGGAATCCCAATAAACTCAAACTCCGCTAAGCAGTTTCTGTAAGGAGTGCTTATGATTCTTCTCATGAGAGTGTACTCTTAAAGAGTAAGAGCATTACTCTTTCCCTAATTACTTATTAGGTTGGTTATAGAAATTTTACTTTCACTCTATTTAAGTTTATATCCTTAGTCAAAACTATATGTTATCATAAACTTCTTGATTTTGGTTTTTTCCTGTGGGTTGTGATTCTTGTGATTAGATGGGAATGAGACGTAATTATGAAAAAAATTTCATTATGTTTAGATCAATTTAGCACTATCAACTTCTATTATTTATTCTCTCAAGCTAGTAGAGAATATTTATAATTTATCATCGGACACATATAACCTTTTTTCATGTATTATATAATTTCGTGTGGGTGACACCAAAGGAATTTAAACTCCCAAATTTCAAGACGATGTTAAGTTAATTTCAAGACGATGTTAAGTTAGAGTCATTGTATTTATTTCTTAACAAATTAAATCTCAATGAAATAAATAAATTTAAATGTCAACGGTGTTAAAAACCCGACATCATTACAACACAAATATATATATATATATATATATTTGCAACAGAGAATCCGGACTCCAAAATCAAATCATAGTCAAGGCCCATCCGTCTTACTTTCTCTCTTGTGGTTTCTATGTCAAGTGAAAGAGGTTGAAACGTGCAAATTTGCTTTTGTGTCACAAGTGCAAGATTGTGGAAGTGGAGGAACAGCAAGTCAAGTTAGAGCGTGAAATGATAATAATAAAATTTTCAAACCACATTTTGTCAACCCTAAGTGGAACACTTCCCACTTCTAATCATATACGTGGGCTGGGCCCACTTGGCCCACTTCGCATTCCCTATTGCTCCATCAAATGTAACCTCTTCCGTCATTCGATAGCAAGTGTAATACACGCGCCGTCCTGCATATTCCCATACACGGTGTCAGTGGCGCGTGGAATAACAGGGTGGACGGCCTTTTGTTGTTTTGTTTGGCTGGTTTTGAAAATGACACACACTTTCCTCTTGAAGTGAGTGTTTGGATGAGCACTGTCTTCTCTCTACCCTTTTCCCTTGAAGTGACAATTATTTCTTTTCTTCTTTATTTAAATAAAATTTTAATTTAAATAATTTTCTTTTGGAAATATCGTATATAAAGTTTCAAAGACATCATTCATTCTTTTGTGATATAATTTCAACAAACTACTTTTGTCTTTTACAAAGAATTTCAAATTTTTAATAATTTGACGGTGAAATTATCTCAGTTATGATAGGTTTGAGAAGGAACAAATATGTACTTCACTTCCAATGGAGAGTGTACACAAATCTCATCCTTAAAATAAAAAAAAATAAAAAACTACTTCCAAAAGAAATAAAAAGTTATTGAGTTTTAAATTTTTGAAAAAAAATCCCTTTTCTGAACATATATAACTTAGTCGCACCATGCAATACTAACGTAAATAAATGTGATGGATTAAATTTTTAGTAAAGTCACATAGTCTATTTATTACTAGAGACAAATTATTATAATCCTTCCTTCACTTGAAAATTTATTTCAAAAAAGAATGTAACCTCTCATACCGTACAAATCACCCCCTTCATGAGTAAAATATATGAAGAAGGAAAATGGAAAGGAACGAAACCCAAGAAATTGGCTCAAATAGGTAAAAATTTGGCCTTCATATTTTAAGAAGTATCAGGTTTAATGTTCGAATCCTTTTAGATAAAAATAATTCCGTATAGAAAGGGAACGGAACAAAAAATAGAAGTGATTCTTGAAACCTATTATCCCCTAAATTTGAAATAATTTGAAAATTAATTCCTTGAAAAGAAAAGACTAACCAAGGAATGGAACTTTTGAGTTCCTTTCTTCTACTGAGTGGTAAAGAAATGGAATGCAGAGAGATATTGGGACTTTTTGTCTTTCTTTAATGGAATTAATGGGCAGTGAAGATAACTCATATATGTAGCCATTGTTGATTTGATAATCGAGTAATATGATGCATGATAACCCCACTATGTGTGGCAATAAATTAAGGACCTTTCACTTCCCTACTTCACATACCCATACCCATACCCATACCCACATCTTCCAACTCAATACTAATTCCTCCATTCAAAATTAGGTTTTGAAATCTCTAACCCTAGTTTTTAAATATTAATAACGGTCATGGTGATATATGTAGACATATGGAAAAAACATAATGTAAGAAAAGGCTATAATATTAAAACAAATTTATAATATTAAAGTTCACCTTGCAATAGTTTTCGTTGTACAAGTTAGTCATGTTCGTCGTCATAGTAATGAGGTCGTTCATACAGTTGCTAATCTTTCTAAATAGCATTTGTCTTGTGATATGATGTCCGAGCAGTTTCTGCTGGATATTTATACTCTTACTTGTAATGATTGTTTTATCTTTGTTATGTAATGTCTTTCTTGTCTGCTTTAAAAAATAAATAAATAAAAAATATATTTGTAAGACCCAAGTTGTTCACATGTAAAAAAGAAAAAATATTACTTCAAGGCATGATTTTAATGTTGCAATTACAGTTCAAACGTACCCTATGACATATTTGCATGACTGAAAACCAACGGCAAGTGACGATATGAAAAAATAAAAATCGTTTATTGAGGTTTGAAATTCAATAATCCCTCTTTTATTTTTTAAAGTGGGAGGTTGTTGAATTATTAATTAAAATATATATATATACATAGATGACATATTACGGTAAAGGATAGGCATATTATAATGTAGTCAACTCTGTATATACATTTTTTCACATATAACCATTAAAAAAAAAACCAACCTTGACGGGTCAAATTGGATGGAGTTCGAACTGGCCCATTTTTTTGGGATTATTATTAATGGGTTCCCCACAAAAAAAAAAATGCCCCCACCCTAAGCCACACCTAAGAGCATATGGTGTTTGGATTACACGAGTTGGTGGATTCTGGTTAAAATTGTCATTTTGTCACCCCTCAAATGTTTAGTGGTACCTTCGTTTTACTTGTTATATTCCCTTTCTTTGTACAAGACATTGCATGCTTTGTTTTTAGAAATGTCACATGTCACATTTTATGGACTGACCTCCCAACCCTCTTTTTATTATTCTATTATTTGATCATAACCAGTCTGGTAACATATACCTATTTGATAATGTGGATTCAGTTTAAAATTGTCACTTTTGTCACCCCTTAAAATGTTACCTTTGTTTTGCTTGTTATGTGCTCTTTCTTTGCACAAAGCCATTGCATGCATTATTTTTAGAAATATGTCACATTTTATGGACTGACCTCCCAACCCTCTTAAATTTTTTATCATAACCAGTTTGGTAACATATACCTATTTGATAATGTGGTATCGGTTTAAGTTGTAGAGGTGAGTTGCTTAGTCTACACTAAAAAATTAGGTTTCTACTTCTCAAATTGAGATTAGGAGTTCGAGTCCTAGTGAAGACGTAATTTTCGTCAAAAATTACTACACTCGTATACAAGAAAAAAGTTATAGAGGTGGGTTGCTCAGTCTACGTTAAAAAATCAGGTTCCTACTTTTCCAAAAAAGATCAGAGATTCGAGTCTCAGGCGTAATTTTGGTCCGAAAATACCACACTCTTATAAAAGAAAAATGTCACGGGTGGTGACAGGTAGTTGAAAATCCTTTGTGGCCAAATGGATTTCCATCCTTGCCCCCTTGGATAAACACGGGGATATGTCATGATGTGAAACTGTTTCTCTTGGATCCACTATGCAATGTGAGATTCCAAGTTTACCTTTGTAGCCTCCATAGGTTTCCTTCTGGTGGATGAATCCAACTTTGTTGAGAGGCTTCTTTTCTTGTGAAATCTCTTTTCTCACATCAATTGAAATATCTCATCAAACTTTATTGGTGAACTATCATGCCCCATGTAACCTTGTGGGAACATGCTTTTGTTGCCTCATCTTTAATTATTTCACCCACTTCCACTTCCACCATAATAATAATCTTAAAAGTAAAAATGGCTCATCTATTTTCCTTAAATACCCTCTGGCAAGAAAATCTATTACAAATAAAATTTCTATATATAATTTCCATCAACTTATATGTAATTGATCTGAGGGTGGATCTTGACACAACGATAAGATTGTTCCATTCTGATTTGAAAGTTACGGGTTCAGAATTGTATATAGCCTCTTCATGAGGAGATAAGATTGCATACATATGTAACAGCAAAAGCGTTGTGGACCATGATGAATTTTGTATGTAAATTTGTGCTTGCACGGCATCAAATGTGAAGGGTAGAAAGAGTGGTCTATAATAAATCCCTTTCTATTCATATGAACACATTCTAATAGATATTATGATTTACACAATGGGGGTGAGGCCTATTTATATGGTAGAAAGGACTAGAGGAGGATAGGACATTTTAAACAAGTGGATGGTATGAAAAGCCATGAAGGGTCAAGAATCACGTTCAAGCTCTTCTTGTGCAGCCTGCAAGTTCTTGAAGAGGAGGTGCGCCCCCAACTGTGCATTTGCACCGTATTTCCGGTCCGACGAGCCCAAAAAATTCGCCAACGTTCACAAGGTGTTTGGAGCCAGCAATGTGAGCAAGATCCTCACCGAGGTGCCTGAGGAGCAGCGCGAGGAGGCGGTGAATTCCCTGGTGTATGAGGCGGAGGCAAGGCTTATTGACCCTGTCTACGGTTGCATTGGTGCCATAGCTTTGTTGCAGAGGAGGATGATGGAGCTCCAACATGATCTGGCCATTGCTAAAGCTCGTCTCGCGCGCTATGCTGTCAAGCCTTCTCCATTCTTGGTCATGGATGATCAACTCAATATGTGTCCTTTTACGGATTTTCCGGTATGCAATGGATTTGTTCAGAATAGCAACCAGAATTCCTTGGAAACAAGTCAAAGTGGATGGATCAATGAATTTAGCCAATTCCCATTTCCATGATCTCTCTCTCATGTTAATAATCTGTAGAAGTAGAGCCTTTTGGTTTTGTGTTCCCAACCAAAAATTTGCTTGAAGTTAAGACTTTCATGGGAATTAATGGTATTTTCACAATCATTATTAGCCCAATTTAGCAATCTTGATGATGCTTATACTAAAAGTTCAAGAGAAGATACTCATCAAAACATGTGGAAATTATTCTGGTGCTGTTATCTTTGCAATTCCAAAGTAAAAATTTCAATAATCAGAGAGAAATCTGTGCTTTTGAGAGCAGAAAAAACATACATCCAAAATGGTGGTACTATATGACCAAAGTACCTAATTGCGGTTCTGATCCTGACCAATTGGCAATGGACTGCAAATTAACTCGAACACGAGTTGATTTTAAATTACAATTCAGGAAGAAAAAAAAAAGATTTTAAATTCCAGTAGTCTGTAATATATCTCAAATTTCAGAATTCCTAGAACGTGTGATTTTTGGACTTTGATTAAGCCTGTTGGTAAAGGATAAGAAAGCATGAATGAAACTATTAGGACAAACCAGCTCAAAAACTCCTGTTTTCTATGGCAAACAAAGCTCCAACTCTGTTCCGTTCTCCATATCAAGCCGTTCTATTGGCTCATTCATTAAGTAAATGAGCCGAACTCAAGTTTTGAACTAATTTAGTAAACGAGTAGTTCGTAAATAGTGTTAGGCTTGGCTCTTGCAGGGCTCAATGAGCCAAACTCAAGTTTTGAACTAATTTAGTAGACGAGTAGTTCCTATATAGTGTCAGGCTTGGCTCTTGTAGGGCTCGTGAACACTAAATTCGTGGTCGTGTATGTGTTCTCGAACATAGCTCATGAACACCTTGGTAAGCATGGACAAACATACATATGTTCATGCACGCATGTTCACGGGCATAAAACTCGAGCATACTCGTATAAAGAATCTTGAATACGAGCTCAAATCGAGCCCGAACACAGAAAAACACCAGCTGATAGCTTTGAATACATAGTTTCTCTGCAAAATCATAATACTCACATTCCAAATATATAATAGTTGAGATTGATACTTTTACAATCAAAAGACCATACTTCTTTGTGCCTGGCTTAGAGAAATAAAAAAATCTGCCTTCCCATTATACACAGGTATGTAGAAACCATCGCAGGTTCAATCCGTAATATTAATCTTTTATGATAAATAGTTTATTGGCTAAACATGGAAAAATACAATATTTAAATGCGTAAAATGGGAAAGAGACTAATTAATAAGTATTACACTTCAAAAACATACTGGAAGTCAGTGGAAAATTACATACTGTGCACATCAGACAACCGTGGATATAATATCGCCATTTCCTTGAAATACTTCAAGCTTTGTTTCGCAGATATCATAGGGAGGATGTGGATGTGGATGTGGATGTGGAGATTCATTTGGAGTTGAAATCCATCCCAGAGTAATTACAAATTCTCCTTTCCTTTCTGAGCTATAACTTCTTCCCTGTGGAAGGTATGCAAATTTCTGTAAAAACTTGCAAGACTGTAAAGCAGTCACTTGTCAGCAGGATAAACATCACAAGATGTTAAAAACATGGTTTCAAAATGCAATGGCAGGTGCATGTATATAACAAAACTACTTTACGAAAGCATTGAAAAAAATGAACATATTTTTCATTGCGTACGTGTTGGTGACCATTTTGGATTGTGTGAGAGAGACTTGTAGAATCAAGTTAACTTGTAAAATTGATTTATAAAAATTGTGAGAGCCCTTTTTTATTTGTGGAGCATTTCACACGAGTATGTGAAGCAGGGACTAAACGTTCTAAATTGTTAAGTACTGAAACAAACCTGGCAGTCTCTGCTTAACGGGGCTTGAACCACAAGGGTCATATAATTCTTTAAAAGTGCAAAGATTTTAAAGAAATAAAACAAAAAAGAACAAGTATATTTCTATTACATAAAAAATAAAATAACAAAAAAGTGAACCACTTGAAGCACTTTCAATTTTAAAATGTGTTTGGTAACAAAAAAACGAAGCCCTTGAGGTTCTATATTTTAGTTAACTATCACAATTTTATCCCTTTTAATTTTTTACAGAGACTATTTCACCAATTCTTTTATAAGGGCCTATTATTATCAAATATAAAAACACTCTCCATTAAAGAGCATTATTGTATAATTAATAATAAGTGCTCTTTAAAAATATTGTTACCAAACAAATTAATGAGTACTTTATATAATGTATTGCCGAACACCTAACGTGTTTCTTTTTTTTACTGAGAGCAATTTTCTGACAGCCCTATGGATAAAAGCACTTTTATCATTACAACAACACCACCAAATAAGCCCTAAAAAACAAAAGGAGAAGAGCAAGAACCAAAACCATTGTGTGAGGAGACAGAGCACCAGTACGAAGTGGACAAACTTTCCAAAAGAATACTGGTCACAATAACCAGCCATAACAATCTACCCAGAGACTAACTTGAGAAAACAAGTGTGCTGTCAGAATCATGCCTCTACAAACAGGGTGAAGAGGGAAATGAAATTTAATGCCACTGCCATGCCATAGACAAACTTCCAAAAACATATTGTCCCCCACCTACCAACAATAACTGATTTGCCAATTGACTAACCTGTGAAAACAAGAGTGTTTATCCCACGGGTTAGCTAAGTTGGTCAGGAATCACACTTCAATAAATGGAGGCCTTGGTGACAAGAAATCACTTGTGGAGAAAAACCATAATTTGTGTCGACAACCATCTGCCCTCTTCAAATTTTAAATGCACTATCTAAAAAGTCTTCAAAAATAAACTCACTAAATAACGATCCAATTTAGTGGACCACATTAATGGCTTATAAGACCATTACCATATTAGTGGCTTATAAGACCATTCCCACATCTTCAAGTTAAAATACATGGACACCCATTGATAAAGAACAAAATACCCAACTAAAGAATTAGAAATATGTATAATTATATATCACAATTCAATAATCTCCATATTGATCGAAAATCAACGCTAGCATTGCCAAACCCACCAATTTACCTTGCCATGAATCTTAGAGATATCAAGCTCCAATCCAACTTCTGTAATGTAACAATTTTTGTTAGCATATCCTCCAAGTTCTCCGAAGGAACACTCAATACATGAACCTTGGCATTTTGAATAACATGTACACATTGGTGTTGGACCTCAATATCTTTGACTCGCCCAAAAAATAAATAAATAAATAAATAATAATAAAAAATTCCATGGGTTTGACTTGCAAATCAACCGCGCCCAATGAAACCTTTACGCCACACTACTTCTTCGCAAGCTTTCGTCAATGTCATGGACTTAAACCAATAGACAAAGAAGCTGTTGGTCGTAACTTTGACATCCAATTGATTCAGCCAAATCCACAATGGAACTTATAATTGGTAGTTGGTCTGCCTCTGTCAATATCATTAGCGAAACTTGCATTGATAAAACCATGCACCTGCTCCAAATCCTGTAGTTTCAAAGCATCCATTTGACAGCCTCCAAATATGCTCTTCCCAGATTAGCTAGAAACCGGCTTAAAACTGCAACCACATAAGCAATGCCTGGCCTATCGCATGCCGTGGCAAGTATGAACCCTCTACAATTCTAGCTCACAGGCATTTCTCCATTTTCTCTACTGTCTTTGCACAATGTTCCAAACAACTAGATCAGCCACTAATAGTGACTTCATCAGCTTAGACTTGCCCACGCTGAACTTTTCCAAATTAAGTCTCTAATACTCACACGGTTGACAATAAAAAATAAACGATGCAGACCGGCCCTCAAAGCAGTATTTGCAAGGTTTATACCACCTCTAGGGTCAGACCTTTTGTTTGAAATTGGACCATTAACTGTCTTTTTACACACACAAAACGGGTATCATAATCATTGAATGTTCTTTCAAAATAACAGGGCCCTTTTTGTACGAGAGAGACATGTAAACCAAGTGAATGACCTGTAAAAATGATTTTCATGGATTGTAAGTCCAGCATTCATTGTTTTATCTTCCTTTGCTTTCTTCTCATTAGAGACGTTCTTTCAAATCCTGCCCACAATATATATTAATAAGTTCCTTATTATATCCTAGTGAGGAAACATGCTATTGTTAAAACCAACTTCCGGTGCCATTTAATTTTCTTGCCTTCTTTCTGATGTATTTACGTAGAAATGGAAACTCACCTTCAGTAATAAGCCTTTCAAATTCCATCTCAAAGTTTTCTTAGCAGATAAGCCCTTCAAATTCCATCTCAAAGTTTCCTTAGCAGACCAAAGGACATACAAACGTACATGAAGTTATTGTTGGTAGAGTTGGAAAATTAACAAGTATGTGAAATTTGATGTTTCTTTCCAGTTTCCATCATAAATCTCACAACTAATAGAAACATGCAAATGCATTTGTTTACAACACTCCATGTACTGTTTAAAGACAAATACTCTCCTCAAAACCTAACATTCTCTATTTAGCTACATTGGCTTCAGTGTATTAATTATACAGAATTTCTAACCATCCACAGCGCAATAGAGCAAATACTATCAGGCTAGATCCTTAATCTAAATGTTAATTGCTCAAATTCCCCTGTTGCATATACATATATATATATATAAACACTTGTGCAAGGAATACAATTATAACAATGTCTCACATTACACACTATCCACAAACTGCCACTATGTTGATGCGCAATAAAAGGCTATATATAAAGAAAAGGGATCTTGAAAATTCAGATGTTACTAAAATTGAACTAACAATCTATCAATGTCTCATCCAACACTAAATCAGAAACTTATACCTAAGAAAAGGAAGGAGCAGAAGAATTTTATGCCAAAACTTGCCTGGAAAGATATCTCATATTTTTGAAAGAGGTTGAAGACCATGTCTATGACACCTTAGTAGTTAGTACTCAGCTGATGTTTACTTACTGTGCACCAAGACATAGAATCGGTTTTACCCTAATTGTATCAGTAGAGACACGTCCAATGATATAATGTGAACTAAGGATAACTCCATATTATCCACGCTTACTGATATGCACAAATTTAGCCACGGAATGTTTTATCGTAACCATCCTGCAACACCTAAGAACTAGAATGAAATGAAGTGGAGGCATAGCCAAAAAGTCTTGGTAAAACTGTATTTTTTTGAACTATAGGGTTATAGGAACTGTATTTTCTAAGATGGAAACTCCTAACAGATTTTATACTACCCACAAATGAGAACCCCTTTTCTGCATATCCACTGATTTTCACTTTCTGCCCATGGACAAATCTAAAAACTAATAGACTCAACAACTGAAATATATTTTCATCAGGGGTTAAAAAAAAAGATCAACTGAAATCCGTTCATCTCCTTGGCCATGTGGTTCTCACCAAAACCATATCATAAAATAAACATATATTTGAAACAGCATCAAATAAAGAAGGTAATCAGGGAAAAGGCCGAAAAATAAAAAACATAAAAAAAAGTTCCACTGAATACACCAAAAGACACACATACACCATGCAACTTGTCCATATTCCTCCTATTCTCAATAATTTAGGCTAAATTATTCAGTAGTCTGAAGAATAACTTGAAGATTTCTATTTATTGAACCATATATATCATTTGCAGTCACTAACTTTCAAGTTATAATGATCTTGTAAAACACCCAACAATTCCGAATTCACTCAAAGTTCTATTGCTTCAATTTGCTAATCAATTTATCATCGAATCCAAAGAAAAAGAAAAAACAATGTAATAAAATTTGAATCTTGGAAATTCACCTGCACCTAGCGGATATTTTGTTGGCTGCATTGCCCTAGAGTTCAGCTTCCATAATCAAATTCATCCTCTGGAAACCAATACCCTCGGTCAACTCCATCCTTTGCTTCTCTAGTTCCATCATCTACTGCTGCTTCAAACTCTCAATCCTCTCCTAAATCCCCCGAACCGTCCAAAATTCCTATAGACAGACTCCTCCACGAAATCCCCACAAGTCATCCTCTGCTTCCTCACAACATCACAAAACAACCCATTGTCTCTCATTAGAACCACTTTGAGCTCGGCCTCCGACTCTGATAATGACCGAAGCCGAAACCTGGACTGGTACGACTAGGCATTTACTCTTCACTAATACGTAGTGAGTAAAAGTCCTTCAATCTATCACCCATGGCCAATCCTCTTCCTTTCATCTCCTCCAGAACAAGCTTAGCTTCGTCAAACCTTTTCAAATTCATCAGACGGTATGCAAGAAGCCCAAAACTCTCCGTGTCCAACCCCTTATCTCTTCCTCCATAGATCATCACAAATTCAATCGCCTGCGCATAATAACCCAATTTCAACAGCGCATTGATAACGTGCGCATGGGTGGAGTACATCGGTGGCAATCCATCATCCTCCATCCTCCGCAGCACCACCAGAGCCCCCTCCACCCTCCCTGCCCGGCACGCACCCAGAACCAGCGCGTCGTACGTCCTCGAGTCCGCCTCCATCCCCTCCTCCACCTCCATCTTCGTCAAAACCCCGGCTGCAGACGTCAGATCTCCGACGAAGCAGTACGCGGTTAGCAGGGAATTGTACGCCGTCAGATCAGGCGAAATCCCATTCTCTTTCATAAACTCCATCAATCGCCACGCATCCTCCATGTTCTTCTTCTTCGTGAGCGCGTTGAGTATGGGATGAAACGTGGTCGCGTTCGCACCGTAACGCTCCCGCACCACAGTCTCCATCACGCGCCGGGCCTCGTCGCTGCGGTGAATCTTGCAGAGACACGCGATGAGTGAGTCGTACGCGCTCTTCCGAGAGAAGCCTCTGTCGAGAGTAGATAGGGCGTGAGAGAGGTCATCTAGAACGGAGAGGTCGGTGGAGATGAACTTGAATGTGTTGGTGGTGTTGAAGAAACCGTCCCTGAATCGCTTGCTGAGGAGGCGGTGGACGGCGACGAAGTCTTTGCTGCATCCGGCGGCGTTGATGAGTTCGTCGTAGTAGGCGGAGCTCGGTTCGTCCGGATTATGATTTCGGTTAGGGTTGGGGTTACGAGTGGTGAGGAAGCGAGAAGTAATGTAGCAGAGAGAGGATGAGTTGGGGGTTTTGGAAGTGAGTTTGTGAAGGAATTGCATGGTTTAGGGTTTAACACACGCACTCGCAGACGGAGAAAGAGAAAGGCGAGAGAGTTCAGGTCCTCAGGAAATGAAGGTTTAACAGGCTTTTTGGGCTTTGAGCCCATCGATACCTACATTCCAATACACAATCTTAGGTCTACAATGGGCCACTGACACATGAGCTCATTTTGTCACAGTATGGTTGGGTTGTAACTTGGAAGTTGATGGTCTGATTGTCAACGAAACACTTTCAATAAAAGCAGGCCTAGCCCAATTCTTTCTACTTTTGGGCCCAATTTATAGCTGAGATCGATTTGTGTTCAACATAAAGACGTTGAGAGAAAAAAAACAAAGAAAAAAAACAAAAAGAGATAGAGACGTTGAGATTGAGAATCAATGTTTCAAATTAATTTATTCGAATTAACCCATGTTAATCAAGGCTTTTTCATTGTGATATCACGTTAATGAATACCAAGATGTTAGAGAATATGTAACGCAACATTTAATAATTTAAATCATCTAACACGTAGCATTGCTTTATGATTTGTTATATTAGTAATAAAAAATGAGATAAAGTACAGTCACACTCCTAAGGTTTGGCAAAATGACACTTAGATGAAATTTATCTATTTTTTAGACAAAGACATTCCCTGAAGATTCAAAAATGGACAAAGACATCCCTTTATATGAAAAATTAACCAAATTACCCTTTAACCGGCTATGAGACTTTTTTTAACTTTACAATTTAATAAATTGGACCAATCTACCCTCATGAACAATTTATGTAAAAAATAAATAAATAAATAAATAACTTTATATTGTTCACTTTTTTTGTCTTTTTTTTTTTTTGGTTATTTACTTTATAAATGTCCCAACTTCTTAAAAATGTATATATCTAAAATGATTTTTTGATCCAATACATATATTTCAAACAGGTACCATCTTAACTTTATGCATCTTAACCTTTATGCATGCCTTTGTTTTTTTTTTTTTCCCTTTGTTTTATTATTATTATTATTTTCCCTTTTATGTGTGGAAATGCATAATATTTTATATATAATTTAAGATGTATAAAATTATACTGGTACCATATTTTTTATTTTTAAGAAAAAGAGACTGGTTTGATTTTTTTAGTTAAAAGAATTAAGCATCTTAATTTAAAAATAAAAAAGAAAAAGAAAAGAAGTAATAACAAAATATAATTTATTTGAAATATATGTATTGAATCAAAAAATTACTTTAGACGTCTACATTTTTAAGAAGTTGGTACATTTATAAAGTAAAAAAAAAAAAAAAAAAAAGTGAACAATATAAAGTTTTTTTTTTTTTTTTTTATGCATAAATTATTCATGAGGTAGATTGGTCCAATTTATTAAATTATAAAGTTAAAAAAATCTCTTACACAGTCAAATGATAATTTGGTCATTTTTTCACATAAAGGGGTGTATTTGTTCATTTTTGAACCTTCGGGGGGTGTCTTTGTCCAAAAAATAAGTAAGTTTCATCTGAGTGTTTTTTTGTCAAACCTCAGGGGTGTGACTGTACTTTATCCTAAAAAATAATATGTAATTAGACAATTAGATTAATTTGGCTATTTTATATGAGTGAGAGATGATATTATCATTTTCTTCGTCTCCACTCATATAAAAATAATCCGAATGTCAAGATTCCATATTATAGACACATTGTATCTATAATTATTTTGTGGATCCAAACTTAAAGCCTTCTAAGTGTGAAATGTAAGAGCAGTTCTCTATAACAATGTACAATGAAATTGCAATTTTTTTTTTTTTAAATTAAAGATCAGTATTTTTTGAAAATATCCATTCCCTAACAGTAAAAAAAAATACTAATTAATTCACTGGTTGATGAAAAGGGCATTGATCAATAATAGTTTGTTTAATTATTTGAATAATTAATTATTAGTCCACCACACCGTACACCGTACTTTTCGCCATCTTATGTAGAGAGAGGTTCATAATCAAATATTATTGATGTTTGACACAGAAATAAAAGTCTAATCATGATAACATAATTAATTCTATACAGGGAAAAAATTATATACAATTTTCAAACAAAATATATGACATGTTTTTCACTCATTTAAAAATAAAATTAAAAAATAAAAATAAAAACAATCAATCTGTTGTTTCAGTTTATAATTATCAGTGCCACATTATTCCATACTGGACCATGCAATAATTTATGTTCATTATGATTAAGCATGTAATATATTTCAAAGGTCAACCATATAGTAACTAATGATGGCCAGAGAATCCAAACTTATCAATTAATCATGTATATATATTTCTAAGGTCAACCAATTAATTAAATTTAATTATTTAACATTAATAAATTCAGAAGTTTCTTTATAAGTATACAACACTATGAAGAGAAGATTATTTATATACTTTTCAAAGCATATATGTTTTTACTATGACTGTTCCCCTTTCAAAAGAAAAGAAGAGAAATTACTCTAACTGCTATATACCACAACTGCTGCTGCTGCTGTTACTAATAATAATAATAATAATAAACTCTCCTTATTCTTTTGTCTAAGGCATAGCACATGTTTAAATGCCATTACTATCTTGTGTTTGTTTATAACTCTCTCTCTCTATATATATATATATGTATATGTATATGTATAATCATGTTCTTATAATCAACAACTTAATAGAAACATTTTCAAATTATTAATCATTCAGTAAAATACTATTGTTTTTTAATTTTGTAATCAAGTTAGTTGGTTAAAAAATTATATATTATTAACCTATTAAATATTAATTATACTAGAAGGTCAAAAATGGATCTTCAGATACTTGAATTAATTTGAAGTACAATCATTGATAATCCCTTTATTCAATTCAACTTCATTTGGTGCATGCAGCTGAAAACATTTAAATACCAGACCAAACTATGGCCTGAGGGGTTCAATGAGAAGTTATACAGTGTGCCCGTGCATCGGGCATATCAGAATCGTACACAACATGTCTAAAAATATGCATAATATATTTAGAAACGAACAATTTTGGTGACCCATTGTACGGTGTACCGGACACACCAAATATATTCCCGAATTAGATGATCTTCTACTCCACATTCCAAAATTAAGCAACACCAAGCCCAGCGTGTCAGAGTCACCCTAAAATCAATGAATGAAGCCAAATTATCACTGGAAAGACTTGAATTTCACATGGGGTTGTTTTGAGTATCTTAAATATTGGCCATATCCTGGTCTCAGAAGTATGTCTGCCTCAATAAAAATTGCAAAATCCATAGTATTCAATTTTCACAGAACACCGCAATAACAATAAAAATTTTGGTAGTTTTCTGTACTTAATTTTACTCATAAAAATTAACCTATCTGGTTTAAAATATTACCAGGTTGTGTTGTGGACTTTCCAATTGAAGTTTAAATGTAAAGGGTATAGAGGTCCAAGGTTGAAGAGACCATATGATATCCCTCAGTTCATGTTATTCATATCTGCTGTCTCACCACTCTGCCCCTCTGGGGAGAGATCATTTAAAATACCCAACCAACACACATTTCAAGAGATCCTTGTTTCAATTTTCTATATATTCCATCTACATTATGGAAAATAATAAAACTAGCGACTAGGTTTAATCGAAAAAAACCAACTCAACAGGTTACATAAAAAATATTTGCAAAAAATATCTTATAGTATGCTTACAGTGTATATTGTACCCTTCTCATATAAAAAACATCCCTAAACTATGATATTTGTGCAAATATGCCCTATTTATAAAATTGAACTAAAATACCCTTAGCAACACTAAAATACCCTTAGCAACACATTTTATAATATATATATATATATATTTTGTGAAATAACTAAAAAGGGTTTGACCCTTCTTCTTCTTCTTCTTCTTCTTCTCGGTGGTTGCTGCCACAGAGAATGAAGGGAAGACTGGAGAAGACCACCGGCAACCTCTACCACCACCCACCATCACCACCTCCACCATCGCCAACCCCTTCTTCCACGAAGCCACAAATCATTTTGAATTCCTTCATTCCACACACTTAGGGTTCGAAATCAACCCACAAATAATTGATTATTGCTCAATCAATCTGAATCAATGGATCACACCAAATGCATACCGTTACCCCTCGTCAACGTCGGAATCGCGTCACCCATCGCCGCTATTAGTCACCAGACAAGATCTCGTCGCCTCGTCAACGTCGGAATCACGTCACCGCCATGCCATCGCTGCTGCTAGTCAACATCAGAATCGTGCTATGATACTCGCGAGAAATCGACCCTATGTTGCATTCTTCATCCTCACCATCCATTTCCTGCAGAATTGGTTTGGTTTATATATATAACAAATAGAAAGCAAAACGGGTTTGATTTGCCTTTTTTTTTAACAAAAAAACTGCAAATTGGTTCGGGTTATATATATATATATATATATATATATATATATATATATATTTCAAATACGGAGTATAAAGCAAAATGGGGTTGATTTGCCTTTTCAAAAAAAAAAAAAAAAAAAATGGTTGATTTTTACTTGAGATATATGGGGGTGGTGACTGTGGGTGGTTTTAAAAAAAAAAGGGAGGGTTTGATTTGGGAAGGGTTCTATCTTGCATCTTTTTTTTCACATCGGGCAGCAGATGCGCTTCTCTAAATCCTCAGCTTTCTTCTCCAAACAAAACTCTTTTTCTTTTGAAATGTTGTCAGTAGGTTATTCCCGCACAAAAAGCCCTCCGTTCTGGATGGATTAGTAACAATCCCTATGGCCACGGATAATAGAAGAGACAATTGTTCACTTGTTTTTTAGACTGTAAATCTTTGCATTTTCATGGTCAAATGGATATGAACAAATTAAATTCTTTGATATTTGAAAGAATTCATACAAGTCAAACCATAATCCACTGAAAAATGGTCATTTTGTAGCTACACAAACTTCTAAATCATTATTAGAGATAAAACACACACTCAAAGAAGAAGAAGAGAAGAAGAATAAGAATTATGGTTTGGCAGGAGTATTTTTGGAAGATTAAAAGGGTAAAATAGGTATTATATTAATTGAGGGGTCTTTTCGCACAAATTGAAAAGAATATGGGTGTTATTTGCACACCTTTTTAAACAGAGGTAAAAGTGTTATGAAAAGTATACTTCAGAGGTGTTTTTTTGCACTTACCACACACACACCCATATATATATATATATATATATATATATATATATATCTTAATCTATTGATGGATGACATGCCTCCCAGCTTGCCTTTATGCAAGTTAGAAAGTCATGTAGGAGTCGTATTTTGACGGTTGTTAATTAGTTGAGTGAAATAGCAGTACTCTTACATTATATATACATGTTAAAAATCTCATTAAAAAAATAAATTACTGTGTTGTTATGACTAATCAAAGATGTTTGAAGGGATAAATTAGTGCAATTTAATATAATATTATTATTATTTCCACAAAGAGATTGTTTTCAAACTTGAAGTTGTTTACATGATGGTATGTGCATCGATTAATGGTATATATTTGGTTAAAAATCTTCAAATGCACCACGCAAATTATGAATTATAATTATTTTCTAATCATAGTTTAATTTGTGCTTCTAAATGATCATATTGAAGTCACTTGAGTGGTGGAAGCACACAATTTTGTTTCCTTTTGATGAGATTAAAGCTTTTCAAACCTCATAAAAAACGCTTATAAATTGTAATTTGTAAAGTGAAAATTCCACAAGGGTAGGAATGGAAGGGAAGAGGTAATCTTTGAAAATGAAACTGAGTTTTTTCTATTCTTTTTGCATAGGAAGGAAGAATGAATGAAAGGATGTTGCATGATTTTACAATTACACCCTTTTATATGGCCAAAAAAAAAAAAAATTCCTTTTTTTTTTTTTTTTTTAATTTAAAGTTAGTAGAACGTTCAGTTCTCCGAGTTAATATAAAACCTTCTTCACGTCTTATCATTCTCCAACTACATGTACTGTATATGACTGCTTGTATAAAATATTATATGAATGTTGCGTCATGAATATAATGTGTTGTATCCTTAGTTAAAGTCTTAAAGATACCGATGAGGAAATTAAGGAGATAGGTAAGCCAACGGTATTGGTAAGGTAATTAAGATAAGGTGGCCATCTCATAAAGTAATTAAGGAATAAGATTTGATTAGTTCAAAGGTTGAACTGAAGATACGATTAATTGATCCCTTCTCTCCTGGAAGGAAATGCGGAAACGACAACTTCAACTCTTCTATAAAAGTGACACCAGTCAACATAAAAAGGTATGAAAAAATACTTACAAAAACTTCGTATATTTGATATATTTTATTCAAGCACTGACTTGATCATCGAAGTAACCCGGTTGGCACCCCACCGATGTTATCCCAGCTACCATTTCTCTTCTCTTGCAGGAATGGCATTCAAGTCCGAATTATACTTCAACAGTTGGTACCGTCTGTGGGACCGTGTAGTAATCCTTACAAAGAAATTACAATTGGGAAATTTTTGATCTTTTTCCCAAACAAATTACGATTTAGAAAATCCTAATCTTTAGCGATATCTGTGTTCACTGGCTAGCTCTCACGTTCTGATCGTTATCGCACTCTTATAAGGCTCAAATCTAGTGTTGAACACGTCTTTATTTCCATTGACATTTCTATACCAAGGATTTGGATTGTTGCGAATCAAATAGATCCATTGACAGAGCAGCAATTGCTGACTATATATGGATTACAATAGTCAACACAAGAGTTGGAGGAAGCTCCATCTCAAGGGCTTAGAGATCTGAATCAGTCTCCCAAAACCATTACTTCTGACGCATCGAGCTATCCTCCTACATATACAACTACATGGCCATATGGCTATTGCCATGAACAAACTCTTAACCCTAGAAGGTTTTGTAAGACAGGTATGAATGCTATTTAAATGAAATTAATTGATTGATTCATTATTGATTAATGCTATCTCATTGATTAATTTAATAAGTACACTAACATTTATATAAATGCATATATGAATATATTTGTGTATATGCATGCTTATATATTTATAAATTTGTTTTTGAGCTCTTATATGGGGCCATGCATAAAAAAGGGAATATTTTCCTACCTGGATTGAGAAACTTATTGTTGTGATTAATGATTTGAGTTCGCTGGGAGTGATGATATATATTGTCTTCTTATATAAGCTGCATTTGCCAATAAATTTAGAATCAACTTACATGCGTCTATCATCGACAGAGAAACCCCTTTTTTTTAAAAAAAAAAAAAAAAAAAAAAAAAAAAAAAAAAAAAAAAAAAAAAAAATGAGAAACAAATGTGTGCAATGCTTAAGTAAGCTTAGGAATGAAATCTTAGTTGGATATGCTAAAATTTTATTTTACTATTGCTTCAAGCTGAATTTGTTTAAATATATATAGCACATAGCGTCATATGAGTATCATCATTCCTAATGCAAAACTAATTGAAGCTTTTGAATATGAAAAATCAAAAAAATAAAAATATATAGACAATAAAGAAAAATAAAAATATAATATATAAATATATATAATCAAACTTGAGATTGGAATTGATGGAGGTCTCAAGACCCAAGGGCTAGAGAAAAATGAAAACAAGGAAAAATCCTGAATAATATTAAGGATAGAGTTGCTCCATTTTGGTCTTAATTGTTTCATAATTTGTGTGTTGTTACTCTTCGGTATCTTGAGTCAAACGTATTAATTCATTTCAAACCACGTGGTGTGTTTCATCGAGAGTGAAACACATATCATCAACAAAGGACGTCTTCATTAAAGGCCCTTGCCATGAAAAAAAATTATACCCTCAATTTTACCAAGCATAGGAGTAACGTATATAAGTGTATGATGTATATGGAGACTTAGTTGTCTACATACCATTTATAAGTATGTCATCATATATCCTATGGCTTATACTAACATTATATATCCTGGGCAAAACTCATTAAGGGATATATATTCACGTAGAATGTATATAGTGGTGTATATAAAACTTAATGCCGATACCTAGTCGGCATTGCTAGTTATCTTGTCGTCAAAATAACTCTCCCGACCTCCGAGCAGTGTTCTTGGGAGCGCTACTTAGCCTTTATTTTTGGTGGAAAGCCAAATTTACCTAGTCGATATCAAATAAAAAGAAACCAAGTTCTTTTATTTTAAAAAGATCTCAGGAATACATTTCCCCTTCCCCAGCTCGAGAGCATTACTACAATTTTTGCTATGGTGATATATGTATAAAGTACACAAATGTATTTTGAGAAAAATATATTGTGGAAGTTAGACAGGGGGCATGTCATTGTTGGGGATAATTAACTCCTCCAACCCACTCAACGGTTGGCTGTTGTTGAGAGTTAAATCCCTTCTTCATCACACACAGCGGAAGTATCATCACATCACATTAACACAAATATATATAGAGATAACAATCATACACATCCACGCACAACACAATATTTTACATGGTTCACCTAACTCTAGGGTTACGTCTATGGGAGAGAAAGATTTCACTATTATGAATCAAGAAAGAAAATATACAACCACATGTCAAAACCCCACTCACTCACTCATCATTTCTTATAAGGCTACATGTATACACTCGGAAATTACATATACTCACTTCTCTCCTCACAACACTCACCCTTAAACCCCTTACATCTTTTCTCTCCTCTCTCCTCTCTAAACCCCTCATACCCATCTCTATTTATAGAGTCTTCAAAACCCAATTTCTTGTTGGACAAGTATTTCTCAAATCCAATTCATTGTTGGACAATGATCAACTTACCTACAAGGAGTAACCATATCCATCTTCAACTCTAAAATAGCAAGTATAACTTATTTCCCAAATCTTTAGCCTTTTTTCCCCAAGTCTTCTGGATTCCAAAACCAATCAGGAAATTGTTTCTCGCAGCTTCCAAAATGAAAAAAGAAACTAATTTTCTGCGCACAAATTTTAAGCCACAAACCTAACAATCTCCACCTTGGCTCAAAATTCTATCTTCACGTGTTTCTCCATATCTCCATCTTGAACAAAGATCTTTTCATACCTCCACCTCAAGCTCTTCATAGCTCCACCTCAACTGAAAATTTCTCCACCTCAAATAATGCACTATGATGAACTTGAGAAACACTCTAACAGTCATTCGCATACAAGGAAGAAAGTTAACTCCCTTATTAGATGAACGAGCTCACGAAGCTCATGAAAATCAACCTCCCTTATCAAAGGGATAAGTTCACGAAGCTCAGGAAAGTCAACCTCCCTTATTAAAGGATGAGCTCATGAAGCTTAAAAAAATCTACTCCCCTTCTTAGAGGGACAAGCTTAAAGCTTGGAAAATGTACCTCCCTTATTTTAGGGACAAGCTCATGAAGATTGGAAAAACAACTCCCTTTTTAAAGGGCGAGTTAAGCGAAGCTCGTAAAATATACTTCTCTTTTTAAAGGGCGAGCTGAGTGAAGCTCGTAAATTATACTCCCTTTGTTAAAGGGTGAGCTCAGTAAAACTCGTAAAATATACTTCCCTTATTAAAGGGAGAACTGAGCTCAACAAATTCTAATTCTTCACTGAAAGAACAAGTTGTATTGTGATACCCCTCGATTCTAGAATCACGGGTGATCAAGTCCGGGCACAGATCCGAAGGATACCAGACAATCAATATATAAACAAGTAGGAATAAAACTAAATTAAGAATAAAATAATGATATGCTGAAAAGAATTCTAATTGTAAAACCTCCAAAAAATAAAAGTTTTAATATAAATTAACTTTCCAATCCGTACAACTCGGGAATCCAACTAGTGGACCCCTAATAATCTCAACTGATAAAACTTTATAGAATAAAATCCAAAACTAAAACCAGAAAGAAAAATCCTATTTAGTCGGAAGAGTGAATGACTGTATCTGCATCACCACGAACAAGCTCTAAACCTGTTATAGACGATCACCTGAAAAATAAGGGTGGGTCAGGCCCACATGCAAGTTTCATGCCACTATAATCCATACATAAACCCGATACGCAGATACATCCTAGATAGCTCAACAATAGCTAAAATAGTCCATATAGATATAAGTACACACTATAGGACGTTCACCAGCCCACATAATCCGTCTCAACCCGAGTAGAACAACCAAGGAAACATCAGCAGGCCTGGTTATCAATCCTAGGCGATATACGCACCCTAACCATGATCAGGAAACTCAAGCTCGTATCACGGCACTTAAGTATATATTTAAATCTCTTCCTAAAACAGAAAAGTAAAGCAACCATCCATTATGTCGTTCAACTGTTTTAGTTGACAGGACATGCATCCATGTAGGAGTTAACTGTTTTAGTTAATCCATTCCATATGTATGAAAGGGGTAGGATTTAGCTTTTTTGATCTAATCCATCCCTAATATGTCACCGTCCCATACCGGTACATATAATGCAAATGATCCATCAATGATGCACACATATTTGAACATCAAATCCATCCGGAAACCAACACAATAGAAATCAGATATTGATAAGATCCTATCATGCATCTAGTATATGTTTATAATCATAGATCCTCCTTTTAAATTGTTAAAATAAGAATAAACAATTTAAACCATCCATTTCCATGTAATTGACAGAACCAAAATTAAGACAGTTCAGCAATTATCCTCCATAGCATAATATAATGAATATCAGAATTTTAAACTGCGCATTATACTAGAATTCCAGATCAACACATCCATACTAGTTCGTTTTAAATATTAAAATGATGACTAGCATTTACTTCCTCCCAAATCCTTTACGGCATGCAAATTTATAATTAAATCTCATGGCATCTATGTAATTCCCCATTATAAATTCTGTGTCGGATATAATGACACTCCAAAGTTTAAGTACATCATATGAAACTCCAAAAGTATTTTATACCAGTTTCATTTAATTTGCTAGCACGAAACTAGCAACTAACCTTCCACTATTCCCGACAATATACAACTTATTAGATACGAGTACATGACGTCATAACCAACATTCCTGGAACTGAACTATGCTAAATATATCATTGATATAAATTCTAATAATAATTACAATGTCAGTCCAAATTAAGTTGTCAAAACAACTTAGCAAAACAAGCATTCCTCATTCCTTGACAATAGGCCTATTATAAGCTTATGTTTTATGACATGCATTTAGGTTTAGCACCTTAGCATAAACCAATTATTTGAAGGCTTTAACAAGTTAGTTTTAATCATTTAAAACCCCCATCACTTTCCAGTAACTACCTTTAAGCCCCTGAACTTCAGAAAAATTACAGAAAACACCCGTAGGGGTTTTTTTCCCATGGGAGCCGGCTCTCCTTTATTGGAGCCGGCTCCTAGGCTTCTAGAGCCTGCTC
This sequence comes from Cornus florida, assembly GCF_030987335.1. NCBI lineage: Eukaryota > Viridiplantae > Streptophyta > Magnoliopsida > Cornales > Cornaceae > Cornus > Cornus florida. The sequence continues at coordinate 22,186,426 of NW_026775578.1, forward strand.
TCCCTCATGGAGAGTCGGCTCTTTCTTCATGGGAGCCGGCTCCCACCATTTAGGAGCCGGCTCTCACCCCTAAGAGCCCCTCTCTGCTTCACTGTTTTGTTTCTGCTTCGTCCGGTTGTCGTCTGCTCTTCCGGCGAAGCCCAATATCCTATCCCAAATCTTTTTAACATTCCTAGGGTTCTATTCAAGTTCCTAAAGTCCTAGAAACCCTACATATTCCAATATGAATTTATTAACAAATCTTCAACTGAAACAATTTTCTTTTCCTCTGTTTATCTTCTTCGCTTCCGGCGAAGACCACTCCTCTGCTCCAAGTTTCCTTAAAGTTCTTAAGGTTCAATACAAGTCCCAACAATCATAGAAACTTCTCAAATTCTATTATGAACTTGATTAACAGAAGTTTAAATAAAAAACAACACAGTTTGAGAAAAACCCAATTTCAGTTATTTAAACGTAAAACAGGTTACAGTCTAATATAACATGCATCAACTATTAGTTCTAAAGGTTGAATTAATCCCTGGAGACCATATAGAATGCACAGAACACAAGTTTACAGGAAGGAGACAGAATGAAACTTGCCTTTGAGATTTTTGAATTAAAATCCCTACGCCGTCTTCCTAAATTTTCCTGCGATCCCGCACTGTTCTAACTTATTTGCTTCCTCCTTGGTTCCTCATACGAACAACACTCCTATCCTTCCTTGGTTCAACCCACAGTCCATGGCTGAAATCCCATCTGGTGGTTCTATCAGTTTCAAGCGCCCCACTGTTTTTCCCTCAAACACCCATTACATGTCTCTGTATCTCTCTATCTCACAATACGTGAAAAGGGTTTTGTTTTCCTACCCCTAACAGACATATAAGATTATATATATAGGCACTTACTAAGACCTAATTCCAATTCCTAGCTAACTATAAGTCAGCTTATTTATCTCTATAAAAGAAAACCCTAATCCTATATAACCATACAAAAAAATATATACCAAATAAGTCCTATTAAAACATACGTCATTTAATCCTACTTTTAAGTAAAAAAAAAATAATTAAATTAAAGCAAAATTAAATAGTTAAAGCAACACAGCCAATTAACATAAAACAGATAAATAATTAATTTAACATACATAAACAATTACAATACAACAATTAAATTAAATACACACAAATAATAATAAAACAACTAATTTAACCAAATAACAAATAAGTCCAATAATTTAAATAAAAATGAAAAACAAACCAAAATATTCCCATTTTATCCTTTTGAAAACTAGGGGTATTACATGTATGAAGCTCGTAAAAGTGACTCATTTATTAGAGAAGTGAGCTAAGTAAAGTTCATACTACTCCTTTCATTGAAGGGTCATACTGATCAAATATACTTTACTAGTATTAAAGGCGACTGAACGATAAGGATAAGTGTTACGCTCAAACATCCTTGAAAGGCAACAAAGCCAATGGGAGAATAGTTTCAAGTCGTACACCATTGATTTGATGGGATTCTCTACTCTTAAGAGCTCTCAGCAAAAAAAGCCTGATCAGAAAGAAAAAAAGTGTTCCAGCTATAGCTCGGGATGAGCTCAGGGTAAACTCCCAAGCTCGGGAATTGATTTCAAAGTTTGATATGATGAACAAATGAAATGTCTCATTAACAAGCATGACTTGTCAGAGCAATCATGTTTACTTCATTACACCGTTAGTTCATAATGATCACTGTCAAATTAATGATCCATCTAAACTCCATATATATACTTCCCTTATTAAAATATACTCAGTAAAACTCGTAAAATATACTTCCCTTATTAAAGGGAGAATTGAGCTCAACAAATTCTAATTCTTCACTGAAAGAACAAGTTGTATGAAGCTCATAAAAGTGACTCATTTATTAGAGAAGTGAGCTAAGTAAAGTTCATAATGACTACTCCTTTCATTGAAGGGTCATACTGATCAAATATACTTTACTAGTATTAAAAGCGACTGAACGATAAGGATAAGTGTTACGCTCAAACATCCTTGAAAGGCAACAAAGCCAATGGGAGAATAGTTTCAAGTCGTACACCATTGATTTGATGGGATTCTCTACTCTTAAGAGCTCTCGGCAAAAAGAGCCTGATTAGAAAGAAAAAAAGTGTTCCAGCTATAGCTAGGGATGAGCTCAGGGTAAACTCCCAAGCTCGGGAATTGATTTCAAAGTTTGATATGATGAACAAATGAAATGTCTCATTAACAAGCATGACTTGTCAAAGCAATCATGTTTACTTCATTACACCGTTAGTTCATAATGATCACTGTCAAATTCATGATCCGTCTAAACTCCATATATATATATATATATATATATATATATATATATATATATATATATATATATATTAACATGCATGACGGATGGAAAGAGCAAATGCATTCATGTATATATATATTAACATGCATGACGGATGGAAAGAGCAAATGCATTCATGTATATATATATTAACATGCATGACGGATGGAAAGAGTAAATGCATTCATGCCTATCTTGACTCATAATCCTAAGCATAATATTCTAAATATTCTTTAATTATATATAGTTGTTGAGTTTTTGTTTACATTTAGGCTTACTATTCAACAGCAGAGTTACATCTATATTTATGGATTATGAGAACAAGTCTACTTATTTGAAAGAAAAATAATGAAGAAAGTAGCAGTGAAAAAATTATATAACAACTTCTCCAAGCATGGAGTTCGAAAGTGTCACTCCCGAGTAGTGACTGTAGAGCGCGCAACCGGCAAAAAATATATATATGCATATATGTACATTTTTAATTATTGTTTGAAATTTAAAAGTTTACCACAAATATATCAAAGAAGCCAAAAGCCAATTGGCATTCCCAACTCTTGACATGCAAAATTGGGAACGGGGGCAACTGATGAGGAAATTAAGGAAATAGGGTAAGTCAACGGTATTGATAAAGTAATTAAGATAAAGTGATCATCTCATAAGGTAATTAAAGGATAAAATTTGATTAGTTCAAAGGTTGAACTGAAGATACATTAATTAATTCCTTCTCTCTTGGAAGGAAATACGAAAATGAGAACTTCAACTCTTCTATAAAAGTGAGGCCAATCAACTTAAAAAGGTATGAAAAAATACTTACAAAAACTTCGTATATTTGATATATTTTGTTTAAGCACGGACTTGATCGTGGAAGGGGACTCAATTAGCACCCCACCAGTGTTATCCCGACTACCATTTCTCTTCTCTTGCTGGAATGGCGTTCCAGTACGAATTATGCTTCAACAGATACAAAGAACCATCTAAAATGAAATGAATGTAACATTCAAAAAATAAATAAATGAAATGAACATGCTTAACTGTGCAATATTCTTAGTGAACCCATTAAAATATGAAGTACACAACTATGCTTTGTTTTGCTTTTTTTTGAAAAGACGTGAAGGGGGTTTTATCAAATCCAAGTAGACGTACAAAAAGTAGAAAAAAGAGATAGAGGAATAAGATTTTTTTATAAAGAATCTTAAAACATTCGGAACCATGCATATCCATATATCCACACAGTGTGTGACTCCTGTGTGTGTGTGGGGATAGGAGTAAAAGAGAGGGCGAGAGAATTATCTCCCCAACATTGTTCATGTTCTTATCTATCCATGCCTTTTTAGCTTTATGTCTCGCACGTCACCGGTAAAAATGCAGCATATATCTCTGGTCCCCCATGGGAGCCTAGTTTGACTATCATATCAAGAGTCAAGACCTACACATCCATATTAACTTAAACCCCAAATGCATCCTCAATTATACAAGAATGGCTGTATGTTGCATATCTATATATGTCTATATATATATATCGATGTATTAACTCAGCGTCTCAATTTCTCAACCCCATATATCTGTACCCGCATAGGCTCAAATACAAAAGTATAGCTTTAGGACTCCGTATGTGTATCTATATACTACGTGTGTGTGTGTGTACACACAGGTTACTGCCATTTTTCCTATTGTTTCACCTACCCTGTATCCTTGCCCACAGTTTAATAGGTTGAACATTTTTACAATATAAAGCATCTCTATCTCAATTTATGGCATCATCGCCATGCTAGCATATAGTATATAAATACAGTGTATATATATAATAATGATTCTCTAACTTAATAATTTAATATGTGTGAATAAAATCAAAACTTTCTAAATTGATATAATTTGTTAGATTAAAATTTTCAGTTACACTATCAAGTCTGAATAACATTAATTATATATATATATATATATATATATATATATATGTGTGTGTGTGTGAGAGAGGGATTAGGTTGGGTCAATGGGGAATTCATGCCACAATGAATGTGTCATTTTAATTCCAGTGTTTTATGGTTCAAGTTTGAACAACAGGATACAAATACAGTAACATATGGAAGAGATTGGTCTATGCTTTTGAGTGACACGACTTTGGGTACCCATCCAAGACATGTGTGTGAGAGAGGGATTAGGTTGGGTCAATGGGGAATTCATGCCACAATGAATGTGTCATTTTAATTCCAGTGTTTTATGGTTCAAGTTTGAACAACAGGATACAAATACAGTAACATATGGAAGAGATTGGTCTATGCTTTTGAGTGACACGACTTTGGGTACCCATCCAAGACATATATATATATATATGAAAGACTAAACAACTGTATATATAACGTAAATATCCAAGACATATCCTTCCCAAAGTAACAAGGCAGTCCACTGTGGCTCTAAAGCTATGTAGGGTCCACGTACCATTAATGGATAAGATATGCATTTTGTTTAAATCCCAAACATATCATGTGAAAATTTAATATGCACAGAGGAATGCATTATTGTCCATACTAAACAATTAATTTGCATGATTCAACCAATATATTGCCTTGCTTAACATATTCAAATAATTAAATTGCGTATTATTTTCAGTGGACACAAGATTGCTTTCAAATGATAACAACCACCCAATTTTACTTAATTTCCTTCAAATTTAAAGAATCTTAAGAAAAATTCCACTTCATTTAAAATTTAATGCTTAAATATATATTTTCAATAAATACTTTAATTAACAAAAAAAAAAAAAAAAAAAAAAACTTACAATATTGAAGCTAGACAACACTTGTCTAAATAACAAAAACCTTGATCCTATAATTTTAAATATAACACTGACATTTTGTATCATTATTAACTTTGATTCGAATGTGTTAAATGAAAATAATAATCATTACAATTTTATCATTTTTTTCGAGCCGGTTCACAGGGAATGAATGATTATTAGATAATATATACTTTTGACGTTGATACAACTTATTTTACTTCCTATGTCCTCCGTTAGGGGGAATTGCATATGTCTCTTTTGTGGCTTTGTTTTTGCTACTATGCTTTTGCTTGCTTTTCCTTAGTCCTTTGTCACTGGGCTCTCTTTTGTAAAGTTGCTCATGCAACTTGCTGGCCATTGGCCTTGGCTGCTAGCTACTTTCCAATTCAAGTACTATTCTTATTTTATCGGAAAAAAGAAATAATATTTTTAAATTTTTTAAAAGTATTTTTAGATTTTAAGTAAATATTGTGCGTGATATTAACATGCAAGAGTGCTCTATTTTTATGACAGAAAAAGTTAGTGTTACTACTCAAACGTGGACTAGATGCATGATAAATTTTATAATTGATACTATAGTGGATGTTCTATATGGAGTTGAAGTGTAATTACTCTTATATTTATTATAAAAATTGAAATAAAAACACTTTTCGCAGAAGAAAATGAAAACTAACATAGAATAAATGATTAAAAAAAACAAATAATTTTAGTTTTCGAGAATAAAATGCTACTAATGTTCTTCAAATTGTAAAAAAAAAAAAAAAGAAAAGAAAAAAGAAAAAGAATGATTTATTATAGACCAGGCAAATGTGGGTCCATTCCAACTGGATCCTTTTGTCCATAACCCGACTATTTCGCATGTTGCTGTTTTAGTCTTTGCACATGGTATTATCGTCCTATCACAGCTACGGATCTTCTTTAGAATAAGACCATTTTCCACCCGTCACACACTATTCGGGTCCACTCCATGTCCCCAGATCGAAAAGGAAATATTGTTTGCTTGGACCTCTGGCCCACCTCTAAAGTTTCCATGCCCCTTATGCTTTCCACCCAGATCATCTCATCTTCTACACCATATATACTCATCATCTACCACAAATCTATGTCCGTATAAAATATAGTCTCAAATATTTTGTGGTTGATACCGGGGACACCACCTAGACAGGTATCTACTTCCACGTCCATCAACTCAAATAGGGATGGTGGTGGGCTCTTCTAATTCTGAAGACGCATTTTAAAAAAATTACCAGCAAAATTAACCCAGTAACAGATAAATCAAAACTATTTCAAAAGAGGAACATGCACAAGTCTATGAAGATAACCCTATGGAGTACCCTAGTTTTCATATCTACGAGACAGAGCGGGTCATGAGATATATAGAGAGAGAAAAAAAAAATTATATATATATATATATAGAGAGAGAGAGAGAGAGGAGTTGTGATAGCTATCACTCCGCTGAACAGACAGAAAGCAAACCCGAGCTGTTTTCATTTGTTTTGTAATTCATTTTTTCCATAAAGTGATGCCTGGAGAATCTCTTGGAGATCTTTCACAGTGAGGAGAGAGAGAAGATACACATGTTTGGCCTTAAATATATATATGTATTATTACTGTGTACAAATGAGACCCACCTCATATATATTTCTCACAACCCAACAAACAAACAAGCATATTGGTATATGTATATGTATACGATCACAAATATTTTCTCTCTCTCAAACACACTCACATGGCCAGCTTTGTTAGAGTGAAGGAAGCTGTTGTGGTCACTCCTTCAGACACAACCCCATCTCGTCTTCTCTCACTCTCGGCTTTAGATTCTCAGCTTTTTCTACGCTTCACCATAGAGTACTTGTTGGTCTACAAGCCATTCCATCATGGTTCGGACAGGGGTTCGACCACGGCTCGATTAAAGTCTGCACTGGGCCGAGCTCTGGTTCCTTATTACCCGCTTGCCGGCCGAGTCAGGGCTCGCCCAGATGGTTCGGGGCTCGAGGTGGTGTGTCGAGCCCAGGGTGCGGTTTTCATCGAAGCGGTCTCCGATTTCACCGTGTCCGACTTTGAGCGGGCCCCACAGTTCGTGACCCAGTGGCGGAAGCTGCTGTCGTTACACGTGGCGGATGTGCTGAAGGGCGCCCCACCAGTTGTTGTACAGCTGACGTGGCTAGCGGACGGTGCTGCCACGTTGGGTGTTGGGTTTAATCACTGTGTCATCGACGGTGTTGGGAGTGGTGAGTTTCTCAACTTGTTTGCTGAGTTAGCCACTGGTCGGACGAAACTCACCGAGTTTAAACCCAAACCCGTTTGGGACCGTCACCTTCTAAACCCGAACCCATCGAGTCCGGGTCAGAACAACTCAACAACTCATCCCGAGTTCAACCGAGTCCCCGATCTCTGCAGTTTTGTCTCCCGCTTCTCTCAACAGAGACTCAGTCCCACGTCGGTCACATTCGATAAAACATCTCTACAAGAGCTAAAGAAGCTCGCTATATCCACGAGTCGACTCAGCGAGTTATCCTACACGTCATTTGAAGTACTCAGTGCCCATATATGGAGAAGCTGGGCAAGAGCATTAAACATGCCGGGCAATCAAATACTAAAACTCCTCTTCAGCGTGAATATCAGAGACCGAGTCAAGCCGAGTCTACCCACTGGGTACTACGGCAACGGGTTTGTACTGGGTTGTGCCCAAACGAGTGCCAAAGACTTGGCAGAAAAGGGTGTAGGATATGCGTCGGGATTGATCAAGAGAGCTAAAGAGAGAGTGGGAGAGGAGTACGTTAGAGAGGTGGTGGAATCGGTGAGTGGGAATCGGGCGAGTCCGGACTCGGTGGGTGTGCTGATCGTGTCGCAGTGGTCAAGGCTGGGGCTGGAAAGGGTTGACTTTGGAATGGGGAGGCCAGTGGAGGTGGGTCCCATTTGTAGCGATAGGTACTGTCTGATGCTCCCAGTCTATGATCAGAGGGACAGCGTGAAGGTGATGGTGGCGGTCCCCATCAACGCCGTTGACAAATACGAATTTTTGCTGAGGAGTCCCCACTTCTGACGATCATGTATTCCTTTCCTTGTTGACTTTGTATCATCACTTTGACTTTTCTTTTTCTTTTTAAAATCTTTTTATATCCTCCGATTGATTCTTAGCAAAATTCCTATCCACGAACATTTTTCTGAGCAATGTAGTCGTCACACCCGATTTTTGCTCCCCAATTTGTTTTGCTTTTGCTGGTTAATAGACAGACACGTGGCATTTACCAATATGACGTGCCACTTGTCATCCAAACATTCATGGCAAAAAGAACAAGGTTTTGCTAATGAACTTCCATTGGCTCCAAATCAATGTGTGTGTCTTTTTAAATAAATTAAGACCAATGTTTCATTATAAAGTTACATACACAAATTAAACTTTTTCTAATTTGATACAGTACTCCTTAAAAATATGAGAAAGTTAATTTTAAAATTTCTAACAAAGGCATGCATAAAAGACTAAAAACTATTGAAAAGATGAATTATTGTCTCGATGTGGCTACAACATTTAGGATCTCTAAATTAATTACTACCAACAATAGTATGGGCCGAGCTTTTAATGGGTTAATTTGGATTATAGCCAAGGTCCAATTTTTTTTATATAAAAAAATTAATACTATTATTATTACCAATTCAGTCTATATGTAATTAATTTTTAATACTATTCTTGATCTTTCTATCAGCCAATTCAGCACAATTCATTGTACTACTTTTCTTCTTCCTATCAGCCCAATTCACGTGTGATATGTAATCAATTTTTACTACTCTTCAACCACTTACTCTCAACACACACGGTTGTGTTTTGGGTCTAACAAGGAAATTGCATAGACTTAAGAAGGGTCCAATTTCTCATCTTTTTGAATAAATATTGATAAAAAATCAATGAAAAGAATACGTAGAAAAAGAAAAATCTCTCTGAAATTAGGAAACTCTATTTACAGATGAGTTTTAATTTTTATTCCCTAAAAACTTGATTTGATATATGAGAACAACATCGTTTTTTGGATTTATTTTTAAATATATATAACATATCTTTTAATATAAGAATTATTGTGTTCATCTTTAAATTTTTTTTAATTATTGTTACCTCTTCCTACTTTGCAATCCTAGTTCCGCCCCATTACAAGAGATTGATTTAAGTAATAAAGTGTTACAAAGGGTGATTTGTTCCACATCGAATCTGGATGGGATCGAGAATAACTAAATATATATGAATGGAGTGTTAGGTCCACCTAATAATTTAAGCTTTTTGATAAAAAAGATCAGGTTTAAAGTTTGACTCACTTTTAATAAAAATTTAAATACAATCTATTTTACATGTTTTGCTTAAATCATAATTAACACATTTAAGTGTCAACAAATTCTCCAATCTTGTAAGAACATAATTGGTGAATATGAATCATTGGCATAAAAATGCTGGCATGTTAGGAACAAAAATATTATACTATTCACTGTATCTAGTTTTTTCTTTTTTCACCATCCAACAAGAGGAGTACTGAGTGATATGCTGTTTCAAGCTTTCATAATATTCTCATTAACAAAATAAAATTAATTAAGGATGTTGGTACACACACTGCACGCTCATTAGAAGTCCCTTGACTTAATATTTAGATTAAAATACATGGTAAATTTGTAATATATATATATATATATATATATATGCTTTAGGCTTCCATATCTAAAGAGGGTTGTGAAGATACGATCGAATCAACAAAGAGAGACTTGTCGTCACCCTCATTCTTAAGGTCGACCACTTTTACCTTTTGCTTTCTAACTTTTTATTGTTTTCAAACAAACCATTTACTTATACCTAGATATTCCCATACTTATCTTTCATTTTCATTTGAATAAAATAATATTGGAGGACTTTTTGTGGATGTATATTAGAGTTGTGAGGAAATTCCTTGCCATTTTTCTCTCTTTGGATTAGATAATTAGATATGTATATATATAAATATACGTATATCAATAATTAAATAGAGGAAAAAATGATTCTTTGTCTCTGTAAGTTGACACTTAACAAGGGAGTCGTGGGTTCCATATTTCTTTGTGAGAAAGTTTATTATGTTAACTCGACTTGTATAAGGTTGTTTTAAATCACTAATAAACAATATATATATATATATATATATATATATATATATATATATATATATATATTATTTCTTTATTTTAATCAAAGTGGATTCATATTCTATTTGTGTATTCCTTCTAGGTGTAAGGGCATTTAGATTTTTTTTTTTTATAACTTAAATTGAATGTTTACAAAGGATTCTGCACAGAGTTATAAGTTTGTTACCTCATATTTTTTGAAGTTCTAATTAACTAAGTGTTCGTTTGGTAATGGTTTTTATTTTTATTTTTTTTGTGATTTTGCTTTGACTTGAAGTAAAAGCAGTGTTTCTTTTTCAGAGTGTGTTTAACATTATTTCAAAATTTATTTGGTAACGTAAATTTGTTGTAAGATTTTTTAAAACAAAAACATGAAAACATGTTTGGTAAAAAATGTCGCAAGTTCGAAAAATTAAATGACTAGTTATAAATGTAATTTAGATTTTTTTTTTTTTCAAACAATGTTTTTGCTATAGTGCTGAAGCAACTAAAAGTGTCATTTTTATGCTAATGATTTTGGTATATTTTTCGAAAGGGGTACTATATAAATGATAATAAACGTTACCAAACATATTTCGTACTTTTACTTAGTCACATTACACTAGCAAAAGTATTGGCCGAAAAAGCCCTAATAGTTGTAACTTACTATCAATGTTTTTTTTTTTGGTAAAAAATAGACTCATATTTTCACTTGTTTGGGTATATCAATTAATACCTTTTGCTTTTAAAATTTATTTATTGAATTCTTAAATGGGCCTCTCATATAAATATCAACAACTTGAAATGACATAATGCTAGCCCTAAAACACACTAGCTGGTATTTTGGGCTTTTGCTGAAAGCCCAGCTAACAATCTTGGTTTTGTATCCCTCATCATCACGAGATGATATTGAGTAAGCTAGACATACCACTTCATTGATATGCCCAATCAATGAAAATTCAACCTACAATGAAAATGGTCACACCCATTTGAAAAAATCTCCCTCAACAACTTAATATGATAGTAAATTTTTATTGGTTGGACATATTAATAACAAAGTATGCCCGGCTCAATGAATATCTACTCCATCATCATCCTTTGAGCCAGCAGGAGTTGGTGTGTGAGTTTTTCTTACCATCATTAAATAAATTATAAGTAAATAAATAAAAATCATCCTTATAAGGGGAATAATAAACTATAAACCTGAAGCTAAGTCGAATTGTTTTGGGCTAGGCCTAGACAAAATTTTGAATTCATGTAACAATCCTGACCAGGATCCAGAGTAGCGTAATATATATTGTTGATCCAAAGATAAAGCAAAGCCCATTGACAAAGTAGATTCATTTAGTTCTTTGGGCCCAATGCCTAAAAGTTAAAACTAACTGAATTATCAATTGCATTTATTTATCTGTTTACCGCTTGACTAATGACTATTAATTTAATTATTACCACGACTATTAATTACTCAGTGCATGTAGAACGGAGGACTACATGTGCTAAGTGGAGGTGAATTATGGATTTTTCTAAAAGACCCGACACCACCATTATTAAGAATAACATAATGCTAGCCCTAAACCACACTATCCGGAGTTTTGGGCTTTTTGTGAAAGCCCAGGCCAGTTAAGAATCTCCAGTTGTAACGCTCATTGTTACTCTTCAAAAAAAAAAAAAAAAAAAAAAATTTGAAGGCTGAAGCTGAGTCAAATTGTCATGGGCTACAATAGTTAGGGCCCAAAATCCCTAGTACATAGGACAACAGAATTGTCTAATGTCAAATGCATTTATAAAGAGAGGAATGGAAAAATAAGCAAATTGTTTTTAAAATAAATTATGATTATGTTCCAGTAGGAAATTAGATGGAAGCTATTACGGAGGGTTAAATCGAAGAGGCATAAAAAAGAAAAAAAAAATAGTAAATAAATTGGCGATAGTACCCATGAATAATGATTATATATAATGTGATAAAAGGATTAAAACCCTTTTCAAGCCAAATAAATATAATTGCAGGTAGCTCATTTTAGACTAATGACTGTAAGGTAAATTACGTCCTACATATACCGTCTGCCCTTAATAAATAATAAGCGTAGAGTTGGGTTGACGAGGATTCGAACCCATTCTACGATTCGCCTAGAGGGCCATCCTACCAACCAATTACGCTACGCCCACAGTCTCTCCTTTCCGTAATTTCCTTGCCCATTTATTCTTTTCCAACCAAACATATTGGTAAACTATACAGTACATTTGTTTTTTAACATATTGAAAACAAAGTAATGGCGTTAAAAAGACCTTACTGCACCAGTGCAACACCAAAAATTACACCAAAAATCCAGACTTCTCATATGATATACAAGTAAATTGGCAGTGGAGTAAGGTAACCTGCAAAAAGGCAATAAAAAATAAAAAGTGAAGGAGGAGAGAAGATGAGGTTTCTTCAAAGTCATATATGCAATAAATATTAGTTAATTACTAAATTTATTTATGAGTTGTGGCCCTCAATAGAACAGCTCCCCTCCAACCATGCAACATAATGCATAACCCTAAAACGACAAGCATCAGATCAGCAGCCTTCCACACACACACACACACACACACACACACACACACGTGTGTGTGTGTGTGTATATATATATGTGTGTGTATGTTACTTACAACTGGTGTCTTCGTGAGTTCCAAGACAGGGCTGGCCAGCACATGTTATTTGCTGCTAAAGTTCTTCTACTTCCTTTTACATGCAGACACGTCATTCCTTCATGCAATTCTCTCAGAAAAAGTGCTAGCTGTTGGTTCCATATCATCAACAATATTTTAGTACTGTATAAAATTAGGGTTTTCCTTCATTTTCATTGAATTTTTTGTTTTCTCCTTATCCGGGTATGACTTACTCCACATTTAGTAGGGAAATATGAGTAAGGGAGGGAGGAAGAAGGCAGAGGAAGAATCGTGAAGAAAGCTTCTCCCAATTTGGTTGGATGGAGGAAGGAAAGGAAAAAGAATTCCTCCATACCTGCTACAAATTTATTTATTTATTTATTTTTTGCCCTCCCGAAACTGGGACAATGAAGAAAGCTTCTCCCAATGTGTAACATTTCGACTTCAACTCATTTACAAGCTCATTGTAGCGCAATTTGAAATTATGACTACTTAAAAAACATATTTGGGACTCAACTAGTACTCATGATTTTGAAAAGCTCGTATTCGAATTGACCAAGCCTGATTTATTTACTTAAAACGAGATATTCTAAACGAGTTGAGCGCAGCAATATTTGAGACTGGACTTTAATTTAATTAATTTATTTTTTCTTTTTTTTTTTCGATAATTAATTTAATATATATTTTTTTACTTATAATAAAGTGTAGAACTCGAATTGTTCATAAATAACATAATTTATTTGTCTTTTGGTAATTTATTTGTCGTTCACATAATTGAAACTTAGTACTCAAACTTGTCATGGTTTTGGATTCCTAATTTGTAATTAATTATCATAACAAATAGATTATTAAAATCGTTATTAGAAATCATGACAAAAATAAAATTTAATTTCTACAGCTTAAATCTTATTGAAGATTAAGCTGCTCATATTCTTATCCTGATAGTATTTTTAATAAGATAAATGCTCAAGAAGAATCCAGGGGAGTTTTTGGGGCGGTAAATCTGAACGTCCTAAATTTGACTCTCACAACACTTGAATTTAAATAATATATATCATTTGAGATTAAATAATATATATCATTTGAGAGTAATTGCCTATATTTAAAGTTTACTTTAGAGACCAAAGGATAATGGTTAAAAATGTTTAATGTGACTAAGAACAATAATAAATGGACAGTTAGACACTAGCGAGATGACATGAAGGATTAGCGGATTCACATTCAGTCAATGATTTGTGAATTGTATATCATGCTTCCGACTTGTGTGTACAAATTCTAATGCATCTTATCAAAAAAATCATAATAATAATAATTGCTAATATAATTGTTAATACATGCGCTTATGTTAAACATCTAACGACTTAAACTTCAAAAAAAAAAAATTGAAGGTGAACAAATATATTACGCATTAACTGAGAAACGAAACTCGAATTTGAACTACCTGAACTGCCCCCTAGCTGCAGCTCTTGCAATGTATTTTTGGTCACACCAGGAGAACCTGTTACATAACTCGCACGCCATCAAGACCCTCTCAACCAAATTATGAATGGCAAATCATCCCAATGAAGAATCCACCAACCTATGCTAAACCAGATCATGTCAACTCCCCTACTCAATCAACCACACATCACCAACCACCACTACTGTTATAAACTCCTAAATCTCCCATCAGCCTCTCCACTCATTCAACCACACATCTCCACTGCTGTCATCACCTCCTACATCCCCCCCTTAACCTCCCAATCATCACGGGCAGAATATCATCACACATTACTTTAAACCAAATGAAACATTCAAAGTGGACCTAAGCCCTTATAAGCCAGAATACATGGGGACTCCCTCCACCGAACCAATTGAGTCACTCTTATTGGATCCCCCTCCATCAAAAATCAAATGTTCCATTTCCTCCCACCCTCTTCCAATTGTTGAACATGAAAGTTTATCCATTTCTGTCTCTGAATCAGACTCAGCAACCAGCCTACCTGCAAACATCAACAACATGAAAGCAATGAAGGGTGTCAAACTGAAAAAGAAGAAGCTTTTCAAGAAGTCAGTGACCACAGATCCACAAAGAGGGAAACTATTCCCAACTGGAAAACTTTTCAATACCATCAAATGGTATCAATGGGCATATGGAATATCAGGGGGTTAAACAATCCCTTGAAACAAGCTGAAGTGAAACAACTTCTTCATCATAATAAGGTTGACATAGTTTCAATCATCGAGACCAAAATTCAGTTAATCAATGTGGACAGGGTACACAAATCCATAGCTGGTTCTTGGGAGATTGCCCACAACTACCATTACTCCCCACTGGGGAGAATTTGGATCCTTTGGAATCCTAGAAAGGTACACTTACAAGTGCTGCAGAGCTCAAGGCAAACAATTCACACTTTTGTCATAATTTTTAGCTGCAGGACCACATTCTATTGTTCATTTATTTATGGACCAAATGACTCCATTGAAAGAGAATCCTTATGGGAGGACATAGTTAGACACTCTTCCAATCTCTCTTCTGCTCCATAGTTACTTGGGGGTGATTTCAATATCATCACATCAGCTTCTGAAAATTTTGGAGGGTCTAGCAAGAGCACAAAGGCTATGTTGGACTTTAGAGACTGCCTTCATCAGTCCAACTTAGAGGATCTAAAATACCCTGGCATCTTTTATTCTTGGTCTAATAAAAGTGTGGGGGTAGCTAATATCTCAAAAAAGCTAGATAGGGTCTTGATCAATGATTCCTGGACCCATTCTTTTCCATTGTCTTATTGCAATTTTCTCCCCCCGGGATCTCCGATCATTCTCCAATGATCATCAGTTTAGGCAATCCAGCACCACCAAGGACGGTTCCCTTTAGATTTTTTAATTGCAGGAGTAACAATGATTCTTTCCTACTTTTGATTTAATCCATTTGGGACAAGCCTGTTGCAGGCTTCACTATGTTTCAAGTTGTTACTACCTCAAGCAGCCCCTCAAAAAAAGCTTCTCAACTAACTTCATTGCCATCAAATTAGAGGTTCAACATGTTCATGATCTTTTTTCCCAATGTCAAGCTGCACTTGATGTTACACCAGATGACAGTTCACTTAGAAGCCAAGAGAAGCAACTCATTGCCTTATATTCACTACTTAGGAACTCTGAGGAACAGACATATAGGCAGAAGTCAAGGGTTCTATGGCTCAAGGAAGGAGACTCCAATACCTCATTCTTCTTCAAGTCCATTGCCTCTAGGGTCAACAAGAACAAAATTATCACCATCAACTCTGCAAATGGAGTGTTGCTGGATACTGATTCTGCTATCAAGAAGGAGACTGTATCTTATTTCCAGTTTACTTTGGGACTGAATCCTCATCCCTACCCAGGTATGGACTCTCTCACATCCTTTATCCAATTCACAGTTCCACCTTACCTTATTCCCTCACTTTGCTCTATACCATCTGAGGAGGAAATCAAGAACTGTATGTTTTCCCTAAAGAGTGACAAGGCCCCAGGACCAGATGGTTTTAATGCTTTCTTTTTCAAGAAAGCTTGGCCAATTGTTGGTCATGATGTCACTAAAGCCATCAAGGAATTTTTCATTACTGGAAAACTTCTCAAGGAGGTTAACTCAACCTATATTACACTAGTCCCTAAATTGCCTAGCCCTTCATCAATTACCCATTACAGGCCCATATCATGTTGTTCCACAATTTACAAATGCATTTCCAAGCTCTTTGCATCCAAACTTAAGCCTGTAATACCTCACATAATTGGGAATGTACAATCAGCATTCATTCAGGGTAGGCAAATTGATGACAGTATTCTTTTGGCTCAAGAGCTCTTGAACAGGTGCGGCTGGAGCGTTAGGCGAGTTAGGCGGTCGCCTAAGGCCCCAGTCAATAAGAAGGCCTCATAAATTTTTATTTCTTTATATATTATAACTTTCTTAAAACAATTATATTAATTATTAAACATCAACAAATAGGAGAATTTAACAGTGACCTACAAGATTTCTATTGTTTATCACATCTTTCTTTCTTCTTTCGGGCCCCCAAATTTTTTTCCTTATATACTATAAGCTACCTAAAAATTTTATATTTTTCTATTATTAAATCTCAATCAATAGCCCAAAATATTTCTATATTTATGTTACTTTTATTTATTTTTATTTATTTATTTATTTTATCTCTCTCATCCTTATTACATGTATATTACTACACCAACCATAAATATTATCCATTGTGGTGGAACTTGTAAAACTTTCTATATTTTTTAAGACACTTATTATTTATTTAATTTTTTTTTTTCTCTCTTATTCCTCACATATTTTTTCTCCTCTCATTATATTTATTTTTTTATTTTCATCCTCTCCACTCCTACAATTTACAACCTCATTCCGTCATAAGACTTTGAATGAACTTTTATTCTATTAAAGAATTCTTTGGAGTATTGGACCAAATTCTTCGAAATCAGTTTCTATTGTTCTATAACTTTAATTAGTTTGTAGTTTTATTAAATTTTGTTATCATAAAATTATTTATTTTGTTTGTGAGTTGTCATTATTTATATTTATATTGTTGAATACGTGTTCTAGAAGAGTACATAGTCAATTAACTAACGATAGAACTAGAGATTGAAAAAAAATTAATACTACGCTTACAAATCACAAAACAAATAATGAGCATATCACTAGCATAAGCAAATAGGTAGACTCGATTAAAAGACCAATTTATTTTTTTCGCCTAAGGCCTCAAATTATATTGAGCCGTCCTTGCTCTTGAATGGATATCATAGGCACTCTCCCTCTCCAAGATGCACTCTAAAATTTGATATCCAAAAAGCCTTTGACTCTATCTCTTGGGAGTTCCTTTTTGACTCATTGTTACTATTTGGTTTCCCTACCACATTCATCAAATGGATACAAACTTGTGTTTCCACACCATCAT
This sequence comes from Cornus florida, assembly GCF_030987335.1. Classification (NCBI taxonomy): domain Eukaryota; kingdom Viridiplantae; phylum Streptophyta; class Magnoliopsida; order Cornales; family Cornaceae; genus Cornus; species Cornus florida. The sequence goes on from NW_026775578.1 coordinate 22,204,207, forward strand.
TCACTATCTCAGCCAATGGTGAATTCTCAGGATACTTCAGAAGTATAAAACGGCTGAGGCAAGGGGATCCCCTATCCCCATTTCTCTTTGTGATTGTGATGCAAGTTTTCTCACTAATTGTCTCCAAAACTATAAGGGAAAGGCCTTTCAAATACCATTGGAGATGTAAGCACCTGGACCTAACCCATTTGATTTTTGCAGATGACTAAATGCTATTCTCATATGGTAATCTTGAATCCTTAAGTACACTTAAACATGCAATTGACACCTTCTCATCCCTATCTGGCCTGCAAATCAATCAAAATAAATCTCAGGTCTTCCTATCTGGTATTAATGATAACCTCGAGGCTGCCATCATTTCCCTTCTTGGCTTTGAGAAAGGTGCACTACCTGTTAGGTACCTTGTGGTACCACCTATATCCACTATGTTGAGGTCTACTGATTGCAGGTCATTAATTGATGGGATCACTTCAAGAATTGGCCACTGGACTAGCAAAAACCTCTCTTTTGTAGGCAGGCTTCAACTCATAAGATCAATCTTATTCTTTACACAAATGTACTGGAGCTCAAAGTTTATCCTTCCAACAAATATCACACATGAATTGGAAAGTATTTTTGGTAGATTTCTTTGGACTGGTCCTATTCTAAAACCTTCAGGTGCAAAAATTGCTTGGGACAAGTGCTGTCTACCTAAAAGAGCATGTGGATTGGGGCTTCCTAATCTCACAGTATAGAATGAAGTTGCAATAATGAAATAGTTCTGGAGAATCATAAGCTCAAATGACATGCTTTGGGTGCAATGGATTAATATTTACCTGTTGAAGGGCAGGAGCATTTAGGAGGTGAAAGTGTCAAGTCAGTGCTCATGGAGCTGGAGGAAGCTACTTAGTCTCAGAAGCAGCATCATGCCCCTTGTCAAATTAGAAATTGGTGATGGCAAAGCAACCAATTTCTGGTTTGACAATTGGTCTCCTTTGGGTCCTCTACATCATCTTGTTTCCCCTCAATAGATTTTGGATTCTGGCCATGATTTTAAAACCAAACTCAATTCTTTTATTACAGAATCTACCTGGAACTTTCCAACTTCCATACTATCCATTATACCTCAATTACAACCAACCACAGCCTTGCCATCCCTCATGACTCAAAGAAGGGACAAGTTCATTTGGACACCTACTTCTTCATCCAATTTCTCCATAGTTGCAACAATGAAATACCTCATAAAACACCTTCCAACCCTACCATGGACTCCCAACCTTGAATAGAAGGTGCACAGCACACATCAACACCACAACTTGTGTCCTTTGCAATGCTGAACCAAAGTCCCACGACCACCTCTTCTTCAAATGTTCATTCACCAGACCCTTATGGGCATTTCTACAAGCGAGATGTAGGTTCTACATTCAGCCATCATCATGGAATGACTTGATCAATTGGGCCTCTCATCACTGGAAAGGCAAATCAGAGTTTCACAGCAACTCTGTATCTTAACTTAGCCTTGCAGCACTGGTCTACAACATTTAGATAGAGCGCAATAACACAATTTTTCAAAAAAAAAACCAATCTGCAAATTCAGTTCTTCATATGACACTGGATTCCATCCGCTCCAAACTTCTGAACTCTTCAATCACTGACACATCCATTGCAAGCAGATCGAGTTGCAGCCGAAGGGGAACTCCCTGAAAGTGTCATACGGCCACCGGCAAAACCACTTGATCAAAGTGCTTGAAGGAGGAGACCTCATGTTGGGAAGAACTTCCCCTGATCACCGGATTAAATGGTTCCTTAACGGATCTTGTAGAGCAATTTGTATTGTTCATGGGCTGGGTGTAATGGGCTTATTGCTCCAGCTTTATAACTTGCCTATGGGCTGATGCCCTTTTGGCCCTGTAATTTTGTTCATATTAATATATATTGAAAATTTACCTTTCAAAAAAAAAAAACTCGAATTTGAACTCGAGCTCAACAAATAATATTCGAATCAAATTGAAATGCTCTTATATGAACTCAACTCAATTCAAGTTTAAACTCGTTGTAAATTGGACACGACTTGCCTTAGCTGTAGCCATGGCGAGTTCATCCTCATGGTGCTCTCATTATTCACTTGCTATTTTCTAATAGCTTAGAAAATGACAAACTAATTCTAATAGTATTTTTTTTTTAATAGAAATAAAATAATGTTAGATTAAACCTTACAAAAATAACTTTAGAGTTTTTAAAAGTTAATTTACCAAGTATGACTACTTGTATGGCCTCTATCCCCTATTAATTATCTATGTTTCCTTTTTGAAATATTCAAATGAGTTGGTACCATTTGATATATATATATATGGATTCCCAGATAAACCATTTGTATTTCCAATGACTTTGGAAAATTCCATAACTTGGAAGTTTAAAGAAAAGTTTGTAATCCCTAGCCATTAACCTTAATTATTCCTTTCCATGGAAGACAGACAATAAAACAGATCCCTCGACGCACCTTATTAATTCTTGTCTTTAAATTCCCAACTCACATATACAGGGTGCTTTTAATTTGGCCATTTCTGATGAGACTCCATTTGCGATAATCAACTTTTTACCGGAGTTAATTACTAATTATATTGACATCTTATAGAAGTCAATTATAGTAGCTTAGTATGTATGCAGTTTAGGCTACACATGAATGAACTGTACCTCTACAGGTGTGGAAATTAATTTCTAGAGTATTTCACATAATTGTGAAGTGTTATAAAGCAATAGTGGATTCTAGATTTTGTAAGTATATAAGAGTGGGTATAAAGCTTTGATGTTAAACTCTAAAAATGATAACATGGTAGATAATTATTTGAGTAGGATGGAAAGTGTATTATTCATTTTTAACAAGCTTTACGTATATTTTTTTAAGTCTAAATGACACATGAGTACAAGTTATGCAAGTCTAACATATATATATATATATATTTGTATTCTGGATCAAGTTACTAGGAAATCATTGATATTCCAAACGTTTTAATTCTCACCATCTGTGTTTATCTGCCCTTAAAATCGATTAGAAAGATAATGTTTAAGCACCTTTCTATTTCCTTATCAACAAAGTATTGTATTAGATAACTATCTGCTGGTCACGTGAGACTTACATGTGAGAGATAGTTAGAATATTCTACCTTCGTCCCTTATTAGTTACTGTCCATCTTTGATTTTATAACTTTTTAAGGGGACATGCAATTAATGCATTGTCTCCTTTTAAAATTACCAAATTGTCCTTTTTAATTTAAATATATATACTTACAAAGTTTGAATTTTTTAAAAAATATAAAGGATAATGATGAAAATATAAAAAAAATATAGTTTGACTTTTCAAAGAGGGCAACTAATTTGGGACATGTAAAAAGAGAAAAATGGACTATTAATAAAGGACGGAGGGAGTACTAATTATTTTGATTTCTTTTACCGATGATATATACCAATATAAACGATGTAACTTTGTTCGTGTTCTCCACGCGAGTTAAGAGAAGAGTTTTGTCTTCTAAACGAAATTATTTGATAAAGTGATAAGTATCTACCTTTAAACCAGTTAAAAATAAATTAGTAATGGAAGATTAACAATGCATATATGCTCAAAAATAAAAAAAATTTAGTTAAAATATCAGGCTTACCGTTATCTATTTTTTAAACCCAATTTAAAAAATTTTGCAGGGCCTTAAAAATTAATTTTAATTGATTTTTTTTTTTTCCCACAGTTATATCAAACAATACTTTCTAGTTGATTTTTACAAGTATGCATGCCAAAGATGTTGTACATTTGTACTAGCTTCTTAATAAATAATTTTCTCCTTTTATACTTTCCACTTTATAATTTTTTTTAACAATATTCAGACCCTACTCTGCTACACTTGCTCTGCATTATTTTTGAAAGATAAAATGAAGTTAATTACCTTTCAACTGTCAATACACAGCCCCCATGGAGTACTAACATTTCACCTTAACGGAGAATTTTGTCATTTAAATTATTAGCTCCCTCCCTCAAATATTAATTATTTATATTTGTTATTAATCAAAGACTAATTAAAAAAAAAAAAACTTAAGGTTGTTAAGATTTAGTACTTTTTTAGTTTAAATATGTACAAAATAGGGATTACAATATGGGAGAGAGAAGGAGAGTTAAAAATAGTGACTTACCAGTGAAGAAGTATTTTTGTGTAAGTTTACTTTTTGTAATTTTCATAGATGACGAGTTAATAATAATTACCACTCTACAAAGTAAGATATAGAATAGTCAAGCACAAATTCCTAGTCCAGTGTGCACCACTTAGGTCTGTTTCTTAACAGGGCAGCAATCTCTATCCCCTTCTCTCTGTCTCTAAGTAATATATAATATATTATATATAGATACACATATATATAAATACATGCATATAAGACCACCGCCCTCATCCACCATTTACAGGCGAGAGATTCAAATCAACCCTTCACAGCCCTCTATCACGACTAATCAGGTTACAGAGAACGAGGTAATCTCCATCTTTTACTTGCTGTCTCACTACTTTGAACATGGCCAGTTATTCAGACCCTCATAATCACCCTACCCAAGGCACCACCACCAACAACAAAAGCCCCATTTCTTCTCTTCCCAACTCCACCACCAGCACCACCGCCAACGACTGCGCCACCACCTCTGACACTAAAACTAGTACTAATAGGAGGCCCAAAGGCACAGGAGGACCCGACAATAGTAAGTTCAAATACAGAGGAGTGAGACAGCGCAGTTGGGGCAAGTGGGTGGCTGAGATCCGAGAGCCCCGAAAACGTACTCGCCGGTGGCTAGGCACCTTCGCCACCGCTGAGGAAGCAGCCAGTGCGTATGACCGCGCCGCCATTATACTTTACGGCTCAAGGGCTCAGCTCAACCTCCAACCTTCCGGCGGTGGCGGGCCATCCAACTCCTCCTCCTCCCGCCGTGGTTCTTCCTCCTCCTCTTCCACTCAAACGCTCCGCCCTTTACTTCCTCGCCCCTCCGGCTACGGTCAAATCTTCACCTCTTCCACAACCGCTGGGTACCTACCGTACGGTCACTATCCCACCTTACAGAACCCTAACATGGTGCAAAGTTTTCAACAATTACTTCATCAGCAACTGCAACAAAATCAATTTGCACCGTTTGATGAAGATGTTAAGGTCGACCCCACAATAGCCACCACATCTTATCCACACCCAAATCATGTTGATGTGAATTGTGTGTACGATGATGTCAAACCTATTGTTGGGTCGAGCTTGTGTTTGCCAACTGAACCTGTTGTTGCACCGGCGCTGTCAGATCCGACGGTGGACGGAGGGCCAGAGTCACCGGCGCTGTGGCCGTTGATAAAAGACGAGGAGTACCCACCGGCTAACATGTGGGATGATGGAGACCCTTCCCTTTTTGATTTTTGAAGGGTTTATAAGGAATAAGAAAGAGTGTTTTTCAAGTACTATCTTGATATATATATATATATATATATATATTCCTCTTATATATACTGGCTGCATGCAACACTATAGAGGTGTATTTGGGACATTCATGACCTATGAGTTTCAACTAAAGTTGGATTTGATTAATTATAAGCCGATGAAGGGTATGAGAAAAAGGGATTGGGTCAGCGATGGAGAGACTGAAAATTAAGGTTGCATGGTTTGAATCTGAGGAAATTTATTTGATTAGGTGGTCAAGTTATGATTTACACAGTTGCATGTGTTGTACCCTATATTGGCTTCATAAGATCTGAATGGATCTCGAGGTATGTTTACTCTTCTTCTTTTTTTCTTCGTTTTTTCTGCATCAGGAAATTAGTAGAGATTGATATATATACTTATATACACATATATGTATTTCTTGGATGGTGGAAGTTCAGCGATGGGAAGTTTCTATAATTGATCATAAGGGCTAGGGTTCCAAGCGCGCACACAGATATATATATATATATATATATATATATAGGTTTGGAAGGGGAGTTTGTATCACTAGATTTTGGAAGGGGAAAAGGAACATGATAATTCTTTCTATCTTGTATCACCATTTTATTTAAATAAAGTTCAAAGTTTAATGGTTCTTATATATGGATTTCTGCAATTTTTTATTTTTATTTTTATTTTTTTATCTTTTTGGGAAAGGTTGGTTTCTACATTTGCTAAACATGCTTTGATAGCATATATCCCTTCAGATTTAAAGCAGTTCAAATAATACACTATATATATATATGGAAAATTGATCACTGGACTTCTGTTTTGTATATATATATATATATATATATATATCATTGGAAATGAGTACTTTTATTTATTTATTGTTCCAATATCTCAAATGTGACTTCATTTTTATTGCTTTTGAAAGATCAATTTTGTTGGTTTGGATCATGAACTTAAATTCCAATACAAGAAAGTAAAATATATATTAATGCATCTGCTGATTTGGATATATAATTGCGCTGTGTTTTCCGGCCATCTCAAATTAATGACTTAATTTTTGTTGCTCACGGAGGATTAATTTGAGGATTTGTGAAATGAGTTCAAGAAATTTTTGTTGCTCATGGAGTACGTAGTTGCTTTCTTGATGAAGCTGCCAAAAATCCCCATGAAATAATTCTTATCTGTTTGACTTATAAATAAAGAACACTGCTTCTGTAGATTATCTATATATATAAATTAGTGTGTGTGTGTGTGTCTGGCTGATTTGTTGGAATCCTTTTTCCTTTTATTCAAATTATCTGTTTTAGAGCATTAATTAAGAATCGATGAAATTTTCTTGTTTGTTCAGCGGAGCTGTATATATGTGCATATACGGTTGAATATATATATGGAATTAATATCCTTTAATCTTTCAACCATCCAAAAAATCTCTCTTAATTGGAAAACTGCATGTGGTTTTGCATGTACGTGGCAAATGGTAGCTTAATTGGTTCTTTGATTGGTTCAGTGTGTATGGTAATTCAAAGTTTACATGCTACTTTATAAGCATTTGGTTAAGTTACTATTGTCTGATCAATTCCACTCGACTTCAGACCCTGGTTTTATGATATTATCATATTAATATAACACTGTATGGGTTACTGGATGTAGATACAGTGTGCCATTAAGTATTTGATTGTGCGCTGTTACGTCATTCCATCACATTCTGTGGGTGTGTATGTGTGTGTGTATATATATACACGGACAATTTTTGTGTTTCCAGTCTCTACGATAAAATAGACAATTATTTAGCTAGAGGGACGGACCTGGTAGGGTCCCACTTTTTGAATTATTTGTACACAACTATTATTAGCTACAACTCGCTTGACATCTTCTGTAAAGAATAAATGTTGGGATACAAAGGCGTTGGAAACCTTTAGATAGTTAATCTTTCAATCTGACTTTGTTATTTCGATATATATATATATACACACACATACATACATATATTTAAGCATTTTAGTTTGAAAAACATTGTACTCTTTTCATCCTATCCATGTACATAATTCATTTTTGAGTAAAATCCAAAGAAAAAAAAAAAAAAAAAAAAAAACTGCTATTATATACATAATTCAAATATCCCTGGTGTTCAAAAAAACCTTTACATATTTAAAATTGAGCAAGTAAGGATAATTCTTTAATTCAAAGATTGAAATACCTAAAATGCCTTTAACACACACACACACAAAAAAAAAAAAAAAAAAAAAAAAAAAAAAAAAAAAAAGTCGAAAACACTTATTTCAAAAAATTTGGGATTTTATAAATTTTTTTGGGTCTTTTAATAAATATTTGGAGTTTTGGGATATATTGGGGTTTTTAGAAAAATTTTAGAATTTCTACAAAAAAAAATTGAAGACTACAACACCTAAAATGCCTTTAAGGATATTTTGGAGTTTTAATAAATAAAAAATTATATTTTGGTGATCAAAATTAAACATAATTGCTCTATAGTGACATTAAAGTCAAGAAAAGATGCGTAGTGACCAATGTTGAAACTTAATTGATATTAAGTGGCCATTTAAGGATAATTTGGTCAAAAATATTTAAATATTTTTAAAATAAATTTTAGATGACAAAATTGCTCTCTAATACAAATAATAACTCATTAAATTCATCTTCTACTCTCTCTCTTCTAACGTTTTCTTTTTTCTTTTTTAGTTTCCAATTTATCAATTTAAAAAATTAGGATTTCTTTATGAACATTCTCTTTTCCAAGGCTCTGCACCATAATCGCAAAACATAATATTTACAGTGACAAATCAAGAAATGAAGTTATATCCCAAAATGCACTTTATATAATATTTATAGAGGCGGTCCTTCTCACTTTGTTGCTTTAATATATTATCTTTTTCCTGATTGATTCTAAGGTCAGGGTTACAAGATGTGGTTTCTTTGTTAGTCCATTTAAGTAAGTGTGTATTTAGTTTAATGTACACGGTAAATTTGTCCACTTACATAATAATTTATTATAAGAAGATTATTTAGGTAATAAATCATCAAATTGTCACTTATTAGTAATTAAGTTTTAGGTTCGGTGACTATTCACCTTTTCTTGACTTTATGGTCACTTTACACCAATTATGTTAATTTTGGTCACCAAAATATAATTTTTTTCATAAAAAAACAAATGATCAAAATTGACTACAGACAATTTGTAAAAAAATTTTAAATTATAAGAATTTATACGTACAAGTGTGTTTTTTTTTGACACATTTTTTATATAGCACGATTTTTTGTACTTTACATTACATTTTAAAGAAAATTACAATTCATTACACTTACTCCAGCTGATACTCTACCAACTAAATTACATAATATCCAATTTATTAACATGATTTGATGGTAATGAAAAGTGAAAAATGACTTCTTCATAAACTCTTTTTTTTTTTGGTTAAAAGGGTAAGCATCTTCGTAAACTTTTCTTCATTTTCTCTGTTTGAACTTTAATTAAAAATTTAAATATTAAAACAGAAAAAATCAACTATGAATTTTGTCAGATTCGGATATGAGTTCAGATATATTCGCAGTTTGATCCAAGCCAAAATATTTTATCGTGATTGGAGATAAGTATGAATTGTGCCCATAAGATTTGGACTAAAATTTAATAGAAATCGTGACTTAAAATATGAATATATGTATGATTCATTCTGATCCACTTTATTACATCTGTCAAAAAAAACCACCACACTGCGGACGTGATTTCGAATTTAATAATCTATCGCAAGAAAAACAAAAGAGCAAATTTGTAATAGGTGATCTGATGATAACTCACCCCCCTTCTTACTTTATACTCCGCCGTTAATTTGTGAGAATTGGGATTATTTCAGTAATGGCTAAGATGTAACGGCTGAGCAATTGTTTATTTATTTATAAGTTTAAGATATTAAATAGTATTGTATATTTAGTTATTTATATTTAATTTATTTTTTATTCGGATTTGATGTGGTTCGGATATGGGACAAGTCTCCCCCATTCGAAGTTGCCCTCGTTGCAATCGGATCATTCTGCTTACCCAGTGGCTCACCCGAATACTTTCTGAGACGGACGTTTGGCGTGGCACTTAATCAAGATTGGGTCTGACTCTAATACCAACTATACCGGATGGACACTTGTCTATTTATTTAAAAATTTAAGTTATTAGATAGTGTTGTATATCTACTTATTCATACTTAACTCACTTTTCATTTGAATTCAACGTGGAATAAATCTCCCCTTATAACATTAGACCTAATACGAGTTCAATCTCACATATTTACATCTCCTAATATGGTCATTCATACTTTTTATTTTTTTTAGGGTCTAACTCGTTATTTTTTCATCAATTTGATTCAAAGTTAAGTGAAGATCATGTATTTTTAATATTTATTTCTTATAACAAGAATATTAAAATGTGGTGTCACCAACTCTCAATCTCGAATTTTTTAATGGACAGATCTGTCAATAATAATACTGATTTGAAACTTGTATTATTTTCTGAAACTTTTAATTGCTTGCTCATTTTTATGGAAGTGAAAAGAAAAAATGGAACGATTTGGAGGGAGGAATTGTTTGATTTAATTTTCTAATTTCTTTTTAAGAATTCAAATAAATAGAAAACAAATGTTTTCATAATTAAGTTTTAAAAAAATACTTTATAGAGAAAACGGACAACAATGGAGAATGATAGAATTGGGAGAGAAATGGAGGGACAATTAACCCCTTGCAAAAAGTTTTTTTTTTTTTTTTTTTAACAAAATAAAATAATAAAAAAACTGGAGAGAAAATTAATAGAAATAGGAAAGTTAGTAATTAACTATTTTATTTTATTATTATTATTATTATTTTTATATAACTGGTGAATTCTAATTTTGCTACTGCTCACCGAATAAAACAATCAATTTTTTATTTTCTCTTGAAACGTCAAATTTATCCTTTCATTTCATTTCAATTCTTTTTTTATTACTTGTGTTTATGCTATACCAAACGCAGCCTAAGTCCAACTGAGCCTAGGGTTCACTATTTGTATTCGCAAAAGCCCACAATAGTCCAGATTGTTCCATTTCTCTCATATTGGCCGCAGCCTCCAGGGGACGACTAGGGTTTTGAAAGGAAAGCGAACGAAGAACCTCGCAACTTTATCACCATGAGAGCTAAGGTAGTATTGCTTTGATCTCTAATATTTATGTGTTTGCGTGTGCATATCATATATATATATATATATATATATATATATATATATATATATTTGTTTGTTTGATTTCACGATCGATGATAACAGAGAACTGTTTGTGTGATTTTGTTGTGTAGTGGAAGAAGAAGAGAATGAGGAGGCTGAAGAGAAAGCGCCGAAAGATGAGGCAGAGATCCAAGTAATTTTCAGAGAAAATAAATCGTCCATCAGACGGTCTTAGTTAAATCTCAGGCTTTCTTGCTATCTGTTGGTACATTTTCTTAGTTTGAACATCTTATTTTGCTTGGAAATGTGATTTTTTTTTCTTCCGTATCTGTAGTTCTTGTTAACTTTGGTAATTGCAATGCGAGCTTTGATGAATATGTCAATCTATTGTGATCTTGCCGCTATGTTCTCGGTTCTGTTCGAATTATTTTTTTATTTTTTATTTTTTGATAACTATGAATCAACCCACCACTAGTCACTTTGAACTCTCAGATTTGCGGGCTTCATTTAAGTACAGGTCCCACCTTTGGTGAGTCTTGAACCTGATACCTAAGTGAGTACCCCCTAAAGCCTTACCAGTTGAGTTAGACCGGTCCGAATGGCTTTGGTTCGAATTGTTTTGGTGTTGTAGATTGTTTGATCTGCATATATGTGTCTTGGAATTGAAAGCTTGAATCTTGTGCTATAGTATTCTATTTACATATGTATTGATAGGGTCTGGCCCTACTTGTCTAACCATTAACCTTGTGTCGTGAACTGGCATTAAACTCAAGTACATGTTCCACATTTGGTGAGTCTTGAACCGGATACCTAAGAGAGTACCCTAAAGCCTTACCAGTTGAGTTAGCCCGGTTCGAATGGCTTCGGTTCGAATTGTTTTGGTGTTGTAGATTGTTTGATCGGCATATATGTGTCTTGGAATTGAAAGCTTGAATCTTCTGCTGTAGTATTCTATTTACACATATGTATTGATATGGTCTGGCCCTATTTGTCTAACCATTATCCTTGTCATGAACTAGCATTAAACTCTGTTGTCTCACACACTACCTTCACAACCACCATTAGCTCCACAAGTCATGACTCTTGATAGTGATCTAAGAGTCTGTTTGTTGCCCAGTGTATTCATTTCCGTGCGCCAGTAATGATATTTAGGCCTATTTCACAGTCCGATTTGTCTAGCCTAAGGGGTTTTTATCCTGATAAACTCAAGTGCGGGGCCTATCCACTAATCACTATATCAAAGGGATTAAAAAGCTTAGGCTTGACAAATCGGCTTTGGGAAATAGGCCTAAGCATCATTTTCGTTTGATAGACACCATCACATGGTAGTTTATTGTCAATTTTAGAGAGAATGTAAATCTGTTTCTACTTTCAACGATACTATCTGATTCGTATCAATTCACTGTAAATCTGTGTAGAATTTTTAAAAGTCTGAATCACTTGCTAGAGTTCCAATAGGCATACCTTGTGGCTTTATTGATCATTCATGTAATTTACTACTAGTGACTCGCAGTACTATGTCCAAAACTTAATGAGCTTTTATAATGCCCATTGGTACAAGCTTAATAAATGCTCGAAATAGGAGATTGGGACGTGTGACAAGGAAGAAAAGGGGAAGAATTTGGTATATCTTGATCGTCTTTGTTTAAAGGGAACTTTGAATAGATTGTACATCCGGTTATTTGTTTATATGTTGGAAGGGTACATGATTTTAAGATAACCTCAATCTTTGCATTTTCAAACCCGAGTTTACATTGGATTTAACAAAAATTGAGGCTTGGTAATGTATCTGGTATGTCTCAATCTCACTCAATAACTTTACTGGGGTAGGGATAGGGATGGGGATGGCCTGCTCTCCCGAGCCGGAAAATATTGTCCTCAAATTTGAGTGTCATCACATTTTAAAGAAAAATAACAAAATAACAAGTGTCATTATATATGTAAATTATCAACCAATGGTTTTCACTCGTAGCGAAACAACTATGACTTTAGTTCTCAACTGGAGAACTTGCATTGTTTTGTAAGAATATTTACAACTTGGTTGTTTGGTGCGAGGAAAGTGGATCTCACAGTATTTATAGCCTAATGACTTTACAATTAATAGCTTGAATTTGTGGAAGTGTCAACCATGTTACGGAGTATTTTAGAATTGGGTTCTAGATTGCTCCCAAAAAAAAGTCTTGGGCATCATATACCATGCCAAATTACTCTACAGAGTTCTATGCTTGACTTAAACTGTACAGGGTGGGCTGTGAATTTTACTTATGCCTGGTGCTGTACAAAATGAAACTAGTGGGTAGTAGGAAGAAAATACGAGAAGATGCGGGTTTTGATACACACCCCATCACACGGTAGTTTTTTTGTCAAATTTAGAGAGAATATTAAAATAAATTCAATTCTCTTCAATTTATATTATTAAGTTAAAGATCAAAGTGCAGAATTTAAAATTTTTTGTACTACGTAGTCTGAATCACTTGCTAATATATATATTTGTTTTTTTTCAATTGTAGCCTTTGTAGGGTAACAAATATAAAGACAATAACAAGCATCAGTTTCAACTCTAGAGCATTTCAGGATATAGTTAAAATTATTGGAATGGTTTTAAAAGTTGTACTAATTTATTTTGAGGGTAATTCTAATCAAAATGTTGCAAATTTGACGATAAATATGATTATGCATCACATTATTGATATCACCCACGGATGAGAAAGTAATTGATCACTGTTGCTCTATAAATAATTACTAGACGTGGTAAATGAAGTTGCAGGTTTGCAAGCCTATTAAATAACCATGTATGGCAAACAGTTTTATGTTTAAAAGAATTTATGAGAAGAAAGGTAAATAAATTAACAAGAGTTACGATCTAGTTCCAAGGCACTTTTGGAGGAAAATGCTCCAAGAAACATAAATTACCTTTTTATTTGCAAAACATATTTGGCTTAAAAGTATTTTTTTTTCCTAATTGGTACTCACACATACATGCCTCCACTGAAGTTTGATTCCTTGACCTCCCTTCAGGAAGTAAGAACCTGATACCGTTAGGTCACTTACCCGTTGGTATTTAACTTAAAGTATGAGCTGGGACATTTCTTACTGGATAGACAAAGTGCACTTTGAAAGAAGTAAAGGACTTCAAACAATAAATGATGTCCTCCGTATACACAAGAAAACTTTCCATTGAATCCATTCGAACAATAATCTGAGCATCCATTTCAAATTGAACAACACTTAATAAAGCCTGTCTCAACATGTATGTTTCAGCCACAAACGGATTAGAAATATGAGAGAAAAAGAAGGTGGTTGCTGCAATCAGTAGTCCCTGATGATCTCAAGGCCAGCCAACCACCGATTTCAGCTCTTACTTTGTCAACGGCCGCATCAATATTAGCCTTGAGAACAACCATCCCCGAGATCGATCAACAGGCACCATTGGTGAAGGAACAGTCGAATCCAAAGGTTCCCATATTCCATAAAACTATTGACAGCCACAGAAACAATGTTTTCAACAGACCATATCTCTTAACTTAAAAACAAAGGCATTTCTCGCTTTCTATAGGAACAAACACACAGTAGCTGCTAAACCTTTAAAGATTCCAAACCAACGCCACAAACTTTACACAAATGATTTACACAAATGATCCGCAACCAATCTTTTTCTTTTCAAAATTTCAAAGACTGCAATTTTATTATGCAAACAACTCCAAAGGAATTGAGTAATCTTTGGCTGAACTTTAAACCTTCTATAGCTTTTTCCAATAGCTCTCCAAAATTCAAACACTACTACTTTCAATCTAAGCGCCGCTACTTTGATCCCGCCCTTTACAAAGCTCCAAAGCTATTACATAAGCTGACTTTACTGAGAAAATACCCCTTTTATCATATCCCCATACCATTTTATCTTCTTGTTCCACTACACTAAGTGGAAGTTGGAGAATTTTTTGAGCATCAAAAGAGCAAAGTACCTGAGAAATGAGAGTAGGCTTCCAGGATTAGTCCGAACATCAATGAGATCTGAGCCTAAAAATAAATCTGCAACGGTGGATGGCCTAAATTTTTTTGATTGAGGGGAGGAATCCAATTATCTTCCCTACAAAAAATACTTTTCCCATTTCCTACCTCAGTAGCAACCCCTTTTCCCTCACTGCTCTAGCTGCCAAGATACTTCTCCAAACCCAAGATGGATTATGCCCCTTCCCAGCTTTCAAAAAATCTAAGGAAGGATAATACTTTTCTTTCAGAACTTCAAACAACAAACTAATTCAAATCAAACCCACATAAGCTAGAAGAGTAAGGTTGAAGCCTCCACATCCTGGAAACCCAACCCACCGCATGACTTAGGTTTCACCATACAATCCAAACTAATTCAACGAGTTTTAAACTTTTCCTCCCAAACAGCCCACCAAAACTGAAACCATTGTTTCTTCAACCTGTCATAAAAAAAAAATTGTAGAGCTTGAAGTAAGATATTGCTTAAGAGGGTAAGCATAGCGACAAAAAATTTCCTTTCCATTGCCTTATTTTCTTTGCAATATTATCTTTAATAAAACTGAATAACTCCCCGCCCAAATACTTCTCTTGGCCCCACTCTTTTAAGGATATTAAGTAAATCCCTCAACAAAACTGGATTGACAATGGAGTATTTCGACTAAAAAAACGAGGCTGGACTTGTCAAAATTCACAATTTGACCAGAGGCTGACTCATATAAGGCAACAATTTGTTTAATTTTAGAGATTTCCTCTTCATTGGCTTTACAAAATAGTAAGCAATCATCAGCGAAAAACAAAATGGGAAATAACAGGAGCTGTCCACCCAATTTTAACCCACTAATGTTACCTCTCGCCACTTCCTTATGCAATAAATCTAAACAAGAAACAGGTAAGGGGTCCCCCTGTCTTTAAGCCCCTTGATACCTGAAGGAGTCCCATTTAAAATAATCGAAAAAACTCACTGTATTCATGCAAGCATGCACGAGTCTGACCCATCTATAATCAAATCCCAGACTCTCTAAAACAGTCACAATATATCCCATTCAACTCAATCATAAGCTTTAGACATATGTAATTTAATAGCCTTATATATTCTTCAGAAAATGCATAATTTCATGGACAATAATAACATTATCATGAATTAAACGCCCAGAAACTGATAATGCTTTCCAGCAAATGATGTTATGGTATGTATCCACCTAACTCTGCAGTCTTTAACACCCCCTTCCCAGCAAAATTAGAAAAATAAAACAATACTTCCTTTTTATTTCAAAATAAATAAATAAGGAGGGCTAAATTTGGATAGGATTAGTGTCCACCACTGTCAATTTGGGAATTAAAGGAAAACACACACACACTCAAAAAATAATAATAATAATAATAATAATAATAGTGCACACATTGCAGATAAAAAGGAACCGTAAAAGAAAATGGAGAAATAAAAAGGAATTCCAAAAAATAGAATATACGAATGGCAAAAGCAACCCACAAAAAAGGGAGAAAAACCCAGATAACAACAGAAACCAAAATACGCATTGAAGCTTTTGGATTGAAACTTGGAAGGAACTAACCCTTTCCCAAGACGCAAACAGAAACCAAAATAACCACAGATTAACATATATACACACACACACGCACACGCACACACACATTTACATAAATAAACCGCAGTTATAGAGAGAGAAAGAAACAGAGCTTAACTTACCAGAGTAATCGATGAAACTTCAAACTCGTTACATGGTTGCAATTCGAATTTGATGCAAGAGACATAGCCAAATGAAGAATTTGCAGTCCATCGTAAGCTTCTAGTGCGTCTCAATAAGACAGCCTTACGCGTGGAGAGTAAGCAGGGGTTCGGTGGGAAAATAACAAATAACAAGGGTATTTTAGTAAAAGTAAATGATGGGATCGAGGGCAAAATGATCAAAAAAAAATTTGGACCATTTCTCGATTTGTGCGTGTCATCCTTGCGCAGGGGCCATGCTAATCTTCTCTGTATCGTTCCAATTTTATCGGATGTCCCCAAAGGGACGCTAGTCTCTTGCAACTTTTTCATATATTAAGTGTAAAGACTTTCTCTATGTAACCGATGTGGGACTATATAGCTATATGAAAAGTCACATCAAGCCACTCCAAGCCAGTTTAGCTTACATCAGTGCAATTATTGTGATAAACTATCAACTCTACAAGCTTTCAACACTTGGATCTCTTGATTTGCAATTCCCAGTTGATGAGACGCAACAACAAGTTTTCAACCACAAATTTATGTCTATATATCTATATTATAGAGTATATAGATAAATATGTGTATAAAAGGTTTCAATAATTCAATGTGACAGATGCTATTATACCTATTTGAGACCTCTATAAATCTCGAACGTAATCATGCTAGATGAATTGGTATTTAGTAGTGTTGTTAGCTCTTCGAAGAACATACCTCTATTGATTTGCATAAATTTCATTTCAATTTAACTTTTCTAAGGTAAAAACATTAATATTTGCTTGAGCATCCTAATTTTTCTCATATGAAGTTACAGGAAAAAACAAAGGTGCACAAATTTAGACATACGAGTTATAACTCTGGGGGCCAAAATTTCTTATTCTTTTTTAATGTTATTCTATGTAACTAGAAATCAATTTGACCACTTTGCTCTCAAACAAAGGTGTGGAAGAAAATCAGATTAATTGGAAACAACTTTCACTTGACAAATTAGATCATCATAGAAAAAGTTCATAGCTTGAAATTTATATTACGAATTACATGTTTAAATATTTTATTTTTTAAAAGTTAATTAACAATACATTATAGATTTGTAGATTCCTTCGTAACAAATACAATTTTTCCTTATATGATGTATCATTGTAAACACTTACAGATATCTTATTAGTCTCGTCAAAGAGTAATGATACATCCTCCGAATTCAGAGAATGCCAAGTGAGAAAAATGTGCATCCTCCATTACATGACATCACCATAATATTAGTGATCGAACCCACACTCCTACTCACATCTTCCAATTCCGAATTTGGAGAATATATCATTAGTATCTGTTGAAATAGATATAAAAAATTTATTATGAACTTATTTGGCATTGTCCACATTAGTCTTCAACGAAATGGTAATTTATACCAATCTAACATTATATACGTAATCTGCCAATACTCAATAATCCAAGGCTCTCGAAAAAATGCACATACTATGGTTTTTATTTTTTATTATTATTTTTGGCAAATGCACATACTATGTAATGTGGGCACAATGTATTTATAATCATATGGTAAGAAAAAAGAACATCTTAAAACAGTGTCACAGCAGCTTCTTTATGAGGGTGAAAAATAACATCATAGGCTCACATTCAGCATCTGCCAAATAAAATAACCAAGAAAGAAAATTAGAACTTGAGGGAAAATTAGAACTTGATACCACCTCAACATATGATCTCAAGGTATCTTCCTTGCTCCATGAACCATACCATTGGTTTTTTTGAAATCCATGCTCCCTGCTTTCGCCTAATCCCAGCAATTGCCATGCCGAAGGATGCAAAAATGAGCTGATTTGTTCATAAACAACTCGGGCTTAGGTCATCACAACATTCACCTTGAGTTCATTTATTAAGTAAATGAACCAAACTCGAGTCTACGCTATGTAACTAACCGTGCACTAGCATCCAGTGCAATCAAGTGATCTGTGGGATGATAGCAATTGATCTTGTTAATTAGCAATTTAGCAGACATTGAACTACCAATAAAAGTTTTACAAATCCACAAACTTTATCAAACAATAATGTGAAACAGAGCCAACAGGGCTCAAAACAGAAGAGGCATCTGCCTCAATAGCTTGAGAAGCCACTAGGACCAAACAGAACAATGAACGTCCCCAAGCTTTTGGCTAAGAGTCCATTTACCTAAATGGTGGGCAATTCCATTTCAAGATCTCACTGTACAAAGCCAACGAAAGCCCACTAGCAGAAGCACAAAGAGAGCAAATATCCTCCATGACCAAAGCTGAAATAGCAGAAGAAGGTGTAAGGTTGATAACGTTCAGACAGCCCCCCTCCGACACCACAGAGCTATAGTCCCACTGAAGAAGAAGATGGATGCCGGCTTTGAGAACAAAAGCCTCTGCTACTTCCGGGTTAGAAATTCCCCTGAAAAACAAGGTCGCAATGCGAACAGGATGCCCTTTGTCATCTCAAAGAATAACACCACTCCAACTTCCTTTGAAGCTCTGCAAAATGCTGCATCAAAGTTAAACAAGCGCTGGAAGTGGGAAAACAATAATGACAGGAATTTACATCAGACAAGACCTACATAAGTATATATGAGGTGCCATGGGTCTTTTTGGAGTAAATCCTCTACCAGGATCCAAAACCTAAGTCAACCATAGATGCCAAGGAGGACATTCCCTTTCATTAAAAAAGGGCTAGCTTAGTGTACAAGGCTCCCGCCATTGCGGAGTCTGGGGAGAGGGTCAAGGGGAAAAAAAAGGTTGGGCATCTTAGTGAGCAAGAACATGGTACTCAATACCCACCTTCCTAAAAGGTTGGAAATCTTTAGCCATTGAATTCCATACACAAGGAAACAATTTGTGGTGATTGGCCACTAAAGCATAAAATATGATGATACATTAAATCTAATCATTGATAGAGCTTCAGAAGGTAAAAAGGTTGAAAAAACAACAAAGCTGCAAGAGCTATATATGCAATGTATACTACGAAAATCCAGAAAGGCCACAGGATTGTCCTAATTGTCAACTGATCAAGTTTCAAACAAAAAACAAAATGTCCTCTTTCCACTTCAAAACAGCACATAGATTACCTTTTATCTGCAAAGCATATTTAGCTAAAGTATGAGCTGGGACATTTCCTTCCCGACTGACAAAGTGCACTGTGAAAGAAGGATAGGAGTTCAAACAATAAATAATGTCCTCCATATACATCTGCGAGTGTAAAGGACAAGAAAGCTTTCCATTGAATCCATTCGAACAATAATCTGAGCATCCATTTCAAATTGAACCTTAGAGAAACTCCAACCAACAAACCTTAATAAAGCCTGTCTCAACATATATGCTTCAGCCACAGATGGATCTGAAATATGAGAGAAAAAGAAGGTTGTTGCTGCAATCAGTAGTCCCTGATGATCTCTCAAGACCAGCCAACCACCAATTTCAGTTCTTACTTTGTCAACGGTCGCATCAATAGTAGCCTTGAGAACAACCATAGGAGGCCTCAACCATCCCGGAGATCGATCAATAAGCACCATTGGTGAAGGAACAGTCGAATCCTAAGGTTCCCGAACACAATGACATTCCATAAAACTATTGACAGCCATAGAAACAATTTTTTCAACAGACCACATCTCTAACTTAAAAACAAAAGCATTTCTCGCTTTCCATAGGAACCAGCACACAGTAGCTGCTAAACCCTTAAAGATTCCAAACCAACGCCACAAACTTTACACGAATGATCCACAACCAATCTTTTTCTTTTCAAATTTTTACAAATTGCAATTTTATTATATGAACAACTCCAAAGGAAATGCGTAATCTTAGGCTAAAATTTAACCTTCCATAGCTTTTTCCAATAGCTCTCCAAAATTTGAACACTACTACTTTCAATCTGAGCACCGCTACCTTGATCCCGCCCTTTACAAAGCTCCAAAGCTACTAAATAAGCAGCCTTTACTGAGAAAATACCCCTTTTTATCATACCCCCATACCATTTTATCCTCTTGTTCCACTGCACTAAGTGGAAGTTGGAGAATTTTTCGAGCATCAGAAGCGCAAAATACCTGAGAAATTACAGTCGGCTTCCAGGGTTAGTCCGAACATCAATGAGATCTGAAACTCGAAAAGCCTGAAAATAATCACAACAGTGGATGGCCTAAATTTTTTTGATTGAGGAATCCAATTATCCTCCCAACAAAAAAAAAAACCTTTTTCTCATTTCCTACCTCAGTAGCAACTCCTTTTCCACCACTGCTCTAGCTGCTAAGATACTTCTCCAAACCCAAGATGGATTATCCCCCTTCCCAGCTTTCAAAAAATCTGAGGAAGGAAAATACTTTCCTTTCAAAACTTCAAACAACAAATCCGTCTTCTGCACTTGAAATCTCCACCCCACTTTAGCTAGAAGAGTAAGGTTGAAAGCCTCCGCATCCCGGAAACCCATCCCACCACATGACTTAGGTTTCACCATACAATTCCAACAAATTCAATGAGTTTTAAACTTTTCCTCCCAAACAGCCCACCAAAACTGAAACAATTGTTTCTTCAACCTGTCATACAAATTTCTCGAGAGCTTGAAGCAAGACATTGCATAAGAGGGAACCATAGTAAGCATAGCTTTTAACACCTCTCTACTGCCAGGCGACAAAAAAATTCCTTTCCATCCCCTTATTTTCTTTACAATTTTATCTTCAATAAAATTGAAGGACAATACTTGCATCCAATCCAGGTTGGATGAAGTTTGTCCAACCTGGGTACGTGGCACAATCTAGGCATGACAAGTGTCCATTACACTATTCAACTTAAGTTGGGTAAAACCCAACTTAAATGGGTTTGACCCGACAGAACAATTTTTATTTTATTTTATTTTTTCTTTTTTCAGACGCTCCCTGCCACGTATCTTTCCGTCGCCACCGCCGCCACCACCATTCTTGACCTCCTTTCTCTTTCTTTTATCTCTCACCCAGCTAACAAACCCATCTATGGCCATCTCTCTTTCACTCTCACCTAACCAGCGAACCCAATTAAAAAAAAAAAAAACCCATTTCATCATCAATCTTTCTCACCCCCAAAACCAGTAAACCCTTACACAGATATATATATATATATACACACACACACACCACAACGAACACCGGCGAGCTGTTGGCGCAAGAGACGGCGTCCTGGCAGTTGTAGGAGATGACGACGGCGAGGATGATTGGTAACTCGTCCTGACCCAATGGAGCGCCGCTGCTGGGAATTCGGCCAATTCCGCCGTCAAATCAAAAAACGATGATGGCTGATTTGTTCTTCGATTTGGGGATTTCGGTGATGAATCAATAGCACAAAATGGTGTCTAAACCTGACCCTAGATTCTAACAACTGTGTGATCAAAATGGAGAGAGAGAGCTCGCAGGGATGCCGATTGTGGGTGGTGCCGGGAAGGGGTGGAGATGGTTGTTTCGTATGGTGGGTGAGCAGTGGTGGAGGGGCCGATTGTGAGTGGTGGTAGGAGGTTAGAGAGATGAGAGGACCGACGATGGCGGCAGCCATGGTCGGCTACCAACCCTCCACCCAAATCGAAGCCATCGCCGTCGGCAACGAGGTCTTCGTCAATTCGGCCGTGGCTCTGCCTCGCTGCCGAGTCAACTCAGTCTCCAACAGCCACCAATCCAACACCACTCGCTCTATTCTCTCCATACTCTTCTTAGGCCACCTCGGCGACAACGGACTACACCGCCGACCTCAACGCCGGTTGCTTCTTCGCCAATAGCCACCAAACGAGAATCGGATCCGAGGGAGGATGGAGGAGTTGACTCGGCAGCGAGGCAAGAGAACGGGTAATATCCGAAAATTGACGGGCAATATTCAACAGAATTTTATGCTATTTATGACACGTGACATGCCCTGATTGTGCCACGTACCCAGGTTGGACAAACTTCATCCAACCTGGGTTGGATGCAAGTATTGTCCAAAACTGAATACCTCCCTGCCCAACTACTTCTCTTGGCCCCACTCTTTAAGGATAATAAGTAAATCCCTCAACAAACTCCATTGACAATGGAGTATTTCGACTAAAAAAAGAGGCTGGACTTGTGTAAAAATTAACAATTTGGCCTGAGGCTGACTCATACAAGGCAATAATTTGTGTCGAACTGATAATGTTTGTCCAGCAAATGATTTTATGGTATGTATCCACTTAAGTCTGCTACCTTTAACACCCCTCCCCGCAAAATTAGAAAAATAAAAAAGCACATCCATGATCTCTTTCAAGTTTTCAACTAAGTAGATTTCTGGGTGAAAAGAAAAAGGGAAAAGAAAATAAAAAAATCAATCCTATAAACATCTAGCCACAACAATAATAGTTCCCAATCAATCATTAACTAACCCTTCATAATTAGCATCCAGAGCAATCAAGTGATCGGCGGGATGATAGCAATTGAACTTTGTTAATTACCAATATGGCAAACATTAAACTACAAATAAAAGTTTAAACTCCACATATTTTATCAAACAATAACGTAAAGCAGACCTAGGGCTTGACATGGAAAAGGGAGGATGAGCATTGGGACAGAGAAACCCGTATGATCAAGTTTCAAACTAAAACAGTACTTTCTTTTTATTCAAAAAAAATAAATAAAATAAAATAATTTGGATAGGATTAGTGTCCGCCACTGTCAATTTGGGGATTAAAGGAAAACACACCCACATATAATAATTGCAGATAAAAAGGAATCGTAAAAGAAAATGGAGAAATAAAAAAAAAATTCCAAAAAAGTATAAAATACTAATGGCAAAAGCAACCCACAAAAAAGGGGAGAAAACCCTAGATAAAAAGAGAAACCAAAACAAGCATTGAAGCTTTTGGATTGAAACTTAGAAGGAACTAACCCTTCCCCAAGACGCAAACAGAAGCCAAGATAACCATTGACATATATATACACACAGTTACATACATAAACCGCAGTAATATATATATATACACAGAGAGAGAGAGAGAGAGAGAGAGAGAGAGAGAGCTTAACTTACCAGAGTAATCAATGAAACTTCAAACTGGTTAGGTCGTTCCACGGCTGCAATTCGAATTTGATGCGAGGCATAGCCAAACGAGGAATTTGGAAGAGTTGCAGTCCATCGTAAGCTTCTGGTGCGTCTCAATATGACAGCCTGACAAGTGGAAAGAAAGCAGGGGTTCGGTGGGAAAGTAACGAATAACAAGGGTGTTTTAGTAAAAGTAAAAGCGGGATTGAGGGCAAAAAGGTCAAAAAAAAATTTGGACCATTTCTCGATTTGTGCGTGTCATCCTTGCGCAGGGGCCATGCTAATCTTCTCTGTATCGTTCCAATTTTATCGGATGTCCCCGAAGGGACACGAGTTCGTTGCGACATTCTCATATATTAAGTGTAAAGACTTTCTCTATGTAACCAATGTGGGACTATATATCTAAATGAAAAGTCACATCAAGCCACTCCAAGCCAATTTAGCTTACATCATTGTAATTATTGTGATAAACTATCAACTCTACAAGCTTTCAACACTTGGATCTCTTGATTTGCCGTTCCAGTTAATGAGACGCAACAATTTATGGTAGTTTTCAACCACAAATTTATGTCTATATATTTATATTATAGAGTATATAGATAAATATGTGTATAAAAGGTTTCAATAATTCAATGTAATGATGCTAGTGCACCCATTTGAGAACTTTATAAATCTCCAACGTAATCATGCTAGATGAATTGGTATTTAGTAATGTTGTTATCTCTTCGAAGAACATACCTCTATTGATTTGCATGGATTTTATTTCAATTTAGCTTTTCTAAGGTAAAAACATTAATATTTGCTTGAGGATCCTAATTTTTCTCGTATCAAGTTACAAAAAAAACAAAGGTGCACAAATTTAGACATATAAGTTATAACTCTGGGAGGCAAAGTTTTTTATTCCTTTTTAATATTACTCTATGTAATTGGAAATCAATTTGACCACTTTGCTCTCTAACAAGGTCGTGGAAGAAAATCAGATTAATTGGAAACAACTTCCACTTGACAAATTAGACTGTCAAAGAAAAATTTTATAGCTTGAAACTTATATTACTAATTACGTGTTTAAATATCTTGTTTTCTAAAAATAAATTACCAATGCTTTATAAATTTGTAGATTCGACCTGTACCAAATACAGTTTATACAATTTTTCTCCTTATATGGTGTATCATTGTGAAAACTTACAGATATCTTGTTAGTTTTGTTAAAGGAGGACACACTAAATAAGAAAAATGTGAAAGGAGTGTGCAACCTCCATTACATAACATCACCATAATATTAGTGATATAGCCCACACCCTAATCACATCCTCCAATTCAAAAATCTTTTGAATTTGGAGAATATATCTTTATTCTCAAATGAAATAGATATCAAAAATTTATTCTTAACTTATTTGACCTTGTGCACATTAGTCGTCAATGAAAAAGTAATTTTCACCAGTCTAGCATTATATAGTAGTAGTCTGCCAATACTCAATAATCCAACGCTCTAGAAAAAATGCACATAATTAACCACAGCAGTTCAAGCTCAATTATGAAATAATTAATGATTTTCACAGTTATGTTTAATAAATAGATTTATATATGTCTTATGCATGTGTATATATAGATTTTTCAATTTAATTTACAACAAAAACAATATTTAATTAGAACACATAAATTTCTCAACAGGGCGACTGAAACTAGGAATTGAAACTTCTGTGATCTAAGCACAAACAATATATAATATAGATGAAACTTCTCATGATACTTGTATCGTTGATCCTTTCAATAATCCTACCCACATACGTTTAGATACTCGGTTTATAATTCATTTTCTATATCTAATATACATGTATAGGAATCGAGTATGCACATCCATTCATTTGTGTGTATAACTATATATATATATAGCTAATCCCAAACAAGCTACAATTGAAATTTGAACAAGAACGGCTTAATTTCATCCTTTCTCAATAGCAAACAAACTACAGTTCGAAATTTATTTTACATCATTGATCGATAAAGGGTTGACGAATTTGAAAGCAGAGGCATATAAATCACAGTTTACTTTCAAACCAACGCCACAAACTTCACACAAATGATCCGCAACCAATCTTTTTCTTTTCAAAATTTCAAAGACTGCAATTTTATTATGCAAACAACTCCAAAGGAAATGAGTAATCTTAGGCTAAAATTAAACCTTCCATAGCTTTTTCCAATAGCTCTCCAAAATTTGAACACTACTACTTTCAATCTGAGCACTGCTACATTGTTCCTGCCCTTTACAAAGCTCCAAAGCTATTATATAAGCTGAGCTTAAGAAAATACCCCTTTTATCATATCCCCATACCATTTTATCTTCTTGTTCCACTACACTAAGTAGAAGTTGAAGAATTTTTTGAGCATCATAAGGGCAAAACACCTGAGAAATGAGAGTCCGCTTCCAGGATTAGTCCGAACATCAATGAGATCTGAAACTCGAAAAGCCTGAAAATAATCAGCAACGGTGGATGGCCTAAAATTTTTTGATTGAGGAATCCAATTATCCTCCCAACAAAAAATACTTTTCCCATTTCCTACCTCAACCCAAGAGGGATTATGCCCCTTCCCAGCTTTCAAAAAATCTGAGGAAGGAAAATACTTTCCTTTCAAAACTTCAAACAACAAATCAGTCTTCTGCACTTGAAATCTCCACCCCACATAAGCTAGAAGAGTAAGGTTAAAAGCCTCCACATCCCGAAAACCCAACCCACCGCATGACTTAGGTTTCACCATACAATCCCAACTAATTCAACGAGTTTTAAACTTTTCCTCCCAAACAGCCCACCAAAACTGAAACCATTGTTTCTTCAACCTGTCATAAAAAAATTTTGGGAGCTTGAAGTAAGATATTGCTAAAGAGGGTAAGCATAGCTTTTAACACCTTTCTACTGCTAGGCAACAAAAAAATTTCCTTTCCATCCCCTTATTTTCTTTGCAATATTATGTTCAATAAAACTGAATAACTCCCTACCCAAATACTTCTCTTGGCCCCACTCTTTAAGGATATTAAGTAAATCCCTCAACAAAACTCGATTGACAATGGAGTATTTCGACTAAAAAAAGAGGTTGGACTTGTCAAAATTCACAATTTGGCCAGAGGCTAACTCATATAAGGCAATAATTTGTTTAATTTTAGAGATTTTCTCTTCATTGGCTTTACAAAATAGTAAGCAATCATCAGTGAAAAACAAAATGAGAAATAACAGGAGCCCTCCACCTAATTTTAACACCACTAATGTTACCTCTCGCCACTTCCTTATGCAATAAATCTAATAAGCCTTCAGCAAAAATAAGTCAAGGGGATAAGGGATCCTCCTGCCTTAAGCCCCTTGATACCTGAAAAATACCAGGAGGAGTCCCATTTAAAATAATCTAAAAAACTCACTGTATTCATGCAAGCATGCACGAGTCTGACCCATCTATAATCAAATCTCAGACTCTCTAAAACAGCCACAATATATCTCATTCAACTCGGTCATAAGCTTTAGACATATCTAATTTAATAGCCATATATATTCTTAAGAAAATGCATAATTTCATGGACAATAACAACATTATCATGAATTAAACGCCCCGAAACAAATGCACTTCGTGTTGAACTGATAATGCTTTCCAGCAAATGATGTTATGGTATGCATCCACCTAACTCTGCAGTCTTTTAACACCCCCTCCCCAGCAAAATTTGAAAAATAAAAAAGCACATCCATGATCTCTTTCAACTAAGTAGCTTTCTGAGTGAAAAGAAAAAGGGAAAAAGAACAAAAAAATTAAAAATAAAAAATAAAATCAGTCATATAAAATCTAGCCACAACAATAATAGCTCCCAATCAATCATTAACTAACCCTTCATGATTAGCATCAAGAGCAATCAAGTGATCAGCGAGGTGATAGCAATTGAACTTTGTTAATTACCAAAACAGCGGACATTGAACTACACAAAAAAGTTTAAAGTCCATGTGAAGCAGACCTCGGGCTTGGCATGGAAAGGGAGGATGAGCAATGCTTTGGGACAGAGGAAACCCCCATGATCAAGTTTCAAACTAAAACAATACTTTCTTTTTATTTCAAAATAAATAAATAAATAAAAAGAGCTAAATTTGGATAGGATTAGTGTCCACTACTGTCAATTTGGGAATGATAGGAAAACACACACACATAAAAAAAAAAAAAAAAAAAAAAAAAAAAAATTAATAAATAAATAAATAAAAATAATGCAAGCATAGCAGGAAAAAAGGAATGGAGAACTAAAAAAGAACTCCAAAAAATAGAAAATAGAAAATACAAAAGCAACCCACAAAAAAGGGAGAAAAACCCAGATAAGAACAGAAGCCAAAACACGCATTGAAGCTTTTGAATTGAAACTTAGAAGGAACTAACCCTTTCCCAAGACGTAAACAGAAACCAAAATAACCCCAGATTGACATAATGACATATATATCTACACATTTACATACATAAATCACAATTATAGAGAGAGAAAGAAACAGAGCACTTACCAGAGTAATCGATGAAACTTCAAACTCGTAACATGGTTGCAATTCGAATTTGCTGCGAGACATAGCCAAACGAGGAATTTGGAGGAGTTGCAGTCCATCGTAAGCTTCTGGTGAGTCTCAATATGACAGCCTGACACGTGAAAAGAAAGAGGGGTTCGGTGGGAAAGTAACAAATAACAAGGGTATTTTAGTAAAAGTAAATGTTGGGATCGATGGCAAAAATGGTCAAAAAAAAATTTGGACCATTTCTCGATTTGTGCCGCACTAGTCTCTTGTAACTTTCTCATATATTAGGTGTAAAGACTTTCTCTATGTAATCAATGTGGGACTATATATCTATATGAAAAGTCACATCAAGCCACTCCAAGCCAGTTTAGCGTACGTCATTGTAATTATTGTGATAAATTATCAACTCTGCAAGCTTTCAACACTTGGATCTCTTGATTTGCCATTCCCGGTTAATGAGACGCAACAATTTATGGTAGTTTTCAACCACATATTTATGTCTATATATCTATATTATACTAGTATATGGATAAATATGTGTATAAAAGGTTTCAATAATTCAATGTGACGATGCTAGTGCACCCATTTCAGAACTCAACAAATTTCGAATGTAATCATGTTAGAGGAATTGGTTTTTAGTAGTGTTGTTATCTCTTCGAAAAACTTATCCTTATTGATTTGCATAGATTTCATTTCAATTTAATTTTTTTGAGGCAAAAACATTAATATTTACTTGAGCATCTTAATTTTTCTCATATGAAGTTAAAGGGAAAAAACAAAGTTGCACAAATTTAGACATATAAGTTATAATTCTGGGAGGCAAAATTTTTTATTCTTTTTAAATATTTTATTTTTTAAAAGTAAATTAACAATGTTTTATAGATTTGTAGATTCGTCTTATAACAAATACAGTTTTTTCTTATATGATGTATCGTTGTTAACACTGATAAATATTTTGTTAGTCTTGTTGAAGAGTAATGATACATCTTTCGAATTCAGAGAACACACCAAATGAGAAAAATGTGAAAAAAAATATATATATATGCACCCTCCATTACATGACATCACCATAATATTAGTGATAGAATCCACATCCTACTCATATCCTGGAATTTAAAAATCTTCTCAATTTGGAGAATATATCTTTATTCTCTAATGAAATAGATGTCAAAAATTTATTATGAACTTATTTGACCTTGTGCAAATTAGTCTTCAATGAAATGGTAATTTTCACCAATCTAACATTATATACCAGTAGTCTGCCAATACTCAATAATCCAAGGCTCTAGAAAAAATGCACATAATTAACCAAAGCGGTTCAAGCTCAATTCTGAAATAAGTAATGATTTTCACAGTTATGTTTAATAAATAGATTTATAGTATGTCTTATGCATGTGTATATATAGATTTTTCAATTTAATTTACAACAAAAACAATATTTAATTGTAACACATAAATTTCTCAACAACGGGGCGATTCAAACTAGGAATTGAAACTTCAGTGACCTCTAACCACAAACAATATAGAATATAGATGAAAATCCTCACGATACTTGTATCGTTGATCCTTCAATAATCCTCCAAAAATACAACTAATAGTTCTTCTAATACCTTAGAAACTCCGTTTAAAAATCATTTTCTATATCTAATATACATGTATAGGAATCGAGTATGCACATCCATTCATTTGTGTGTATAACTCTATATATATATAGCTAATCCCAAACAATGAAACAAGCTACAATTGAAATTTGAACAAGATCGGCTTAATTTCATCCTTTCTCAACAACAAACAAACTACAGTTGGAAATTTATTTTATATCATTGATCGATAAAGGGTTGACAAATTTGAAAGCAGAGGCATATATATATATATATATATATATATATATATATATATATATATATATATCATAGTTTACTTTCTGTTTTTGAGGAGATAATTGGCCGAGGCTTCCATAAGGTTCACCAGTGGCTGGATGCTAACGAGTGAAGCATTAGCAGCAGCTTCTTCCTTGATTTCATACTCAATTGTGGACTTGGTTATGCACGAATTCTCACTTTTTTCTATGATTTCAAAGCGAACCCTGTACAGAGTAAACCCTATTTCAAGATATGCTCCTTCAATAACCTCCGCTTCTTTCACTCGATTCTCATCATCAATCTTTGTAAACTTCTCCTTGTAATAAGAAAAAACCGGCGTCCCTAATTCAAGTTTCAATCAAAAACATATCAGATGTAAGTCTGTTCGTTCAACTCATATTATACTAATGTCTAAAGTAATAACACAAAAGGTTTATACGTTCAATTGGACACACTAGTATGTGTTTGTGTGTGTGTATACAGATTGATTACCTGGTGGAAATGTTATTTTGAGGATTGTGCCAGCACCTCCATCACCTTCTACGATGTCGATTTTGTGAATGACATCAGAGAGCTCTTCTTCAGAGAGCCTTGCTAGCCGAAGAGTTCCGTAGAGTTGCCATGCTTCTGTGGCTGAAACTTGCACTTCCATCTCTTCTGAAATTGTTCCAAACATTTTTCTTTTCTTGGTGGGGAAACTAAAAACTTGTTGATGGGATACCTTGTGCAGTCCAGGTCCTATATATTTATATATATATATATATATAGAGAGAGAGAGAGAGAAGGAGAACGTGTATATATTATATATAAACAAATTAATATTCATAGTTTTATATATGTGGTTTATGTCATTGAACTGTACAGAGTGTGTATGCATGAGGACAAATCTGCGGGACCCGAATGTTTGGCTAGTTCTTCTGGACAGATACTGAAGAGAGTGAAGCAGACGGCCGATAGAAGTGTGTGAGATTTTTTTCTTTTTTCTTTTTTTTTTTTTAAACTTGCTAATTTTGAAATCCTTGCTTCATGAACCATGCCATTGGTTTATTGGAAATCCTTGCTTCCTGTTTTCGCCTAATCCCAACAATTGCCGAGCCAAGAGGGATGCAAAAATGAGCTAATTTGTTCGTAAACAATTCAGGCTCAGGTCATAATAGCATTCACCTTAAGTTCATGTTACTTAAATTAACCAAACTCGAGTCTACACCATATATTCACTTATTGAATGAGCCTTGGTAGGGTTTGCTCAAGATAACTCTTGAACATGTTTCTTGCTAATCATGAAAAGTTTTAGCTAAATAGATTTATGTGTAATAATAAATAAATAAAATCATCCATATAAATAGCCACAGCAATAATAGCTCTAAATCAATCATTAACTAACCGTGCACCAGCATCCAGTGCAATCAAGTGATCTGTGGGGTGATAGCAATTGATCTTGTTAATTAGCAATTCAGCAGACATTGAACTACAAATAAAAGTTTTACAAATCCACATACTTTATCAAACAATAATGTGAAGTAGACCTAGGCTTGGCAAGGAAAGGGAGAATTTTTCCTCCTCTTTTTTTATTTTTTATTTTTTTATTTTTTTATTTTTTTTTCAACTACGTAAAAGAGAAACTACCCAACAGGGCTCAAAACAGAAGAGGCATTGGCCTCAATAGCTTGAACAAGCCACGAGGGCCTAACGGACCAATGAAGGTCCCCAAGCTTTTGACTAAGAGCTCATTTTACCTAACTGGTGGGCAATTCCATTACAAGATTTCGGTGTCCAAGCCAGCGAAAACCCACTGGTAGAAGCACAAAGAGAGCGAATATCCTCCATGACCAAAGCTGAAACAGCAGCAGAAGGTGTGAGTTTGATAACGTTCAGACAGTCCCCCTCCGACACCACAGAGCTATAGTCCCACTGAAGAAGAAGATGGATGACGGCTTTGAGAACAAAAGCCTCCGCTACTTCTGGGTTAGAAATTGCCCTGAAAAACAGGGCCGCAATGCGAATAAGACGCCCACATGCGGAGGGCACCACCTTCAGGGATGAATGAACTGGTGGGGAGGGCTGAATATCTTGGTTGCAGGCCTCCACAAACTCCATATAATTGCTTATAGCTCTATCCAAAATATCAGGAGGTTCCCAGTTGATAGAGTTGAAGTTCCAATCATTTCTAGCCTTCCAAATCTGCCAACATATGAATGAAGCTAGGCTAAAGTGCTCTCCTGGATTGGGAATAGAGTTTCAAATCTCAGATATGAGGTGCCATTGTTGATTCCACGAGTTGGACATCGTGGAGGAGAAGTCGAGTCTAAATGGGCTAATTTTCCACCATTTGAAAGGATGGACATAAGAACAGAAGATGCAAGATTGATTCGTCCTCCAAACCACACACCCTACATTTAGGATCAAAGACTATCTTTCGAGATTTCAGATTGAGTATGGTTGGAAATTTCTCATGAGCACACAGCCAAAGGAAGAAATTGATTTTCCTAAGAGAGTTGATGGACCAAATAGCTCTCTATGAGGGCTTGAACTCCTGAATATGACTGCTTTCAATAGGCTCAGTTTTAGAATGAATAGAATGATTCAATAGACGAATTGGTAACTAGTAACACTGGGACACACGTGATCAAATTTGTTTCAAAATAGTATCAAAATTCTATTCTACTGCAAAAAAAAAATGCAATAACAAGCGCTGGAAGTGGGAGAACAATAATGTGCAGGAATTTACATCAGACAAGACCTACATAAGTACATATGAGGTGCCTTTGGTCTTTTTGGAGTAAATCCTCCCTCTACCAGGATCCAAATCCCAAGTCAACCATAGATGCCAAGGCGGACATTCCCTTTCACTAAAAATGGGCTAGCCTAGTTCACGAGACTCCCACCAATGCGGGGTTTGGGAAGGGTCAAGGAATAAGAAAAGGTTGGTGTCTTAGTGAACAAGAACATGGTACTCAATAGCCACCTTCCCAGAAAGTTGGAAATCATTAGCCATTGAATTCCATACTCAAGGAAACAATTTGTGGTGATTGGCAACTAAAAGCATAAAATATGATGATACATTAAATCTAATCATTTATAGAGCTTGAGAAGGTAAGAAGGGTAGAAAAAACAACACAGCTGCAAGAGCTATTTATGCATGCAATGTATACTAAGAAAATTCGAAAAGGGCACAGGATTAGATAAACGTTTTTTCAGTCCAAATTGTCAACTGATCAATCTTCAAACTAAAAAAATGTCCAAAACAGCACAATCGAATTGGTAAACGAGTTGTGAAGCATTGGGAAAACAGTTTTGAATGATTCAAAAAAACGTGTTTGAAGCACCAAGATATTTAGCGCAATTTTTGTTTGTAATTTTACGGATTTCACAATTCTTTCACCTAATGACGCTACTCAATTTGGTATAGGATTAGTCCTCATCAAACCCTAGAATGGCTGGATTTGCCTTTTATTAATTCCCACTCTCAAATTGCGAATTACTCTGTGAGTAGAATAAGCCAATACAGGGAGAAACACACCAAAAAAAATAGCGCAAGCATTGAAGCCAAAACAACCCACAAATACTGGTTAGATTGCAATTGTAAAATAGAAAATACAAATGGCAATAGCAACCCACAAAAAAGGGAGAAAACCCCATATTAGAACAGAAGCCAAAACAAGCATTGAAGCTTTTGGATTACTAAGTCATTTCAAGTCATTCCAAGTAGTCTGATTAGCTACAGGTTAAGGAAAGATAAATTTGATTGACCACTGTGGAACCCACTTTTATACCAGCATCCTTCACTCAACAAATTTCATTGATTTTTAACATTAACAATAATAAATAAAAATTAATTGATGGGGCTAACGTATTTTTTTTTTTGTCTGAACGACTATAGACATTCAAGAAGGTCAAATACTCCAATTTAGGTTTAGTGGATTTGACTCTAAGAATCAAATTTGCCAAGGTGAACCACTTTGTTTAATGAAATGATTCTCAATTTTTTTTTCAAAAAAGGATTAATATCATGTGAAATTGTGAAATTGATATATATATATATATATATATATATATATATATATATATATATATATATATATTTCACTTATAATTTATTAAATGCAAAGTACAAATGATCACACGTGGAAGAAGTACTAATTCTAATAAATTTGTACTACCTAAATTAACTTTAAAAAATTTGGGCTATTATAAATTTTCAAAGAAAAAACTAGCGCAGGCGCCCGGATGAAAAATTCTCCATTTATATTGAGAATTTTCCATTTTATCTTTATAGCTTATGTTATATACAAAATTATCCTTCTTGTTGGAAGAAAGTTAATATTTATTTAATACAATGGTATAAATTTTAAAAGAATGTTTATGTTGTTTATATTTCTAAATATGATTTTTTTTTTTTTTTTTTTTTTTAAATTAAGGGGAAAAATTAAGTAAAATTTTTGAACTTGAATTTAAACAGGTCTAGGTGAGAAACTTAAAATGGTTGCAAAGATAGGTTGTGAGGTTGATTGCTAAACGGTTTTAGACGGACTAGGAAGTACATATATACGGATACAACATGATATGGTAAATCTCAAAAAAAAAAAAAAGAGAGGAGGAGGAGAAGGTATATGTACAGTAGGATATGTCAATAAAAAATAATTATATTTATATATATATAAAAATTAATTTTGGTTATTGAGGAAAAATATTATGAATCTAAATACAATCATTAAATATAGAATAATGATAGGGAGGCCGATGAATTAACCCCGAATAAGTACCGAATCTAACGTGTTTTAATCCACCTCATCTTTCCAAAAAATAATTATTTAATACGTGATAAGAATGACCAATCACGTCAAATTCGATATTAATTCGGAGATTTCTTTTCGATTTCTCTATCATTATTCTTAAATATAACATAGGGTCAAGTGCAAAAAACACCCCTATAGTATGCATATAGTGCATATTGTACCCCTCCAGTGCAAAAAACACCCCTAAACTATGACATTTGTGCAAATAGGTCATATTTATAAAAATTGGACTAAGATACCATTAGCAACACATTTTATAATATATATAAAAATATATATTTTGTGAAATGACTAAAAAGGGTTTGGCCCTTCTTCTTCTTCATCTTGGTGGTTGTCAGGGAAGCTAAGACTAGAGAAGATACATATATACACAGACATATATATACAGATATATATACACATAAACACAGGCATAAATACACAGGCATATATATATATATATATATATATATATATATATATATATATATATATATATATATATTTGTTGTAAATTTACATATTACACATATATACACAGATAGATATATGCATATACACATCACCGGGGAGGGAGTGAGAGGTTGATGTTGCCGGGAGGGGATAAAGACCGAGGTGTCTCCGGGGAGGGAGATAAAGACGGAGGCTGTAACGACCCTAACTGATGCCAAAATTTTTTTAAAAAAAATTGGCATAACCTCCCCTAAAAATGGGCCTACCACAACATGTTTAAATGAATTTTTTAACCTGTCCAAGCACAATAAACATATAATACATTCTAACATCCCTTTCATCCATTCACCATGCCTTACTTAGTTCCTCTCATGGTGGAACATCCACACACCAATTAATCTAAATTATCATAATTACAGTCCCAAAATACATGGTTGAGATTTAAAATCCCTGTCTTACAACGTTACATGATACAATTGCATGGAAATATATATACCATAATTCCATTAGTTTCATTTACATCAAACAAAAGATAAGTTCGTTCTTAAGTTACAAGGCCATGAATATTAACTTAATTACATTTCCACAACTATGAATATACATAGAATGGTCAAAATACAAATTAACAAACAACCTTCTAACAACTTTCAAGCTTGAGGTGGATTGTCGTCCACCGGTTAATTTCCAAGACCTGAAAAAAAATAATATAAATATATGGGGTGAGCAAATTGCTCAGTAGGTGGCACCTAAGACACGCATCTTGTGTCCTCGTGAACCCAAACAAGGAATAGGACAATAGGAATTGGGGTCATACTGTGTAGGGAAAATACAACATAATATATAGTCTCAACACAATCAATATGGAGCAATGAAATGCAGTGCATGTTAATGTCGCTCCCCATTTTCAACAATTCAAATCCACCAATTTCAAACTGTTAATGTAACCCCCTTTGGCGACTCCGCAGCGCCGAGAGAAGGATTGGCTACTGTCCCTGACCTTTGGTGACTCCGCAGCGTCATTATGGGGCCCAGATAGCTCAACCACGCTAGGGCAATCTCCCTAGTTCCCTCTAGGTTACATTAACTTACCGGCCCGTTGGTGACTTCGCAGCAACCGGGTTTTCTCAAAACTCTTTTTCATCAAAACTTATTTCCCCCAAAAGTTCCCCTTTTTGTATCAAACAATTTCTTTCCCATTTTGATACCCAATCACATGCATGATCATCATATGCTTTCATGATGCCATGATACATGAAAGATTCATACAATACACAATTTAACATGCTCCCATTCAACAATTTACAAAGAAATTACTAGCACCATAAGCATAACGGAAGCTACACATAGACATGCTTTCCATATAACAAATTCTACCAAGATATAAACACTGAAGCATGTAAAATCAACATCTAAGCATGTTTGTCTCACAAAACCACATATACACATAAACATGAATCTCATTTACAAAACCAAATCATTATTAGATGTAATCAACTCAATTAAGCATGTTAAGCATCAATTAACAAGGATTAATTCACTAGGGGGCAAAAACTCATGGATTAGAAACCCCTATCTCTTAGAATTGCGAAAACCCTCAAAATGGGTCCGAATTGCGAAGTCTCTAGAGAGCACCAAAACTGAAATTGCTTGTACCCACGTGTAGAGTTCGTCGTGCTCTCCGTTTTGCCTCAAACGGCATTTAAATCTACCATGTAATGAGAGAGAAATCAAGATCCAAAGTTTGGCTTCCAAAAGAAAAGAAAAATGAAGGGAAATGAGGGAGAAAGAGGAAGAAACGGGGAGAGAGAAAAATGAGAGAGAATAAGTGGTCTCTAAACCACTAATGCATTAGTGGTGGGTCCCTCCACTTCAAATTTTGATTTTCCATTATTCTTTTGTCACAAAATTCTACACCACATAACATGTACAATGCACCACATGCACATACCACTTAGTCCACATGAATTTAAATGTACCAATTGCAATTGGACCCAACCACAATCCCGTACGCAAAACGTGAAATGACAGAAATATCTTTGCAGCAACAAAATTTTCAGAAAATTAAAAAATGGCAAAAAAAAATCGGAAACATCACAGAGGCGTCACATGCTCACGGCCGAACCCAGTTGTCACCGGCGGCAAAGGATAGACCGGATTGTGACTGCGAGGCGGTCCGAGGAGTCATCTGCTTCTGGGTTCACCGCCGGTGATCTTCAACCTAGCCACCTGTCCAGCCGCTGCGTTAATTAGACTCCAAGCGTCGTCGGCGGCGACGATACCTGAGAAGGACCGTTTGGGCTTCCATTGCTAGACCAGCTTCCGATTCCACTAAAAGTCGATTGAGGCGATCCGGATAAGACCCATGTCTTCTGAGTTAGCACAAACACCGAATCTGAACACATTCTCATGAAATTCATGACAAAAAACAAGCCAAATCAAAGATTATAGCATCATACCTCGATATTTTGGGGATGAGGAGTGTTTTACTGAGTTTCTTGCAGAGTGGCTTGAGTCAACTGGTGAGTCAGCGCGGCGAGGAAGTCCTCGTTACTCTTAGTCTCCGTCAAGCTAACCACAGACTAACCGGCGGACAGCAACGACGAGTCAGGATTCCTGTATGGCGAACGGCGGCGGTAGACTATGGTGATGTGGGGTTTGCGAATGGGTCTTGCAGTTTTTGGTGGTTGGCTCTGTAGGCTAGATTTTGGTGTTTGAGGAATTTGGTTTGGTTGGCAGTGGCTATGTGTATATATATAATTTGTAAATTTACAATAAATACATAAATCTATCTGTATATTTATGTCTATGTATATGTGTATATATATGTCTGTGTGTGTGTATATATATATATATATATATATATGTATCTTCTCCGGCCTTCCCTTCCCTCGGCGACCACTAAGATGAAGAAGAAGAAGGGCAGAGCCCTTTTTAGTCATTTCACAATATAATATATATATATATATATATATATATATATATATATATATATATTATAAAATGTGTTGCTAAGGGCATTTTAGTCCAATTTTTGTAAATAGGACCTATTTGCACAAATGTCATAGTTTAGGGGTGTTTTTTGCCCACCTTTTTAAATAAGGGGTAAAAGTGCTATAAAAAGTATACTTTAGGGGTGTTTCTTGCACTTTTCCCATATAACATATGATTTGTTTCACAACACATAAAACAAACATCCCTAATAATTACTTAATAATTTTTAAACTTTTTTTATAATTATAGTTTGTTATTATTGTTGAAAAAGTTAAATATATGTGTTAAAAATTATCATATACATGTTAAAAAGTATCTCAGAATATTAAAAAATATATTTTAAAATTATAGATACATTCTAGATGTATTGGACACGTATTCATGAAATGATGCGGGAGAACTCATGGGGACCCAAAGCAAAGATATAGCAACCATATTACAAAACAAATAGTGATCTATCCAAATGATATCATATTACAATAAATACCAAAAGAAGTAAAATTAAAACAAACAGCATTTTATGAGGGTGAAAAATAATGATCTTAGGCTCACATTCAGCATCTGTCAAATATGATCTCAAGATATGCATGAATTGTGTCCCCACTCTTGAAAGCTTTGATGATTTCCTGAACAAATTCCACCTAATACTATTTGTACTCTCACTAGCCTGCCATAGGTGTAGCACTTGGATCATCTCCAGTGGAATAGTAATCCTTGGATCATCTCCGGTGGAATAATAATTTGGTCCTTCCAGTTAGTGACGTACTTTACAAAAATATTAGAATATACTTCACTAATCGGAGCGAACAAAACATGAGAGGATCTTGCTCCGAATTTTATACGTTATTTACCCACACTATAAATGATTTTGCCCAATCAACTCCCTCCTTTCAAAAAATACATGTGGATTACATGTTTAATTTGATTGAGATCTTAAGTACATCAAAAATTGATTGCTCCATAAACAAGTTCGGCTTGATAAACCAGATTTAGTTCGGCAAAGAAACGTCTACTTTGAGCATCCGCAGCTCAGCTCGTGGCCCAAATTTCGCGATTTGGGAGCCCAAATGTGGCCGCAGTGGGCTCGCAGAAGAGCGCGCCGAACGTAATCATCGAATTTTTTTTCTTGCCAAAATGTCAGCGTTTTGGATGTAGCGGCTGGTTTTTTAAAATAAAAAAATCTGGCAGCAACAATGCCTGGACAGAATAGCTTTTTGAAAAAAAAATCCAAAAATGGGTTATTTTAAGCTTGTTTTATTTTTTAAATAAAATAAAATATATATTATTTAGGCACTGTTTGTCCAAAATTTTTTTTTTATTTGGGTTAAAAATAAATTAAAAAACCTTTTTTTCCACTTAAAATTTTATTTTTTAAAAAAAGAAACTTTTTGTTTAAAATTTTAAAAATCTGCCACAAACAATGCATTTGGTTGTAAAGGTACTGTAACAGTGCCTTAAGAACTATAATTATTTTTAAAAAAATGTTAAATTTTTATTTTTTATTTTTTATTTTTTTTACCCTTTTTCAACAAAAAAATAAAAATAAAATTCATTTCTCTTCTATAAGTACTCCTAACTCCTTCAAATCATGAAATGTCATAATAAGGCATAATTTTATCATTTTTAATCTTAAAAAATCATTATATAATAAAAATTTTAGTACATGAAATATCATAACATCTTAAAAGTGGCAATAGAGTCATCAATGAAGAATTAGAGTCTGCCAAAGGAAAAGCTCATGATGACGAAGTCATTCGAATTTCAAAGTTGAAGGGGATGGATAATGATATTTTGCTATAATGGAGATATATAAATACAGTGATGATTTTCAAATGAGCAAATGAGTATTTATTATATAAGATAAAAAATATTGTCGTTAGGAAAAAAATTTAAAAAAAAAAAAAAAAAAAATTACGAAAGTTGTTGAAAACTATTGAAAAAGCTGAAGTAACATTTTTGAAGAGTCAAAATCTAAAGAGGCTGGTGCGAATGCTCTTAGAGATGCAATCAAGAGAGCTGAACATTAGACTGCTCTAGCTCAATTAAATCTGTTAGATTACAAGTTTACCCCTTTACCAGTCATCTAGGTATGTTGCTCACCTACTATATACCCCTTTACCTCTCATCTAGGTCTATTATTCACCTACTATATCACCATGTATGATTACACCTACCATATTATCATCTGTAAGTTACTCGTTCACCACTTACCATACAATATTCTCTTATATATAGGACCCTATTATAGTGTTTACATACAATGCAATACAATATTATAATTTTCCATTCCTTTATTTCTAACAAAATCAAACAAGCGCTATTTTGCTCCAATCCGAATCAGGATACCATCAAGCTAAAAAACTCATATGCAAGATCAAGATTGATAAGTATATATACACTATATATATACACACTCACACACTCACACGATATATATATATAGTGTATATATACTTGTCAATCTTGATCAATCTTGATCTTGCATATATACACTATATATATATATCGTGTGAGTGTGTGTATATATAGTGTATATATACTTATCAATCTTGATCTTGCATATGAGTTTTTTTAGCTTGATGGTATCCTGATTCGGATTATATATATAAATTATGGGTAAAAGTGCAGAAAACAGTATAATCCGAATACCACTTTCACCCTTTATTTTAAAAAGTGTGCTATTAACTCCTTATTTTAAAAAAATTAAACAAAAACACCCCTCAAATTACTTTTTAACATGAAGTAACGTTGTAAAGCCTACAATGCATATTTGACCTTTTAATGCTCCAAAAATGCCCAAAGAGTGTATATGTTAATAATCTCATAATAGAGGGGTGTTAGTGTACATTAACTATATTTAATCCAATTTAAGGATTTTTTCTCACTTTTCAAAAAAATATATATATTCTCTATATATTTTCCCTTACAGTGTATTATCTCTTTGTGTTACCTCTGTTTGAGTTGACTACTTTATATATCTTAAAACTTTATTTCTTTTTACTGATAAAATAGAAATGAAATATGTATATATATATATGGAATGAAACCCAGTCTATAATTATAAAAAGAAAAAAAATATATTCTTAATTAAAATTTAATATAATTATCGTTTTTCATTATATATATATATTTAAAAAATTAAAGATACTTATTTATTATATATAAAAATATAAATTTAATTTTTTAAATTTTAGAATCTGCAATAAATTTTGCCAAATATATATACTTGGTCAGGAGTATTTTAGAATATTTTACAATTGGTTTAGAAGTCTAAAATATTCTCCAAAAAAACCATTATGTAACAAATGTGTTCGAGTACATCACAATAGAAAAAATATATATATAAACTAAAAAAACGTAAGAAAGATAATTCATATACAACCAGAGTAAATAGGTTCAATAAACAATCTATGCTAAAGTTGGAAGAAAATATGTTGTAAATAGAAACATGTAGGGGAGTTGTTTAAACCTCTTTCAGG
The DNA here is from genome assembly GCF_030987335.1 of Cornus florida. Lineage (NCBI taxonomy): Eukaryota > Viridiplantae > Streptophyta > Magnoliopsida > Cornales > Cornaceae > Cornus > Cornus florida. The sequence goes on from NW_026775578.1 coordinate 22,245,643, forward strand.
AGTATTAAAGATACTTGGTCAGGATTATTTTAGAATTGGATTGTAGAATGCTTCAAAGAACGTCTAAGACATCTTACAATGCTACTCTACATTATACTTTACAAAACTATAGATTGGAGAATGCTTACAACTTGGTGGCTTGATGTTGGAAAATGAGCTCACGCCCTATTTATGGCTGAAGGCTTACCATTAATGGCTAGGATATGTACAAGGGTCAACGAACCTAACGGTCATGACTATTTTAGAATTGGATTGTAGAATGCTTCAAAGAATGTCTAAGAAATCTTACAATGCTACATTACTATAAAGAGTTCTACATTAAACTGTACAAAACTACAAACTATAGATAATTCCACACAATATATAGAAGTCTAAAATATTCTGGTCATTTAGACTACCCACAAATGACCTCCAACTTGGAAGAGATGTGAACGCAAAACAAAAATTGTTAAGCGACCTTTAAGTAGAAAGCAATAGGAGCATTTGATTGTGGCTAAAAAAGTGTTGTAACCAATAAGAATGCTGAGAAAATTATTCATTTTAGGACTTACTTTTAAAAGTTGTACCAACTTATTTTGAGGATCCAATTCGAGTCCAAATGTTATAAATTGGACAAAAACTAAATATGCTCATGCATCTCTTATTGATATCAGATTGGATGAAAGAGTAATTGATCGGGATTGCTCAATAAGTTAAGGTTTGAAGCAGTTAGCAGCAAGGGTTCACATTCAAGCCTATTAAATAACCATGTATGGTACAAATATTTTTACCTTTAACGTGTCCAAGGCCAGTACGGGGTAACCTGTGAACCTCTCTATATTTGTGCCTCAGCAGAAACAGCAATACACAAGAAGAACTTGGGAACTAGCATATATCATAGTTATTCATTCAATGAATCCATACAAGGATACTGGGCAAAAAAAGCAGAAGAAGTGATGATGAATGGTAACTGTTGGCCAAGCTAATCTTTATACAATCATGTATACATCTTGCTTAAAAGAAAGGTAAAATCCTACCCGCCAAAAGTTGAGCATCGAGAGTACCTGAACTCAATATGGCTTGTGTCTTCCCCATAGATTCATCAAGTATGTACCTCATCCCAAAATATGGGATTCAACTTAGTACTCATTAAAATGGATGGCGCCAACTTTCCACACAATATAAGTTGTCCCAAACATGACTGTGCTGATAAAAACAAATGAAAAGATGATGAGTAACACATCAGCACCCCCCGGAAAGTCAAAAGTCAGACCCTGCTTTGGCATTCCTCTCTTGCTGTCATCAAACAAGTTTGTAGGGGCCTCTGGAAGGCCAGATCTCTTTTTCCCTAGATCACTTTCTTTCAGAGCTTCCAATACTTTGCTGCCAAGTTGTGGTTTTTTAGATGCCTTTGGTTCTGCGTAACGACTGAGAACGCGGGCAGCTCTCAGTTTCTCTCTTGCTGTTAGCGATGATCTTTTCGGGATAGATTTTATGTTGGCAGAAGGAGTGTCCAGTTTCAACAGTTCTGAGGAAAAAGTTGACCCACTAGACACCGTCGGCGTCTGAGGCCCTGACTCCACTTCAGCACTGGTTTGAATTTCGCTGTTTCTTGTTTGAGAATCCAAGGATGCAAGATTCACTGCCGAGGAGCGATCATCAACAAATGATCTTTCAGTACTTGTAGAATCTTTGTCACTATTGTCTGTGGCAACACGATCATCATCTGCAACTAGAAGACATAATCCCCGGTTTTTGCCCTTTCCAAGTCTTCTTGACCCAACAACCTGCGATGAAGATGTGAAATGGGTGACCTTCAGTACAGAAGCCCCAACGCCAGCTCTTGCTACATGCTGGTACTTGGCCTGCAGCTTTTGGAAGAGACACACTTGGTAAATGATAAACAGAATAACAGGCATTTATTTTCTCAGTCCATTTATAAAATTATGAAATCACATAACTGAGTTTCCCTCTTGTTTAGTAAATGCATGGTGTTGAGATTCATCAGTTCTTTTTTTGAAGTACAAAAGAAAAAGGTGAAGTTCTTTTTTGGACCTTGATCATCTTTTTCATTGTCAGAAAAAATTTCTTAGAACTAAAACGTTCAATAAGCATCACATATTCAGCCTTTAATTACGTGTTCTTCACTATGTTAGGAGTTCTCCTCACACAGAAACAAATAGTACACGAAGGATATGTGCGCTTTATAAGCCCTAACCAAGACGCATGACCCTGGAACTGACATAAAAGTGGTAGCAGTAGTAGATATGGTAGACAAGAAAGGCATGAAATTTTTGAGAGGTTCACCAGTCGGTCCAGTCTTACGCTCCAAAACACTAAGAACAACACAATCAGAAAATCATTAAGGAGATATAATCTACAAGAAATAACCCGAGTATCTTTATGCCCAGTGGTTCAGTACAAGAATGGAGCAAAAACAGATTTTCAACTATTCTCAATAATCTGAAGTGATGAAGAGATGAGAGTGTTAAGAAAGAAGTAATTGACAAATAGCAGACTGTGTTTTGCACCAGCAGCAAACCTTAAAGTTAATTTTATTAAATCTCCAACCAATTATCCAAGCATTGTGGCAACAATGCTAAATAAAAGAGATGCAAATGTTAATGATGAAGAAATAGACAGAGAAGACCAGCTAGTTCAAACACTAGCAGCATATCATAGACTGAATAAATTTCCATCCAGCTAATTCAAACACAAGCAGAAAATCGTAGACTTTGTCTCAATAAATTTCCAACAAATAACCCACCGGCATGAATTCCTTTTCCTCCTCTGGCTAAAGTTATAACTAAAATAGAAGCAAATTTTAATTTCAGCAATACATTTCCACAAGAAGAAGCTTAACCTTTTGTACCTTCATCATTAGATATGGAAATGAACAAAGATCCAATAATTCAATGTGACCTTTTTGGATTATTTTTGTTTTAAAAAATTAGTGTTATTATTTTTACTTTTTATCTTTTTAGCAATGGTTCCGTCTAGTATCTTTTCAAAATGGTTGCCCAGTGGCGAAAGACTGGTGTCAAATGTAAGCTCATATTGCATGGATGTCCAAGTATATATAAGATGAACTTCCAGTTCTAATTAGATCATACTCTCATTACAAACAGTTCGACAACTGATGCTTGTAAGGTTAAGTGGTCTGCAGGACATCTGAATTAAGCCAAATGCGGCAGTGGCAAGCAACTTGTAAAAAATTTGAACTTCACTTGGTAGTCTTATTTTTCTCCCTTAATATTATCAAATTTACCATAGGAGTCAAACACTCTAGATTACATGAACTACACAAAACATTATAAAACACCCTTCTTACAAATTTAAAAGCCTTTTGTGTGTGTGTGTGTGTGTGGTTAAGGCAGGGAGTTCCCTTTCCATTTCCAGTCCAGATTAATCCTCATGCATGCACACACACAATCACCCACCAAGCACGCCAATCGGGTAAGCTGGGCAGAGTTAAATTGAAACATCTATTTATTAGTTCAAAAAAGGCATTCTAGAAAACCAAAAAAAACAAGCCACCCCTTTTCAATTCAAGTATTACCTATCACAAAATTAAATATATATATATGTATATATATATTTTTTTTAAAAACTAAATAACAGTTTGGGAAGAGAATGGACCAACATCATACTAAATCTCACAAAACAAGAACTAAAGAGACCATGTTCCCTTAGGTTGTAAGAGCGATGAGTTGGTCATAGAAGTTAGAACTCTTCATCAAAACCTTATCCAACAATATTGGGGTTCAATTAATTACACATAACTTTATGGATTTGTAACATTTGCTTTAAAAAATGACATGAATGCGATTTATCTGAGGATCCATTTTCCACACTGATTCAGAATTAAGCAGAAGAGACTAGTTATTACAATCCGATGGAACAAAAGAAACAAACCCAAACAGGAATTAATACAAATACCACAAAATGAAATTTATGTGAAATTGTGAACAAAAGAGATAGGAGGAGATGTAGACATACCGTGGAAGTGAAGCCGACGACTGAATTTACAGAAACAGCCATATTCTTGGTCGTTTAACGCCCAACCATTTATAGAGAAAGAGAGAAAAGTGTTTGTGGCAGTGAAGTGGAGAGAGCCTGTTAGAGATGAGAAATTGCATAGTGACACACACGCTCTCTTCAAGCGCGTGTGTCCACGATGCTACGCTCTTTGCTCTCATTACAAGCCAACAAATAAAGGAAACAAAATAGGTACGGCGAGAATGAATATAAAAGGGATTCTTCCTCCCCTAATTAATTATTAACTATTATCAGGATAAATAATAATAATAAAGGAAACAATATAACTATCTTTAAAAAAAAACTTTTTTCATAAATGCTATTTTATTGAAAGAAAGTATGAGCATCGGACTAAAAAAGAGAAGAGGTTTGAATTAAATTTCATTTGATTCCGAATTCAAAGCTGCTTGTAGTATCTATAACTAAATACCAAATCAAAGTAGTACCAAGAATTGAATACCAAATGAAAGAAAAACACCACCGTCAAGTAGCATTTTTTTGGCAAGTTTTGAGCTCCATTCCCGAAAAGTAATATTTTTCTTCAAAATTTTTTAGAAAATTTCTCACTAGATTTTTGAATGATAATTATGCTAATTTATTTAATTACAAATAATTGAAGTATGAGACCTTTTGGAATTTGTATAATGCAATTATCACTAACTTTATTCTCTAATTACACGGGCATTACCGATTTGTAAAATGCATGCAATGTTTATATTGTAAACATTTAATGCATGGTATGTTGTGAGAAGCTTATAAAAAATCAAAGAGGTAATTACACTGATCTCTCCTGAAGTTTCGTTAATTTACATTGACCTACCCTCTTATTTGCCAAATAACAATAACCTCTTTGTATACATATAACAATGACCTTCCCTTTGTATACTTGTAACAATGACCTCCTCTCCATTAAAGGAAAATACTATTAATAACCAAAAATGATGATGTCATTCATTTTTTATTTTTAAATTCCCATTCTACCCCCTCAAAGATATGTAAATAAATTAACTAAAATATCTAAAATACCCACGTAATTATTTCTCCCATCTCTCCTCAAATTCTCTCTCCAATCTCTTTTTCTCACTTTCCTCAATCAAAACCAAAACATAAAGTGTCTGCCCACCAACTGTGACCAGACCCGAGGAGCTGTATTGTATTACTTTTCTTCCATTAGTCGAATCGATGACTGGGAGGAAGCGAGAGCACCAGTCGAAGACCGTGAAATGAATAAGGAGTGATCGACGGTTGTAGGCGTCAGGGGGTTTCGGGCAAGGGAGTCCGCCAGTGGATTCTCTTTTGAGTACTCGCTCGATGTGAAATTGTGTTGTCTAGCGGTTAAGGTAGCGAGACGGTGGCGACAAGATGAATTGATACGGCGACGGCGAGATCAGCGGTGGAACCGCGAGCAAGGATGTCGATAGCGGTCTAAACTGCAGCCACGGAACTTACCGACGAGGACACAGGTTTGAACTACTGCCACGGAATGAACAGGCAAGGTGCGGACTGAACGTATATGGAACTACCGACGAGCACGCGAATTGAATCAGCGATGAGAAACTGATCAGTAGTGACAGAGTGCGAGCAAGCGCTATTGTTGGTTAAGTTCTGCAGATGGGTTGGGTGCTTGGGTTGCGATTGGTGTAAGGTTTTTACAATTGGGTATTAAATTCAGAAACTCCAAAATTCAAGCAATTCTCTCATCTTGGTCTCTCTCAATCGCTCCAAAATCTTTACTTCTTATGGGTCTTTTATAGAGCTCAGGCTCGTTAGTGAGCCAACTCGGCGAGATCATAAGGGACATTTTTGGGCTACCCGAGTGCGACACACCTCGAGGAAGATGTACAGTACTTTGTTTCGGAAGTAAGGCCTCTGTTTGAGGAAGTGAAGGTCAAAGTGATGAGTTAGGGTCATTTGTCTCTTTCTAAAATTTTGCCCTTTCACGTGTGTTGTGTAAGAACAAGCTTTGTGCTTGGCGATGGCTACTAGTTGATGGGGCCGGCGACGGTGAAGATGATGGCATGGGTATGACGGCAACAGATGGAGCAGCTCAACGAGAACGACGGAGTGTAGTAGTGAGTCGGTGGAAAGAGCTTAACGACGGCGATGAAAGTGGAAAAGAATTGGCTGCCAGCTGCCCAGTGAGCAAGGAATTACTGATGAAGAAGCGATAGGCTTAGAAGCGGCCAAGTGAGGGTTCTCGGTGATGGAGATTCGACGGTGACTGAATGGTGACTGAATGGCAAGCAAAGATTCACAAGGGGGTTTTTGGGCATTTTTGTCTTTTCAAATTACATTGTGTTTTAATAAAATACAATATTGATATAAAAAGGTAGAAAAGTAATTTCATTATAACCGTCGTCAATTCAAAAGCTCTATTAGAGGAGATTATTGTTATTTGATAAATAAAATGAGAAGTCAGTGTAAATTGACGAAATTTTAAAGGAGGTTTATGTAATTATTCCAAAATAAAAATTGTCAGGTTATTGATCATTGGGAGATTGTCGGGTTATTTAAAAAAAAAAAAAAATTGTCTAAGCTATTACTCATTTCACACAAGGATAGGTTTTAAAATAAAACTGGTATGCTGTCAAGATAGTAATACAAAACATTGCGAACCATTGTGAAATTAATTTATCTAAAGAAAAATGATAGAATTTCCAACCTATTTATGCATATGCTAAGAAAAAAATAAAACTGGGTTAATTTGATCTCCTTCTCTCGTGCGGATTTTTTTTTCTCTCTCTCTCGTGCGGATATCTTCTCTCTTCCTCTTCTTCTTCCTTCGTCGCTCTGTCCTATCTCCTTTCTCTCCCTTCCTTTTCTTCTTCCTTTGTCGCTCCAGAAAACGAGCTTGTAGTCTTTCCGACATTGATTTCGCAAAATGGGTCTTTGGGAACCCAAAATGGCACCGTCGTTCGATTGGTGGACCAAAGAGCCACACCAAGGAACGCCGGTGATCGTCAAGATCGAAAACCCCAACAACTGGTCCATGGTCGAGCTCCAAGGCCCCGTCGATGACGACTTCCTCCTCTACGGTCATGGGGACTCAACGCCGGGTCGCCACTGCGACAAATCCCGCAACAATAACGCCCAAGCAGCTCACAGAGCTGCCGGCTGCTTGACCTTCATTGCCTCCGCAATGTTCAGCGTCGCCGCCGCAGGAAGGACAGACGCCGACGCCGATAACCATACCGGACCCAGTGCCAATATTGCCACCGAAAACTTGACCTTTAAAGCCCGTTTCTATTTCTGCATAAAGGTGTTCATTTGGCTCTCTATTGCATTTTTGATCCTCACAAACTGCAAATACCGTATCAAAAAAAGCTTCCACTGCTTTCTATATTTGGGCCCTTTTCACCTGCTCAACTCCTGACCTTTTCACCATTCCCTACTCAATATAAAAAATAAAAAATAAAAAGGCATCAAAGCTCTGTGTTAACGGCTTCTTTAGAGCGTGTTGTTCTGGGTTGTAAGCCAGCGTTAATTTTGGATGTGACGTGGCCTAACCACGTTGAAAAGTCGTCAAAAGTTCTGTCATTTCTCAATATAAAAAGAAAAAGGCATCAAAGCTCTGTGTTCATGGCTTCTTTAGAGTGTGTTTTTTTTGGGTAGGAAGACAGCGTTAATTTTGGGTGTGACGTGGCCTAACCACATTGGAAAGTCGTTATAATTTCTCTTATCTAAAAGCAAACACCCCCTATAACATGCATACAGTACATATTGCACCCTTCTTGTACCAAAAACACTCATAAACTATGATATTGGTACAAATAAGTTCTATTTATAAAAATTAAACTAAAATGCTTTAGCAACACATTTGATAATATATATAAATGATATTGGTACAAATAAGTTCTATTTATAAAAATTAAACTAAAATGCTTTAGCAACACATTTGATAATATATATAAAAAATTAAAAATGTGAAATGACTAAAAAGAGCTTGGCCCTTCTTCTTCATCATCTTGGTGGTAGTGGAGGGAAGGAAAGACTGGAGAAGATATATATATATATATATATATATATATATATATATACACACACAGATATAGTAGTAAAGTTGGACATAATATATTTTCCCTTTGGTTTATCGTTTGTCTAATCGTTTCACACTAAGCTGACAAGGATTGAACTAGCAAGAAACTAGTAAGGATTATGTGTTCTTTGTTCTCCCTTTTGTCTAATCGTTTCACACTAAGCTGACAAGGATTGAACTAGCAAGAAACTAGGAAGGATTATGTGTTCTTTGTTCTCCCTAATGTATTTGGTTTTATCTGGCACGTAGTTGAGTGTGCTTTGTTTCTGTGGAACAATCAAGTGATACTGCCAATAATTTTTCCTGTTTTGGAGAGAAACTCACAAAGTCACTGGAACCAAGCGGTTCGGAGCCTGACACTTAATGTGGGAAAGATATTTTCGGATACACATACACATAGACATAAATATACAGATATATTTATTTATTTATTTTAAATTTACAAATTATATATATATATACATATATATATATATAGACGGAGGCGTCACCGGGGAGGGAGATAAAAACGGAGGCGTCTCAAGCTCACAGCTGAACCAGTCCTCTCCAAAGCCCATCGCCGGAATCGCTATTCACTGCCATCGCCACTACCCGCCGAGATTCCCCCTTGCTCGCGAACCGCCGTCTTCATCCTCGCCGGTGGGGTTGCTTGGGTTTTGGTGATGGTGAGGCAGGCGAACGGCGGTGGCAGACTATGGTGATGTGGGGTTTGCGAATGGGTCTTGCAGCTTTTCTGGGTACGCCGTGAAGAATCGAAATCTGTAACTGATTCCTTTGATTTTATGTTCTATTCAAACAAGGCAAACTCAAATTGGGGAGATTTACTTCGTTTAAACAACCATAGCTGGATCTCACAGTCACCTGCTATTGTCGCCACCACCGCCACCATCACTCCATCTGCTATTGTCGCCGCTTCCTGCAACAAGAATTGAAGGAGTCTCTGCAACATTTGAGATTCAACAAAAATGGTAGGGGCATTTTTGGAAGAGTAAAAGGGTAAAATGGGCATTATATTAATTGAGGGTGTTTTTGCACAAATTGAGTAAAAATACTATGAAAGGTATACTTTAGGGTGTTTCTTGCAGTTGCCCCTTATCTAAAAGCTGGCTTAGTGTATTCAGACTCAAAATTGTAAGACATTGCCCTATTGCTAGACCGAAGACATTTTTCAAAACCAGAAGTTTAATAAATAAATAAACGATCAAAGGTTGCAAATAAACATTCAAAGATCACACCATGCTAGATGCAATAGAACCAAGTAAGACATATAATTAAAAGTGCACCATGAAGAACAAAATGGATACTTGAGTTATTTTACCACTAGAAAGAACAATAATAAAATAAATATTGTTCAAGCCAGGGTGGTTTAAAAGTGGAAAAGTTCCAAAGCCAAAGGTTATCAGAGAATAAAAAGCAACTAATCACGAGGTTACCAACAAATAGAAATAACATATTTAAATTATAACAGAACATGTTGGTCCAAGAAAACATGTATAAAGTGTTCCTTCTCATAGTTCGAAGTACAACAAGGATTAATAGTCGGTCCATTCCCCTACAAGCTGCAAAGAGAAAAACAAAAAGCCTCTGCTACCCCCAAAAACATCATTACAAACAAATTTATCCACACCCTCATTACAAACAGAAAATTGACATTATTTCTAAACTAAGCCTTTCATTTTAGGCCACCAATTTTTTCCTCCTCAAAAAAGGGACGGAACCATGGTACAATCCCAAAAACACAATAGGCAACCCTCAACTGAGTGTTTCCCCATCCGCGTGAACCACCAAATACCAACCCATACTTTCTACGCGTGCAGTAATCCATAAATCAGTATGAGCCCATTGGTGGCATGCCAAAAGGTGGCATTGGAGGCATCCCCATTCCACCTGGAGGTGGAGCAAAACCTCCTCCCATACCTGGCATCGATCCTCCCATCCCGGGCATTGGTGGTGCAGGCAAAGCAAGTGGCAGCAATTGAGCATACATATTCTGCAATCAACAATGAGCACCTATCAATTAGTTTTTCTTCAATTTTCCAACCCCTAAATATAATAATAAAAAATAAAAATAAAAACACCAGGAAATTTTTTTCATCAAGACAAGAATCAAAAATAAATCTACCAAACGAATTTCGAACTGTTAGGTATTTTTCTATTATAGGAAAAAACAGAATCAAACAGACCCCTACTTTTTATGTTAAAAAAGTTCATTCAGTAAATAACATCAGAAGTAGTTATTATACTCTTTGCAAGTCCCCCAAGTAATAGAAAGAAAGACTATTTTGCCTCTCTCCCTATGTAGTCTTTTGTCGTTCAAAGGATTTCTTACCCAACTCTCACCAGTTAATGTTAAAGAAGAAATCTGCAATAGAGGAGGGTGATAGAGCACAATCATAAAGTCAATTCTAAATAGGGGGCGAGCCCTCACGCAGGATACCCAAGTAAGATTGATATGATAACACACTTTCAATATATCATCAGTAAGTGTTCCTCCTATCTTTTATAGCGCTTCGCCTGCCACCCTTCACTCTTTTTCTGTGTTATTTGACATCCCCTTAAAACACCAATATCAAATGAACTTCTTCCAACAACGTGCCATAAGGACGGCCCTGAGCAGGAGATGTTAGGCAATATGAAACATAGTGATCCTGGCTTGACGAAGGATAGCTAGATGCTAAAGTGCCCTGTGTGGTGTCTCAATCAGGGCGAAACCCAACTCAAATTCTATTGAGTCTTAGTGCATATTCATATTTCTCATCATAAAATTTCTAAGATTTAACAACTTGCAGGTTAACTGTAATTCTTTTAGTAAATGTTTAGACACTTGTAAAAGTCAATGCAAGGTTAAAGTCCCATTGACTACCAAAAATGCTAAATAAAAGTAATAAATTAGATACTGAATAAATAAAAAATATGTACTAATTTGTTAAATTTAAGTTCGATCCAGAATGTGTACTACAACATGATAGAGGAAACTTCAAAGGAATTGAGACTTATGAGTGCAAGGGAATTGAGAGGCCATTGCATGATTACAAGAATATAACCCTGCATAAATAATAGAATAGGGAACAGAATAAAAGAAATTGAGAGTGGGGCTATTGGGAAATAAAAGAAATTAGAGGCAGTAAAATATTTTCCTCATACAAGATTTTTTCATTTTCAGGAAAAATATTTTTTTATTTTTACTTTTTCGGTGTTTGTTAGAGGTCGAGGTCGAGGTCGAGTCCATTGGGCAAGGCGTATAAAATAACTTGCAGAAAATTGATGAATAAGTTATTTTTGTTAAATTTTAATATTTTTTTTCATCGTAAATATTTTACGACAACCAAACACCAGAAAATAAAAAAATATTTTTTTTCATCGTAAATATTTTACAAACCTGCTGTGCAATTACATCTTTCTCTTCCTTCTCTTTGGCTTTAACTTCACTCTGAGCCTCAAGTTTATCCTTGATGAGTTCGTCAACTTTGCCCGTGTACTCACGGATAAACTGCAACAAAATTATCAAAGTAAGAGAGACCTTGAAATCGAAATAGGATTTCAAATAAAACAAGCCATAACCACTAAACTACGAGACAAAGAAATAGAACTCATGTGATAAGCCAGGGCCTACATGCCCAACTATCAAACAAAAAGCAGACTGAAAATCAAGTCCACGATTTACTGTGATTGAACCCAAACAAGAGAATAAGACTTAAAGCATTGGAGGTGGCAAAAGCGATGTGTGGGCTAATAATTTCAAGCTATGGATTTGGCTCCAATTAACACGCTATATCTGAGCAAAACCAAGCCCAAGCTCATAAATCTTGTGACCAAACTTAAGCTCGCGTTAAAGGTCCACCACAAGCCCATACTAATTGGGAAAACATGTGGCTGATCTATCATTCTAATATATGACAATGACCGCAAGAAGAAGCAAAGAAATCACCTGTAATAGATATGGGAAGGCAAAGTCAATCATATTGTTCATCCAGGCAAGCTCAAGAGCCACATCCGGACGAATTAAATCATAGCAAACAAAAAGGCATGACGCAAAACATTCCTTCTTTCCCTGCACAAGTGACATCAATATTAATGTTTGAATTTAATACAACTCAAAGCAAAAATACTCAGTTTCATCTATCAGTTCCAATGGAGAACACACTTCCTTCAAACAATTTTTACTGGACATAAAGAGTGTAAAATAAAACTGAAAACAGTGTTTCCATTAAACCATACCTAACATTCAAAAAAATGATCATAGTACATCCTATACTCGCATCAATGAAAAGGCCAAAGAAGAACAGTATGAGAAAATGAAGAGATGGTGAAGAAAAAATGAAAAAGACATGGAGGTGAAGAAACAGAATGCAATTAATGCTTAACTAACTTAAGCAGCAGGAGTGAAGATTACTCTACCTGGAACTTAATTTAGGAATAGCATACAACTCCAATACTTCAGAATACCTCATCGTTATTGTAACTCCATTTATCCCATATCATCAACAAGATTTCAATGTATAACTCTACTCACCGTATAAAACTTTGGCTACTTTTCCAATTCTAAACAAAGAGAATTACAAACTAGCTCTAAATAAATGTCTACCAATTCAATACAGTTGTCATTAGTTGTGGTTGTGGGGACATCAATATTAATGTTTGAAATTAATACAACTCAAAGCAAAAAACTCAGTTTCATCTAGCAGTGATGTTGCATGTTAACTTAAGCTTCACAACTAAGAACAAACTTCCATCAAAATAATTTTACCGGACATAAAAAGTCTAAAATCAATCTGAAAACAGTGTTCCACTAAACCATACCAACAAACAGGCCAGAAAAGGACATTAGAAGAAAATAAAGAGATAATAGACAAAAGAAAAAATAAAAATGTTGAAGCAACTTAACCAGCAGGAAGTGAAGATTACTCTAACCATGATGGGAACTTTATTTAGCAATAGCAAATAACTCCAATACTTCAGAACACCTCATGGTTATTGTAAATCTATTTATCCCATATCATCATCAAGCCTTCAATGTATAACTCTACTCACTGTTTAAAACTTTGGCTACTTTCCAATTCTAAATAAAGGCATTACCAATTCAATATAGTTGTCATTAGCTGAGATCATGGGGACAGCAAGATTAAAAAATTCTACATGGCCCAGTCACCAGGCACAATTACTGACAGTTATTGCAAGGTGCAAGCAATGCTACAATCTGAACTTAACAAAATCTGATACCTCCCACGATATTTTTTTTTATATATATATAATAAAAATAAAAAATTCACAAATACTGACAATCATTGCAAGGTACCAACAATGCTAAAATCTGAACTTAACAAACTCTGATACCTCCCACGATATTATAAATTAAAAATATATATATATATCCAAACACTATAAACATTAATTTTTCTTAATTAGAATATCTCGAATAAAATATACTCCCTCCATCCCACAAAAAGAGTCCACCTTTCCATTTTTGGCTGTCCCAATTCAAAATTCAATGTACAGTTTTTTAAAATTCCTAATTTACCCTCCTTGCATTGAAGTTATAAAAGTATGTGGACCCATCATAGAAGTGTATATTTGGAAATTCATTCTCTACCACTATAATAAAAAATAAAAAAATTTAAAAAAAAATTATAAACTACCCCTCTTAAAAAGTTAGGTTCTCAAAAAGGGACAATTTTTGTGGGACGGAAGGAGTCTTCTTTTGTTCATAAAGTCAAGAGTTAGTTTAATATATTGTTAGCAGTCTTCTTTGGCTTAATATAAAACTACATCAAAACTTTAAAACAGGCTGGACTCTAGATTTACATGACACCAGGATATCCCAAGTGTCTCAAAAATCTTTTTTCATATAGCATAAATAAAGTTTTCCATCTCAGAATCTGACACACAAAAACAGTGCTGAGTTGCTTATCAAGATTATCTATGTAGAAAGTAAAATAAAGAATCAAAATGCAATCTTTGGCATCACATGTTAACACACAAATATGACTACCTCCATGCAAAATCTGTAATATAGAACAGACATAACTATCAACGTTCACTTCTTTAACTTTCAGATTTTACATAATTGTTGAAAGGAAAATGGTGTAACTTTCATTCTTTTTACTTCTTAATTCTGTTACTCCAGCAAAATTCTCTCTCCAGTTAAATTATTTCAAGTCAAATCCCACGCAGGACACAGAGCAAAAAAGTAAACTCTAAACTTCAAAAACAGTCAGTTGTGTCTCATGAATTATGAAGTTGACGAATTGAAACTGGTTCCTGGTGCAACTTAGCAAGTTAATAATAAATAGCAGTTTTTATGGAGATGCATGCTTGCTATATATAAAAAAAAGACAATCACCATAACAATAAATAATTAAACGGAAAGCTATTTCAGGAGGAGGCTGGTACCTTTTCAATAAAATAAACAAGCAACTCCTCTGCAAGTTCACGGTCCCCAGATTGTGAACATGTCTCCATGGCATCTTTGTAATGATTGTCTTTCTTTGACAATGCAATGGATTGCTTCCACCTACCCGCCTTTTTGTAAATATAAGCAGCAACACGTCTCATCTCAAGAAGCTCATGTTTCTCAATCTGCTCAAACACAGAGATGGATATCATACTCCACTAACAAAAGGAAAAAAGAGCTTAAAAGCACAGCAACACCTCACCTTTTGTGCAAGTCCAATCTGATCAAAGTTATCATGCATATCGATTGACTCTCGCAGTCTGTCATAGTCTTCTTCCTCAACATAAATCTCATTCAAAGCTTCATTCACAGCAGACACATTGTTGCTCTGAACAGCCACCATGTATGGCTTCACAAGAAGCAGGTGACCCGCCTGAAATCAACAAAGGAGAAATAATTACCAAAAAGATTCATAACCTCCAAAATTTAGAGCCATGAAATGAAGTCACAGTCGTAATACTCAAAGAATAATGTTCTAGAACAAGAACCACCTTCCGCATTATGTCCACAACACGTGTGTGATCCACACGAAGTGCAAGCACATTAAGGAGATCATTTATTAGATCAGGATGCTCTTGCAAGTAGAAGTGCACTGCTTTATAATAGAGCTCCACATTAGCAACTTTGACAGCAACATCTTTAAATTGCATGTGATCCCAAGCTTCTGGGGAATGATTCATGATGGTAGTGGCAGCATTATCAAACTCATCATACTGAATATACAAATATGTGAGTTCCTTCCAGTGTTGTTGTTCATCGCAAGCACGTATAAGCTTGGGAATGTTGAGACGGGTTGAAAACAGTTTGATATGCTCCATAAGCTTCTCGTAACGATATCTAGCATAAAGGACACCCAACTCGGTGAAAATCCCCATATGTGCACGTTCCAATCCTAAACCACTCTCCATGAGAGAGATGAGCTCATTGAAACATCCTCTATTCTGGTAATATTCGCTGACCTCCTCCAAGTCATCCACCTACCAATACAACACAAAAATCAAAATAATGACAGAAAAGATTGAACTCTATAACTGAGCAAAAAACTAATCATGAAACCTTAAAATATTTTATGTAGAATCCATCAATATGTGGAGATCAAAACAAAAGAGAAAATTTGGCACAAAAACCCATCTCTATAATTTGTAGTCCCGGTTTTTCAAATTAAAAAATCCACAACACTATTGGGCAAGATGAAATACTAAACTACACATTGATCTTTCAAATTCAAACTAGTTTTTCAAGAAAGCATCTCACCTGTACAATAATATTCAGCCCACATATCTGAGCCAAGCGGAACTCCTCAGCATCAACACAGGCAAAGCAAACTTCCTTCCATGTCTTAGAGCTATTTGCTTTTCGTGCTGCATCAACAGCACCTTGAAACTGTCTAAGCTTTACAAGTGTGCAAGCCAACTTGGCCCAGTTAGAAATGAAAGCAAATATTATTTTAGCTGCTTCATATAGGGCTTCATCATACAAGCGATCGCCAACATTTGGGAGATTAGCGACATTTGGCATGAGGATAAATTCTTCGATCTCACCCAGCTTATCAATCTTAGCATACGCATAAATGAGCTCGCTGTCCACCTTGGGCTCCTTTGCCTTCTGCCTAACCATCAGAAGGTAACCCACCAAGTCATGATATACATTTGCATCCTCAGCAGCGCTAATAACATCCAAGAACTGTGTGGCATCATCTGCACGAATAAATGACTCAATTGCATCACTTACTAATCCCTCCCTGAGTTGAGCCTTGGCCACCTGACTCCAAACAGCTTCTTCTTCAACACGGAACGCAAACTCTACAGCCCGGTCAATGGTACGGAGGTTGTCCAGTAAGACATTGACAGCTTGGACGTTCAAGTTGAACTTCTTGAAAATTGCAAAAGCTTCTTCATACAGTTGAGCTTCCACAGCCACTTCTCCAACTGCAGGTCCATCAAAGTTATCTAGCCTGTTAATGTAATCCATAACTCTAGATGGATCTGCTTTGATGGCTGTCAAGATAAGCAAGTTCTGAAGATTAAAATTTCCACTAAATGCAGAGTTTTGGAGCACAATCTTTTCAAGAAGTTCGATCAATTCATGAGGTAGATCAGCCGTCATGAAAGCTTTAACAGCCGCAGAAACCTGTTCTGGGCTCTTGCTTTCAGGCAGAGCTGTAGATACAACTTGATCAATGAGCTGTCTTCTATATTCATTTTCAGGGTTGAGAACTTTCTCCCAGAGGTCGGCATCCATTCTTTCAACTACATACCTGAAATAATAATCAGGTATAAACCTCCATGGGACAAATGAAACCATTCATGTTCAAAGATTCTAAACTAAAACAAGGTCACAAACCTGGCCTGCAGTTTGAATAAAGAGTTCTTATTAGTCACATTGATAAGCTCATCATCACATTGTCCTCTACGGTAAGCAACAACTGCAAGGGTGGGATCACGCTTCTCACAATATTTACCCACGACACGTGAATCATAATACGGGTTGGTGGTGAGGAAGTGCTCGGGGTTGTTGTTGCTATCTATTATGATTTTACCCAGGGCATTGTGAACATGTACATCCTGGCTTCCCTCGCTGACTAGATGCTCCAAGAACTGAGTAAGTAATCGGAGACGATTCCTGAAAATCACAAATAAAGCATGAGGATTCAAAGTAACAAGAAAGAAAACCAGAAAGAGACAGAGAGTGGGGACCGTAGGACATTACACCTTTTCTCACATTCCTCCACAAGGGGCTCAACTGGAAGCAGAGAACGGACGGATAGAATCAGGCCTTTGATGAAATCTTCTGGACACTCATCGTCTAGCAGCTGCCCTACAACTAAAGGGGCATTTCCTGGGTTGACCTATCCGGAGAAACCCATAAGAGAGTTCAGCAGCATAATTCTTGCAAACGTTTTAAGAACCAAATATATAATCCAAGATCCTTAAAAAAAAACTGATACCTTTTGAACATAACCTTCAATGTAGCGGAGCATATTATTCGAGTACAGGTAGTGTGTGAGATCTGGTACAAACCCAAACCGATCACAAACATTAATCAGTGGCCGTGCATCTGGAAGCTTGGCTTCCATTAGAAAGTTCTTCGTCTTTTCAGGGTCATAGAAGTTTGATTCTCTAGTCACACGTTCCACCTCTTTGATTTGTCCAGTTTTGGCAGCTGCCTCAATGTACTTGAAATGAATATCAGGATCCTCACTGTATCAGAAACACAAAAGATAATGAAATCAATAAAATCGCAAAAAAAATTAAAAAATTAAAAAATTAAAAATTAAAAAATTACCAAAAAAGGACAACGCAAAGAACATAAAGCAAATTTGTTCTTTACTGAACAGGTTACCTGGAGCTTAAATATGACCCCAAGAAGAAGTACAACCCTTCATATGACTTAAATTGCTCAAAGAGTTTTATGCATGCATCAACACCCAACTGGTCAGAATATTCCTTGGCAACCTGCAATTGGTTAGATTAGCAAGTTTCAGTCAAAAAATTTAACATTATTCACAAAAAATATGACTAACATGTACCTGCACAATTATCTGAAGGTTGCCTCTCAGATTAACCAGTAAAAGGTCCTTCATGCACTCTAGTGCCCATTCCCGTGATAGAGTACCAAAGAAATCCACAAGAGACTGCAAAGAAGAAAACATTTAGAACTAATATTTCATTTTCCCGACACACAAAGAGAAGTATTGGCATTCATAAACCTGAGGTTCAATTGCATGAGTGTTCACTATGACACGTTTAATATCTGGCAATTCAGAGTAATGCTGCAGAGCTCGGACATAAAGACCAGCTTTTTCACAAAGTTGAGCAACGCGAGGACGGTCATAATGACTAAACATCCCATTAGCTAAAATAGCATCAGCCACATTAGGAAATGTTACGAGATTGATTTCCAGGACCTGTACAAAATAGGAAAATTGTGAAGCAGAGAATATGATTAAAGTAAATAAAATTTCCACGGCTGTAGATGAGAAGTGACCTTTGTTTGCAGGAACGCATGTTCTGGCAAATTGGGTTTGAGAACATCTAACAAAAATGCCGTTGCCTCACGGATCAAGTTCCTCTGAGGAAAACAATAAAAAACAAAGTATCTCATTTGTGGGTTGTAATTTGTAACTTTGCAACAATATTTTTAATATACTTTAATGCATGTAAAGCAAGCAAGGAAAACAAAAAGAAAAGCAATAAAAGTAACATCAGCACGTGAAGGATTCAGATTGATGACTGAAAATGCAAAACCAATTAACAAGAAATATAAATTTTCAACAAAATAACTGACACAAGGTGACCGTAAAAAACCTGAAGGAAGAGATCCGTTATTGTGTTGTAATCAACTGGACAACCACCTTCCATTTGAGACATCATTAGGGCAAAATTAACAGCTCCCTGCAATTTGAAACAAAATGTAAACTATGTGAGACAACTGAGGTACTGACAAATTCAGGGAAAAAAAAAAAAAAAAAGCTAACTTGCAAATAAATGAATAGAAAGGTATGAAGAAAAATTCATAATACTTGGGATTTTATGTTGAAGTTTCTCCCGAAATATAAGAAGATTCAAGCCAATATACAAATTTGGAGAATAATCATAATGTACCAACTGATCATGACATCGACTGATAGACGAGCAACATCTAAGCAAAAGATTTTTTTCCCTGAATTCTATGCATACCTGAGGATCAGATCGGAGAATTGTTTGTAGCAGGAACAAATAGTCAGGTGTGTACCCAACCTACATATAAAGGAACCATTGATACATTTAGAACCTAAACACATTTTAATTGGAGAAAAGCAATAATGCTGATAATAACAATACGAAAAAGTTCTCCTTATGCCAAGAACAATAAACAGTAAAACAAAAGATAGTGTCAAAAGAATGTTGGACGTTGTTACATAAAACACATAACTCACCTGCTTAGAGTATATCAAAATTTTGTCAAACTCCCTCCGCTCTGCAAAAGCCGCAACTACTTTTGGCGTTGCTCTGGCTTTAATATAGATTTTCAATGCAAGGTCATTGTCCACAGTCTACAATAAACAACAGTTACTGATATAAAAAAGAAGAGAGACGTACTCCAGTTTGACAGCAAGATAACAATGTGTTAATGTAGACAAAGGATTATAAAAGTTTCAGTGTCAAATAACCAGACCTTTACAAGATCTCCAAGTTCTTCACTGCATTCCAGCTTGTCCTCGGCCAACCAGTTCTCCAAAAGATTCTTTTTGTTCTGATTCACGACGAGGCGTGACAATTCCAATGACTCGAAAGCATTAAGCTTCCCTCTAGTTAGAAGTGTTCCAAAGTACTGCAATAAAGGTGGTGTTTGCCCAGCTTGCACAGGAACACTCTGCAAATAAGAGAGAACAAGAAATAAGGTTGTCCGCACCTTTCCAATACCAAACCACAGGGATCTCATAGAAAGTAACAGAGTGGGACACTCAATTTTGGACCATCTCATCCTACTTCAACAAAAATCTTCCGTTCTGGCTAAAAATAAACAAAACTCCACTATGCGCCAACCATTATTTCACCAGGATTCACTCAGTTATCCATCATTTCAAGCCATTTTCATCCATTAGAGTGCAACCGTTTCAAACAAGACGTTTCTATTTCACAGGCATTTCAAAAAGATCATTTTGTAATAATTTTCTTACCATTTATGAGATTCTATACATGGTTATAGAACTCCAAATCCAAATCTCATAATCCTACAATTCTCGCACTTATAACAAGCAATTTGATCCAACTAACAAGTCAGCTGAATCTAAGTGACTCCTATCAGGATGAGAAGGGTCTTGAATTATATGTAGTTAATATATGATTTGGACTGCTCATGGTTCAGACTATTTCTACGTTCATCCAAAAAGAAATAGACCCATACCCACTCGTTAAAAAAGATTAGGTTTCCCCAAGTTAACTACTCTATACATTATCGTAAGTTAGTTACCATCTGACACAGGGCTTTTAACACGTATCTACGGATGACAGTACACCACATCATTTAGTAATAAAAGCTTAAAAGAATCGCTTTAACAACTTCCTTTTATTGGTTGATGTGGTTCATTTTGAGTCCTACAACTATGCAAATGCCACGTGTCAAACTCACACTAATCAACTTACAATAATGTATAGAATAGTAAACAGAGGATCCTTGTCCCATTAAAACCTTAAGCACATTCTTTATTGCACTTTAGCTTTGGTTGGTTGATGATCCAAAACTACTTTTCCCTAATTTATTTATTATTATTATTATTTTTTTTTTTTTTTTTTGGTGGGGTAGAGGGGGCAATTCATTCCACATCCCAAGATCAAGAAAATCTAATCTTGATCTACTGCCACACAGCATTTCATTAACATATCATGAATTCATCCAGTATGTATGCAATGAACCCAATTATGGCATCCATGAATGACACTTAAATAATGAAAATTTACCCTTTCTTATACATAAATGACTGTTCTTTTCTAATTTTACTTGGAATAAAAATAAATAAATAATTACTGGGAGGAACTCAGAATTCAACTTTCAATAATCGCATAAATAAAACATGTTTAAAGACTGAACCGATTCATCCAAGAATTGCGCCCATGAGAAGCATGTGTGTGATTGCAATATAAATCAAATACCTGAAATTTGGCAACTGTGTCAGGTGTACGGAGAATCCCTTGTGGAGATTCAGCAGCAAGCTCAGCAGCCTCCTTATACTTGGTTTGAGCAAACAATTCTTGGAAACGCTGGACAACCTGAGATACATTGAAGAGGCAGGTGGCAGTTTTCACTTCTCAGAATGCAAGAAAAGCAAATAATGAGTAATGATAATAAAATTTTAACATGATGTAGTAATAATGATAGTTAAATATATTGGCCATCTATTAAGAAACTGTCTGAGCATATTTGTACAAAGAATTTTTCTGACACATTATAATTTCCCCTCACGAGGTTGATAAAAAATTAAAAAATTAAAAAAAAAAAAAAAAAAAAAAAAAAACATAGCAAATGATCTAAGAAGATTGAGTGGGGTTGATAAAAAACCATAGGAAGTGATCTAAGAAGATTTGAGGAAAATGAATTGATGATTTTTTTAATAACACTTTATCTGGGAAAGCCCAAAATAGATTTCACTTTCAAATTGCAATTGTTGCTACATGAGTGCTAAATCATGCAAACTGAAAGGTGGCTTGAAAATATCTGAACACCGCCTCATTCCATTCCAACATAATATACATTCAATGCAACATATGTCTCTCTCCCTCTTTTACCAGAAATCATCCAAGGAAGAAAGATTTTTCAGAGACAATTATAGAGTATGAACTTACCAAATTCTCTGCGCCAGGTAAGTTTCCTCTCTTGGCAAGATTGACAGCAAGCTCAAGATTGTTCAACTGTAAGAGAAACCAGGCAACATTAATATACATAACATTTGATCTTCTTTAAAAAAATGGAATAAACAATATAATGATGACATACTTGCCCACTGACGAAAGGCACAATTGTTGCTTCATTTACAGTGGCAAGTAGCACCTGGCCTCGCCTATTAATTGCATAAAAACCTCCAATTGATGAAGCTTCTGAAGTCAGAAAAATGGGATCAGGACTAATCCTATTTCTGTATACTGCAGTGGCAGTTTCTAGGTCATAGACAAACAGAAGTCCAAGCTTGGTGATCACATAGATCAAACTATATTTATGTGATATCTGCACGAACAACAAAAGCTAATTCTGTGTTAAACTACAACTCACTCAAAAATAAAAGAAAGAGAGAGAGAGAGAGAGATGTACCTGCATGGAAACTGGAAAGTCATCAGCGAAGTCTGGAGGAAAGAAGAGATCTGCCTGTTTCTTAGTAAATGAGGGTCTCCCTGCAGGTAAATACATTGTTTAAATCCCAGATCAAATTTTTCCAAATTCAAACTTTACATATTTTGACAAATTCTTTTCATCTCACATATTCCAAAAATATTTAACAGATTCTGCACAACCCCAAGATTCACAAGTTTTTCAACTGATCTTCCAACCCAATTGAAAACAATAAAATTGCAATATTCCTTTAATTTCTTTACGTCTGCATTAGTGTTTCTTGGCAGCAATTTCCCATCCATGGGGAACCAAAGAAAGTGCCTGATCTTTTCAGTCCAACTTATATCTAGATTTTCAGGCACCCTACAAATGCTTTGACCTCAGGCAACGTTACACAATTTCAATAAATTAAAAAATATATATCAACCACCACAATTTCCAGCTTGCCAAAACCTGATTAAGTTCCTGTTTGTAAAATTTTATGTTGATTTGAACACCTCTAACATTAAATATGTACATCCACTAACCAAAATTGGGGAAAGTAAATTTGAAGAACATTTTGAATAAGTCTCTTACGGCTAATGAATGAGGCCCTTAGAATTTATATTTGATTACCACAAAACTTAGAAAGACATACATTTTTCTCTCCAAATCTAAAGACTGATAAATTTGGTGAAAAAGGCGATCCCCATTCCATCCTGAATCTGATGAAGATTAAAGCACCGAACCCACCATCCACCACAAGTGTTATCAGGTTTAGTCAAAAACCCATGACCAACCATTCTGGCATCCCTAGACCTGGCCGCCACTATGTGATTTCATCGCCCCGGGGGGGAGGAGGGGGGGGGATGGTACTAAGTTTATGACACAGTATTTTATGATGCCTGTAACCATTAAATCAACCTCCCTCTCTGGATCCCAAGTGAGGATGGGGGAGGCCATTATAGAGCTTTTAGATGTATATATATATATATGAAGACATGTTCTTGTGGGGAAAAAAGAAAGAGAGTAGGCCAAAAAAATGATGTACCTGGCTGGGCACCAAGCTCAATCACATGCAATTTTGACGAAATCTGTCCTGCATTGCTGCTTTTTGTGGCAAAAGAAATAAGAACAGAAGGATTCTCATTTCCAGGAACCTGCATAAGACATAAAGATAGAAAAAATAACACTGATGCGTCAGAAAGGGCATCAAACTTGTGTGTGCAAAAAGAGGGATAGGATAAACTCCCACTTTAAATGAGGCAAAAGATGCGGCATGTGCTTCGAGGGCTTGACTACGCTGCTGATCCACAGAAAAAAGTTGCATATTTCCTTTGACAAGTTGTGGTCTCTATAAAAACAAATGTGGAGGAATATCAGTATGCACCAATGAGGTAAATATTTTTTACAAGGTAAAATTAGTCTTTCCAACAAGAAACAAAATACAAGGAACTTTTCTCAATTTATGACCTATAATATATACAGATAATAGATATAAATGTAAACAACTCGTCCAACACATATAACGTATAAGCACCGTAATGGTAAAGGTTAGACTTCTACCCAGCCCACTGCTCCTAGCATCCTCAATTAATAGGGAACAACACGAGTTATGGCATTCTTTTACCATCAAAGTGCATATAAAAAATAAAAAAAAATTCACATAACTGCTGATGGAAAACCGAGAAAGAAGAATATTCCAGGTATGAGATGATAGATAATACAATTTATTCGGCATTCCCACTCCACTGCCAAACTAAGGAAGAATAAAATTTTAGGCAAGTAAATATATAAAATATCACATCTTTAGCAGTTCAACCTTACATATCCAGTAAGAAAAAGTAGTTATCATCAATTATCCAGCTGATACGGTTTTTATCTAACCCCATCACCCAACAGTTCATTAAATTATTGGTGAAATTTTATTCAGTTTTGGATGCTGGTAAAATATGTCACTTAATCCCATCCAACCGAATAAATGTTCAAGACAAACACCTATAGGTGGTCCAGTTATAGAATACGGCATAATAATGCTGGGGGGCTACGAATGCCTAAGAAGCACGGACACGGATACGGGACACGGATACGACACGACACGGACACGGCGACACGGCAAATCCAAAAAAATTA
Organism: Cornus florida; assembly: GCF_030987335.1. Classification (NCBI taxonomy): domain Eukaryota; kingdom Viridiplantae; phylum Streptophyta; class Magnoliopsida; order Cornales; family Cornaceae; genus Cornus; species Cornus florida. The sequence continues at coordinate 22,270,065 of NW_026775578.1, forward strand.
GAACACGGACACGGCGAATAGTATATATATATATATATATATATATATATATATATATATATATATATCACTGATACGTTAGTATATATATATATCAGCATCTTTAGGACACGGACACGGCGAATTGTGGCATCTTTAGGTTAGTATGTATATATATCAGCATCTTTAGGGTAGTACAAAACAAAAAATAGAACATATCAGCATTAAAAAAAATTTAAAAAAAAATTAACATATCAACATTAAAAATTAAAAAAAAAAAAAAAAAAAAAAATCCAGAAAAGTGTGTCCGAGCCGTGTTTGAGCCGTGTCCGAGCCATGTCCGAGCTGTCCGAGCCGTGTCTGAGCTGTCTGAGCCATGTCCGTGCCGTGTCCGAAAATTAAAAAAAATAAAAAAATTCCAAACACATTTTTTGGCCTGCCCGACACGTGTCGGGGCGTGTCCGACGAGTGTCCGTGTCCGACGCGTGTCGGACACGAATTCTTCGCCCATTTTGGAGTGTCCGTACTTCCTAGACGAATGCCAATAGGATTATACACTAAAACCTGGACATTTTGGACTAATTGGGCTCAACAACTTAGTTCCAACCAGATTCGGGCCTCCAACATACATTAGCATGCACTAGTGCCACATACTTCCTACCTTCCATTTCAAGGATAGAGTTTTTTAACTCCCTCGGATAAGATGAAGAATCATGTCCGTGGCATGAAATTTTGAAGAAGTCATACACCGAAAGGGGAAAAGGTCCAGCAGAGGCTAAAGACATTGTCACATTGTAACATATTGTGTCATTTTCCATGCATGTAAGACATGATACCAAACCATCATAACGAATTTTAACCTTTTGAGTCAGAAAAGTGATCAATTTATGAACACTAAGTCAAGATCCAAAACTTTGCTGGTGAGAAACTAGTAATATGGTTTTTGACTTCCAAAATTATGTTCCACTTCTGATGACCACAGTTTAATAAAGGTAAAAGTTCAAAAACTTGCCATTGTAGACTATGTCGTAACTTGTAAGGCCCAGCACCAGAATGCCATGCCAACAACCCCTTTTATACAAATAAACAAGAAGAAGCCCTGGAATGTTTATATCTAAATAAAATTCCGCTGAACAAAGCTACAGTTTCATCCTAAAGAACTAAATGATCTATTGATTTAAGAATTATTCTCATCCAACTACTTCAGCCAGACAACAAGTTCTATTCAATTGCTCAGGAAGCAATCTGCCCAAATCCCATATTGAGATGGGAAATTTCATATTTAAACTACTAAATCATTTAGAATTCCAAAGATCCTTACAACGAGGAACTAAGAAAGCATCGGCCTTTGTCACTAACCACAAGGATCGATTTATCAAAAATCTATCCAGTAAAGAATTACAGGATTCCAACAAACTTTTCCAATAAATAAATAATACTCCAACTTTACCCAAATACTCCAACTTTACCCAAATCTCATTCACTCACAATCTAACCACCCACCACCTCAAGCGAGCGAGAGAGAGAATCGAACACGTGCGTGACCATGTATTTTAATTCTATTGGTACAAAAAAGCAGCACCTATTTTATGATGCTCACCTAAGAGGCCAGGTCACTTTCATATAAGTTCTAATAAAAAACTTCTCCTTGGTAATAGATAAATATAATTTCAGGAATGCAATGTTAAAAACCCAAGTGAATAAATCTATGGGATAAAACTAGCCATATAGGGTAAGTTTATGCCAAACTTTTTTTGGCAAACATACTATGTAGACACCTTAGAATGAGCTTAGCCCCAAGGGCATTTAGATGGCATGTGAATGTTTGTGGAACAACACGAACGTACTAATATGAAGCGTGGACCACAAATACATGACTTGCATTCAATATAAAATAGTCCCACTAAAAAGCAGCACCTAATGCCCCCCCCCCCCCTCCCCCCCCTCTTCCCAAATAATAATAATAATAAAAATAAAAAGAATAAAGTAACACTTAATGCTATATCATATGAGAACATAACCCAAGGAACTTCCCAATAAGCATAAGCATTGCAAAGGTAATATGTACCTCCGGAGAACCAGGAGCAATTCCAATCAAAACCAGCCACTTCTCCGTTGGATCACATCGATAATTTATTATCTGATTGTTTGCTAAATTAGCTGTTCTATCAAACATCTTTACAGGCTCAGAATCACCTACATGAAGAGGTAAAAAGAATCATTTTACATTAAATTATGATCTGGAAGATTTATACAGGAAAATATGGAAACTGTAGGCAACATATTATTAGTAGTAATTTAAAAAAAAAGGCATCTCACCTTCAATCGACCAATGATATACAGAGACTTGTGTAACAAGCCCCAGAAGTTTTGGACTGATCCACTTCCAAAAGACAACCTATACATAGAGAAAGATGGCATGCTTATAAGGAAAATCTCAGTGAAAAACAATGTAAATCTTCATTATTATTCATTCAATGCAGCTATTATTAAGAATGGAATAAAATTACAGTATTACCTGCTCAGGCATCTGATAGGACTTCATTTTTGCTTTCATCTCAATGTTAAAAATCTGCAAGTGATCCTGAGTAGTTCCCGAAAGTTGAGCTTCAAAAGAATGACACTATTCATGAGCTGAAACATACACACACATACACGTGGTCGAGCACGCGCATGCACACAAAAAAGAAATAGAACTCTAAAGTGCAACAGAAACAAGGCAATTGTAATTTGACCATAAAACACCTTGATTTTCAGTACAAACAATGACTTTATACTGCATTAGGAAATTTTCTGAGTCTACATTGCATTAGGTTTTCTGAAACTACATCGCACCAATGGGTGACAAACAAGTTTTAAAGAGATCATCTGAAGAAGCAAAATATATTAACTCCTACTAATTTTCAAGTTAGAAGCCAATATTCAAATTAGAAGCCACTGATGGAAATTACATCAATGATGCTTCTCTCACTAATCACTATCCGACATAAATAAAGATTAGTTGGGTGCAATATTAAATTGTGAAAATCATCAGAGATCAAGTTGTAAAAACTTAATATTTAGATACAAAACACATAAGTTCGGGGAGAACACTTCCAATCATATAGTTATATAGTTTTCTACTGTGTGTGACATGAAGGTGGCAATAGCAATAAAAATCCATACCTTTCAGAGCTAGGATTCTGGAATTAGGATTCATAAGGGCCGAATCTGCGGTAATAGGCCTCCTTAAAGGTTGATTCGGCATGCTCATATCGATGATTACGACACTGTTTTGTGGCGCGGTCTCCCGAACACATATATACTTGTCGGATTCCATCGTCACATGGGTAAACGTAATAAATTGCTGGTTGATCCCGACACTTGGCAACTGTAATCACAACACAACAATAGAACTACATTCAATTCCCTCTTCTCAAAACATCACCACCATTACCATGCCATAACAGTAATAAGAAATCGTATGTTATTACAGATCTATAAAAAAATAAATAATTATGTATTGCAGATCTTTATATAGTGTCTAGCATCACATGCCACAGAACACTATATTCGGATAAAAATATATATATATGAACTAAATAAGCAAGAAATATAACGTAATCTAAAGCTAGAGTAAACAATCGAAGAAAATATGTTGTGAATCGAAACATGAGGCGAGTTGTTTACCGTCAAGGCCTCTTTCATGGTGATCGGAGCATTAGCGGCCGCCATGGCGGCGAGATCGAACCTTCAAGATCCGAACTCGAATCTATGTGATTGAATCACCAATTGGAGCGGAAAACGACTTTATTGGTCGCCGCGAGATCTGAGGCAGCGACGAAACCCTTGAACACTCTGAGCGAGAAGAGAGGATGAGAGATCTAGAGAGAGAGAGAGAGAGAGAGAGGGTTCTAAAGAGAGAGACAGAGAAGAGAATATGATGAGTGTTCTAATCTAGACCATAACATGAAGCTAAATTGAAATCAATTCGAAATAAAGACGACCGATTGGAAGGAAAAATAATAATAATATTAAATAATAAACGTATGTTTGTGTAGTGCGCTCTACGCAGGTTGTCCAGTTAGACACTGGTTGGGGCCCTTATAAACCTGCTAAATAATAAAAAAAATTAAATTATTTTTATTATCGTATTAAGTAATATCTATAATATTTAATTCATAAATTATAATATTTAATTTAAAACTTTTATAGTAGTTTTTTTTTTTTCTCTCTTTCTTTTATTATTGAAAAATTTGTAAAAAATGGAAGATGAGATATCCCTCTATTATTATTTCTTTTCTTATATCTTTTTTAACTGAACAAATAAAGTTTATCCATTTCTGTTATTTTATTTTTACGTAACAGAACTAAGGGAGGGGATGGATTAGGATTACAAATTTGGGCCAACCTGCTAGTATAACTCAACAAAATTAGTGGGTTAGGATGGGCTTTAAGTGTGTTCTTCGTTTAATTAATTTTTATTTTAGAGTTTAACCTATTTAGTCTAATTAAACTTATTTAATTAATTGTATTCAAGTCATGTCAACTCAAATAATCCAAAACTTATTTTAACTCAATTATTCTGAATATTTTTATTATTTCAATTTAAATTCAATATGTATGTTGGATTTAGCTGCTGTTGCTTCTTTTTTCTTTGATTAGAAGGAAAAAATAATAATAATATTAAAAAAATTAGATATAAATTATCTCAAATTTTCTTTACATTTGCATTTTTATACATAAATTAATAAACTGGCTACATAACTCATTAAACTTAAATGGGTTACATAAGTCGTGTTCTAATTCCTCACACGAATACGATTATTAAACAGGTCACGAGTTGATGTATTTAAGAGTTTGACATTATACAATTTTGACCGGTCAACACAAATTATTACCCATAACCACAAATAGTTTGATTTTTAATTTATTAAAATATTGGTTTAAGTTTATTAGCGAGATAAACAAGTTGAATTCAATAAGTTTATTAGCGAGATAAACAAGTTGAATTCAAGTCTTTATTATGAATTCGCTTAGTTATTGATCTAACTTATATAAATGATATCTTGACTTCCTTAAATCTCCGAATTGGCCGTTTTGTTAAAAAAAACTCAAATTAAAAGATTTCAAAATTGAAAATTCGGGTTTTATAAATATTTTAAAAGTTTTCATTACTTTTTCTTACATGTTTATATTATAAAATATTAATTAAATATAATTAAAAATAAATATATTGTTTTCACTGTATCTTATCTTTTTACAATGAAGGTGTCATTTTCTTTATTTGGATGTGACTGATAATAGGAAGAAAAAAGAAAAGTCGAGAGTAACCAAGAAACATATAAACGTGGATAAATTTTCTGGTGATTTGAACTCCAAAGATTTGGTTGAGAAGTGTTTTTGTTTCATATATTTGTTGTCAAATTTGTGAAAAAGTATTAAAGTTGGCAAAAGCACCCTCGTTACTTTGCATAATACCAAATCTGTTCCAGAAAAAAGGCACTAATTCATAAGTAAAAAATAAATATTGTTTTCACCGTATCTTATCTTTTTACAATCATCCGTCCAAAAATAATAAATAATAAATAAAATCATCCGTCCAAAAATAATAAATAATAAATAAAATCATCCAAAGTTCAAACACTTTTTCCCTGTTTGTTTGTTTGTGTTTTTTTTTTTTTTTTTTTTGCCACAAATGAACACACTTTTTGCCTGCGATTATACCATTGAATTAGATGCCATTGGGTACAAATTTAGTTACCAAAAAAGCATCTCTTTTTCGGAATTTAAATTATGGTAAAACAAAAATATTAGTAATTGCTTATCCCCTGATACAAAATAAAAAACACAAAACAAAAATATTACTGTACCAAACAGTCCTTAGCCTTTCCATTTTGGGAGCGAAATAGGATATTATTTCCCAACACAATTAGGGTGGAGCTAGAAATTAAGTTCTGGGGCACAGTGTAAAAATAAAAATAAAAATAAATTTAAATTATCACTCCAATAAATATAGATTATATAAATCAAGAGACAATGAAGAAAAATTACTCAAAATAATATGTCTATCAATAAGTAATTTAAGAAAGATAAATAGTTAACAAAAAATTTAAAAATGAAAGAAAAATGAGATAATTTTGAAAGAGAAAAAGATTGTAGTTTGATTCAAATAGAAAATTTTGACTTTTTTAAAGGAAATTAAACTAATTTAAAGAGTAAAAAATAAAAGAAATAAAAAAATTAAGAGATAATTTTATAAAATAAAAATTTTAGGGGGGCATATGAATTTTTTTTTCATATATAGATGTAAAAATTTATAAATTTAATATATGTATTATAGTAAGCGGATCACGTGTCCCGGGCATACACTGGCTCCGCCCCTAAACACAACAATTCTTGGTGTGATGATTCTGTATGTTATTTCCCTTTTCTTTTCCTTTGTCTAGGTTTTTTTTTTCCAAAAAAAAAAAATTAATTAATTGTTAATCTCACTTTAATCGTGAGGAAATTTTTTTAAGTAAATTGTTTTTCATTTTAAAACTCAATGCGATGTTTCACATTGCTTAGGGGAGAGGTTTGTTAACACTGATACGTGTAAACATTTCCAAATTATGTAGATGCGTTTTTTAAAACCGCAATATAGACGGTGTACATAGTTGATTTCAATTCTGTATGGGGAACCTCCCGTCCCACACCCCACTTTTGATGATGATATGGTCCAAAATGGCTCCATATTATCACCAAAATCAATTTAAGCTTCTTGGTAAGCCATGTTAAAGCACCAGAATACTAATAAAAGCACCAAATCCAAACAGGCAAGCTCTTGAAGGAGCTCAAGTGCTGTACTAGTATACAACACCAGCAAGGAATGTTTTGGGGGATGAGGTGAGGAGAGGAATATTAAACTTCTTTCAGACAGGTGAGCTCTTGAAGTGCTAATGTCTCTGCTATGTCATACTTTAAATTAATCCCCCGTGCCAATGTTTTCTACACTGAGTAACTCATTTTTTAATGTCCTCTACAAATGTGTTTGTATATATATTTTTAAGGAAGAATACAGAAAATTGAGTGTAGTGTTCAAGGATTGTATTTTGGTTTTTATTTTTTATCTTGATAAATTAAGGGATGGGAATTCAAACACGGACACACTCAATGGAAGATAATAAAATAATCAGACTAAAGCCCAATACTTAGAGATCTAGCCTAAAATAAGCCCAATACTGGTCATTTGTATATTCAAAAAATTAATGTGGACACTCTAATAACTAGGTGTAATAAGGGAGAGTTGGTCCCACATCGGCCGGAAAAAAAAATGAATAGGTGGGTACGCAGCCAAGGACAGAGCCAGAATTTCAACTTAGGGAGGCAAAGTGTTAAAAAAAATTAACATGACAAAAATAGGTTATTCAAATCAAGTAAGAATTTTAAGAAGTAGAAAAGAAAAAATAATAATAATAAAAGGAAAAAAAAATGAAATATTTGAAAGAAAAAAAAATTGGAGTTTGATTAGAGAAGGGAAATTTTTTTTTAAGGAAATCAAAAGAATTTGAAGAGTAAAATAGAAAAGAAGGAAATAAAAACGTAAGAGATAATTTAAAAAATAAAAATTTTAGTGGAACGTTATATAAAATTTTATGTATATCTGTAAAAATAAAATAAAAAATTTTATATATTGTAGTGGGTGGGGCCAGGCCAAGGGGCAAGTGCCCCTTCGGCACACACTGGCTCCGTCCTTCCATTTTTTCTAAAATTTTAGTTTGGAGTTACTTATCTATGGTAATTGAAGGTGCTTCCATGGTACTAATTTATAGATATTAATAGTAATTTTCAAAAATTATATTTATATATAGTTTTCAATAATGATTTTGTATTTAAAAAAAAAAAAAAACATTAATGTTGAACTTCACACAGGATATCCCTAAAACCACAAAATCTTCCAAATTTTTCTAAAATTTTAATTTGTAATTACTTATATACGGTAATTGAAGGTGGTCGAAGGTGAATGGTTAAGGAAATATTTGTGATCCTTTCAAACTCTTTAATATTGCTTTTAAAATTTTAATCTTAATAAAAATAAGAATTGACAAATTCATTTATTTTAAATAAATTTTCTCTCTTGAATTTTCTTATATTATTTATAGATATGCTCTACAAATGTGCATTACCCTAAGTTAAATTTTATATTGCTACTCGGGCCCCCTTACGAAAGTTTCTGGCTCCGCCCCTGGGCCTGGGTAATGCCCGTTTTCATTTCAGCCAGAGCATTTGGAGCGGGATCCTCTTACAAAATATCCGGTGAAGGGATGATGGAATGTATAACTACAAACTTTTCAATTAGAGTACACTGCTACTTCAATGCAACCCAGTTACAGCAAAAGTAGTGGGTCAAAGCTGTTCGCTGCCACAACAAAGTGGGATCCACGAGGCGTCCACAATTTTTGGATGGCAACAAATAACATTTTCCTTTCAAGTTACGGAATGCTGAAGGAACAGGTCAAAGACGGCAAAAAGACTCCCTCTCTGTCATTGTCACGGAACCGCCTATTTCACAAACTTAGATATCTTACAGGGAAATCCTAACTTTCAATTCCAACTAAAATGCAAAAACAGTCGAGGATTACCCGCGTTTAATTTTGTGGAAGATCCTCCTCGGGTTGACTATAAACAAGGGAAGGAGGACTAGTTGAGGACGATGAGGGTAACACTGGAAGGCTATTGGGGTTTAGAAGGCACCATCTATAAATTCTGCAACAGCTTCACTCGAGGGTAATTAAGGAAGTTTAGCAGAATTGCAGGTCCTACGCTTCTTTGACCTAAGCAGCCAAGCCTGTATATTCCAAGTACATAGCTTTTCTGGCCATTTGCCTGCCAAACTGGTGCATGACAAGTCTTCCAACAACTACAGATTTGAAAATTCCTTTGGCTCTAAGGCAGCACCATAATCCATAATCATACAATCAAACCCTACTGGGAGGAAACTGATGAGCTTCTCAACAGTTAAGGGCATCTTTGGCAACCGCTATTGTTTTGACCCAAACAAAAACAACTTTTATGCTTTGGAACATGTTCGATACTATTCAAAAACATGTTTGATAACATTATATTTGGTATAAAAAAAAAAATGTTATAAGTTTGAAAAATAAAATGGCTAGTTAAAAAGGTGTTTGTCCTGCAATGCTTTTGCTAAAGTGCGGAAGCAATCAGAAACACCAATTTGGTGCTTCCGGTTTTGGCCTCTTTTTCGGAAACATTTCAGTACTATTAACAACACAAAACACGCTTCCAAGTTTTGTTTCGCTACAATACACTGTCCAAAACAAAAAAAAAACACAAAGTAGAAGCGGTTGCCAAACAAGACCTAAGAGATCTGTGCTTTTAGCTGCATCACCAAATGATGCAGACAAAGAAACCCATGGTCCTATACCAAGGAAAGGATTGTTCCATCAATGGCCTTAGCCTTTTAAAAAAAGGGTTAAAAGCATCTGGAAGTCACACCTTTACATATCTTGAAAAAACTTGCGGCTTAAAAGAAATGGCCTAGCCACAGCTGCCAAGTGTGACCAAAGTGGTCCAAGGCGAAGACCACGTGCATATGCTTTGGGTCTTAGTTTGCTTCAACTGTGAGCACTAAAGAGAGTGACCTCTATGTCAGACACTAGCACATTTTCAGCATGTGATTATTCTATAATACCTCCAGATCTTGAAGAATAGCCATTGCAAACCAGCCATTGTGTAGAAAATCCACACACTGCCAAGCAAAGGGCCACCCTTCTTTGTCCTACTGTTCTTTCTGTATTCAACACACCAGAAATTGCACATCAAAGCAAACCAAAACAGACGGCAAAATAACAAAACATTTTTGGCTGAAACAGCCTATACTGGAATTGTAAAAACTGAGATCTGTATATAAGGCTAAATTTAACTTATTTTGTGTCAACCATTCATTTCTAATGGTGAATGATTAACAATTTACAGTATTTACAATCAAAGAAATATATGATATAATCATAAAATTGATTGATGCCTTTTCCAATACAATGCCTTTGTGGATAATGAGTGTCATTGTTAAAATCAGAACCATCATTGATGGCATTTTACTATTAAGTAGTAAAAATTCCTACAAGGATCTAGGTTGACAGGCTTCCTCTCAGGCTGCAGGTTAGATAAAACAAAACACTTGCAGCTAAATAACTTGCCTGTCCACGAACTGAATTACTACCTCCTACAATGAATCACTCAGCGAAGTGGCCTAATTGAATCACAATCACACTTATATCGTCTGCGGAACCTCTCGTTGCTGATAGGTCAGCAAGCTTTTTACATGCAGACAATGGCTCCGGATTATCAAGACCTACGCATAAAGAGCGAACTACGTCTACTGCCTCTTGATTACTAACCTTGTCCCAAAGTCCATCAGAAGCAAGGATTAAGAACTCGCATTCAGGTGTATTCCTCAAAATTTTTGTCTCTGGTTCAGCTATAACCCATTGTTTAAGGTGTCGATCCCCGAGTCCTCTTGATACAGCAAGAGAACATTGTATTCTCCAAACACCATTGCGACAATCCACATAACCACCCTAGAAGAAAAAAACAAAGATTTCAAAAACCCATCAGCTGCAATGCGGATGATTTTGCAAATTTTACAACAGCCAAGATGTTTTACTCTTTTATAATAATTGTTTTTAAATTTTTGCTTTTAAGTAATATAATCTACTTACCAGTCTTTCGATCCTGTCCCTTTCATCACTACACGAAGGTCGGTGATCAATTGTGAGGGCCTCAGCAATTCCTCCATGGCTCATAACAGCTCGACAATCGCCAGCATTTGAGACCACTAATTCGCCATTCCGTAACAATGCTGTCACACAGCAAGTTCCACTTCCAACATCCTCCTTCAAAAACTCCTCATCCGTGGTCAAGTAACCGTGTCTGATTGCCTCTTTGATTTCTCCGTTGCTTCTCCTTTTCACTTCATTCATAATGTTCCTATCCAAGTTTTTCGCCGCAAATTCAGCAGCTTGTGCTCCTCCATGCCCATCAAAAACACCAAAGAATGCCTGTAATTATAGAACATAATGATTATTATTTATCATATTATAATACCAAAAGTGAAAAAAAAAAATCGATTTTGCAAAATTGTATAACATAATTGATACTGACTCTGAAAATTTTACCATAATAACATTAGCCCTCCATTTCCAAAACAATAACTAATAGACCATAAAAATAACATAATTATCCTCCTAATTTAACTTTTCATATTAAAATTTTATAATCATTGTCCCACTGCTTCTTCAAATTTCTTATATATTCATTTATATTTTCCATTATATAATCTAGCTCTCAAAGTTTTTTCATATTAACTTCTCTGTCAACTTAATTGGCTTCCCAAAGTGGATGTCAGGTTCGAGCCTCAGTGCAGGTGTGGATGTGTGAGTTGCTTTGCCTCGAAAAAAAAAAAAAAAAAAAAAAACTGACAAAAAAATTTCCTATGCAGTAACAAATTCTACAAATTCACTTTCACAAATCCCCAACTTTAGCAATTCAAGTTCTTTACTTTCATTTGTAAAGTATTATTACAAAAATTAAACAGTATTGATTTGTCTAAAACTTTCATCAGAAAATAAAACAGAATTTGAAATTAAAGATCAATGATTTGATACACAAATTTCTAATGTAAATAGTACCTGTTTAGAATCGCCTTGAATATCGACTAGGGCTGAATAGCGATCCTCCATAGGACCCCTTTTCCCTCTTTTGCAATACACAGAGTACCCATCCCCTTCGACCTCCACCTCACTCAGCCTATCCACGGCCGCCGTCGTCCCTACGGCGGCGTCGAAACTCAACGGAGCAATCGGAATGTTGATCCTCGCCGGTCTCTTCCTCTTCAAAAGGGCCGCCGACGTTGAAACTGACGACGAAGAAGAACAAAAAATTGGGGCTTCCTTAGAAGAATCTCTATGGAACCCACTGAGCTGCTTGTGATTGTGAAGCCGAAGCGTTAAAGGAGACAACGGAACTGGAGAAGACGAGGACGGCGTTGATGGTGATGATCCATGGAGGCTTAGGTTCACAGGAGAAGAAATAGCGGGTTTGCAGAAGATTGATGAGACTCTGTGTGACGGTGAAAATACAGGAGAGTTCGCTACTGCTACGGCGAGAGACATGTTGTTTATTGTATCGATCTTCTGTTCCGATCAGTTGAGAGAGAGAGAGAGAGAGAGTCAGTTTAGAGAAAGAGTCAGTTGGGAGAGAGAGAGTCAAGCTTTGCTTGTGTTATGGGATTGGGTTTATCGTTTATTCTACATATATATAGCTCAATTAGGCTCGTTTGTTAACTGAATGTTTGTTTTATTGTGATCTACACGCGCCTCTTGGAGAATTACAGGGTATACTTTTAAGGGACTGTTTGGGCAAAAAATTAATGTGTTTGGATAAATTAATAAATATATAAAATTAAATAAATGACAATATTAATTGGGAAAAAAGAGAGTAAGATTGTTTTAAACTTGTCATGGAAGAATAGAAAAATAAAATAAAAATCTAATACTTTACTCCTTTCTTTCATCTCCTTACTTGTGGGATGAAATTTTTTTTTTTTTTTTTCTTTCTAGTTTTGGTCCAAAGCACCATTGATGAAGAAAATTTTCTTTTTAAAATTTATATAACGTTTGGTTGTTCAAATTTATTTTCAAAGTTTCTTACATTTTTTTTAACAATTACCTAAATACAACAAAGTATTGCTTGCTTCTGTGCAATAACTAATAAAGACTTTATATTAAAATTTTAAAATAATGTGTAAAATAATAAAATTTTCATACTTTTTTTTCTTATTTATTTTGTATCAATTTTTTTTTTTTTTATTCTTTTTCAACATTGCATCTGGTTGGAAATAAGTCTATATTAAGAGTGAATCTTACCAGAACTATAATCTAGAATTTAAAAACAAAACCTTCTAGAATTTAAAAACGAAAACAGTCTATATTATATCTCCCCGTATAATATATCTTAAATTTACTTCTTTATCCTTTGTACGGAAAATAGGGTAGCGGGTTTAGAACACGCGCTGAAGCGCGATTGGAGAGAAAAGAGGGGACTTAAAAAATGGTTTCAAAGACTGAATCGTGTCAACGGTCAAACACGTTAGTTTGACATGGGCATTATTGCTTAGCTGTGAGAACCGGTCTCCGTTTTGGGGTTTGACGGATCCCATTGTGATTCGTCCACGTCGGTGGTCATAGTTGAAATTTTCATCCCACTCAGCTATAGATGCAGTCTATATAACACTTATATTATAAAATATATATATATATATATTATAGATGACGGTGACATGTGCTTTTTTTTCCCCTCAAATTACGTCAGTGACAAGTTCTGTCCACTTGCATAGACATAAAAAAAAATTTATTGTCACCGTGTGTTACGAAATGATTCATAAGATGTTTGGAGTAGCAGAGTTTGACTGAGAATGGTTTAAAAAAAGAGACGTGCAGGATTACATGATGGTACCTTTTCAGAGTTCAGGCAGGTCGACTCGATTAAGTGCGAGATACTTGTCGCTGGTCGTTGAATTGACTATGAAGAAGGGAGTTGGCCATCCCTGCACAAACTGGTTCGGAGCTGGAGCCGTTCCCCTGATGAGACCAAGGCAGGTTGAAACCAGTTAGCATGTATCCTTGGGAGGGCAGGTCGTGGTGGCTGACCAGGGCGCTTGCGTGAGCCGAAGCAACGCCTTAGTGCCGCGCGGGCCGTGCCGCTGCGCCAAATCTCTAGGGCCGTGACAAATAGTATCAGAGCAGGACTTGGGGTAAAAGCACGGTGGGGTGCCCCCTTGTCGATCCGGGAGGGGTCAGAGAATGAAGACGGTGCACTGAAGCGTCGATGAGAAGAATCAATGCAGTTGGGGGTGAGAGCCTTCATCTCCCTAGGAAGAGGCGTCCGTTGAAGTTGCGCACCGGAGGGCCGCGCACACCAAAGTTCGTGCTTAGTCCTTGGGTAATGCAAACCATGGTGGAGCATCAAGTCGGCAAGAGGCCCTTGCTTGCTCAGGATGTCGCGGAGGTGGCATGACGAAGAAGAGTCACGTCCTTGAGGAGTGGACGTCCCCTTGGTCCGAGGCCTATCATTGGGCGAGTGCAGTGCAGGGAGCTGCACAAGGAAGTGATGGTGGGAAGGCGCATGGAGGCAAACTTTGGAAAGGAGTAGACGCAGTAGTGAAGCGCTGCATTACGACGAGGGCGTCGCAGGATTTGGGTGGGGGAGAATGTCACAAAGTGATTCTTAAGACGCTTGGAGTATGGAAGACACGCATGTTGGTTGGTAAAGAGCAGAGTTTGACTGGGAATGGTTCCAGGGAAGGGGCGTGCAGGACCACATGATGGTACCTCTTCAGAGTTCATACAGGTCAACTCGATTCAGTACGAAGTGCTTGTCGTTGGTCGTGGATTTGACTATGAAGAAGGGAGTTGGCCAACCCTGCACAAACTGGTCGAGAGCTGAAGCCGTTCCCCTGATGAAACCAAGGCAAGTCAAAACCAGTCAGCATGTATCCTTGAGAGGACAGGTCGTGGTGGCTGACCAGGGAGCTTGTGCGAGCCGAAGCAACGCCTTGGTGTCGCACGGGCCGTGATGCTGCGCCAAATCTCTAGGGCTGTGACATTTGGCTTCTTTCCTAGCCATTCGCACCAAGTAATTCATTCTGGAGCTTCTATTCGGATTCGGGTTCTACCTTCTTCGAGAATCACCTTAAATATAATTTTAGTATTAAAAAAAATACTCCTTCTGCCTCGTAAACATGTTCTGCTTTTCTTTTTGGATTGTTGTAAATAATTGTGCACTTTATATATATATATATATATATATATATATATATATATATACTTGAAATTTAAAATTTCAAAATTTTTTACTCCTCAAAAGCGATACTCCTAAAAACATAGCAAGTATAATTATCAGAAAAAATATAATAATTATATTTAATGATAATTATACTTAGTGTAAAAATAATAATAATTTGTTCATGCATGCGCAAAAAATCATTTCCGAATCATGAATTATTGAATTTTTATTTATTTATTTATTTAGTATAAACTTTTTGGATACCCTAATTACGGAATAGTTGCATGTATTACAAGCAATATTTTTAATGAAAAGTTGGACATACTCGAATACAATATTATATATACACACACATATACATACACGTATTTTTGTGATAAAATAGTGCATGGATATGATTTTCATCACATAATTTGTTGAACTTAATTAAGAAAGCTAAGTCTGTGAATATATTTATGTGTACGTATATATATGTGTGTGCAGTGTGGACACTTTAGCCATCACAAACAACATTTGTTTCACAGTAACAAGTCCAAATTCTCTACCATAGGCCTTTCGGTATCTCCAACCCATTTAAATTGAGTTTCAATGTCATTATTTTGGGTTGTAATAGCCCTTGCATCATTCATCAATTGTGTTGTGGTTTGGATTAATTTTAATGCGCCATTTTTCATTAATAGTGTTATAGTCTCAATTAATCATACTTCAACTTGGATTTAATTGTGTTAATTCTTGATTTAATTCTGTTACATGTGTACAACAAGCATGCTACAATATCATAAAATAATAATAATAATAATAACAACAACAGCGGCGGGGGTTCTCAAGATTATATATATTGATATTTATTTTTCTACAATTGCACTCCTCTCTCAGAGAAAATGACAATTATTATTTTTCTCAAATACTATAATTACCCATTCAAACTGGTCTTCCACTCTCTCCTCAATTGACAATTTGGGTTACTCCCGACCTCTCTCAACTCTTCTCTTGGTTTTTTCTCTACTCAACTTTTTATCAATTACATATTTTCTCTTTCCCTAGAGTTTTATAGTATGGAACAACTATCAAAATTTTATGAGTCATTCAACACATTCAATATTAATGGTAATGATATATATATATATATATATATATATATATATTATTTTCTCTTCATGTTGTATGCTTTATGTTTAATTATTATTTTTTTCTTCATCATGTGATTTTTAAATATTCATGGAATAAGTGGAGTGGCCTGATTGTCATGTTTGATAAATAATACTAGAAGCATTATCAAATTCAGGAAAAAGTAAAGATCAACTTGAGATTTGCCACCTCTAAATATCAATTTGAGACTGCCGCACCTGTTCATTTGTTTACTGTATTTGGCTCATACGCGGTGGCCAATTTTTACTTAATGGGTAATTTACACAGACATTTTTTATAATTTGTCATCATTACAGGCGATATTTTTTCTGTTTTGAAAATTATACGGATCTATCCTAATTTTAAAAATATTTTACACGGACCTCCCATATGTATAACTGACCGTCAAATGCACTAATGGACATGTTAAATTTACTGAAATGTCCTCAATTTTGTATAATAATTGACTAAAATACCCATATATATATGTGTGTGTATATTTATATATATATGTACATAAATGTCGCCGTCGCCGTGAAAGCTTTAAATATGGAGATAGTAGAATTATGGTATATAATCTAACAGAGTTAGTCAATTTTCTTTATTTGTACGTTCCTAGAATTGTACAATTTAATCCAACAAAATCTTTTGAGAACTGTGTCTTCACATAAGCTCTGAAGGAGAATTAGAAATTGCGTATTGTTCAAAAGCATTTTTCATGAAACAGCATCAATTTGGAACATGCACGATCAGCCGGAGTCTGCAAGGTCACAGATCATCGCCGTCGCCGTCGCCGGCTCACAGCCTCATCGTCTCGTAGATCCTCGCCATTGCCGTCGCCGGTTCACAGCGTCATCGTCTCGCAGATCCTCGCCGTCGCAGATCCTCACCCTCGCAAAAAAGAACGACTACTACGACAAGTCAAGCATGGTTGGTTTCATAAATGGTGAGGTTTCAGCACCAACTGAACGGATTACAGTACCAGATGATGATAATGATAGCTCCATGGACGGCATGAAGGAGATGGAGAACCCAGATTACAGGGAATGGAAAAAATTGGATAAGTTGTTATAAAGATGGATCGTAGGGACAATTGATGAACAACATCTTGTACTGATTGTTATTTCCAAACTGAATTTGGTAAGGTCACTTCACTTGGGCATATATATCACAGAGTCATATTGTATATATCACCAGGACTGGCGACAGGGATACTTATTTAATTCCCATGGGTTAAATGGCTAATTAATTAAATACATACATATAAACTAATCCATTTCGATAACATGACAGTCTTTGTGGACTATTTGACTGATAGATCTGCTTCAATTAATCTTTTGTGGGCAAATTGATGCTTCGTCATATTGAAACACAAGGCTTGCGTGATTTCATTCTTGGCTCACTTCTAGCACCACCAAAAAAGGTCCTAATAAGCCATACTAATAGCTTTCAGCGGGTTGATGACCATAATTACAAAACATAGAAAAGAACAGGGTTAGAAGTATAAGAAAAAAGAGACAAACACAGAAGGGAAAAAATATATACGAGTTCAATTCATAAGCTCACCTTCGTTCTTGGGCTAAAAATGGTGGGCTTAGTAGAAAGATATGATTGGGTGTGAATGTCATTGCAAACCCACCACCACAACCCGTGGCCGTTGCAGATCCCTACTTCCATCACCACTGAATAAACCAGAAGCTTTAGTAGATGAAGATGATGTGGCAACATATTGACCGTGGATGAATATGTAGGATCTGGAAAATATATATTTTTTCATTTAAATATAGGAAAGGGTATTTTGGGTATTTCATAAAAATAGCTGATGTCATCATTTTTCGTTGTTGACTAGCGTTTACAGTAACGGAAGGAAGGTCCGTATAGGATATTTTCAAAAGTAAGAAAAGTGCACGTAATTTCCGAAACAAGAAAAAAAGATGCCGTCTATAATTACGATAAACCATGAGAAAAATTTATGTAAATTACCCTTACTTAATTTATTCACACTCAGATCCACGGTGCGAGTTGTTTCATCAGAGTTTGGGGTGAATTTCAGTTTGTGTGCTATTTATGAGATGGATTCTTACTATTCTCCTCTCCGTCAATTCTTTGATTTGGCTGGCTGGAAGGGTACATGGGAGTTATGGGGATTAAATTAAATCAGAGGTTTCGCGCAATGGACTGATTGTGACCCAATCATTGATGCTCTTTCATTTTGATCCGGGTGTTGCGCCTCTTTTTTGTTTTCCTTTCTACTGTAATTTGTTTCCTGGTGTTTGCTGTTTTTCAGGGTAATATGCTTGCCTTTCTTTTCCTCTTTCTATGGGTGGGAATGCTTATGTTTGGTGACTCGGTTTTCCGGTCATAGCCTTACTCGGCGATGTTTTTCTAAGGAGGTAGTTAATTATGTGGTTGAAGATTCGCCGAGGCTGTATCTGCATTTGCCGTCTTGGTGTCATCAACGTTTCCTAGCTAATCATCCAAGTCTTTTTGGGCACATCTGGCCGACGAAGTTCATCAATCTTGTGAGAGTGATGTTTATGCTTCGTCAGATCTGGAGTTTAACGGCCTATTTTCTGTTATTTCATGGCCTTGATGATGCCGGATGTTTGCCGGTCCTTTCTTCGGTTCCGATCAGCGTTGTGTATAATCCGGTAGCTACTGACTATGGGTCGTGGCTGGAAGTTGCCGGAATGAATGGCCAGGTTAGTAAATTTCTGATGTGGGTATTTGTTGTTACTAATTAACTATGTTTGGTGGGGGACTCTGTTGCAGATGGAGCTCACGCTGATGGCAACACGCCCTCGATCCTTCACTCCACTCCGTTACGGCGATGTGCGCCGCTAAGTTGTGCTCATTTTTCGCATTGTAATGTGTGGTGTCAGTTTGTGGCACACCTGTCAAAGATTTGTAACGATGGTGCATGGGAAGGAAGCAAATCCGGCAAGTTCTAGTGAGTTCGGCCCCGCATAAACTAGGCACTGTTACAAAGTAGTGGTGCGCCTTTGTGTTTGCAGTGTATTTAGGCATCTTTATTGCGGTGGTTTTGTTTGTTGGCTGTTGTTGGCAGGAGCGGAGCTAATGAAGGCCTGGGGCACGTGCCCCCGAATTGGTCAACAATCTATAAAATATATGGTAATTTTTTAAAAAAATTTCATATATATGTGCCCCTCTCAAATTTTTAGTTCCCAAAATTTCTTTTTTTATTTTTTCTTTTATTCTTCGCATTTCTTAAATTTCTTTAGTAGAAAAAGTCAAAATTTTTTTCCTCAATTGAAACTTTTCAACTATTTTCTTTTAAAGTTTTCTCATTTTTCTTTCCTTTTATATTTTAATAATTTTTTTCTTTTTTTGTCTTTTGAATTTTATAGTTGTTATATATATATATATATATATATATATATATATATATATATATACTCGGTATTATTTTATACATCAAAGCTAGAGGGAATGATTTTATATTTTCTTCCATAAATTATATAGCCACATAATCATCGAATTTACAAATAATTTATTTATTTTTTCTTTCAGGAAAGAAAGTGTTTAAAATAAGTATAGACATTAAAAACCAAAAATTTACAATGAAAAGAGGACTGATGGGATTACAAAATAAAAGTAGAGTGCAAATGTATATCGCCTCTATATATCATGCCCTCACCACATTAGAATACGTATTCTCCACATTAGGAGGAGAGAGCCACACTAGTACACTTCATGACTAGTGCCCTTTAGTCATATTTAATATATTTTAACATTCCAATTCTTACATGTTGTGCTCCAAGATATTAGTACGCTATGTTAATTTATTTTAATAAAATATTCTATCATGAATGTTAACGATTGAAACGCGTAAAATTAAAAACATTTTAAAAGAAATTATTTAAGCTTTATTAGGTACATTATTGATTGTGCAAACTGAACCCCAAATCTTTTTGGGTGCTTTATGATCAAAAAGAGACACCTGTTATTTTTAAGTAAAAAAAGTGACAGCTGTTAGTGCCTGTCTCATCATTAACCATAAGTTATATACAATAACAAACTCATGAGGCATGTTTAATATTCTACCATAAATTACTCATAACTCAAACTTTGTTTTAATCTTTTAATATTATTTTATTTATTTCTGAATTTCAGAAAATCAATAGATCTACCTAGATCTACATCATCTAAAGGAAGTCATCTTCCTTATCATGTTTCTTGTCCTCCTTCTCGCCATTCGATTTCGTCGGATTACAGAAAGGACGATCTCCCTGAAGTCGTTGGGTCAAATCAACTCAAGCTGAAAGGAATACAGCAATCTCAGAATCAAATTCCAAGAGGAGTCTACAAGAAAGCACCAATAGGTATGTCTCGTCGCCAATTTGGAATTGAATTCAGCCCAACTCCATCTGAAATGGGAATTGGAAATGAATCTGTCAAGGATCAATTTGATGATCCTACAGACATCAATGACCCTCATGAATATTAGTTTTGATGGATTTTGTCCCAGATAAAATTGCCATTAATACTGAATTTCAACAGAATCAATATAAAGAATTCAGAAATTGGTATTTTAAAGCTTTTGACCAAAATCAATTACAGCTTTTTAAAACTCAATTTTATGATTTTCTACAAGAACGCAAAATGGTTATACCTTTTGTTTCTTGGTTCTTTATAACCAATCATTCTCTTGTGAATATAAACATACTGGATGATTTTCTCAAAACATGGACCACATCTGAAGATAAGGTTTATCACTCTGTCCATCCTCCCACTGAACATCTAATTCTGAAAAGGATTGACCCTGACAGTGGTGCTAAAGTGGAAGCCAAGGCTTATAGCCAACCTAAAATAATTGATCCATCCTGTACTGCTACTAAGAAAGACATTTCTCATGTTTACAGGCAGAACAATTATACGAGTGTTTGTTTGTAAACGATAGGATCTCAGCTTGGGAGAATTGAAACAGGAATAGACACAGTATTAAATACAATTAATACTAAGTGTATTACTGATAAGACTTCTCCTCCTGAAGTTTCTTTATCCAAAGCATTGGTCAAACCTGCAATTAAAGTTAAAGGCTTCAATCTTTCACATCCTAAGAAGAATGAAGAATTCCTTACTCTTCTTACTCAGAAAATTCAAGGACTTAAAATTCAGACTTTATCCCATGATCAATCTGAAATAGGTTCTGATTCTGATGATGTGTTATCTCATATTGAGGCCTTCCAAACTGATTTTTCTCAGATACCTGAGTTAAACAGAATTGTCTATGATAAGAATATCCACTCAAATACAGCCCCTGCTCCGAGTAGATATTATTATCCCAGACCCACACCTCAAGATAAATTGTATGAAGAAGATTATTTTCATACACAGAAATCTTTTCATGGCAAGACCATTTATGAATGGAACATAGATGGGAAATCTGATTATCAGATTTACGAGGTTATTCATCAAATGTTGATGTATAGCCAAGTTTGTAAAATCAACAACAATACTGACCCAACCATTGCTAAATTTGTCGTTGCTGGTTTTACAGGCATCCTTAAAGGATGGTGGGATAATGTTCTCACCGACATTCAGAAAGCTGAAATCTTTTCTGCTACCAAGATAGTTAAAGATGAAGCTACCCAACAACTCGGACCTGCTTCAGATGCGGTTTATACCCTCATCACCACTATTATCCAACATTTTGTTGGCCCCGAAGGCGCTAATAGTGAACGGAGTCGTGAACTTCTACAGAATCTAAGATGTCCATCTTTAACTCATTTCCGGTGGTACAAAGATGTATTCTTGGCAAAGGTTCTCCAACTTAATGATGCAAATCATGAGCACTGGAAAGCCAAATTTGTAGATGGTTTACCAACCTTCTTTGCTGAAAGAATCAGGAAAAAGCTTAGAGATATGAATAATGGTATCTCTATCTCTTACAGAAACTATACCTATGGTGGATTAGTCAACATTGTAATCCAGGAAGGTCTAGCTCTCTGTAATGATCTGAGGTTACAATCCCAGTTAAAAGCACAAAGATTAACTGGTAGGAAAGAAGTAGGTGAATTTTGTGATCAATTTGCCTACCAGACTCCCTTATCTTATCCTAAACCTAGGAAAAGAAATAAGGTTGAAAAACCTTATAAAAGGAAGTATTCCAAAAGAAAGAATTATTCAAAGGAAAAGGATAATTCTAGACAGTATACTAAGCCTAAAAGGAAATATATTCCTAAAGCAAAAGGTAAAGGAAAGCCCAAAGTTGAGGCTAAATGTTTCAAATGTGGACGTATAGGCCACTATGCAAATAAGTGCAGAACTAAGGAGAAACTCAGTAGTCTTCACATAGAAGATGAACTGAGACTTCAATTAAGTAAATTGTTACTTAATACTAGTTCTTCTGAATCAGAATCATCAGCTGATTATGGGGAGGTTGTTATGGAATTACAGTCTTCTTCTTCCTCTGAAGCAGAAATTGGAAATCCTAGATGTTCCTGTAATCCCTCTCATGATGATTACTATAAGGCAATTGTTGAGATGAATGGGTTAAGCTTAAATATTTTGACTTCGACTCAACAATCCTTATTGGATCTTATAGATCATATCCAGGATCCTCAAATCAAGATGAAAGTCTTTGAAATAGGTTCTGCTCTGGCACGATCTAATGAGGATACGGATAATCCAGATTTTCTGAGAGCAGAAAATCATTACAGCATGAAAGAAGTTCTAAGCAGATTAGAACACCAAGGACAAAATTTTCGTCCTGCTAATCTCCTTGATCTCAAGATGGAGATTAATCTTTTAAAAGAAGAAATTCGCCAGTTAAAGTCTCGTCAACATAAGATGGAACTGGAAATTACTCTTTTAAAAGCAGCATCTGTAAGTGAAACTTCATCATCCCAGATTGAAGTCCCTCAAACCGAAAGCACGAATTATCTTCAACTCTTGAATCAAGTTACTTACCAAAAATGGTATATCTCTATCAATTTGGTAATTAATCAAGAGTACACTATCACTAATGCTATTGCCTTAGTTGATAGTGGTGCAGATATAAACTGCATCCAGGAAGGATTGGTTCCTACTCAATATTTTGAGAAAACCACTCAAGGTCTTACCAGTGCAAGTGGTGGTAAGATGCAGATTAAGTATAAACTTAATCATGTTTTCATTTGTAAAGAAGGTATTTGTTTACCATCTACTTTCTTACTCATCAGGAATATGGCACAACAAGTTATTTTGGGCACCCCCTTTTTAGCTTTGATCATGCCAATTAAGAAAATTGATTCTCATAGGATATGCTCTAATTTACATGGTCAGTCAATCACTTTTCAGTTTTTGACCCCACCAGTAAACAAGCATATCAATGCTCTTAAAGATAATATTATCTTTAAGGAAAATCAACTGAATTATTTGCAAAAGGAGGTATCCTCCTTAGCAATTAATCAAAGATTGGTACAACCCACTGAGCAACAGAAAATTGAGTCAATACGACAAAACTTTCTAAAGGAAATCTGTAGTGAGATTCCTAATGCTTTTTGGGCAAGAAAGAGCATATTGTTTCTTTACCCTATGAAAAGGGATTTACCGATCTCATGATTCCTTCTAAAGCTAGTCCCAGCCACATGAAAGCTGACTACTTGGAATTATGCAAAACTGAAATCAGCTCTCTAATGGCAAAGAAGCTTGTCACTAATAGCTACTCCCCCTGGAGTTGCAGAGCTTTTTATGTCAATAAAAATGCTGAAAAAGAACGAGGAATTCCTCGATTGGTTATTGATTATCGACCACTTAATTTAGCTTTGAGTTGGATCCGATACCCAATTCCCAACATCAAAGATCTTTTAGATAGGTTACAATCTGCTGTAATCTTTTCTAAATTTGATCTTAAATCTGGATATTACCAGGTACAGATTGCAGAAGAGGACAGGTACAAAACAGCTTTTTGCGTACCTTTTGGACAGTACGAATGGACAGTAATGCCATTTGGATTAAAAAATGCCCCTTCAGAATTTCAACATATTTTGAATGACATATTTAATCCTTTTACTGAATTTTCTATTGTTTATATTGATGATATTCTCATATTTTCAAAATCAATCGATCAGCATTATAAACACTTGAAAATTTTCAAAGATGTTATTTACCGCAGTGGTTTAGTAGTTTCTGCTCCTAAACTAAAACTGTTTTTAACTAAGGTCAGATTTCTTGGTCATGAAATTTGTGATGGGAAAATTAGACCTATTAATCGCAGTATTGAGTTTGCTTCTAAATTTCCAGATGAAATTAAGGATAAAACTCAGCTTCAAAGGTTTCTGGGTAGTTTGAATTATATTCGAAATCACTACAGAGATCTTGCACAGGATACAACAATTTTGTACAACAGGTTAAGGAAATCTCCTTCCCCATGGACTTTGGAACACACCAAGGCCGTCCAGAAGATTAAACTCAGAGCCAAACAAATTCCTTGCTTAGCTCTAGCCAATTCTTCATGGTTCAAAATTGTGGAAACAGATGCATCCAATATTGGATATGGTGGTATTCTTAAACAGAAGAATCCAAATACAGGAACAGAAGAGCTTGTTCGCTTCACTTC
Organism: Cornus florida; assembly: GCF_030987335.1. Classification (NCBI taxonomy): domain Eukaryota; kingdom Viridiplantae; phylum Streptophyta; class Magnoliopsida; order Cornales; family Cornaceae; genus Cornus; species Cornus florida. The sequence goes on from NW_026775578.1 coordinate 22,294,558, forward strand.
AGGAACTTGGAAAAATGCACAATTAAATTATTCAACCATCAAAAAGGAAATTCTTTCTTTGGTTAAATGCATTTATAAATTCCAAGATGATTTAATCAATCAGAAATTCTTGTTACGCATTGATTGTAGTGCTGCTAAACAAGTACTGGAAAAAGATGTAAAGAATTTGGTTTCCAAACAGGTATTTGCTGGTTGGCAAGCTGATTTATCTGCTTTTGATTTTTCTATTGAATATATTAAAGGCAGTTCTAATTCTTTACCTGATTTTCTAACTTGTGAATTTTTGCAGGGTTCATGAATCAGCCCCCCCCATGGGCAGGGCCGGGGTAATACTCCAAAGGCTCGTGGTAAAAACAAAGCTAAGGCCAAAGTGGTTATACCACTAAATGATGATCAATTTCCATATTTGGATCATGTTGCTGATCTGCTCAACACACCTTCTAAAGGAAGCAGCACTACACAACAGAAACAACAGAAACCAACCATGAAAGAGGTTCTTGAACAAGAGACTCCATGGATACCTAATCAAAGGTATGTTCAGACAGTATTGGTACTAGATTCTCAGGATGAGCAATGGATGCCAGATCCTTGGGAAGTGAAATCCAGATATTTCCAAACTCAACAATATGCTGCACCGGATGGTCGCCATAGATATATCTATGAAGCCATTCTTACTGAAACTTCCTCTGTGGAGATCAACCACACGAAGCAATTTCCGAATTCCAAAGATAGTCCTCTTACTTATAGTAAAGCTATCTTTAAGAGGCTTATACGGCCTAGTGACTGGGGATTAAATCCTAATTTGCCAAGGAAAATATCCTATGGTCACAGTTACAATTATTGGGATTATATCTCAGTTTGGACATATTCGTTCTTTTATCAAAATCCGAAGCATAAGCATTCTTGGTTCTTCAAGATATGCCCTCAATCAGTTAAGGCTGATTTCCCAAACTGGGTTATACCCTGGTGGGCTATATTTGGCCCTGATCTGGATATTTTGCCAGAGTCAATTCGGTAGTTATACTTGCCATGGCAACAATTTCATCCTCAATTACGGGGACAGGATAATATTCCTGTAGGGAAATCCACCCTCTTATTCTTTACTGAATTTGGAATCCCTTGGATTTGGAAATGGGATTTCCAATGTGGTTATACCACTGACAAGTTACCAGTCCTTCAGAGGATCTTTTATTACCGATGGTGGTCCGGCATGACTCAAGACCCTATCCAAGCCCTCCTCCATCATATCAGAAAGAAAACACTGGAATACATGGATAAGGTTCCAAAGTTAACTATTCCAGAACCCGAAATCTTTAACCCATTTGAACTTGTTAAAGATATGATCAGAAAACAACAACCATTAATTACCGAAGCCGATTTAATGGTTAAATGCATGGATTTTATGAGGACCAAATTTGTTAAATCTTTTGATTCCTCCACACCTACAGTACGAGATGATGCATCCATGGTGTCAGTCTCTAGCCAAACCAGTCAAGAAGGTAATCAGTTTTCCTGTCTCGCTGGGTATGCACAAGATCCCAATGAAGATCTTATTTCTGAAGATGAGCCTACAGTAGCCGACTATTGGGACTTTCTCACCAGTCACTTGATGGACAAGATGAATCCACCCAAAAAGTAAAGATTCCTCTTATCCTGCCGACAGAAGAAGACAAAAAACTTTTCCCCAAAGTCTTTGGTTCTACAGTATTTCCTTCATCAGATGTCTACTTTCCATCAGATAAGGAGACAGAACTTAGTGGTGGGCCGACCGACTGCATTATTCCAGCACACGATCCCCAAAATTTTAATTCAAAAGATTTTTAATTAAAAATAAAAAATTTTATTTAAAATCTTTTTTTTTTTTTTTTTTTTGAAAAGATTCCCCTCTCATTCACTCACTCAAACTAAAAAAGAGAATACCTTCCGAAAAAAAAAAAAATAAATAAATAAGAGAAAGTCAAGGGGAAGGGGGAAGGGGGAAGGGGGAAGGGGGAAGGGGAGGGGTAGATAGAATTATTTAGGGCACAATTGGCTGATACAATTTCTCAACGATAATAAAGTTGGCAGCGTCGTCTCTAATTTTGGGCGTCTTTGTTGTCCCAGTTTTGGGCTAAATGACCCACATTGTAATTATGCTTTATCCATTTATTACCATTGCTTAAAATTCCTAAAAAAAAAAATCAAACTCGAGAAGATTTCATTGCTTCATAATAGACGCACACCACAAAAACGTTAATTAATTGATTGTTGATCAGCTGTGGAGATTAGTGGACAAGGAGTTAAAAAAAAAAAAAAATTCAATGATATTGTTGATCATCATCACTACAACCGACAGGACCGAGAGAATAGAACGACGTGGCACGCATACAGAAATTTTGTGATGGTTTATGATGAACAAGTGACACGTGCCATTCCATCTGCCTTGTCACCCACCACGCGTCATCCAATCACCAACTCATCACCACTACAACAAAATCTACTATAAATTGTCCTTTCCGTCACCGTAAAAGGTGGAGAGTTATTACAATATTACTTATCTACCAGGTTTAATCGTTCCAGTGAGTCTCCTTTTATTGACAACTTATAAAGCAACGAAAATGGCAACAACAGAACAAAAAAAAGGGAACTCGACGAAAAGGCAAGGCAAGGAGAGACCGTTGTCCCTGGAGGCACTGCGGGCAAAAGCCTTGAAGCTCAATAACGCCTAGCTGAAGGTGCATATACATACATATATATATACACACACACACACACATATATAAATATATATGTATATCTGTAGATATATACATATATAAGTTGCGATATTTGACTTGTCTACACTACATTTATGTGAGAGATGATAGGATTGCATGACTTCATTTTCATTCACATAAAATGGTCATGATTGAGTTATATTATTATTTTTCAATAAATGTGTAATTTGAAAAATAAATAAAATTGAAATATATATATATATATGTATATTTTATAGGGAGGAGCCGAGGAGGGCAGATAAGGAAGGAGCTGCATATAGGACATGAGGGATACAAAGAAATGGGAAAGAAAGGTGGGCAGCACCATGGACAAGTCTGGAGAAGAGCGTGCTAAAGAGGAGGGTATCTCCATTGACGAGTCCAAGTACAGAACCAAGAGTGCCAGTGACTGATCAATCAATATCGACATCACCGTCATCAAGTTTAATATATATATATATATGTATATATATATATATATATATATGGTCATGCTGTAAGTTGTTTAATCTAGCTAGTAGTTCTGTGTTGTGGTACGTGGGACTGTTCAGGGCCCTATATATATATATATATATATATATATATATATATGCTGTTTGTAGTGGATTTGTTTGTGTATAAATTATAATGTATTTATATGTGGTACGTGTTTAAATGTTTAATTATGCATGGTAATGTTTACTTTTAGACTTAATGAAGTAATTAGTTAAGAGTTACATTTAATTCATTAACAGCGATTCCTATTATTTCAATAATTGCTAAACAATCATTCAATTTAGACATTAGTGGTATTCAATTTGCTCAATAAAATATGGAAAATGATATATATCTTGAATGATTTTCAAGAAGTTAAATACTCCATATATCCAGCTCTAAAGAGTGTTCGGTTTTTGTTCATCTATTTAATAGATACAGCTCATTATTCATGGAACTGAAAAAAAAAAAACAAATATTTGAGATTATATTTGGATTCAAATGAGTTACAAATAAAGTAAGGCACGAATGATTGGAATTACACTAAACTAAAGGGCTTGAAAATAAAGTAGGATAAAATATTACTGTAAATGTAAATATATATGTTGCCCCAGAGACCACTTCATTGAGAATGAGTGTTCAATTCATGGTAGAGGGTTGGGAACCAAAACGGGTCTTCCTGGCAAAGGGTTGGGGAACAAAATGGGCCTTCTTTGTAGTTGACACCTCACCATCCTCGAATTTGAAAGAAATTGGTCCAATAAATTATTATATAATTTCGGGATTAATTGATATGTAAATAAAAAATTAAATAATACATAATTAAAATATTAAATAATATATTAATTTTTGTGTGAATGAGGAGTCTCTTTGGAGAAGATATTTGATGCACTTGGCGCACCGTGCATCGGGTTTATCTGTACTCTATGTATACAATACGTGCATATGCATATATAACATTTACGATACACAGGGCGCACCCAATATCTATTTCAGCATATTAAATCAAAGTATACTAAATACCTTATTTTTTTGGGAGAAAGTTGACCCATGGATTAAGGTTCACAAATCAGTTTTTACCCACTCTTGTGGGGGTACCATAATCATACGAAATCATTATACCAATTTTTGGTGCTAACAAACCCCATGTGCTGCAGGTAAAACGAATATTAAGATAAAACTACAAACAATCATAGTTAAGAAAAATACAAGTTGCAATTTAGGTGTTACTTACAATTATGTATTGACTTTTATTTTCTTTCCAACAAATTGATAATACAGTTCAGCCTTGATGTACATGTATTACATTGTCCACATGACTTTGCATGCTTAAACAATTGCTACCTTAATCCAAATGGGCTCAACAATGAACCAGAAATTGACCCGACCCGACCCTAGAAAACAAAGTTTCAAGAATCTACAACATAAAATTGGGGGAAATTATAAGAGCTTACAACAATAAAATAAAAAACTGAGGTGGTATTGGGTACACAAAAGCACAAAAATGAGAACAATTTTGTGGGATGAAAGAAAAAAAGAAAAAAAAAAAAGAAGAAAATGTGGGTTCACTCGTGTCAAGAGCGAGAAATTATACGTGTGTAGAGGAACTCGTTCCACGTGTCCGGCAAGCCGGGGAGGCACCAATGGATGCAATCTGCATAAGTGAGAGGGTCGGCCTGCTGCTCCGGCGTGAGCATCTTGCCTTGTCTGATGGTGTGGACGGAGGTGTGCGCGTCTTTCCGGTACTCAGAGAGGGTGGTTATGTTGAGGAAGTGGACCGGCACCTTCATCGACCGTGTCACATTCGCCGCAGCTACGAAGAGCCGGCGGTCCGTGCCCACATTCAGTGGCATTGATGTGTTCAGAATTGGAATGGTCTCCTTGGCACACTTGATACCATCAGGGTTTTCCCAGTCCAAACTCCTATTCCACATTTCCATGCACAATTTTCATTATATATTCAAATAACATCATACTATATACGTAGTATATATTAATGTGCATTAGTTTTGTCACAAAATAATTTCAATTAATTAATTAATCACAACATGAGGGACTTTTAAGTGTATTACTTGATATGAAGTGGAGACATGCTCATGAAAAAAACTGTGGTATGATTGGGATCAATATTTCTGTCCACCCACTTAGCCCATGTCCTCAAAACTCTCCTATATGCTACTGGCCGTTCGATCTCGTCGTATTCTGTGTCCCCTTCATCGAACGATCCTCGTCTGTTTCGATCACACGTACCCCACAAATGAAAAAAAAAAAAAAAAAAAATCAACCACATGATCTTACTGAAATAGTTGTATTGTAAATAGAGAGACATTTCATATGCTACTTACAGGACTTTCATTGCGGCAGTGTTCATCCACCAAATATATGTGTTGAAGATGAGGTAGTCCACACTCTTCCAGTTCTCGCCATGTTTTTTGATTGAATTGGGCATAATAATACGATTCAATATACTGTGCATGTTTGGATCATCTGAATTTGACTCCACCAGAAATGGGGCCCAATAGAACTCCACTGTAGCATTATAGTCCTGCAAATTAATTCAAATGAAATGAGTGATTAATTTCAAAAGAAGTGTTACTTAGGTTTCTAATCAGTCCTACCAACTATACCACTTTATTTATTTTTCGAATCTCATATTAGGTCTAAATTAATAAAAATAAGCCCAAGTTGAGCTTAATAATAGTAACACGTGAATTGTAGAGTATGTGACTATACTGTTTTCAAAACAAAAAATAAAAAACAAAACAAAAAATTCCACAATAATAAAAGGAAGAATAATTAATGCAAACATGCAATATGTCACTATCGCTCTTTTCCCAATTTCCTAATATAAATTAGATTAATGATTAATTAATATTTGTCCACCAAATTCAACAAATTTGCATTAATCACGCACCATATCTGCTAGATGTGACACAACCCTAAAATGCTCTTCGAATATTGAGACGTCCAATTCAGTTCTTGGAACTAGAATTGCATGTAACCAATGGTGGACTATATGATACCTTAGAAGACACGTGAACAGAAAAAAGGTCCACATTAAGAAAATGATGACCAATGATGAAAACATAAAATATGTCACACCAGCCCTTTTATCAGTTTTCTGATATAAACTAGATTATACTAATTAATCAAGGTTTGTCCACCAAATCCACCAAACTTGCAAATAACAACCACCCTCACCACCAATATTAGGTGAAAATGCTCTCTGGACATTGAGGTGTCCAAGTCAATTTTATTAAAACCTAAGTAACACATTCACATTTCAACACAAAAGCAAGACAATTCAACAACCTCAACTTTACAATAATAAACCAGTGATTGGACGAGATTTAAGCTGTGTGAGCTTGTGTTCAGGACAAGGAAAGTATCAATTGGCCCAAAATAAAAGTCTTGTCTGTCTTCCCTTCATATATGCCAACACATAATAAATTTGGTAAAGTTCACTGTGTTTCTCTAGTCCTTCTGATTATCACCCAAAAGATTAAAAAGAGAAAATTATAGATCTGCATAATGATTATCATCGGGGAATATAGTCCAAATGTCCAATTAATCATCATTACAGACAATTATTGCTGTGTGTGTGTGTGTGTGAGAGAGAGAGAGAGAGAGAGAGAGAGAGAGACCTCAACTCTGAAAACAGAGAGAGAGCCGGTCTTGTTCAAGCTCTTCTTGCCCGGAGGAACTATTGATTGAACGAAACAGATCATGGACTCCCATTGGTTCCGATTCAATGAGTCCCCAACAAACATAAGCCTCTTATTCCTTAGTTTCTCAAGCAACAATTTTGCTTTGAACCTTCAACAAACATGTAGTAATCATTATCACACACAAACACACACAAAATCCCAATTGAAAACAGTAACTGATAAAATAAAAATTGGGAATTCAAGAATCAAAATTCTTACTTGGGCAAAGAACAATCTCTGGGTTGCCACCTCCAATTTTGATACATTGAGTCCTTTCTTCCATTTCTCATGCAAGTCACTTGAGCTGTGAGAAACTCACATTCTTCCTCTTTGTACAGTGGGTAAGTCGTATTATCAAACACCCAATCCCCAGTATAAAGATCACAGCTTTCCGGTGGCAATTCAATCTCTTCGTCGTCGTCATCGTCGACGGCAGGCCATTCGACGTTTTGCTCATCTTCTTTCGATACACTCGATTTCAGAGCCATACTTTCTTGGGTATTCTCGTCTGAATTCCCAACCTCTGTTTCCACTACAGTTCTTGAATTAATCGAAAATTCGCGCTCATCGCCTTTTTTGTCGATTTCTTGAACTGGGTCGTTGTTGGTTTTGGAGGGTTCTTCTTGGATTTCTTGAGCTTTAGGCCTGGACGAAAATGGAAACTCTGCAATGGACTTGACGTCTTCATTGTACATGAAGCATCCGAAGAGGAATATGGAGAAGACGACGACGAATATGGAGAGATTGTTGGATTTGCGACCGGCGTGCTTCATTGTTTCGGAGGGGAAGAGTGGTGTTTTCCGGCGAGGTGGCTGCATCAGAGGGGGAGTGATGAGATGTGTGAGAGAGAGGAGAGAGCAGGAAATATAGAGAAAGAAAAGAACATATCAGAGAGAAAGAGATAGAGAGAGACTAACCTGTTACTGTGTTTGATTTGTTTATTTCGGTTTGGTGAGAAGGGCTGTCTTCAAGAAATAGGTTTGGTCATTGTTGTTGGAGGGAGAGAAGTCTTTCTCAGATTTTCCTTTTGATCCATTTCTAACTACTTCCTTCTCCATAGTTTAGTTCGCAAATCTAGAGAGAGAGAGAGAGAGAGAGAGAGAGATGGAGATGGAGATGGAGATAGAGACAGAGAGGAGTAATTTCAAAGTTTACTGGTTCTTCACCTTCAATCTTTTTCCGTAATGTGAACTATGTGGCCCATGGGCCTAGGCATCAACATGCTTGTAAATTCTCTACATTTTTTTATTTTATTTTATTTTAAGAAAATGATAAGAGTGTCAAGGGTTACTCCGAAAAAATGATCGAATCTAACGTGATTTGGCACCTCTAAAACTTTTTGCACATAAAGAGTAAAAGAACCATTATGTGTTATCTCACCCCTAAAATAAATTTGAAATTTTTTTTTTGTTTGAGAAGGTAATGGAGCGATGAACATTGTGTGAAGATAATTGGAAGAAAGTGGATATATACAAATAGAAATATATATACACACACACAATTACATATATGTTGGTAAGAGATCATAAATATTTAAAGAATTTTTTCTACAAATTTCTCAATAGATTTAGGTATTACTCAATGATGTAATTTTAAAAATTACATGATCATCTTGTATTCAAATCATGTACAAAAATTTGGAAGTATTCATAACATCGCTATTTGATTCATGATTGGCTCTCTCTCTATCTAGGATTTTATATAAGTTTTCTTCTCCAGCAGTAATTCAATATTTTGGAATTTACACTGGTCACTGACTAAATATATCAAATTAAATCATTATGAATTTTTTTTCTAAAAGATACTACATAATAAGATAAAGATAAGTTGATTCCTAAAAAAAATGATAAAATAAGTTTTCTCTAATTTTGGAGACTTCTGAGCTTTCCAGTAATCCTTTTTCACAATCACCTTCTCACCTTTCTTTTTATTTTTTTACCTGCACGTAATGGACTCTTTTGTTTCCTCACACAAAAGGAGTGAGAATCTGACTTGGCCAAAACACGTCAGGTTCAGTGATTAATTCGGGGGATACCGTTCGATTCTCCTATCATTGCTCTTTTATTTTATTTATTTATTGAATAATGACAGTGATTAATTCGGGAGATACCTTTCGATTCTCCTATCACTGCTCTTTTATTTTATTTATTTATTGAATAATGATAGGAAGATCAATGAATTAACTACGAATAAGTATTGAATCTGATGTGTTTTTGTCTACCTCATCTATTTAAACAGTTTTCAAAAAATAATTATTTAATACGTAATAAAAATACTCAACCACGTCAAATTCGATACTAATTCGAAAATTCCTTTTCGATTCCCCTATCACTACTTTTATTTATTTTGTAAAGGATGATAGTGTCAGACTTGTTAGAACATTCCATAATCAATTACGGTTACAAATAGTTCGTTCCCTCTTAAGAATTTTTTTTTAAAGATGATTCTATATAAATTCAAACTCCCCACTTTCAAAATTCTCTTCATTTGATTCTTTTAATATTACTGGTCATTCATCTACGACATGCTAGTAAAACTTTAAAACCCATACCGATACTATTACCGAACATCTTAGAATATTTAATAATTCATCACCAAATATATAGAGTCTCGGTTCTATATGCACTGAAACCTGATAAATTCCCGTGTAGGCTTTAAGAGCATTCTTCTGCGCCCCAAGTTCCCAACATCCAATTTGTAAGGTGAAACTGTTTGCCAAATTACTTTAATGATCAAATAATTACCAATTGCTAGTAAAAACTGTAAAAGCCAAGGAATCCATGAGAGGGGAGTTACGTTTGAGCGCTTCTCCTAGGTGGGTCCATAAAATGGAAGGGCCCGCATTGTAATGTGTGTCTATCACAAGGTAAAATTATAATTTATTGGTAAACACCCTCCTAATGTTGCAAGAAATTCCCCAAACAATCAAAAATTTGCAAATGAATTCTTCACAAAGACCATAGATTAATGAAAGATTTAGGAAATGTAAATATACCCGCTTATATTACCTCTCTTGTTGTCCAAATAGTTGAGTTGTTACAGCGTTTAAAAGTTTCGCATTCGAGTCTTGTATCTTCTTCATTCCCTCTAATCACTAACTCACTAACATTCTTGTCCTCAAGAGAAAAAAAAAAAAAAAAAAAATTCAAGCTAACGCTCATTTGTTTGATAGAACGAAAATTACTAGTTTGTCAACCATCATACCACACACTCGTTATCATTTTCTTGTGGTTGCAAAAATTCTATCTTTCATCTTAAATGTGATGTTTATTATGCAGCTTTTGGGATTCATGTGTGTGATTAAGAGAATAAAAAATGGTAAACTTTTGCCCAATTTGTATTGAAGGATATATATATTTAACTTAATCTTTTAGAATAGATGAGTAGTTAACATGGTATTAATGTCAAATGTCTCAAATTCAAACCTCACCGTCACCCTAATTAAAAAATTAAAAAAATACGTATTGAACCAAAAAAAATACACACGTGAAGAGACGTGTTGAAGAATTTATATATTTAAGTTACACCCTATCTAAGAGTTTAAATATAATAAAAATAACAATAATAATTGGATTCCCTGTCTCTGCAATAGAATTATTATTTTCTTTCTGAGTTGTCATCTGTGACACAAGAGAGAATGAACTGAAAAGCAAGGGGTCCTTTACGAACACTGAAACCACTTCAAACCGACCCTCTTTGTTTCTTCCCTAATCTCACCTAATCCATCATATCATCAAGTACTCTAAATATCAAAGTTCTTTTATATATTTATTTATTTATTTTTGAAAGGTGTCTGAGTATCACAGTTAATTTGCCCAAACCTAAAAATTGAGTTAATCATTAGAAGCAATGTGTGTGCGTGTGTGTGTGTGAGAATATTGTTAATGTTTATAACGTACCCACCAGAGCTGTTTGAAACTTACATAGGGGCGACTGACAAGCCCTAACACTTTTTTTTTTAGTATGAGAGAGAGAGAGAGAGAGAGAGAGAGAGAGAGTGTATATGACTTTTGATGAGAATTATAATTAATATTAGAGGGCCAATGTGTCAAAATGATCGTAAAAATGATAGAAGGGTAAGATAGTCATAAAAAGGAGAAAAATTTAGGTTCCATGCATCATAGGTGACTCAAGTCACATAATTCTTTTAAACGAGTGTTACTCTCGCTCTCGTTCTCGTTCTTGTTATATGTGACTTAAATTTTGTCTTTTTTCTGTCCGCACTTGCAGTGCTTTATGTGACTTAGCAGGTTACTTGATTTTTAATTTAAGTTAATTCAAAGAAATTTTGTTAAATTAATAATAATTTAAAGAGTTTTTTTTTTTTTTTTTTGGCAACAATCTAATTGAGAATTTTTATTTTTTACAATTTACCCATAATTACATATGGGGTACTTTTAATGCATGATAGGATTCTTAGTGATTGAGTCCACTTTTTGCTTGGACGAAAATCAGATAGTTTGATAATTTGTGGTAGAGACATCAATGCAGTTTTTCTTAAAGTGGTGTCACGCCTAGCTTCTCTTCTTTACTTTAGCTATTTTAAAATAGTAATATGGTATATATATATATATATATATATATATATATAATCTAATTTATATATAAGCATGTTTGTTATTTTGTGGGGTTGGTTTTGTCTTGATGAGGTTGCAAAGGGACAGAGGAGACCACCACCACCCCAAGATATAATAATAAAAAATAAGAAACGAAGTAGGATTATTATCAATTAGTGCTTAATCCAAAATTACCATTAAGCCAGCAAAATCAATTTATAACGAAAATTAAGAGCTTTAGTGTGATACCCAAATCAGAAGTTACTCGATCATATCAAATTAAACTTATAGTTGTAATCTTTGTTTGTCTCCTACCTTTCTTGAGGTAATTTTTGAAGAATTAGCATACGAAGTGTTAATTTTAATATATATATATGTGACATTTTACGTTACTTGAAAAGGGGACGTTTCTCCACTTATAAAGAAATGTCCCTCTTTTACATATGGCGACGCGTTTTGAAAATCGTTACATCATGTGAATTAAGTGTTTTTTTTTTTGGTTTTTAATCCAACAAATTTAAAACTAAATTATAAAATTTGTTAATAACAGATTAACACAAATTACAAGGTGATAATTGTATTGCACTCAATATATATATTCTTAAAACTATATTACCACTTGATGAGGACCCTACTATATATATATCTTTCCTTGTCCCCAACAACCCCTCAACTGCAATTGATGCATCATTAAGGCTCTTATTAACCCTAGTTTGTTTTGAAAGCCAATCATATTAAGCCCAAATTATGGGTAGCTTTATGTTTGAGAAAAGTAAAGGCTAAGGAACCCTCATTTTCTTCTTTTTGTGCACCAGCATATATGCCTTGTTTTGTGCACTTTTGTCATTTGACTTCTTTTGGGTGTTGTTTGTTTGATAGGTGACCCATCGCTTTTTTTCCAAGTTAAGACAACTTCAGAAGCTGGTTCTACCTTCACAGCAACAATGAAATGCCAAACACATCTTATCATGTGTTTGCTTGCCACCCAATTCTTCCAACTTATCAAAAGGTGTCCTATTAATACTCATAACCTACAAAATGCAATCTATAAAAGAATTATAAAATATTAACAAATTGGAGAGATCATTTTTTTGATAGGGACTATCTTTTTTTCATTACTTTATACTCTTTGATAGTTAGGGACTGTTTGGATGTCTTTTCAGGAAGATTAAGTTGATAGCTACTTACTGCTTACAGTCACCACTGGATAAGTAGGTTTTTGCCTTGTGTTTATTACGATATCAGCTTTCTTTATTTACATGCCTAGTAGGAAGAGAGATTCGAACCTTAGACATTTCTTTGTCAATGATATTGATAACCAGAGTAAGATACATTCGAAAAAATTTATGAGAGTAAAGAAAATGCAAAGATGACATCATTGTATTTAATGACACAAGATGTCATCTCAACTCATATAAAATATGGAGTAATTAAATACATTCGACTTCTGAACTATTTATCATTATTTTTAATTAGGTGGCCAAACTATCAACTTCTTTGTCATCACTCCGAAAGATTATATTCTCCTTGTTGTAATCCCAATTGAGTGAGTTTTTGTACAAATTTTCTTTTTTAATATTTCTTTTTTCATTACAAACTAATTCACATTTTATTTCTAGTTTCTATAAAGGCATTTCTTATTAATTCGACAATTTTAACTACTATTACTTTTACATTGTGTTTGGAAATACGAAATTGACGTCTTGAAATTCAAAAAAAAATTAATTTAAACAAACACAACTTTATTTATTTGTGCATCTACTTGTAAGTTGTATATGTTGTATACATATGTCTAGCCATGTACTTTTGGCGAACTATATTGCTTTTGATTGCTTCGAAGAATGGTTCACTTAAAATTATGTGAAATTAACTTGGATTGACAAAAATCTTGGAAATGAGTTGAGTCAGAAAGGCAATTCAAAACCAAATTTTGTTTTAATTTCAAATTAAATTAGATAATGTGAGCATGACAAAATATATCTGGCCCAAAGGAAAAGAAAGAAAAAATACTCAAAATAAAATTGATATTCTCATTGCATGGAATTGCTGTCTTGGAATTATAATTAAAAAAAATTAAATTCAAGACATCAATTCTATGTAACCCGTTTAACAGAATGAGATTCCACGTGTATGTGTTTTTGGTTACAACTTTATGAGTTGATTTTGGTTGATTCAATTTTAGGTTTGATAACTGTACATTGAGTAATATACAACCTAAATCTACATTTTCATGCCATCTTAAGGAAAATTAGACAATTCTTGTTTTAAAATTTATGTTGCATTTGGGAATATTGAATCCCGTTGAGATTAAAAGAAATTTAATTTGAAATTCAAATTAAATTATATCCAATTCGAAATTCAAACCATGCATTCATTATTGTCAAACATAACATTCCTTGTGAAATACATATTATACAATATTGCAATCCATTTTATTATAATTGAGTATTTTATAATTCACACAACCAGAAAAACTCAATAAATATAAAATTCAACCATGGACTTGGAAAGTGCTGTCTCTTCCTTCTTTCAAATAGAAGGTTATGATTTTGACTCCTCAAGGAAGAAAAAAAAATTAAAAAAAATTGGGTGCGTGTGACTTAACTATTCAGGAAACAAAAAGATAAAAAGTAAAAGAAGAAGAAGGAAAGAACAGAAAAGTTGAACCAAATGATAAGAAAAGATAATTCAAGGAATCAATTCGATTTTATAGAATTTAAGTGATAAGATTAACTGAAATAAAAATAAATAAATAATTTGGCCATGTCTTTCAGATTCAAAATTATAAGAGAAAACGAGTTAATATTTTTTTTTTTTTCGAAATTTTGTTCACTTTGGCTTTTCTAGACTTAAAAGTGGTAAAATAATTCAGAACCAAATATAATTTATTTCGGTTGTTTAGATTAAAAAAATCGAAATGTTTCTCCTACTTAGATTGACCTCACCGAAAACCCAATGGAAGTGATCTTATAGTTCAACAGAATTTTTTCTCAGTAAGAGTTAAACTGAAAATCATTTGAGTCACCCAAAAAAAAAAAAAAATGCTACACGTCTGTAAAACTTCATAAAATTTCAAGAAAAATTAATTTTAAACCGACAATATGACACTCATTATATATAAACATATATCAATATATGACACACTCATATAGTTAACTTATGACTATATATGTGTAACATTACATAGTCAATAAATTGTAATATTTTTGTCAACTTGTGAATAAAAGCCAAACATTAAATTAAATGATATAGTTCAATAAAGTAACTAACTATTGGACAACGGTGAATGCCAAACATTGTATGGTTTTGATTGAAATAAATTTTTAAAAAAAACTATATATAACATATCTTTCATGTGAATTTTGCTAAATTTAATGTATATAACATATCTTTCATATAAAATAAAAATCATGGCTTTTCCTTACAAAGAAGACAGAGAATTCTAAGAACAAAGATTAAAGAGATATACTTGTGTATTTGTGTATACCACTAAATAATTAATATCATTCAAACTCTTACTTTTAATTTGTTGTTAATATCATTCAAATCTTATCTATGACAGCATCACCATTTCATACTCACTCATATTTGATCAATGTTATATGGCAATAAGAAACAATCAATTTATATAAAAAAAATGCAACAAAAGCATCGAAACAGTTCGAAACCTGAAATTTTTGAGTTGATTCATGCAATAACAGAAAGAATCGGCACTGCAAAAAAAGAAAAAAAAAATTACACAAAAAATTAAAAGAATTAAGAAAAAACTGTATTTTTTTACCTGATGATTGAAGAATGGCATACAGAAATCTCAGCCTCATTTTGAACTATTTGAGAACAAAGGAAATAAAAGATTGGAAATGTTTAACAAAGAAAAAAAATTTGTTTTTTTTTTTTTTCCTTTCTTCAATGGCAAGAAAATATATTATCAATGAATTTACTCCATGAATAAAGAAAGAATTTGAATCTGCCTATATATATGAATCTGAAGGTAAGAAAATGTATCCGAAGAGAAATAAAACTTTATTCAAAAGCCACATGGTTACCTATGAATTGGAGCATATATATATATATATATAATATATATACACACCACCCCCTTATATCTTCCACCACAGTAGAGAACAAGAAAGGAGTGTTGAGACCACCTGATTAATTAACTCCTCCACCACCCCCTTTGCATCACTTTGAAGCTTTCCACAAGAGGAGGACCAGAAACTTGCTGGAAAAAGAAGCAAATAGCTCCCATTACAAACACAATTGTGTGTTTAAAGACCATAATCGTTATCTTTGCGAGAATTGGTAGTTTTGATTTAGAATTGTAGAAAATTTGGTTAAAACTTTGAACTAAATTCATAACAGGTTATTTTTGTTCCTTGAACTTTATAACATATATAGAGGACTACAAAATCTGCACTTAAATAGGGAGAATGAACAGCTTAGTGAGAGATTTTCAGTTTTTTCTATGTAAAGTTCTCAAGATATCTATAAATTTTCAGTTTATATATATATAAGATGGACTTTAATTTAAATAAAATGGTATAAAAATGACTTACACTTAATAGTAGGATAGCCCTTCCTTTGCAGTGTTTTAATGGGCCTGAACTTTCGAAAAAGAAAACATTTAATGGGCCCTTGGCCCTACCTTAGTTACAAGCAATACATTCACATAAATGACTCATGCTCCAAGACAAATCCACCTACCTTGGTGGAATATTGATGATATAGTGTCAATGGATTAAATACCAACACGTAATAATACGATATTGATGATAAAGTATCATTAGTAATAAAAAATCTAAATTAAATACCAACACGTAATAATACTTTGATAGAAGTCCATTTTTCTATGCATTAGGGCCACACTTGAAAGGGAGCATTAACATGAATAAGTTACAACATTTCTCTCATTTTAAACTTTTACAATACCAAATTGTCAAACTCAATTACAATCATACACAACTAAAATTTGGCTCCCAATCATAAATGAGGGATTTCAAGCAAAAATACAAGAGAGATCTTTGTGTCACTAAGCAAAAGGAAAACAGCAACACATCAGAAACAAACTACAAATCAAAAGCAGCAAAACTTAGACACGGTGTCTGTCGAGCGGGTCCTTGAGAAGAAGCCTTTCATGGTAGACTCTCCAAGCATAGTCCTCGAAAGGAAATGAGTTGAAGACTCTAACTTCTCCAATAATATCCACACGACCACCATCATCTCTATTGATTTCATCTTCTTCGCCGCCACCGGCAACTAGCCCTGGAATGATGGTGGAGACGGTGCTGTCTATAGGAAGAGTGAGCAGCAGTGACATTGATATGCACCGTGTGTCGTTGCCATCTTTCAAGCTTGGCACTGGCCTTCCTCTTACTTTCTTTAATTTCCCATTGCTCCAAACCTGTTTGAATTAATGATCATTTAGCTTCGTTAATCAGGCTAAAGACAAGCATTCGCAAAACTTCACAAGAATTTTAATTATATGTTGAAACAGAGTATAGGAGGGAAACATGACCTTATAATTAAGATTATCATTATCATTTTTTTTTATTTTTAGTTTCATGATTACCAATCAATTGGGGGGTATATTGGTATTTCACATGTCTTAATGTAACACTAGTTCTGTACGGACCAACTATTGTAACCTGAATTCTGAAACCTCGGTAGTTCTAATTTCGAGTGAGTTTAGCATCGTCTTATTTTCTTTTTCTGTATTTTTGACAACAAAGATGACATACAATTTCGAGTACAACATTCCACTAAGCATAACCCACTAAAATGTTAAATTTCAATCTTACATAAACTCATAAAACTACGATGTTGCATTGGGATTAAATATGATATTCATTGATTACTACTTTTAAAGTTGTACCAGAAATGAAGGTGGTTTGTACATTTATTTATTTAGGGGAATATATGTCTAAAGCTTTAAAGTATGTTGGATATAAAATTAATTTTGTAGGGTTTATAAATGCAAATGCTTTTAGGTACAATGAAGCTAGAAACACTTCTCCTTACCCAAAAGACACACACACACACACCCCACTCCTTCAATGTGAAAGAGCAACAAGGTCAAAAGGTAAAATACCAAAACGTCCTCATTTTAAGAGCGAATAAAGGGGGAAAAATCATTTAAATCAGTTGGAATTAAAAAACATGTCTCATTCATTGCAGTAGCAATTTATGTATTGTTTTATTCGAATGGTTACAATTTACGTATTATGATTCTACACAACCACTAACAATTAGTATTCAATTTATATGGATACAAAAATGCAACCATCCATACAAATTGTAGTAAGTCATCAAGTCATTTTCTACCATCTCATAGTTAGTCATTACATTACCTATTACGTGTCAAAAGAAAATACTAGAAAATAAAACCCTAGTCGATTGGTTAGGTTAAGTGGGGTCCACTGTCAGGCCCATTTCAAACATCTAAACTGGTTTACCCGCTTTTAACCTGGTCCAATCCACACTCGAATACAATCAAGTCGGATCATGTCAAAATCAAATATTATGTATATAAAAAATGAAAAAAGAAGTCGCAAAGCCAATGAAACTTCACCTGAGCAATGTCACCAAGTGTGACCAAGACCGAGTCGACCTGGGGCGACACAGAAACCCAACCCGAGTCCGACAACAAAGAATATTTCTGGCACCTGATCTGATACTGTAAACCGACTATAAACGGGTAAAACTTACCCGACATAGCCGGTTTATTACCGGTTGTGCCCTCGGATACCCACATCAACGAACAGACCCGACTGAGGTCCTCCCGGACCGGGTTCTCAAAACCCACTGCGCAGGATAGCGCTCCGATGACCTCCAATCCCACTCTCTCCATTTCACGTGCGAACTCTCCCAGAGAAGCTAAAGACAACTCGGTTGACTCAGTAGAACAAGACGAGTCGAAACAGAACGAGTCACCCGTTCCACCGTTATCTTCGTCGTCATCGCCGTCATAGCCGTGGGGCCAGTTTTTGGGGAAAAACAGCTGTTTCTGATCGTGAGGGAGGTTGAAAAGAGAGAGTGAATCGGACTCGGCTGAGTGAGCGAGTTGGGAGGGTATTGAGTGGTGGGTGAGTTGGAAGAAACCGAGTTGAGAAGAAGCAGAGAGAAGGTTGGTTAGGAGAGTTGGGTTTGGGTCGGAGAAAGAGATGAGGGGAGGAGAGGTGGTGGGTGGTGGTGAGCGGCGAGTAGGGAGGGAGAGATTGGGTGGGAGGCGATGAAGGAGTCGGGAGAGAACGTCCGCAGCGGCGGCGTCCGATGAGGAGAGAGGGTTGGGTTGGATCGACGGCGTTGGCGGCGGAGCTGTGATGGTGCCGTACGGGTTAGGGAGGTGGTGTTCGTTGTGAGCGGAGGAGGCCATGTCAAGACTAGAGAGAGACACTTGCACATAAGACTTGTGGTGGGACTTATAAGTAACACCAATTATTGTTATTGTTTCTCCCACGTATGTGTTTTTTATTTATAATTGATAAGATTTAAAGAATGTAATTTAATGGACATTAATGAACGTTGGTGTCTTTTTCAAATTGAAAATTATCAAAATTTAATAAGCAAGGGTATGATTTGTCATTTGTTAACCTAAATATTATCCCTTAGGGTACCATTTAATAATGTATCCTAATTTATTAGCACTTAAAAAATTAGGCATAAACAAATTTTAAATGTAAGGTAAATATAATTTTTCACTAGATTGAAACATAAATTATACTCCATCTGTCCTATAATAATTATTCATTTTTTTTTTTTGAATTATCTCAAATTACTTGTTCACTTATCAAATTTAAACAACACATTTCGCATCTTTCATAAAATACATTATATATATTTAAACTTGAAATGATAATTTTGTACTTTTCAAAAAAAAATAGTGCAATAATTACATGTTATCTTTAAAAGTTCTACTGTCCATAAGGGACATTTATTATGAGACGGAAGAAATAATAAGGTTGTAATGTGTCATTCATTGAAATGATTGTCTTGCACTGTGTCTTTCATTGATATGGTTATCTTCGACCATCAATCTTTTATTTTTGATAATATTAAAGTATCATGGATAGATTTTTTTGAACAGTTGATACACTAATACTCAGCTTTGGCACACCAATGGCTTGTTTGGTTGGTTTTTTTTTTTTTTTTTTTTTTTTATATATATATATAGAGTGTTTTTGGCCGCAATGTGTTTGGTAAATGTTAATTTATTTTGTATGTGAATAATGATCAAAAGTTCAACACTAATTTGTTGTTTATATTTGATAAAATATATCAGTAATAATAATAACTCTAAAATGATATTTTTAAATTAATTATTATATTTATATTTTTAGGTTTCAAAATCTTGTAACAAATAATTGTTACGAAATATGCCTCTAATTAGTATTAAAACAATACTACCTAAAAAAACATTACAGTTACCAAACATGCTCAAAAGTCTTGATACAGATTTCATAATATCTGTTTAATAGTAATTCGACTCTATCGAACTAAAAACGACATAGAAATGTGGAACATGTGGGTTCGTAGGACCCACATTCAATTGGGTCGGCGACATAGTGACACACAGATAATCCGTTTGTATTCAGCATAATTTGGTACCATATTGATTCCATTTCTAGTGCACTTATATCTATATATATATATATATAAGAAAATACCGTACAATTAAAAGACAAATGTCACCATCATTACTCACTTTGAATTTGTAAATTCTATATACTCCCTCAATCTTAATTTAATGGGACAAGTAAGATATACATTGTCAAAAATTACTAATTTATCTTTTTAAGTTTTTAATATTTAAGTTTGAAATTTTAAACTCAAAAGATATATATGAAAATATGTGAAATATATTATTTGAAAAAGAAAAGTGGTCTATTATTTTAGGACAAACAAAAAAAAAAAATGACACTTATTTGGAGACAAAAAAAGTATATATATATATATATATATATATGCACGGAGGTTGTAGTCTCTACACTCAACTATATTGCGTTAGAGGTTTTTGTTCCGATTAAAAAAGTTTAATGGTGTATATATATATAAAAGGGTTCTTAATTCGATATTACGCAATTGTTGTAATTGCTGTATCTTTTTTACTAGTCTCAATATTTAGAGAATCCGAATTTCTTCTAAACATGGAGTGAGGAAAAAAAAAAGCACAAAATAAAAGAAAGGAAGAAAAAAAAAATGGGGGTAGATTAACAATTAATAAAGAAAAGAAGAATTTATAGAGAAGGAAAAAATAAAAATAAAAATAAAAATAAAAAATCTTCTTTTGGTGAATAAGACTGAAAAGAAGTTTAGGATGAAATTAACTTTATCATAATTGCAGAAGTTTAGGATGTTGAGACTTCTTATATTGATTGATTATGTGATATATGCGTGGCTGTGGCTGTGGGCTGGCACAGCACCTGCAATGGACTATACACACAAGCAGCCCTTTGATCTTTATTTTATATTATAGGTATGTAATTGATTTTTGTGTAGAAAATATTGTTAAATTTACAGGTTAAATGGGACGTTGTTGGCATGTTGTGAGGGAAATTGTGCCTCTAATGGCAGGTTGTGGTGTGGTGTGGTGTGGGGTTACATGCTTTCACTGTTTTTTTTTTTTTCTTTCAAAATTCCATGGACAGAGAAAGGACTATTACTACTAATATTATATCATGAAGCATACTTTACCAACGTCTTTGTTGAGACGATGTCTATATATAACTATATTCCGAATATATATATATATATTACTCCATGCTTCAATTGTAGTGGATCGGGTGAAATTTGAAACGCCCAGCCAATCATTTTATTATTTTTCTTTTTATATTTATTTTTACGTTGACAATAAATGAAGTCACACACTTTACTTGTATGTTAACTTCCACTCTTGCCCTTCAAATTTGAAAGGTGAAAAGTGACCCCGGCAAATTCGGCAATTGTGTGAACAAGTTGTTTCCACTGTATTTTTAACATTAAAGTTAGGGTAAACCAATCGATTAAAGTTGTAACTACTCCTGAAGCATCGTTAGCAAATAAAAATTAGGATACATTCTCACGCCACATAATATCGCCTTGAAATTATGTAATAAGACTCACACTCCACTCATGCATTTCTTATTTAGCATCTTCTAAATTAGGAGAATGTATCATTTTTCTTAATAAATTTTTACGTGGTCATAAGCACATTGATCCAGGTATAAACAGAAATCCAATTTTCACTTAAGCTAGATTGGATTAAATATTTGAGTTTTGGGTCATGTCCTAACGTGAATTTTGGGTTAAATTGAATAGACAGCAACGTCAACTTTTTATTTTGAAAGATAAAGAGTACCACTAAACTAAATTCCTGTAGTTGATATATTTAATTTTAGTCAATCTTTTTAGTATGTGTATAACATAGTGTAATGTACCCAAGTGATTGGCTTAAGTTTACAAAGGGAGGCTTGTTCGAATCTGGATAGGAAGTGAAGATGTGTTGGGTGCTATCCCTACATTATAGCTTAACTTTTTTGGTCGGATCGCAAAGCATTTGACCCGCTATAATTGGTATTAGAGCCATATTCAATCATTGATCCCGTGTCATGCTAACTGTCCAACCCGAAAGGTGTCCAAGTGTGCCACCCCTAATAGGAGTAATCCGAATTTTGACGGAAAGTGAATGCATATATATGAGTTAGATGTTAGCCCCACCTGGTAACTTAAGTTTTTTAGTCGAATCGCAAAACACTCTACCATTACGCCAGGGGTGGAGCCAGGATTTTGAGGTTGGGGGGGCCAACATTATAAACAACATTACCTAGCTAAAACTTTGGAAATATATATATATATATTACGTAGGCAAAAATATATTACTATTTATTATATTCATACAAAAATATATATATTTAAACTTTTTTCAATTTATTTAAATAAAAAAAATAGTTATTTAAAGAAATTTTTTATCAAACTTTCTGAACAAACACAAATAAGATTTATGGCAAAATTATAAAAAAATTCAATTAAATAACTCTCTTTATTTTCCGAAAAGGAAAAAAAAAAAACAAAAATAACTTTAAAAAAAATGTAACAATTGAAAATTTAACAAAAAAATAACAATGATAAAATAAAATAAAAAAAATAAAAAAAAACACAAACAAATTAATAAAATAAAAATTTAGATTCTAAAATCATCAATTTTTGTTGATATTCAACACTTCAAATGAAATTTTTGTTCTTGATTTTGTAAAAATTAATTTCTTATAGAATTCTTATAAAAGCATTTCAATCAAAATGAATAAAAAGAAGAAAAAAAAAAGTGATGGAAAGAATCATGTATGAGATGGAATTTTAGAATAATAAGGTTATGGAAAGAATCGTGCTTGTAGTCACATTATGAAAAAAACGGTATTTGAGTTGAAATTTTAAGATAGCCACATTAAATTTTTATGTGAATTAATTTTTATTAGGATTCTATAATCGTTAATTAAACCACTATATAAACTATCTTTTGTTAAATTCTAATTAAAGAAATAATTTTTTTTCTTAGGGGGGCCAAGTATAGATTTTATACTATATATACGATATTATTTTATTTTTAACTATACTACCAAAAAATTTCCAAAAAATTAGGGGGGCCATGGCCCACACTGGCCCCCCCTTCCCTCCGCCCCTGCAGTAAGCGACTTGGTGTCTCAAGTTCAACTCTCTTACGTAACACCCAACTAATTCCTTAAGGGGTGTGAGTATTAACTAGTAAAAAAAACTCCAAGGCGCAAACAATTCCTAAAATATTCACAATTTATGCCAACTTAATAAGATAAAAAATTTGGATAAAAAATTATTTAAAAAAAGAAACAGAAAGTATAAACTTGTTAATTTTTTTTCTACCCATGGTTGACTTATATGAATCTTATTTCATCACTATATCCCATCTAAAAGCATAATGTAATGTATTTTATCCTATATTTGTTATTATTTCAATTATTTTTCATGTTATAGCGCTATGCATTTTTTCTCTTCAAATTGTTTCTGAGTCGTTGAGAAATAAATTATTACTGTTATGTTTAACAGAATAAAACTTGAGTCTAAGTCGATTCAAAAAGATACAAACTCAAAGATTGGTTATCTAATTGAAAATTAAACCGAGGTCAAACTTTTTATTTAGAGTTCTGTATTTTGGATTGAACCTCAAAATTGTTGGGAATTTTGCACCTACATTATAAAACTTTACAATTATAACACATCAAATTATTATTCATACAAAAAAAAAAAAAAAATACATCAGCATGAATTGTCATCATAGATAATACATTAACATGAATAATACATCAAATTAAACATCGTGTATATAACAACACAACATAAATAATTATAAACTAAATAAGAAAGAACTGGGTCCGAATGCGAGCACGGTTCTAAAGTCGTACAATACGGCTTCAAGATACAACCCATATCCACCAATGATATTTTTCAGACACATCTAAAAGGAGACAAAGTTGTACTAGTCTTATTGTAACAAGGGTCATTTGTCCCACATCGGAATCGGATGGGAAAGTGATTGGGTATAAATGGGTGGGTATGCAGCACTACCTAATAGTTCGAACTTTTGGGTAAATGGGCAAGCGCCCACCCGTTACAGTTGGTATCAGAGCCAAACCCAATCCTTGATCCGGTGCCACGCCAAGCGCCCGGCCCGGAAGGCGTCCGGGTGAGTCTACCCGGGTAGGCAGGGTGGCCCAACCGCAACGAGGGCGTTGCGAGTTTGGGTGGGGGAGAATGTAACAAGGGTCATTTGTCCCACATCGGAATCGGATGTGAAAGTATCTTAAACATATAATTAAATATGAAGTAATAATAGAATAAATAAAATATATAATAATTACTTAATAATAATTATTTTTTATTTATTAAATAGTAGTAACAAAAATGATTTAATATCTTAGAAAAACTCGATCAAGTATTTAAGTTACACCTTTACCAGCATAGATTATTTCATTACTAATTGTTAGTTAGCACTTAGCAAGGAAAGTAGTGTAATTCTATATACGTTAAAATAAAATCAAGTAAATGAGAAATTTTGTAGTTTTGGATTTTGATTCCGGCTAATCACTAATTTTTTATAGAATTTATAATTTGCAATTTAGGAAAAAAATAAAAAAGAAGTTACATATATTATTACATTAAAGATTGTAGACTTCCTACAATTGTAGATATTCTTATATTTAAAGTTAACTCTTAATATGGT
Source organism: Cornus florida (assembly GCF_030987335.1). Taxonomy (NCBI): domain Eukaryota; kingdom Viridiplantae; phylum Streptophyta; class Magnoliopsida; order Cornales; family Cornaceae; genus Cornus; species Cornus florida. The sequence goes on from NW_026775578.1 coordinate 22,319,255, forward strand.
CCATGAATATAGGGGACAACGGTAAAAAAAAACAAACCCTAATATGGAAATTAACGATGTTGGACCAGGTCATTAGAAAAAGTAATAGTGTGACACATTCACATGGTCCCTACTTTGTCATCAAATTTGCCAATTAATCGATCAAAATTGAACCAAGTCATCACCATCACAATCATCAGACGGCCCGTTGCTCCAAATCATCGCTCCATGTCTAGATTCTCAGGCGTGTGATCCGATCCACGCAAACCCTCTGCTACAACTCGCATGACCGTTGATTTCGAAGACCATTTCTCAAATTTTGATCACAGGCGGAGTGGAGAAGAAAAAGGCATCGAAGAAGAACGCAACAACACAGGCACAGAGCTCGTTGATTCGCGATGATCACCAAATTAATTCAAAAAGTGACTAGTCCTCATCAGGTAATAAGCTCAATTTTGTTGTTTCAGCGTCAACGATCGCATATCAAGTATTGCGAATTTGTCTGATTTATGCTTTGACGCTAAAGAATACAAACCTCCGTTGTTCTTTTTGTTATTGCCGATGACTTTTTGTAGTTTCTTTTTCTTCCGTTTGGTTGCTGAGAAACCTCATGAAAATAATACGGGACATTCTTGTGGATGAGGTGTTATCTTCGTTTTTCAGTTTTCTCTACAATCTAACAGCGACAATTGATTGAATGTCAAATCGGTAAAAATTAATCAATTGAATTTCATTGGGTGTGATAATGTATTTTGATATTGTTTGATATGATTACTGTTGTTTGTTGTTTTGTTGTGCTAAATAGTCTAGAAGTCATATGCGTCTTCTTGAAGAATTAAATACAGTACCGTACTTGTGCCAATGGAAAGAGAGGACAAAATAAAGATTGAATAGATTAACTTGCTGACTTTATACTAGTCTATAAGGAAGTAAGAGAGAAACGAATAGTGAACTGTAATCGGGTGCAAAGTAAAGTAACAATCGAATGAGTCTCTTATTACACAGTATTCCTTAGCATTAAAGCATGCAGAAACAGCCATAAAGCTGAGCTTTTTAAAATTTGATTGATAAACAACAACAAAAAAAAAAAACGAACAACAAAGCATGCTTTCTTCCTTATAGATTAGCCGTAGTCTATAGAGCTGCAGCTTTTTAAAAATTGATTGATAAACAACAACAACAAAAAACGAACAAACAAAGCCCTCTCCAAACTACTTGGGGTCAAGTATATCAATTCTATTTTTCAGCCATAATTTCAGTCAGACCAGTTATCATTTATTTCTTTCAATAATTCTGATCATATTAACTTTGGTCTTCCCCCTTTCCCCTAGCATTACTCTTAACGTGCTATGTTCTTCTTTCAATGTCCAAACCCTTTAATCGATTTTCCATATAAATTCTACTAATTTATAAATATAATTGAGAACTTTCAGTTTATAGTTTTGAAGAAATTGCTCAACTATATAATTTTCTAAATGAAAAGGTCACTAGGTTATTAAACTGGGGTGGTGGCCTCCATCTTTTTTCAGACTGTTGGGAAGCAATGCAATGAATTCCATTTTCAGTTGCTCACTGATGGCAGATTGGCTCTCCTATCTTATTTTTGGTAGATTAATTATCAGTCCATCTTTTTCAAGACAAGTATATTGGGGAGGGAGTGAGGGAGGAGGGTAAATAGGATTGTTCATCTCTTCCCTTTTCTCTAGCCATGATATTCCCAGGAGAATACAGCAACACAGTGTTGGAGGTATATTTCACTGTTCATTGTTATCATGATGAAGGTTCCTCCCCTTAAACTGTTGCTTTGACAGCGATTCTGTGTTGCCTTCCTAGATTAACCGTTAGCATTGCTATGATGGAGTTTTGTATTCCATCCTATTTCTTGAATTCATTGCTATGATCACAATATTGGCATTCACTCTGACATTTTTCTATTAGGTTATGATGTTTACCTTTCTGAATTTTTGAATATTTTGTCCGATTTTTCAAACAAATTAGTTAAAAAGTATTTAAAACATTTGATCTTTGATTTCTCATCCAAAGAGCTAGTTTACTGCATGTAGAGATGAAATTTGTCTCATCCTTACTCATCTCAACTCAATTGACGAGTTCAATTAGTACACTTTTTTTAATTTTAATATATATATATATTTTTTTGTAAATAAATATAGAAGATACATAGAAAGTGCCTAGAGGGGCTGGACCCTAGATACACGTGGAGTATATTGGACTATCCTTTTGTGGCATAGCAAAGGAAAAAGAGCAAAAAAAAGCCTAAAAACTAAGCCTCCAAAGTTCAAGTCATCTCAATCAATAACTTGAGGAAAGGAAAAGAAAGAAAGAACGAAAAAAAAGCATTAATGTAAGCGTCCCGTTGGTTGAAGACAAATGAAACTTTAAACTTGGAGATGCGTCAATTTTGGCGCTCACAGCTCCATATCTTCAAAGGACATCCTATTCCACAACTTCTTAACACATGAGAATTAGCCAAGGAGAATTATGTGCCAAATTGCGTTCATGTTTCTATTTGGGCACCTGTAATATATGTAGTTGTCAGTAATTTTAAAAAAGAGAAAACTTTTTTCACACTTGCAACTTGATATGTAAAAGAAAATGTTAATAGTCTCCTCTGCTTGACTAAACATACGAAATAAGTTGGATAATGGCATTTTACCATATTTGGAGCCTAACCACCTCATGGAATTTTCCCTATTTGCTTGGTGTGATGGTTAGAAGTTTGGGCTGACAAGCATGAGGACGTGTGGGTTAAAGTTTGGGAATAACCTCTTTGTCCAAAACAATTTAAAAGGTTGGGTTTACCTCCAGTCTTCCTAGGCGGGACTAGCGCTAGGTAATGACTTTTTATGTAGGGACAAACACCACATGCAATAAAGCAATGAGACCCTTAATTGACTCAATGTCCCGTTTTAAATCCAAAATTTGCTACATCTTAGTGGTTACTCAGAAAATTTAACCATGGGTGAAACAACTTATGAACACATGGGAATATGAGGAACTACAAATAAATTACTGGGATACATGTCTCTAAAATTTGATTTGTGAACATTTATGTATTCCTGAAAGACTTATTACTGTTTTCTTCAATTCATTGCCATTTCATGCATTTTACTTGATCACTGATGTTGTCCCTTATTTCCTTATCTGCATATTTTTTTTTTAACTTGCTTCTCTTAGTAGATATGGTGGTGAAAATAAGCTTTGGGGTTGTGGGGTGGGTTTGGGAGAGGGTAAGTAAGCTCCTTACCTCTAGAGAAAGACTGAATGTCGTCTTAAAACTTGTGCACCAGAAGAAGTTATTTGTACCATAATTGGGTGATCCTCTGCTAGGGTTTTTTCCTGCTTGTTCAGATATATTGCTTTCTTGTGTTAAGTAGCAGCTTTGCCACATGGTGCTGCTTTTTATTCTGTTGCATGATTTGAGTTTCTTAATAATTTTTGAATGTCCTTTTCATCCTTTGATGTCCATTTTCACGTCTGATAAATTTTCTTTCTTTTGCCTTTTCTTTTTCTCGGTCCTATTTCTTTCTTATTAATGACTGATCCACAGTAATTGTCTTGTTTGCTATATAATTTCCAAAGAGTCCTACAATAATTGATTTTGTCATTTTCTTTTCTTCAATGGTATGCTAGTTTTCTCATGTCACTATGGTAGAAATGCCTTAGTCAATTAAATTATAAGCATTTTCCTTTTTTTAGGGAGGCGCATCCCACCCATGAAAAAAAAAAAAAAAAAAAAAAAAATTATTTTGGGAGATGATTTATGGTAGTTTCATAGTTTGGTTATTGCTTTTTTATGGGAAAGTAACATATCTATGTAAAAGTCCTTTGTTTCATTGGAACTGTCAGAGATTCGAGTCACTCTTTCTTTGGTAAATTTGCTATGTAATTTAATTACACTGGACTCTTTCATACATCCTCCTTCAGCATAATGTGCCACACGGAAGTATGACATCAACAGACTGGCAACCACGTGTTGCTGTTCACTACGGGATCCCATCTACTGCATCCATTCTTGCTTTTGACCCCATTCAACGCCTCTTGGCTGTAGGAACACTGTGAGTTAAAACATTTCCTTTCACTTTAATGAACATCGTGCTATTATTGAGATTACGTCAAGTTTTCTGATAAAAGTACATGCATATTTTCCCCATCTTGTGGTAAAATTTGAACCTTTGATTTCAATAAAATTAAGAAAGAAACAATTACTAATATCTGAAAGACAATCAAGGAAACGAAAATTTCATTTTATGGCATCTCTGAGATGTTTGACTGTCCATGTGATTTTTTTGAGACTAGAAGTTGCCTTATTTTAAGCACATCCAGTCCAGTTTACTTATTGGGATGTCATAATATTGCTAAGTCATCCACTAATCCTAAATGAGGTATGTAATATTATATTTTCTCCAGAGTCTATTGGTATTTGAATGCAGTTCAAACATGAAGTTCTTGCTCTTGATTATAGATTTGAAACGGTATCATTGCCAATTTCTCTTTAGATATATAACAATACGCGGAAGGCAGGCTGTGTAGCATGATTTTTACACGTTGCTTATTTTTAAAATCCTTGATCTCTAGTTCAAGTTACAATTTGGATAGACAATCATACAAGATTCACAATCATAAAAGTTCTGTAATTAATTATTCCCCCTAAAAAATAAAATAAAAAACAAAGGTCTGTAATTGGTAACGAATTCATCAGAAAGAAATTCTTGATGATCTTTGAAATTTTATCAGATTAGTTGACTTTTACATCATTGAAAGGCTGTCCGAACCAACATGTGGGCATTATGAGGCACTGATTAAGGCTTCCTAAATAATTTTTTCTCTCTCTTTCCCCCTTTTTTTTTTTTTTTTTTTTCTCTTGCTCACTGCAGGGATGGTAGGATTAAAGTGATTGGTGGGGATAATATTGAAGGCCTTCTTATATGTCCTAAGCCATTGCCCTTCAAACATTTAGAGGTTTGTCAGCTACATTTACAAAGTGATTCACATCTTGCCATTTTTTTGTTTATATATCAAATTTTTTGGAGTCTTGCAGAAATTGCATAGACTCTAGTTTTGTTTTATTTAAATTCTCGTATTGCAATGTGATCTATCTCCATTGTTTGTACTTTCATTTGATATATCTCACATGTATACATTTGTGCATTTGTACTTTCAAATTCACGGCTGGTATTACTTTCCTATATGCCTGTTATTTGTTTACTTGTGGTTTATTCTCTCATCTGATCTGTGCTCTTCTGATTTCGCAAGTTGACTGTCCAAATATATGTTGTATGTGCAAAAGGATTTAGGAGATGATTAACCACTTCCTGCTAAACTGTGGAGTGTTGTGGACTCCTTTATTCTTTCTTTTTGGAGTTTCATTGTTGATGCCAGGCCATGTTGTGTGCTTGGCAAGGGAGTCAGATGAATAGGTTCAAGCAGCAATGTGGAAAGCAGCCCTATATGCCTATTTGTGTGTGTGGAAATAGAGGAATAAGAGGTCGCTCAATAGAGCGAAGTTCACCCCCCCCCTCTCTTCCATTGGGCTCTTTGCTTTTGTGAGTTTAGCAGAGATTTCCCTTGTCATTGAATCCATTTGCACATTTATGTGATTGTTTTCCTAGTCGAGTTTTTTATTTATTTTTATTTTGGAACCTTTTATACTGTACGAGTATTTGGGCTGCACCCCCAGGGTCTCTTTTAGTGGTTTTCTGCTCAATTTTAAAGTAATAATAATAATAAAAAAAGAAGTCTGACTGCGAATTCATGGTGTGATTGAAATATTCGCAATACAAGAAAATGATGAAATGCTCGCATTTGGATCTTACAATACTAATTACATTTTTTTTTTGCTCATATCCTGGCAAAAACTTTCCTACTAACTCATGTGTTGCCTTTTATAATAATTTTTGTATTTGTTTTCCTACAGTTCCTAAAAAACCAAGGTTTTCTAGCCAGTGTCTCGAATGAAAATGAAATTCAGGTATTAAATTTTCGTAGCCCACCAAGTTTATCTTGTGAAATATTGCTATTATTCACCAGACAATTATTTATATCTGATCATCTATCTATATTAGTTCTCTTAACTCTTCCTCGATGGTTGACATGTCTTTGATTTTGGCAGGTCTGGGATCTAGAACACAGGTGTATAGCTTCTAATTTACAGTGGGAATCCAATATAACTGCCTTTTCCGTCATCTATGGCACCCAATACATGTAAAAATACCGAGAAAGGCTGTTCTGCTACTTAATTTAGTAGTAACTGGCTAGAAATGAATCCTTAATTTAATACTCAAAGCTCAGCCTAAACATTCTCTCCTTTTTGTTGCATTCAGGTATGTTGGAGACGAGTATGGATTTTTGTCTGTATTGAAGTATGATGCTAAAGAAGGAAAAATTCTACATATGCCTTATCATATTCCTGCAAATCTTATTACCGGTAATGGTTCATTGCTTTACAACTGTCAATATCTATGTAATTGAGTCATGTGTTAAGCTGAAAATTTTCCTCATATCCTGTTAGAAATATGAATCATGTGTTACAGTGTTCGCAATTCTCCCCCCTGAAAATTCAAGCAAACACACCCACCCACCCAACCTCCCCTTTGGGGAGGAGAGATCATACCATTTAGGCTAATGCCCATTGGTTACTGTTGACTTTAAGATATAATCAAATTAAAAGTAAGTGATAAAGAAGAAGAAGAAAAAGAGAAGAAAGCGGATGAGAGAAACAGATAAAGAGATGGGGAAAGAGAGTAAGAATGAAAGAATTCTTTCATCCTTCTACCACATTCTATTTATAATAATAAGTTTCAGAAATTACACATAAGCCCCAACATTATATAAGTAATAACAAATAAGCCCCTGACGACACTCCCCCTCAAGCTGGTGCAAAGATATCTATCATGCACAGCTTGACTAACATATTTTGCAAGCAAGTCTTGCTCACACCGTTAGTCAAAACATTAGCAACCTGATCATGTGTATTAATGTATGGAGTACAAATCAACCCAAGATAAAGCTTTTCCTTGATGAAGTGTCGATCGACTTCAATGTGCTTTGTCCTGTCATGTTATTGGATTGTGGGCAATGCTAATAGCAGCCTTGTTGTCACAATACAACTTCATTGACTTGCGAACAGGATAACCCAACTCACCCAACATCGTACGTAGCCATAACAACTAATAAACTCCATGTGTCATGGATCTAAACTCAGCCGCTGCATTAGATCTAGCTACTACGGACTATTTCTTGCTTCGCCATGAAACAAGATTACCTCCAACAAATGTGCAATATCCTGAAGTAGATCGTCGATCTGTCACAGACCCTACCTAATCAGCATCAGTATAGGCTTCAACACGCAAGTGGCCATGATTGCCAAACAATATCCCCTTACCAGGTGAACCCTTGAGGTAGCGAAGAACATGATGAGTTGCCTCAAGGTGAGGTGTACGTGGAGCATGCATGAACTGACTAATCACACTTACAGTGTAGGCAATATCCGGACGCGTGAGAGATAAGTAAATCAGTCTCCCAACTAATCGCTGAAATCTTCCCACATCATCTAATGGGTCTCTATCTACATCGTTAAGCTTATGGTTCTGCTCAATGGGAATATCATTTGGTCTAGCTCCAAGCCTCCCTATTTCAGCCAACAAATCTAACATATGCTTTCGTTGAGAAATGAACACCCCTTTCTTCGATCTGCACCCCTTGATGCCAAGAAAGTATCTCAATAATCCGAGGTCTTTAACCTCGAACCCTGTCCTCAAGAATGACTTCATTCGATGAATCTCTTTTGGATCATTTCCAATGATAACAATATCATCAACATATACAATAAGGGCAGTGGTGCAGCGCTGGTGCTTCTTGATGAAGAGAGTATGATCTGCCTGACTTTGTGTGTACCCTACTCTTTTCACAGTAGTGCTGAACCTCTCAAACCAAGCATGTGGCGACTGCTTTAACCCATATAAAGCTTTATTTAGCTTGCACACTAAATTCTGACCATTAACAAGCTTAAACCCTGGTGGCATAGCCATATACACCTCTTCCTCCAAGTCACCATGAAGGAAAGCATTCTTTACATCCAGCTGATGTAAGGGCCAATTCAAATTAGCTGCCAAAGAAAGAAGAACATGTATAGAGTTCATCTTGGCAACTGGAGCAAATGTTTCCAGATAATCAATTCCATAGGTCTGAGTGAAGCCCTTTGCAACTAACCGAGCTTTATATCTCTCAATTGTTCCGTCTGCATGATACTTTATTCTGTAGACCCATCTGCAGCCTACTGGTTTCTTACCCCTAGGTAATGGAACAATATCCCAAGTACCATTCTTCTCAAGGGCCTTCATTTCTTCAAGCATAGCTTTCTTCCATGGAGTTTTTGACTAAGAGCATCTGAAACACTAGAAGGAACAGATACAGAGGAGATACACGAAGTGAAAGCACGATATGTTAGAGATAAGGCATCATAGTATACAAACTGCGATATGGGATGCTTTGTACAACTACGAACACCCTTACGATAGGCAATAGGGACATCAAGGTCAACAGGAATGTTATTGGGAAAAGAATCAGGAGTGCCAATGTCAACTAAGGAATTACCTGGATCGAGGGAGACTTCTTGGTCCTGGGGTGAGTCAATAACTTGTTTTGCCCTCCTAGTGTAGACAATTGTCTGCTTTCCCTGCTGCAAATCATTAGTGTTAGGAGGACTCGACATAGGCACCTCAGTAAGAAGCTCCCCCTGAATGGGAACAAGCAAGGAAGGGGACATTCCCTCTGAATGGACAACGGATTCTCTACCTGTATAGTAGTCTCCCCCTGTAGAGAATCCTGAGTAGTGGAAAAAAAGGGAACAAACTCAAAGAATGTAACATCCATGGAGACAAAGCAACGACGAGTGGTTGGGTTATAACACCGATACCCTTTATGAGTGGCGGAGTATCCAAGAAAGACACATCGGATTGCCTTAGGGTCCATTTTGTCCTTGCGATGATGAATGTGAACATAACAAACATAACCAAACATTTTCGGAGGGACACTAAACAAGGCAGTGTCATGGTGTAAGACAGAGAAGGGGGATTGATAGCCAAGAACCTCAGAAGGCATGCGATTGATAAGGTATGTAGCTGTTAAGGTTGCATCAGCCCAATAACTTTTAGGCACTCCCATCCCAATTAGAAGAGAACGGGTCACCTTCGTAATATGACGGTGTTTTCTTTTAGCTACACTGTTCTGTTGTGGTGTATCGACACAAGAGGTTTGATGGACAATCCCGTTATCAGCAAAAAAAGAGGCAAGGCCACCATACATAAACTCTCCTTCATTATTAGATCGAAGGATTTTGAGGGGACAACCAAACTGAGTGCATACAATCCTATAAAAGGTTTTAAAAATGGAATGAACTTCATCTTTGGTTTTCATAAGATAAAGCCAAGTGTATCGACTAAAGTCATCAACAAACACAACAAAGTAACAGAAACCAAGTAACGAAGTAGTAGATTCAGGACCCCACACATCAGAATGAACAAGCTGCAAAGGAGCTGTATTTTTATTAATACTAGTAGGATAAGAAACACGACATTGTTTGGCAAGAATGCATGTTTCACAATTTAACTCAAAAGATTCAACAGAAGCAAACTAGGGAAGCATATGCTTCAAAACAGGAAAAGGTAAATAACCTAGTGAAGATGCAAGAAATTCCTTCTCCTCTTTCTCTCTCTAGAATTCTTACACCTCAACCCAAAAAAGATCCCTCTCCTTTCCATTCCATATCCTATTTATAGATATTTACAAGATATTTACAAGATATTTACTGATTGCTGGATCTGGGCCTATTCCTCCGTAAGCCCTGGTTACCTTTGATGGGCTTACTCCCGTTCGGCCCATATGGCAGTGTCTTTATATGGGCTGACCCAGCTGTACGGACTGAATGTTGTGTTTGCGAGTCGGATCTGGCCCATGTCATCCGGGGCCTCCTCAACTGCCCCCATAATTGCCCCTTATTTAATAAGGGGTAATTATTGATGGCGTCTCATCATGATGTTGACGGCTCGAGATAACCACGTGGGGGAGCGGACGGTCAGATCCAGAATCAATGTTCCGGGGCTCGAGGGATTTCTCGCCTTCCCGACGCTTCGGCCCTCGGGCCCCCTCGCCTTTATAATGCTCTAGAATTCCACTTCACTTCCCTTTACCGTCTCCATCATCAGCCAAGTCTCTCTCTTTCTAGAACAGTGCTAAGCTTTTTCTGGTGAAATCCTTCAAGAGTCATTCTTCCAGCGATCTTGCAGTCCTCCGAGGTTAGTTTCGTTCTTTTTACTTTCGGCAGGCTTCCATTTACCCCCTTTTAGATTCTTCTAGCACTTCCACCATGGTTGTAGATCTGGATGTTCTTCGTATGAGACTTAGACTTCCTGACAACATCGAAGTTAGGGTTTGCCCCCAAGATGTTAACATTACGACCGGCGCCGGCCTCCTGCCCGGCGAAGTCTTATTCACGAACCTTCAATTGAATGTTGTTAGGTTCCCTCTGCACCCTTTCTTTAGTTATGTCTTCAATAGATTGGGGATATCCCCTCTGCAGGTCAACCCCAACTTCTTTAGAATCATATCTGTTATGCTCTTGTTGATGCGTGACAGAAATCTGGACCTCGACCTCATAGACCTCCTTCTGTGCTATAAGGTCAGTAAGATCCGTACTAACGAGCCCTTCTACCACCTCTACCCGTTCGAGAAGATGTCCATATGTACTGACACAATAAAATCTGAAAAGGGTTGGAGGGATAGCATAGTGGGCATTAGTGGGGCTTGGTCTTCGCCGGCTGCAGAGGATTACCCAATCCCGAGCGCCTTTGGTGTCTGCTCTGTCTCCTCCTATAAAAAATTCAAATCCCATAAACATGACTGCCCCTGCGAAACATGCGTTCCTCGTTTTTGCACTTTCTTATGCCGTTCCTTGGGAATACCTTGTGATGACTTGAGCTATAGTGTTTGCAGGGATAGGAGTAACTACTTGAAGAAATACGTTCTGAACGATATTCCTTCCTGCTCAGATCTCCTCACTTCAGACAACCTCTTAGCGCTCTCATCACTCGGCTACAACATGAGCAGACTTCAGATTCCTTCTTTTGGCAGGAAGAAGAATACTCCCCCAGCCACTCCTGCTGCTGGGGCGACCTCCTCTCCGGCGTCAGCTTCCTCCTCAGCCACCATATCGGACACTGTCCCGAGCGCAGTGGCTATTAACCCTGTTGCCAGCGCCCCTACTGCCAACCAGAACGCGTCCCCCCCAGCTACCATAGCTCCTGCTGCTGCGGGGGGCGGTCCGGACAAAGAACGAGGCAAAAGGCCTCATCCTGATAGTGAAGTCGATCCTGAGGAGGAGCCTCTCATTAGAAGGACCCGGATCTCCGGGCCTGGTGCTCTCTTGCACCGAGCGGTCAGAGCTCCTGCTCCCTCTGGGCCTGCTGCAGCTGGTGGCTCTGCTTCTGCTTCAGGCCCCTCTTCTATCCCCACCTTACCGCCATGTGCCCCTCGGTACACCCGAACGGATGGGACGTTCGTGAAACCGAACGAGACCATGCTGAGGGATGGCCAGACCGCTATGGCCTACTACAGGAGCATGTGGACTCCGAAGGACCTTGAGGCGGCAAAGGGTCTTTCCCAGAAGGATGTGTTCAGCCGCTTTCCCCAATCTGCTATGGAGGTGACTTTTATTTTCTAACTCATGCATTTTCTCATATTATTTGGTCTTGCCTTCGCCCGACCTGACTATTGGCTTAACCGTTTTTAATGTGCACCTATGCAGACATTGTTCGGCATGATGGCCATGCAGAAGCAGGTGGAGATGGGGAACGCCAGGGCCCGTAAGTTTTCTGACAGCCTGGAGGTGGCTAATAAGGAAAACGACCTCCTCGCCATGAAGAATACCGAGGTACTGGCTCGGCTTGACAAAACCGAGCAGGAGAGAGATGTCCTGAAGAAGGAGAATGATTCCCTTCAGGATGAGAAGGACACCCTCCAGCTTGAGAAGAGCGTCTGGCAGACCGAGCGGGAATCAATTAGAGAAGAGAAGGCAGAACTCCAGCGCCTTCTAGCTGATGAACAATCTGCTCGGATGGCCTTTGAAAAAAGAGCTCTGGACGAGCGTACCGCTCTGATCGACGCGATCAGCAGAGTGGGTGGTGGGATGCTGGCCCTTCACGCTCGGTTCTCAAGGGTCGGTGCTCTTAGGTATGCTCAAGGATTCCGGGAAGGTTTCGCCGACCGGGTTCCGGATGAGGGACAGACCAGCTCCACTCCGGATGAGGTAGACAAGGATCTGGGGATACAACCTCTGGGGGTCTATGTCGACCCCGAACCCACCGAAGCGGAGCGTATATTTGATGAGTGCCAGGACATTGCTTCCTCCAGGATCATCACAGCTCCTCCTACCGCTCTGCCACTGACCGCTCCTCAATCGTCAACCGTGGTTCCTTCCATAGCCACTGCTGACGCTGAACCCCAGCCGAACGATTCAGTCATTCACCTTGATTCCCCTCCTCATGAAGGTGAGGCGGCTGATGGGGCCGAGGAAGCGAGTCGGCACGACCAGGATGCTGTTGGTACTGAGGCGTCTAGCTAGGGCTCCTTTGAATTCTTCCATTCCATATCTTTTTGTAATGATGGACATCTCTCTTTTGTAAACTCAATGCTCAATATTAATGAAACGACAGAACTCTTTTTCCCTATGTGTTGTGCTCTATTCAACTTATCTTCAATACATACATATCTCTTCTCTCTTTTTCTTTTATATTAGCTTTGCCGTGTGTTTGTTTATGGCAAGTGCCTGCTTAAGTGCCTGGCGCTCGGCTAGAATGCCACTTGCCACTTGGCTTTAAGTTTTTAGCAAGTGTCTGGCGTTCGGCTTATAGTGCCAGCTGCCACTTATCTTGCTTAAGTGCCTGGCGCTCGGCTAGAATGCCACTTGCCACTTGGCTTTAAGTTTTTAGCAAGTGTCTGGCGTTCGGCTTATAGTGCCAGCTGCCACTTATCTTGCTTAAGTGCCTGGCGCTCGGCTAGAATGCCACTTGCCACTTGGCTTTAAGTTTTTAGTAAGTGTCTGGCGTTCGGCTTATAGTGCCAGCTGCCACTTATCTTGCTTAAGTGCCTGGCGCTCGGCTAGAATGCCACTTGCCACTTGGCTTTAAGTTTTTATAATAGACCGTTGGAAAAGAAAATTCTTTTTTTTTTTTGTAAATTTCAGTAACTTGCTCATTCATATGTATTTGATTGACAACAAACAACATCCAATTGAAGCCGGAACTTAGCTTTTATTGGTAGTACCTCTTCAGAGACGTGGCGTTCCAGGGCTTGCTGACCAACCTTCCCGCCATGGTTTCCAACGTATATGCCCCCTTGCCAATGACTTCTGCAATTCTGTATGGGCCTTCCCAGGGTGGCATCATTTTTTTGACCATCCCCACCTTTCTTTTCAAAACCAGATCGCCAGGGGCAAAATCCCTGTGTTTTACTCTCTTGTTGTGACTATTCGCCAGCACTTGCTGATACGATGCTAGCCTTATAGCCGCTGCGTCCCTCCTTTCGTCTATCATATCGAGGTTCAATCTTAACATCTTGTCGTTCTGATCTCGACTCCATGCTAAGCTTCTGATAGTGGGGACTAAATGCTCAACCGGTATAACTGCCTCGGTACCATACGCCATTGCGAACGGGCTCTCTCCAGTCGGCCGCCTTGGGGTGGTTCTGTAAGCCCATAGAACGTTCGGGAGTTCATCCAACCACTTCCCCTTATGATCTTCCAGCTTCTTCTTAATGCAGGCGAAAATGGTTCTGTTTGTGATTTCTGCTTGTCCGTTGGCCTGAGGATGACTTAGTGCAGCCAACTTCTGGTTGATTCCATACTCCTCCAGCAGCTTTCTTACTTGCCCGCTGTCGAGGTTTGTGCCATTGTCCATGACTATTGATCTGGGAACACCGAAACGGCAGATAATATTGTTCCAAATAAATCGTCTCACATGAGTCTGAGTCACGCTAGGATATGGTTCTGCCTCCACCCATTTAGTGAAGTAATCCGTGGCCAGTAACACATACTTGTTCTGAGCTCTTGCAGTTGGCAGAGGACCGACCACATCCATCCCCCATTGCGCGAAAGGCCATGGCGAGGCCATTACGTGCAATTCCTCAGGTGGTTGGTGGATCAATGGTCCATATCGTTGGCATTTATCGCACCTTCGAGAGAACTCCTCCGCATCTCTTGACATGTTTGGCCAGAAATACCCTTGTGTCATTGCTTTATGCGCTAACGATCGCCCCCCAGAATGATTGCCACACACACCCTCATGAATAGCTCGCAATACCTGCTGCGACTCCGCGGGGGTGACACATTTCAAGTATGGGCCAGAGTAGGACCTTCTGTACAATTGGTTCCGCACGATGGCGTACTTGGCAGCATTCTTTTTGAGTCTCCTAGCTTCATCCCTTTGCATAGGCAAAACGCCATCTCGAATATAGGTAATGATGGGGTCAATCCAACTCGGTTCATACGGTATGACGTTAACTTGCCAAGGGTCAGAGTCCAATAGTTCTTCGAAAATAGATGGCTGGGTCACTATTCCTACTGGAATCACCCTCGCCAATGTTTCACCGCAACTCGAAGCACTGCATGCTAAACGGTCTGCATCTGCATTCTGTTCCCTCGGCAGCTGTATGAATTCAATCTTTGCAAAGTCCTTGGCTCTATGCAGAACGGCAGAACGATATGCCCCCATCGTGTCATCCTTGGTCGCGTACTCACCATTTACCTGTCGAACAATCAGCTGCGAGTCACTATACACTGTCAAACTTTTGATCTGTAGCTCTCTGGCCAACTTTAATCCATTTAGCAACGCCTCGTATTCCGCTTCATTATTGGTGGCTCGGAACTCAAGTCTGAGTGCTTGGCTCAACGAAGTACCCTCTGGGGTTTGCAGTTTGATCCCAATCCCAGCCCCCATCTGGTTAGAGGAGCCGTCCACAAAAAGTTTCCAAGAGCCGCATCTAAGGTCCTCTTCCGTATCTTCGGTGTCACATTCTAGTAGGAAATCGGCTACCGCTTGCCCCTTAACAGCTGTTCTCGGCTCATACGTTATGTCAAAAGAACTCAACTCTATGGCCCACTTTGTCATTCTGCCCGAGAGCTCTGGTTTGTGCATAAGCGTTCTGATTGGGAAAGTTGTTAGAACAGCTATGGGGTGGGATTCGAAATAATGCCTCAACTTCCTTTTTGCATTCACAAGGGCAAGTACCACCCGTTCGGCCTTTGAGTATCTTTTTTCTGCCTCCGTCAGTGTTTTGCTTACATAAAATACCGGGTATTGCACCCCTTCCTTGCAACGAATCAGAACGGCACTCGTCGCGACACCAGATACTCCAAGATATAGAAATAACTTTTCTTCCGGTTCTGGGGCTGACAGGACTGGTGGATTCTGCATATATTCCTTCAAATGAGTCAATGCTTGTCGTTGCTCATCCCCCCAGACCTGCCTTCCATGGTTCCGAATCGTGTCAAAGAATGGTTTGCAGTGATCTGACAATTTTGAAATAAATCGACTTAATGCAGCTATTCGTCCTGTGAGGGCTTGCACCTCTCTGATCGTCTTTGGTTCGGCATTCTTAATCAAAGCCTCTGCTTGAGCGGGGCTAACTTCGATGCCCCTGCGGTTGACCACGTGTCCCAGAAACTGTCCGGAACTCACACCGAACGAGCACTTGGTCGGATTGAGCCTCATCCCATATCGCTTTAGTACATCAAATACATCTTGCAGATGCTTCAGATGATCATCCTTTTTCCTACTCTTTACCACCATATCATCAATATAGGCTTCCACAATCTTACCCATTTGATTCTTAAAAACTTTGCTAACAAGTCTTTGATAAGTTGCTCCCGCATTCTTTAGCCCGAAAGGCATAACTTTGTAGCAGTATGTTCCTCGCTCGGTGACAAAAGAAGTTTTTTCTTCATCTGCGGGGTCCATAGGAATCTGGTTATAACCTGAATATGCGTCCAGAAAGGTTAAACGCTCATACCCAGTGGTGGCATCCACCATTTGATCAATCTTAGGCAACGGGAAGCTGTCCTTCGGACAGGCTTTGTTCAAATTGGTGAAATCAATGCATACTCGCCATTTCCCATTCTTCTTCTGCACAACAACAACGTTGGACAACCACTCAGGGTAGTGCACCTCTCTGATAAATTCCGCATCAAGCAGCCTATCGACTTCTTCCGCTATGATCTGATTACGTTCTGGAGCAAATCTTCGCTGCTTCTGTTTCACTGGTTTGAAATTGGGATTGACATTCAGGGAATGACAGGATACGGAGGGACTAATTCCAGGCATGTCTAGGTGACTCCATGCAAATACGTCGGCATTGTGGGACAAGAAATCCACTAGCTCTTGCTGCTCTTCTTTGGTCAGTCTTATGCCTATTCTGGTAGTTCGCTCTGGCCTGGACTGATCGATCTGCACATCCAGAAGGGGCTCCTCGGTCAAGTCGACTGACTCCTCCACCCTATTCTGCTCGAGCGGAGGTTCCTGTAATTGCTATCTGGGGCTTGCCGAACGGACGGGCGCCTTTCCTTTCCCAGCATGCTTTAGTGTGACGGAATAACACTCTTTGGCTGCGACCTGATCCCCCCGAATGTCTATCACTTTATCTCCATCGGGCCCGAGGCACTTCATGACCTGATGCAGAGTTGAGGGTACACCTCGGACTCTGTGAATCCATCCTCTTCCCATCAGGAGATTATACGAGGGGTGAATTTCCACGACCACAAAAGTTTCCATAAGAGCTCGTTCTGCAGCTTGAACTTCCACTTCCACCATCCCGACGGGTTCCACCCTCTTCCCATCGAACCCTAACAAGGGATTTCCGGTGGGCTTGAGCCTCTCTGGTTTAATGTCGAGCCTGTCAAATGTGTCCCTAGGCATGACATTCGCACTGCTCCCAGGATCGATCAGAACTCTGCGCACCAAGCAATCTGCCACTGTCAAACTGACTACCAACGGGTCGTCATGAGGCAGTTGAACACGCTGCAGGTCTGTCCAGTCGAACTTTATCTGCATTGACGGGCTCTGCTGGTGTAGAGTAGTCACATTGCCGATCCTTTTCTTCATCTGCGCCTGCCGCAGGCGCACCCGGAGCAGCTCATCTGACTCTTCACTAGGCTCGGGTCGACCATGGATAGCATTGATTATACGAACTGGTTGTGAATTGTGGGAGCTTTGTTTATGACTCCTTTTTATTTGTTCCACCGGTCGATTCTGCTCCATCGCCGAACCTTGAACATAACTCGCGAACTCCCCTCTAGCTATCAACATCTCCACTTGCCTCCTCAGGTTCCTGCATTCGTTAGTCTGATGACCGAAATCAGAATGAAAAGCACAATGTTTAGTTTGATCCCTCTGTTCGAGGGGTTGCCTAATTGGCAGTGGTGGATGAAACTTGTCTTTGTTCTCCTGATACAGCCTCGCCAGAGTGACCTTCAGCGGAGTAATCAACTCTTCCTCCCTGGACCTTTTTTCTGCCTTCCAAGAGGTCTGACGTTGCGGCTGAGCCTGCTTCTGCCTGATCTTTGCCTTGGACTTTTCCTCGGTCGACACAAGCGACGTTGTCCGAGCATTAGCTGCCTCCTCTTCTTCTAGGCGCACAAAGCCATCGGCTCTCTCATTGAGTTCATCCATAGTAGTCGGCGTG
Source organism: Cornus florida (assembly GCF_030987335.1). Classification (NCBI taxonomy): domain Eukaryota; kingdom Viridiplantae; phylum Streptophyta; class Magnoliopsida; order Cornales; family Cornaceae; genus Cornus; species Cornus florida. Next base: position 22,336,982 of record NW_026775578.1, read on the forward strand.
TTCACTACCAGACTGGTGTGAAATGGAGTTCCGCGTGTCATAGCTAACTTGAAGGCTTGAACTGCCGTAGAAGGGTGGCATTCGATCACCATACTCTTAGTGAGATTAAACCTGGTAAGAAAGGCCTGGAGACGTTCATCCTTGTGCTGCCTCATCGTGAATAGGCTCGAGATGTCCTTCGGCGGGCGTTTGTTCCCATAGTACTGGCTTATGAACCGATCGCACAGGTCTCTGAAACTACCAATGGAGCTCCTAGGCAAGTTTTTGAACCAGCTGAGCGCCGGTCCGGCCAGGCTTGTAGGGAAACATTTGCACATTAAAGAGTCGTTTTCCGTATTCAGGGCCATTTTCAACTGGATATGATACACATGATCGATCGGATCGGTCGTTCCGTCGAACAGAATAAAGACTGGCATAGCAAACTTCCTTGGATGCGGGGCATTCAAGATCTCGTCGGTGAATGGTGAATCCACCGTCCGAGCTGCGGATCGGAGAGCTTCATTCTCTCTCTGGAGTCCAGCGGTAGCTCTGTGAGTTACGGTTCTGCCCTCCGAACCGTGATGAGTGATAGTAACCATGGAGGGCCGGTAAGACGGATCGAACAACCGTTCCTCTATGAACTCTCTTTGCCAAGGCGACGCTATTCGACGGCGATCAGCCTCCATCACTTCCTCTCGGTCGAACCTTTCCCGCTGCGGATCAACGTGAGCCGATCCTTCGTGATCTTCAACTCGACGAACATTTGGCGGCAAATTGTCCATCATCCTTTCATCACGGTGGTGAGCTGGCTGATTGTTCTCGTCCTGTTCGCCTTGATGCGCGATATTAGATTGAACACCTCCTTCTCCGACTGGAAGTGGATGTGAAACCGCAGGTATTTGCCGATGTTGCAGTCCAGCTTTCAATTCCGCATTCTCTTTTTTGAGAGCTTCAATCAAGTTCATCAACTCCTCAAGCTTTGTTTGCTGGACAGCCTCCATCGGATTGGAGCTTTCACCTATCATTATTCCCGAACGGAGTAAAGGCATTAATCTCAAGTTCGCGAGTAGATCCGAGCTTCGTGAGTAGGAATTTTTAGATCTGGCTTCTAATTCTCCGAATTATGCTCACTGTTTACGAGATCTGAATTGTCTGAACTCTAAATCCGTCAGATCCTGTCACAATCGAACAACTCGTTGTTGCGTAGATCTGAAGTCACTCCTGCCAAAGCTTCAAGAATTGTTATTCCTCCAGAGTAGGTCACAATTGCTCAGATCTGGATTCAAATCCCAAAGATCGAGTCTCGATCAACCGAATTGGTTTGAATCCATTCGATATTCCTCATTGATCAACCAAACTTCCATGCGTTTCCCACAGACGGCGCCAATTGAAGATGCAAGAAATTCCTTCTCCTCTTTCTCTCTCTAGAATTCTTACACCTCAACCCAAAAAAGATCCCTCTCCTTTCCATTCCATATCCTATTTATAGATATTTACAAGATATTTACAAGATATTTACTGATTGCTGGATCTGGGCCTATTCCTCCGTAAGCCCTGGTTACCTTTGATGGGCTTACTCCCGTTCGGTCCATATGGCAGTGTCTTTATATGGGCTGACCCAGCTGTACGGACTGAATGTTGTGTTTGCGAGTCGGATCTGGCCCATGTCATCCGGGGCCTCCTCACTGAGGAGGCCCTGGATGACATGGGCCAGGTCCGACTCGCAAAACACAACCTTCAGTCCGAACAGCTGGGTCAGCCCATAAAAAGACACTGCCATATGGGCCGAGCGGGAGTAAGCCCATCAAGAGTGACCAGGGCTTACTGAGGAATAGGCCCAGGTCCAGCAATTAGTAAATATCTTGTAAATATCTTGTAAATATCTATAAATAGGAGTTGGAAGGAAGAGGAGGAGGATCTTGATTCGGGTTGAGGTGTAAGAATTCTAGAGAGAGAAAGAATAGAAAGAGTTTCTTGCATCTTCAATTGGCGCCGTCTGTGGGAAGCGCATAAAAGTTTGGTTGATCAATGAGGAGGATCGAATGGATTCAAACCAATTCGGTTGATCGAGACTCGATCTTGCGGATTTGAATCCAGATCTGAGCGATTGTGACCTACTCTGGAGGAATTACGATTCTTGAAGCTTTGGCAGGAGTGACTTCAGATCTACGCAACCGCGAGTTGCTCGATTGTGACAGGATCTGACGGATTTAGAGTCCAGGCAATTCAGATCTTGTAAACAGTGAGCATAATTCGGAGAATTAGAAGCCAGATCTAAAAATTCCTACTCACGAAGCTTAGATCTACTCGCGAGCTTGAGATTAATGCCTTTACTCCGTTCGGGAATAATGATAGGTGAAAGCTCCAATCCGATGGAGGCTGTCCAGCAAACAAAGCTTGAAGAGTTGATGAATTTGATTGAAGCTCTCAGAAAAGAAAATGCAGAATTGAAAGCTGGATTGCAGCATCGGCAAATACCCGCAGTCTCGCATCCGCTTCCGGTCGGAGAAGGAGGTGTTCCATCTAGTATCGCGCATCAAGGCGATCAGAACGAGAACAATCAGTCAGCTCACCACCGTGATGAAAGGATGATGGACAATTCGCCGCCAAATGTTCGTCGAGTTGAAGATCACGAAGGCTCGACTCACGTTGATCCGCAGCGGGAAAGGTTTGACCGAGAGGAAGTGATGGAGGTAGATCGCCGTCGAGTAGCGTCGCCTTGGCAGAGAGAGTTCATAGAGGAACGGTCGTTCGATCCGTCTTACCGGCCCTCCATGGTTACTGTCACTCATCACGGTTCGGAGGGCAGAACCGTAACTCACAGAGCTACCGCCGGACTCCAGAGAGAGAATGAAGCTCTCCGATCCGCAGCTCGAACGGTGGATTCACCATTCACCGACGAGATCTTGAATGCGCCGCATCCAAGGAAGTTTGCTATGCCAGTCTTTATTCTGTTTGACGGAACAACCGATCCGATCGATCATGTGTATCATATCCAGTTGAAAATGGCCCTGAACACGGAAAACGACTCTTTAATGTGCAAATGCTTCCCTACAAGTTTGGCCGGACCGGCGCTCAGCTGGTTCAAAAACTTGCCTAGGAGCTCCATTGGCAGTTTCAGGGACCTGTGCGATCGGTTCATAAGCCAGTACTATGGGAACAAACGCCCGCCGAAGGACATCTCGAGCCTGTTCACGATGCGGCAACACAAGGATGAACGGCTCCAGGCCTTTCTTACCAGGTTTAATCTCACTAAGAGTATGGTAATCGAATGCCATCCTACTACGGCAGTTCAAGCCTTCAAGTTAGCCATGACACGCGGAACTCCGTTTCACACCAGTCTGGTAGTGAATACGCCAGCTACCATGGACGAACTCAATGAGAGAGCCGATGGCTTTGTGCGCCTCGAAGAAGAGGAGGCAGCTAATGCTCGGACAACGTCGCTTGTGTCGACCGAGGAAAAGTCCAAGGCAAAGATCAGGCAGAAGCAGGCTCAGCCGCAACGTCAGACCACTTGGAAGGCCGAAAAAAGGTCCAGGGAGGAAGAGTTGATTACTCCGCTGAAGGTCACTCTGGCGAGGTTATATCAGGAGAACAAGGACAAGTTTCATCCACCACTGCCAATTAGACAACCCCTCGAACAGAGGGATCAAACTAAACATTGTGCTTTTCATTCTGATTTCGGACATCAGACTAACGAATGCAGGAACCTGAGGAGGCAAGTGGAGATGTTGATAGCTAGAGGGGAGTTTGCGAGTTATGTTCAAGGCTCGGCGATGGAGCAGAATCGACCAGTGGAACAAATAAAAAGGAGTCATAAACAAAGCTCCCACAATTCGCAACCAGTTCGTATAATCAATGCTATCCATGGTCGACCCGAGCCTAGTGAAGAGCCAGATGAGCTGCTACGGGTGCGCCTGCGGCAGGCACAGATGAAGAAAAGGGTCGGCAATGTGACCACTCTACACCAACAGAGCCCGTCAATGCAGATAAAGTTCGACTGGACAGACCTGCAGCGTGTCCAACTGCCTCATGACGACCCGTTGGTAGTCAGTTTGACAGTGGCAGAGTGCTTGGTGCGCAGAGTTCTGATCGATCCTGGGAGCAGTGCGAATGTTATGCCAAGGGACACATTTGACAGGCTCGACATTAAACCAGAGAGGCTCAAGCCCACCGGAAATCCCTTATTAGGGTTCGATGGGAAGAGGGTGGAACCCGTCGGGATGGTGGAAGTAGAAGTTCAAGCTGCAGAGCGAGCTCTTATGGAAACTTTTGTGGTTGTGGAAATTCACCCCTCGTATAATCTCCTGATGGGAAGAGGATGGATTCACAGAGTCCGAGGTGTACCCTCAACTCTGCATCAGGTCATGAGGTGCCTCGGGCCCGATGGAGATAAAGTGATAGACATTCGGGGGGATCAGGTCGCAGCCAAAGAGTGTTATTCCGTCACGCTAAAGCATGCAGGGAAGGGAAAGGCGCCCGTCCGGTCGACAAGCCCCAGATAGCAATTACAGGAACCTCCACTCGAGCAGAATAGGGTGGAGGAGTCAGCCGACTTGACCGAGGAGCCCCTTCTGGATGTGCAGATCGATCAGTCCAGGCCAGAACGAACTACCAGAGTGGGTATAAGACTGACCAGAGAAGAGCAGCAAGAGCTAGTGGATTTCTTATCCCACAATGTCGACGTATTTGCATGGAGTCATCTCGACATGCCAGGAATTAGTCCTTCCGTCTCCTGTCATTCCCTGAATGTCAATCCTAATTTCAAACCAGTGAAACAGAAGCAGCGAAGATTTGCTCCAGAACGTAATCAGATCATAACGGAAGAAGTTGATAGGCTGCTTGATGCGGGATTTATCAGAGAGGTGCACTACCCTGAGTGGTTGTCCAACGTCGTTGTGGTGCAGAAGAAAAATGGGAAATGGCGCGTATGCATTGATTTCACCAATTTAAACAAAGCCTGCCCGAAGGACAGTTTCCCGTTGCCTAAGATTGATCAAATGGTGGATGCCACCACGGGGTATGAGCGTTTAACCTTTCTGGACGCATATTCAGGTTATAATCAGATTCCTATGGACCCCGCAGATGAAGAAAAAACTTCTTTTGTCACCGAGCGAGGAACGTACTGCTACAAGGTTATGCCTTTTGGATTAAAGAATGCGGGAGCAACTTATCAACGACTTGTCAGCAAAGTTTTTAAGAATCAAATGGGTAAGATTGTCGAAGCCTATATTGATGACATGGTGGTGAAAAGTAGGAAAAAGGATGATCATCTGAAGCATCTGCAAGAGGTATTTGATGTACTAAAGCGATATGGGATGAGGCTCAATCCGACCAAGTGCTCGTTCGGTGTGAGTTCCGGGCAGTTTCTGGGACACGTGGTCAACCGCAGGGGCATCGAAGTTAGCCCCGCTCAAGCAGAGGCTTTGATTAAGAATGCCGAGCCAAAGACGATCAGAGAGGTGCAAGCCCTAACAGGACGAATAGCTGCATTAAGTCGATTTATTTCAAAGTTGTCAGACCACTGCAAACCATTCTTTGACACGATTCGGAGCCATGGAAGGCAGGTCTGGGGGGATGAGCAACGACAGGCATTGACTCATTTGAAGCAATATATGCAGAATCCGCCAGTCCTGTCAGCCCCAGAACCGGAAGAAAAGTTATTTCTATATCTTGGAGTATCTGGTGTCGCGACGAGTGCCGTTCTGATTCGTTGCAAGGAAGGGGTGCAATACCCAGTATTTTATGTAAGCAAGACACTGATGGAGGCAGAAAAAAGATACTCAAAGGCCGAACGGGTGGTACTTGCACTTGTAAATGCAAAAAGAAAGTTAAGGCATTATTTTGAATCCCACCCCATAGCTGTTCTAACAACTTTCCCAATCAGAACGCTCATGCACAAGCCAGAGCTCTCGGGCAGAATGACAAAGTGGGCCATAGAGTTGAGTTCATTTGACATAACGTACGAGCCGAGAACAGCTATTAAAGGGCAAGCGGTGGCCGATTTCCTACTAGAATGTGATGCCGAAGATACGGAAGAGGACCTTAGAAGCGGCTCTTGGAAACTTTTTGTGGATGGTTCCTCTAACCCGACGGGGGCTGGGATTGGGATCAAACTGCAAACCCCAGAAGGTACTTCCTTGAGCCAAGCACTCAGACTTGAGTTCCGAGCCACCAATAATGAAGCGGAATACGAGGCGTTGCTAAATGGATTAAAGTTGGCCAAAGAGCTACAGATCAAAAGTTTGACAGTGTATAGTGACTCGCAGCTGATTGTTCGGCAGGTAAATGGTGAGTACGCAACCAAGGATGACATGATGGGGGCATACCGTTCTGCCGTTCTGCGTAGAGCCAAGGACTTTGCAAAGATTGAATTCATACAGTTGCCGAGGGAACAGAATGCAGATGCAGACCGTTTAGCATGCAGTGCTTCAAGTTGTGGTGAAACATTGGCGAGGGTGATTCCAGTGGGAATAGTGACCCAGCCGTCCATTTTCGAAGAACCGATGGTCTCGGACCCTTGGCAAGTCAACGTCATACCGTATGAACCGAGTTGGATTGACCCAATCATTACCTATATTCGAGATGGCGTTTTGCCTATGCAAAGGGATGAAGCTAGGAAACTCAAAAAGAATGCTGCCAAGTACGCCATCGTGCGGAACCAGCTGTACAGAAGGTCCTATTCTGGCCCGTACTTGAAATGTGTCACCCCCGCGGAATCGCAGCAGGTATTGCGAGCTATTCATGAGGGTGTGTGTGGCAATCATTCTGGGGGAAGATCGTTAGCGCATAAAGCAATGACACAAGGGTATTTTTGGCCAAACATGTCAAGAGATGCGGAGGAGTTCTCTCGAAGGTGCGATAAGTGCCAACGATATGGACCAATGATCCACCAACCACCTGAAGAATTGCACGTAATGGCCTCGCCGTGGCCTTTCGCGCAATGGGGGATGGATGTGGTCGGTCCTCTGCCAACTGCAAGAGCTCAGAACAAGTATGTGTTACTGGCCACGGATTATTTCACTAAATGGGTGGAGGCAGAACCGTATCCTAGCGTGACTCAGACTCAGGTGAGACGATTTATCTGGAACAACATTATCTGCCGCTTCGGTGTTCCCAGAGCAATAGTCATGGACAATGGCACAAACCTCGACAGCAGGCAAGTAAGAAAGCTGCTGGAGGAGTATGGAATCAACCAGAAGTTGGCTGCAGTAAGTCATCCTCAGGCTAACGGACAAGCAGAAATCACAAACAGAACCATTTTCGCCTGCATTAAGAAGAAGCTGGAAGATCATAAGGGGAAGTGGTTGGATGAACTCCCGAACGTTCTATGGGCTTACAGAACCACCCCAAGGCGGCCGACTGGGGAGAGCCCGTTCGCGATGGCGTATGGTACCGAAGCAGTTATACCGGTTGAGCATTTAGTCCCCACTATCAGAAGCTTAGCATGGAGTCGAGATCAGAACGACAAGATGTTAAGATTGAACCTCGACATGATAGACGAAAGGAGGGACGCAGCGGCTATAAGGCTAGCATCGTATCAGCAAGTGCTGGCGAATAGTCACAATAAGAGAGTAAAACACAGGGATTTTGCCCCGGGCGATCTGGTTCTGAAAAGAAAGGTGGGGATGGTCAAAAAAATGATGCCACCCTGGGAAGGCCCATACAGAATTGCAGAAGTCATTGGCAAAGGGGCATATACGTTGGAAACCATGGCGGGAAAGTTGGTCAACAAGCCCTGGAACGCCACGTCTCTGAAGAGGTACTATCAATAGAAGCTAAGTTCTGGTTTTAATTGGATGTTATTTGTTGTTAATCAAATACATATGAATGAGCAAGTTACCGGAATTTACAAAAAAAGAAGAGAAGAATTTTCTTTTCCAATGGTCTACTATAAAAATTGAAAGCCAAGTGGCAAGTGGCATTCTAGCCGAGCGCCAGGCACTTAAGCAAGATAAGTGGCAGCTGGCACTATAAGCCGAACGCCAGACACTTGCTAAAAATTGAAAGCCAAGTGGCAAGTGGCATTCTAGCCGAGCGCCAGGCACTTAAGCAAGATAAGTGGCAGCTGGCACTATAAGCCGAACGCCAGACACTTGCTAAAAATTGAAAGCCAAGTGGCAAGTGGCATTCTAGCCGAGCGCCAGGCACTTAAGCAAGATAAGTGGCAGCTGGCACTATAAGCCGAACGCCAGACACTTGCTAAAAATTTAAAGCCAAGTGGCAAGTGGCATTCTAGCCGAGCGCCAGGCACTTGCCGTACAAACACACAGCAAAACTAATATAAAAAGAAAAAGAGAGAAAAGATATATATGTACTGAAGATAAGTTGAACAGAGCACAACACATAGAGAAAAAGAGTTCGGCCATTTCATTAATATTGAACATTTAGTTTACAAAAGAGAGGTGTCCATCATTACAAGAAGATATGAACTGGAAGAATTCGAAGGAGCCCTAGCTAGACGCCTCAGTACCAACAGCATCCTGGTCCTGCCGACTCGCCTCCTCGGCCCCATCAGCCGCCTCACCTTCATGAGGTGGGGAATCCAGGTGAATAACTGAGTCGTTCGGCTGGGGTTCAGCGTCAGCAGTGGCTACAGAGGGAGCCACGGTTGACGATTGGGGAGCGGTCAGTGGCAGAGCGGTAGGAGGAGCTGTGATGATCCTTGAGGATGCGATGTCCTGGCACTCATCAAATATACGCTCCGCTTCGGTGGGTTCTGGGTCGACATAGACCCCCAGAGGCTCGATCCCCAGATCCTTGTCTACCTCATCCGGAGTGGAGCTGGTCTGTCCCTCATCCGGAACCCGGTCGGCGAAGCCTTCCCGGAATCCTTGAGCATACCGAAGAGCACCGACCCTGGAGAACCGAGCATGAAGGGCCAGCATCCCACCACCCACTCTGCTGATAACGTCGATCAGAGCGGTACGCTCGTCCAGAGCTCTTTTTTCAAAAGCCATCCGAGCAGACTGTTCATCAGCTAGAAGACGTTGGAGTTCTGCCTTCTCTTCCCTGAGTGATTCCTGCTCAGTCTGCCAGACGCTCTTCTCGAGCTGGAGGGCGTCCTTCTCATCCTGAAGGGAATCATTCTCCTTTTTCAGGACATCTCTCTCTTGCTCGGCTTTGTCAAGCCGAACCAGCACCTCGGTATTCTTCATGGCAAGGAGGTCGTTCTCTTTATTAGCCACCTCCAGGCTGTCAGAATACTTTCGGGCCCTGGCGTTCCCCATTTCCACCTGCTTCTGCATGGCCATCATCCCAAACAATGTCTGCATAGGTGCACAATAAGAACGGTTAAACCAATAGTCAGAACGGGAGAAGGCAAGACCAAGTAATATAAGAGAATTCATGAGTTAGAAAATAAAAGTCACCTCCATAGCAGATTGGGGAAAGCGACTGAACACGTCCTTCTGGGAAAGGCCCTTTGCCGCCTCAATGTCCTTCGGAGTCCACATGCTCCTGTAGTAGGCCATAGCGGTCTGGCCATCCTTCAGCATGGTCTCGTTCGGTTTCACGAACGTCCCATCCGTTCGAGTGTACCGAGGGGCCCATGGCGGCAAGCTGGGGATAGAAGGGGGGCCTGAAGCAGAAGCAGAGCCACCAGCTGCAGGAGGCCCAGAGTGAGAAGGAGCTCTGATCGCTCGGTGCAAGAGAGTACCCGGCCCAGAGACTCGGGTCCTTCTAATAAGAGGCTCCTCCTCAGGGTCGATTTCACTGTCAGGATGAGGCCTTTTGCCTCGCTCTTTGTCCCGACCGCCCCCCGCAGCAGCAGGAGCTATGGTAGCTGGGGAGGGCGCGTTCTGGTTGGCCGCAGGGGCGCTGGCAGCAGGGTTAGTAGCCACTGCGCTCGGGACAGTGTCAGATATGGTGGCTGAAGAAGAAGCCGACGCTGGAGAGGAGGTCGCCCCAGCAGCAGGAATGACTGGGGGAGTATTTTTCCTCCTGCCAAAAGAGGGAATCTGCAGTCTGCTCATATTGTAGCCGAGTGATGAGAGCGCAAAGAGGTTGTCTGAAGTGAGGAGATCTGAGCAGGAAGGAATATCGTTCAGAACGTATCTCTTCAAGTAGTTAATCCTATCCCTGCAAACACTGTAGCTCAAGTCATCACAAGGTATTCCCAAGGAGCGGCATAAGTAAGTGCAAAAACGAGGAACGCATGTTTCACAGGGGCAGTCGTGTTTATGGGATTTGAATTTTTTATAGGAGGAGACAGAGCAGACACCAAAGGCGCTCGGGATAGGGTAATCCTCTGCAGCCGGCGAAGACCAAGCCCCACTAATACCCACTATGCTATCCCTCCAACCCTTTTCAGATTTTATTGTGTCAGTGCATATGGACATCTTCTCGAACGGGTAGAGGTGGTAGAAGGGCTCGTTAGTACGGATCTTACTGACCTTATAGCACAGAAGGAGGTCTATGAGGTCAAGGTCCAGATTTCTGTCACGCATCAATAAGAGCATAACAGATATGATCCTAAAGAAGTTGGGGTTGACCTGCAGAGGGGATATCCCCAATCTGTTGAAGACGTAACTAAAGAAAGGGTGCAGAGGGAACCTAACAACATTCAGTTGAAGGTTTGTGAATAAGACTTCGCCGGGCAGGAGGCCGGCGCCGGTCGTAATATTAACGTCTTGGGGGCAAACCCTAACTACGATGTTGTCAGGAAGCCTAAGTCTCATACGAAGGACACCCAGATCTACAACCATGGTGGAAGTGCAAGAAGAATCTAAAAGAGGGAAAATGGAAGCCTGCCGAAAGTAAAAAGAACGAAACTAACCTCGGAGGACTGCAAGATCGCTGGGAGAATGACTCTCGAAGGATTTCACCGGAAAAGGCTTAGCACAGTTCTAGAAAGAGGGAGATTTGGCTGATGATGGAGACGGTAAAGGGAAGTGAAGTGGAATTCGAGAGCATTATATAGGCAAGGGGGCCCGAGGGCCGAAGCGTCGGGAAGGCAAGAAATCCCTCGAACCCCGGAACATTGATTCTGGATCTGACCGTTCGCTCCCCCACGTGGTTATCTCGAGCCGTCAGCGTCATGATGAGACGCCATCAATAATTACCCCTTATTAAATAAGGGGCAATTATGGGGGCAGTTGAGGAGGCCCTGGATGACATGGGCCAGGTCCGACTCGCAAAACACAACCTTCAGTCCGAACAGCTGGGTCAGCCCATAAAAAGACACTGCCATATGGGCCGAGCGGGAGTAAGCCCATCAAGAGTGACCAGGGCTTACTGAGGAATAGGCCCAGGTCCAGCAATTAGTAAATATCTTGTAAATATCTTGTAAATATCTATAAATAGGAGTTGGAAGGAAGAGGAGGAGGATCTTGATTGGGGTTGAGGTGTAAGAATTCTAGAGAGAGAAAGAATAGAAAGAGTTTCTTGCATCTTCACTCACCTAGTCTATTATGCCATCGCATTAACATATCTTTATTGACATTACTATTCCTAACGCTAGATTGATTTGCAACATAATAAGAAGTTGGCTTCACGTTCAGCAAATACAAGCCATTGTCCTCACGTCTGCTTCCAATCGTCTTCCCCGTGTCCAAGTCCTGAAACACACAGTGAGATGGAAAAAAGGTTACCCTATTCAAGCCTTTTGTAATGTGACTGACAGAAAGGAGGTTATTGGTAAACTTTGGAACATGAAGAACAGAGGATAATGTAAGATTAGGAGAGGCAGAAACAATGCCCTTCCCCGCAATGGAGGTGAAGGTGCCATCAGCCACTCTAACCTTATCCTTACCAGAACATTAACTGTACGAAGAAAAATCAGATGCCATACCAGTCATGTGATCAGTGGCTCCTGAATCAATGATCCAGGGTGGTCCACCAAATGATGTGGAAACCTGATGTGCCGTATGAGAGGTACCTGTCTGAGTGAAGTTAGAGGTGGAAACGAAGGAATGTTGTGCTAGTAGATGTCGGAGAGCATCAAGTTCAGCCCTGCTTCCAATCGTCTTCCCCGTGTCCAAGTCCTGAAACACACAGTGAGATGGAAAAAATGTTGCACTATTCAAGCCTTTTGTAATGTGACTGACAGAAAGGAGGTTATTGTTTAGCCCTGGACAAAGAACTCGGTGGCCCTGAGGAGGCATGACCAGTAGAAGCAGTCTCACGCTCTGCAGTATGTGCCGTAGATAACCCCCTAAAAGGATCAGGCCTTGGCCTACCATTCGCATTAACAGGAGCTGGAGTAGGGCGACCGTGTAGATTCCAACATGTTTCTCTAGTGTGGCGTGTACGCCCACAGTGATCACACCTCAACTTGCTTTTGTCATGCTGTTTCCCTCTTTTTGGAGGATTGGGCTTGTTCCATTGTTGTGTGGCAAGAGCAGACCTCTCTGACAATGGTACTTCTGGCTTAGGCTTAGTGTATACAGGTGCATACATAGCCTTCATTCTACTCTCCTCAGCCTGGATATACGAAAACACATCTTTAACAGAAGTAGGGGCTGGATACCTGCCTAACACTTGCACCCTGGCATGCTCGTATCTCGGATGCAGACCACCTGAGAACTCATAGATTCGATTCCTTTCTACCATAGCATGAAATGCTGTAAAATTAGCTGCGCACACAGGTATGTAGTCTTAGTAGTGATCTAACTCTTCCCATTTACCATGTCGAGTGTGGTAATATGTAGCAAGAGTTTGGTCTTCCTGCTTAAATCTTGAAATTTGTTGTTGGAATTCATACAGTTTTGCAAAATTATCAACCGAGGAATACGTCTCTTCTATAGCCGTCCATAGGTCTTTAGCTATTTTCACAAATAGAAACACTTTGCTGATCTGTGGCTGCATGGACTGCTACAACCACGCCATAACTAGTGCATTATTTGTACTCCACTCTTTGAATGCAGGATCGCTCTTGGAGGGATATGTGACAATCCCTTCGATATGGTCGATCATCCTATGACCAGTGATATGCATACGAGCAAATTAAGCCTATTCCATATAGTTCGTCTCATCCAGCCTAACAGTTGTAATACAAAGGCCTGGATGGTGATCACTGCTACCTCCTACTACTGGAGTCAGACTAGGAGAAAACCCAGCTTCTTTTGAAGTCACCTCTAAGCCAGACATTTTATCAAACAATTTCTGGGTATACAATCTTCAGAAACAAAAACAGCAACAAAATACGTAGAGAATAACCTCTCTAACACACAAACTTCAACTAAAAAGATTACCGCATTCTGAGATGTATAGAAAAGCGACAACACAAACCCTAGAAAGCAACAAAATAGACCATACCAGAATCGCGAACGACGAAGAAAAAGCCGCTGGTGCAGAACCCCGCGAACACAAAAAAACACCGATCGAGTGGATGTGATTAACACTACTTCCTTACAAGCAAATCCCATCTTGGAAAATCTCTTCAAAACCCTTCACACCCACTAGGGCTTACACAAACTTGCCCTAGGGTTTCAACTACAAACGTAGAGCTTAACAAACTATGCTCTGATACCATGTTGACTTTAAGATATAATCAAATCAAAAGTAAGTGATAAAGAAGAAGAAGAAAAAGAGAAGAAAGCGGATGAGAGAGAGAGAGAGTGATGGGGAAAGAGAGAGAGAATGAAAGAATTCTTTCATCCTTCCACCACATTCTATTTATAATAAGAAGTTTAAAAAATTACACATAAGCCCCAACATTATATAAGTAATAACAAATAAGCCCCTGACAACAGTTACTGTGTTTGCAATTTCCCACTCAAAACCTCGGTTGTAATATTTGTCAATATTGTGAGTTGTTTGTCTTAACCTCAAAAGATGATAGAGATGGAGCTCAGTGAAGAAAGCGCTGAAAATCTCTCAAGACTTAAGCATATATCTAGGTTAAGGTAAGTTAAGACCATAGAGACCAAAAATATGACCGAGGTGTGCTCTTTAGAAGGCTCAAAATTATGTTTTAATCATGCTTATCGAAATGAGATTTTTGATAAAATTATTTTCAAAATAGGAGGCTACTAAAGTTCTTTCCCATTTTCGGAATCCGAGTCCATTGGGAAACTGAAACAATCCAAAAAAGACTTGTTCTCAAATTTTTTATTGTTCTCATTTTAAAAAAATGCAAAGAAATAAGATTATGAAAATGATGAAAAAGAAAATGCTACCAAAAACACCTTGAATACTTCCTTCATTTAGCTATAAAACTAAGATTAAATGAAGGTCCAAGACATATGGTCACAAACAATTTTCCATTGACCAAATCAAATTCTTGATCAGTGTGTTTGCCAAAGATACCATTTTTGGCTTTTGAAGAGGGGATGTCTTCTCTAACAAGGCGTAGTTACCTCATCAGGATGGCTGAACAGATCCAAACATATAATGCGCGTTCAGTTTAGGTTTAGCTCATACAAATATTTGGGACAAATGGGTGGAACTGATTAAATTGTGGTTAACTTGCTCAGCTGGGATGTGTGTGTGTGTGAGAGAGAGAGAGAGTTAAGGTTGTCATTTTTTTTTTTCCTGATTTTTATTGATTACCTATAGAAAGTAGAGTTTGGCTCTCTAACCTGTTTATCCTGTCACAATGTTCCTAATTGATTTCATCATGCTGCTTCTATACTCACGAAGCATTTAATCCAACATGACATGAACAAGAAAGTGAAATGATTATTGAAAATATGCAGAATTCTGGTGTATGGAGGGTTTAAAAATGTTATTGTAGTGTTATATATCTATTTTAAATGGGTTCCATGCAGAATTAGATACATGAAATACGTGTTTTGCAATAGCGATCTCAAGAGCTAACTTGGTTCAGTGTCTTAACTTATTGCTTGATGTTAATCTCCTCTTTTTATTCCTTTAAATTGTATGACCATTTTGCTTGGTCTGATATGAGAACAAACTTATAGCTTAATATAATTTCAAATCCTAATCAATGCCACATTTTGGTTCATTTGCAGAAGCAGCTGGGATTTCGCTGCCTAATCATCATTCTGTTGTCGGTGTGCTCCCTCAACCATGTTCCTTAGGGAATAGGCAAGATAAGAAATGCTTGAAGTATTTGTTTTCAGTTTTCTGGTCTTTCAGGAACCCCCCCCCCCCCCCCCCCCCCCCCCCCCCTCCCCCCCCAACAACAACAACACACGCAGACACACCCACACCAAAGACCGAAAGTTCAAGCAATGAGTTTATGATATTTTGAGCAAGCTACTTTATATCCCAATTTATTTGCAAAATAGCGATCACAACAGTTTTCATAATTATCCTTTGCTACTTTCCGTTCTACACTCTAGAGACAGACCATGCACTTGAGACTGCCAAGTTTCTGGGGAAATGCTGGTATCAACCAGCATTGGCCATGTGGCCTATCAGTGGACGCCCTCAATGTCAAAAGGTTTCCTTGCACGACCCGCTACATGACACAGTTGATAATCCTAGCCATATGGGCATGCTGGTATTAGTAACCCCTGCCATTATGCTATGCAACTCCAAGCATTCTTGTGCTCAGCACATGCTGTCACACTTGGTTCATGTGATTAGCTAACTGACCTTCATGTGGCATGGGCCATGCCCATGTTCACTGCTCACCGTGTGCAATGCTTGCACATTGCCAGCTTACTGCTTACCGATGTGCAACTCAACTCAGCGCAACTCTAATCGACCAACTCCTGTCCTAACTATTAGGGGTCAATTTAATATTCCTGTTATGTTATCCTGATCTAAGGTGATTACTTTTGATAAAGCACACTTCATATCTTTTTTTACCATCTCAACCTATATTTATTTGATTTTGTTCTTCCTCTGGCATTACTCTCAATGTGAATCATGTCCTTTTCTTATTGGTGCAGTTATTGGTTTAACCATCTTATCTGATTCTGTCTCATTTGGTCTCCTAATGGATGCTACTTCAATAGTTTCACAAATAGAATCAATTCTAATATTTGAACTGGGAACCATATCTGCACCAAGTTTCTTTCAGCCTCCATAACTTCTTCAGAAAAAAAGCCTTTTTAATCATTCCCTATCCTCATTTGATATGTAGGGTTATAATCCTGCCTCTCCAGTCAGAATCTCCTGCTACTCGTCTTTGTATAGAGTCTTATAAAATGAAACAATATTCCAATTTCAACCTAATCTGATTTTCTCTTCCCTTCTCCTCTGCATCAATAACCAGCCGCCTTATTTGGTTACCGTCTATCATATTGGCCAGACAATGGAAAAATCTAGTGTTCTAATAAAAGCTAAAATTTGTTAGATTCTGTTAGTCCATTACTTCACATTAAATATTCACTTAGGTTAATGTGTTTTTCCTCATCATTTGCAACAATTTATTCATTTGCAGGGTGCTGATTGCATATGAGAATGGGGTGATCGTTATCTGGGATATTACTGAAGATCGGGCTGTTGTTGTTAGAGGCTATAAGGATCTTCAACTGAAGGATAAAACAGTTGTGGACATTCCAAATGACGCGAGCCATGAGCACACTGATGCATCAGACAATGAACAAGCAGAAAAGGAGATAAGCTCTCTTTGTTGGATATCTTCTGATGGGTCCATTCTTGCTGTCGGTTATGTAGATGGAGATATTTTGCTATGGAACTTATCAACTGCTACCTCTACCAAAGATCAGCAAGCTCAGAAGTCATCTAATAATGTTGTTAAGCTACAATTATCATCAGGTGACAGAAGACTTCCAGTTATTGTTTTACATTGGTCTGGAGACACAGCACATAATGATCGTGGGGGAAAACTCTTTGTCTACGGTGGTGATGATATTGGATCTGAAGAAGTTCTAACGGTGTGCTCTAAACCTAATTCGGTTTTCTTCTCATTCTCCACCTAGTAATTCCATATGCTACCGAAATTTCCGAATGTTTTAATCTTCTTATATGGTGCAGGCCTCCTACTACCATTGTTATGAATATAGGTTATGAATGTACTATATAAGTAAAATATTAATTTTGTCATTCTTGTAAAATTTATATCATTGTAGCCGACCCCAAGTAATTGGGAAAAGGCTTGGTGGTGGTGGCTGTTATTATTATATTATTATTTGATAAAACATTCTTGTAAGATGTTAGTGATGCTATTATTGACGGTACTAGGATTCCATCAATGAATACAGTTGAAATGAGGAGTTCCAGTATTCTGTTTGGTGTGTGTATGTCTTATTAATTATGACTATCTTATTGATATTTTATCTGTCTTTTGCAGATCCTGAATCTCGATTGGTCTTCTGGCGTAGAAAATTTGAAGTGCATTGGCCGTGTAGACCTTACACTTAATGGTTCTTTTGCGGATATGATTTTAGCACCAAAAGCCGGTGCAACAGAAAGGAGTGACACGACTTCAATATTTGTACTGAACAGCCCAGGACAACTGTTTTTTTATGATGACGCTTGCTTGACTGCCTTAATGTCTCAGCCTGAGAAGAAGCATTTTATTCCTGCAGTTCAGTATCCTGCAATTATACCTACTGTTGAACCATGCATGACCATTGCGAAGCTCAGTCTGGTGCATACAGATGGAAGTTCTTCAAAGGCTCTCTCAGAGGTACTGAATACCTTCTGTGCATGAGCTACTTTTGAGATACTCAGAATGTTCAATACATTCTTTTTTTTTTGGGTCACTGTCCATTACTAACTTATTTACTGTTTAATTTGACTATCTAGACAGTTTCAGCAGCAAAACTTCAAGTAGCACAAGCTTTGAATACTGGGAGTACCAATTGGCCTTTGACTGGTGGCGTTCCCAGTCAGTTGTCCTTTGGTAAAGATCATGGGATTGAGAGAGTCTATATAGCAGGCTATCAAGATGGATCTGTTCGAATATGGGATTCTACATTTCCAGTTCTGTCACTTATTTTCGTCTTAGAATCTGAGGTTTGTACAGATTTGCAAATTGTCAAATATTTTGATTTTGTAGATGTCTAACCACTATTTTTGTCAACAGCTCAATATTTATATTATTTGTGAAACTGGTACTTAATAAAACATGCACCATATGTTACGCAGCTGGAAGGCTTAGAAGTTGCTGGTGCTAGTGCATCAATATCAGCACTGGACTTTTGTTCATCCACTTTAAGTTTAGCTGTTGGCAACGAACACGGTCTGGTGAGCGTTATTTTTCTTTTTCTAGCTTTGGCTACCTTTTTCAGGGACTATAAACTTGAATACTGATAATATACATCTTTTTTGGATTATTTTAGGTTCGTCTATATAGGCTAATGGGGAACTCGGATGATAAAAAATTGCACTTTGTGACCGAAGCAAAACATGAAGGTCCGATTTTTTAAATACTAATTATTTGCATAATGCTAACTTCGTGCCATTTTTTTTTCCATGGTAAGGTAAAGTATATTCCTGCCTACTTCTTAGCATGCCAGAAATTTTGCATTTTATTGAATTTCTTGAAAGTTAGATAACAAACATGGACTGGAAGAAGGTGCAATTTTGAAAACTAGAGTGAGGAATTTATAATTATTAAATACAAGGGGTAGGAGTCAAAACTTCTGTTGTATGAAATTGCTTGAACTTCGGCTGTGCAATGTGCAATATCAAAGAGAGTAAACAAGAAGAGAAACGGCAACCACATGGGATTTTTCTGTGGGCCAATCAATTTGGTGTAGGGGGATTTTGTTCTTTTTCTTTGGGTTTGGGGGTAAGGAGTGAATTAGATACCTTTTTCTTTTTCTTCTTTTTCTGTTAGAAGAGAGGGGTTCAGGGGTTGGTATAGTATTTTTGGGTGTTTGATTCAAGTGGTATACCAACTCTAGGTTGAGATGTCTTGCAATACATGGAAACTTCAAAGTGAACTTCAATTCTCTTGTAAGTACTGAAAGTAAATGCTTTATTCCAAAAACTTAACTGATTGAATGGTTTACCATTATACTTGTTAATCATTTTACTTTTGATGAAATTACCAAAGTCATGTACCAAAAGATGAAAGAAATTAGGGATGCTTGAGGCTTCCCATTTCAAGCAAGGTTATAGCACGAGTTTACATTTAGTCACATAGTAATATGGGATTATGAATATTTCTAGGGCCTGTTGAAGGATTTAAATATTAAAGTGGCACCCTTTCTAACAGATTAAGCTTTTGGAGTAGATGGTTGTTAACATGGTATCAGAGCCAAAGGTCTCGAGTTCAAACCTCACCGTCAATCTAATTAAAATTGAAAAACATGTGTAAGAACAAAACATGAGGGAGCATGTTGAAGGATTTAAATATTAAAGGTACACCCTCTTACAGCTTAAGCTTTTGGAGTAGATGACTGTTAACAGGGCGTCAGGGCCAACCCTAACCAGAATTTCGGTTGGGAGTCTTCTCTTGTGTCTGATGAACATGCTGGAGAAGGACAAATAAAAACTCAACCTCTACCTATATAGTGACTGACGTTACAAATTTAGGTGGAATTTTGCAAAGAGATATGAACTCATTCCTATAAAGCTGTTTGAACTTTTTAAGGCCACCTCTGCATTAAGAAACCAAAGAAAAGTTTGTTAATCCTTGTCCGAACTGTTTGATGTCAGTTATCTATATTCTCTTTAACTTCCTGTCTAGGATCACAATTTCATTTAAACAACATGTTACCATGTCTTTCCATACCACTTTGAGAAACTTATTAGAAACCAAAGGAAGAAAAAGAAAGAGAAGGATCGAAAATCAGGTAGACCACACTACGAGCATTGGCAAAAGGAAGCTTTGAAGGAGAGGAAAGTGGTTTTGTGGTTGATGCCTCCATTATTCAATAAACGAACAACTAGTGCTACTTGTTATAATATAGTTTTTGATTAAATGAGTATTTTTCACCGTGTTAACTGGTTCTCTTTATTGCTAAGATGATGATCACTGGGTAGCTTGTTTGCAGTTTGCAGTTTGAACCATGAAAACGGAGCTCAGTGCACAGCTGTATTTTCCTTCCTAAATTCTCCTGTACACACCATGCAGTATGCAAATTCTGGAGTTAGACTTGCTGTAGGATTTGAATGTGGTCGGGTAAGCAACATCTGGTGGTAGTTAATGCTAATCTATTAAACTTATTCATCTTAGGTATAGTTACAATATCAGCTAAGTCATTGTCAGGGATTCACATTTTAATTGTCCCATTTCAGGTTGCGATGCTTGATATCAATTCGTTCTCAGTTTTGTTTCTTACAGACTCCGTATCCAGCCCAAGTTCCCCTCCTGTTTCTCTTGCTGTTGAAGCATTCTCAGATTTTCACCAGAGTCTGGATCACAGTGTGACCAGAACCTCAAATGAATCTGCAAGGGAAGTAGTTTTCATCTTGACCAGAGATGCCCACATTGTTGTTACAGATAGCACCACCGGCAACGTAATCAGCTCTTGGTCAATACTACCAAAGGAGTCAACTGCAATTTCCCTTTATATATTAGGCAAGTATTATCTTCTTTAATGAATATTAGTTTATGAGTTCACACTGATTTATCTTTTATAGCTTTCTGGGAACTGTTCATATGCAGAGGGCAATATTTCTCTCTCTGAAGTGTCTGGTGAAAAGCATTCACCGATCTCATCTCAGGATTCTGAAGCAAGAAATGAACCTGGAGAAACCACTTCTCACCCCAATAGGGAGTCGCTTGGAACTGAATCTGGTGCCTCTACTAAAGCCTCGCATTTGGGGCAGAAATTTAAGGATTCACTCGTCTTACTTTGCTGTGAGGATGTGTTGCGTTTGTACTCTTTGAAGTCTGTTGTTCAGGTGTCTTTTCTTATCCATATTGCTTTCGTCAGTTCTGTATTTCTTTCACGGTTAAGGTGAATTGCTCTATTTCAGGGGGACAACAACTCCATTCGTAAAGTGAATCTTGTAAAACCATGTTGCTGGACTACAGTTTTTAAGAAAGAGGGAAAAATATGTGGACTGGTTATAGTCTATCAGACTGGATTAATTGAGATAAGGTGAAGTGCTTATTTGCAGTATTTCCTTTTCTAGTTTTGACTGTTACTGCTTAGTGACATGATGCAATTCAATTGCTTTTTGGTAGTATTTTGGCTTTTCCTTGACTGTTTAGGTTTGCAATGTGAATCTTTTTTTGATATCTCACTTTAAATTAATTTGACACGTGGTTTCTGATTTCATCCTTGGACAGGTCTTTGCCAGATCTTGAAGTTGTGGGAGAAAGTTCTTTAATGTCAATTCTTAGATGGAACTTCAAGCCTAATATGAACAAAACAATGAGTTCTTCCAACACAGGGCAGATTACTCTGGTTTGTTATTTTCTAACCCTGTAGAACCGATCAGTTGTTCATTGACCTTGATTTTGCTGCAATCTACTATAGTATGATGTTTTTCTGAACTTTATGGTTCGATGAAGTCACAATTGATCTTTTTTTCCAGCTTATTATATCATGTCCTGGAATTGTTTGGAGAGTAATCACAAGATATATGTTATTTTTTCCAAATCTAGACATTCTGATCTTTTGCTAATATTATTTGCAAAGATCTTTCAACAGTTTGCATCCTTTGTACTCAAAACTTGGGTTGCTGCAAACTGTTTCAGATGGATTTTAATCATGAATTTTTTTTACGTTGAACATTGGTTCAGAATTGAAGTGCTGAGAATTGTTGCCTATGAAAACTATAGCAATATTGGTCCTGCTAACATGTTACAACTCTGTCCAGACTTGTTTTAGGCCAAATTGGGACCAAATTAAAATGGAAAGTTTATAAGCTAACGTCACTTGAAGGAAGATTATTTAGATAAGGCAGTAAACAGATTCACAGAGGTAGCTGTAGATTATTCTAATACTAGTTTCAGTCGTCGTTTATTGAGACTTCATTGAATCTCAAATGCATATTGAAAAAAGTGGTATGACAATATCAGCTGAAACACAACGATAAGTAAGGATGATGCATGATTAGAATTTAGAAAAAGACACCTTGAAAGTTGGAACAATGAAGCGCAAATAAGCTGTGCCATATGATTCATAAGTTCATTAATCCACACTAATTTTGAGCCACGAGTCTTTTACTTGATTTATATATTTTGTAGAAAACTAGCATTAGAGGCTGTTTGATAGTAGGCCGTACCAGTGCTGCCAAGAGGAGCAAAACTTGGTCAGTCAACTACGATTGTTATTGAGGAGAGCAAAAAAAAAAAAAAAAAAAAAACGAAAACACACTACAACTTTAGACCCACACAAAATACTTTAGCCACAACTTTCAAATTTGATGTAATTATTTATTTGTGGGTGTGTAGAGGGGGGACGAAGCGGGGGAGGGGTGTGGTTCTGATTTGAGGCTCCAAAACCAGAAAGGATATAGTGATCTGGTGTGAAGACATGCATTGCAATATATGGCAAGCGGTTCCAATCAGCCAACCTATAAGTTATATGAGGCCATTATGGCGAGAAGAATTCGTGAACATATTATGTTCTTACAATTATCTATTTTAACTTCATGTCCACAGGACTGCTACAGTCTGTAATTTGAACATCATTTCCCTTGCCCCCTTTTTCAATTTTTTTTTTTGGGGATTTAATACAATTTCCCTTACTTGCTAGGCCTTGAATATATTTCCTTCCTTTACCTTATCATTGTAGTTTTTTATTCATGCTAATCGCAGATACTTGGTATGTCACCATAATGATCTGTCTCATTATCTATAGGTTTATAAATTCCCGAGTTCCATTGACACGATTTGTATTTTCAGTTGCAGTTTAGTGTAATTGTATGTAACTTGAATTTATGGTGTTTTAACTTTATAGGTGAATGGATGTGAATTCGTGTTCATATCTCTATTGGCCTTTGAAAATGACTTCAGGTCTCTCTCTCTCTCTCTACTCATTTCTGGCCACATGTAATTCTATATTTATATGCCATCAAGCTGTAATTTCTATGCAATGTCAAATGCTGTGGAATTCCTAAATAGAGTCTATGACTTGATCTCTCCCTCAAACACTCGCATCCACAAACATGCACTGATGTATTGCTATGCCCTCAAGTTGTAATTTCACAATGCCATGCAAATACCGCAGTATTTCTAAATAAAATCTATGGTTTGCTTTAGGATTCCGGAGGCTTTGCCTTGTCTTCATGATACACTCCTAGCAGCTGCTGCTGATTCTGCTTTTAGTTTTTCTCAAGATCAAAAGAAAAAACAGGTTGGAGTATGTGTGATTTTAAGCTTCCAATTTCTTCGTTTTCATGAACAATTAAGGATTTGTTCTGTCTTCTGTAGCCACAGGGTACTGGCCCTGGAATTTTTGGTGGTATCATTAAGGGCCTCAAAGGTGGCAAAGCAGATCGTTATGGGGATCTTTCTGAAGCTCAAAAAACTGCACATTTAGAGAAAATATTTTCAAGGTTCCCATTCTCTGACCTGTCTGCTAGCATGGAAGATGACCAAGAAGAAGTGGAAGTTAACATAGGTTTGTTATATCTTCCTTCAATCTTCCTCCTCTTGCCTACTGCTTTCCCTCCTTGACCGTGTTTACCTGTTTAAATACAGATGACATTCAAATTGATGAACCTCTACCTGCCGTATCATCTTCTTCTCATAAGAGCAAGAATGACAAGAGAGGTAGATAGATTATAAGTTTCTGAATTCTTATAGTTGTATTTTAAACTTTCAATAGGATTAACAATTTCATTTTGCTGTGTAGATGAGGAAACGAAGAGGGAAAAATTGTTTGAAGGTGGTACCGAGGATGCAAAACCAAAACTTAGAACACCCGAAGAAATTATGGCTAAATATAGAAGCCCTGAGGTAATTTCATTTGAAAACGGTCAGTAATTTCTTAATTACAGGGATCATATTGTCTGACATGGCCCTCTTTCCAGGATGCCAATGCAGCAGCTGCACGTGCAAGAGATAGGCTTGTAGAACGCCAGGAGAAGCTTGAGGTAAACAAACTTATCCTCACAAGTGTCTTTAAGAAAAAAAATTTATTTTCTTTTCCTGTATTCGGATGTTGGTTTGAGGTAGACAAACTTATCCTCAAGTTTGTTGAGTTGAAAATTAACTTGGCACAACCATTGTGCAAGTTTATGCTCGGCTCAAGTAGATGGGAAGATTGGTGTAAACCGTGGAAAACAAACATTAACAGTTAAAGAGCCCCATCTTCAAAAAACCATTAGTTAGTAGTGTAGGCCATAAAGCATCTTATCATATAATATTTGCCGATAGATTAATTATATTCTCTGGAGTTTAGACTCAAATAATGCCACAAGATTATTATTGTTATTCTTTGATTGTCAAGGGAAGAATAACATATAGTTTGTCCCCTTTTTCTTGAATCAATTGCTTCACTGCCTGCCTGAACTTCAGTTTAATTGAAAGTACTAAAAGGTTTTTTTCCGTTCTTTTGCGTCATAAACATCTATTATGCATAAAGACCTTCTCAGTAGTTGACTACTCGATTCCCACTGAGCATTTTTATTTGCTGCATCTACAGAAACTAAGCAGACGAACTGAAGAGCTACAAGATGGTGCAGAGAACTTTGCCTCAATGGCAAATGAACTTGCCAGGCAAATGAAAAATCGTAAATGGTGGAACATATGACTAGAAATGTGAGTTTCAATTGGTTGGATTTGTTGATATACCCTCTTGGTCCTGTTTGGATGCGGACGAGCCCTTCCAGTAGTCGCTTCTCTTTGGATTAAGGAGTCTATAAAGCATTTGATGTAGCAATACATAATTAGTCGCTTCGCTTTTGGATTAAGGGTTCTACAAAGCAATTGATGCAGCAATACATACACAATTAACTTCGGATTATATGGGTTCTACAAAGCATTTGGTGCTGCAAAATACGCACACATTTTGATGGTTTCGTAATTAGATAGGTATTAATTTGTCCGGCCAAGGCGATGTAAATCCTTATCAGTCAACACAACTGGTTCAAAATTTTCACAGAAAGCTTTTAGTAGATAGAATTGTTTGAGCACGTTTGTATCAATTTATCAACAAATTCTATATATGAAATGGAATCCCCCTTTTTGGTTTTCTTATTGTGCTTGTTCTTGTTCCAGCCCCGAAAAATGTATTAATCAGACAGCTCAAAAATTGACTAATAAAACGTTGTTTGTTTGTTTTTTTTATCTAACTTGATTTTTTTGGGATAAGTTGAGTCCATGTAGAGGCATTTAATGGTCATATCGACGCAGACATGTTGAGATGTAACATTTTTTGTCCGATTATTAGAAAATCTGATGCGTTGTATTATTGTCAAAAGGAAGATTTTTTTGTTTTGGTCGGGTCAGAGTGTTAATTTTCCCGTGACTGGGTTTTGGTAAAATTTATTCTCGAGTTTTGATATCCAAGTGGTATTAGTTAAAAACAAAATAATAATTAAATAATTAGTTCTTGTGGAGTTAAACTATACTGTATTAGAAAAACAATAATTCACTGCTCCGCCCATGGACTTGGGATTTATCAACAACCACAAGCAACATAAGAAAAATTGACTAAAACAGAAAATCTTCCGCATCAAGTTGTGGAATTGACTTGAAGGGGGCTTTTGACTGCGTTGCGGTGAACAATATGCAATAACTTTAACAATTTATTAAAAAAAAAAAAAAAAAGAAAAAAAAACAAAGGACAAATTCCAAGTTGTGTGTGTTTTCGAGTCTCTTAAGAGTTATTTGGTGTGGTTGAATGAAATAAAATGAGAATGGAATGAATCAGAGAATGTAATGGGAATGAAATGATCATTCTCATTTCCATATTTGATTGCATAGAAAAAAAACATTCTATTTTTGTAAAATATATATAAATATGTAGCCGACATTTCATTAAATGTTTTTTTTATTCATTCATTTATTATTATTATTTTTAAAGTGGGGAGTAAATCATCTCCAAGTAAGTTACTAAATTAAAAAATAAAAACAAAAGCATTCCATTTCCATTTCATTTGATTCCATTCACTCACACCAAACATGACCAAGAGTAATAGAGTTTTCTTTTCACTAATTTAACCATCATTATGTTGCAAATTGAGTTTGAAATGGAGCAGATTTGACCTTCAACCCAATTCAATTCAATTTGAAATTTATTTTTAACCTGTTTGGATTATAATTTGGGTGAACTGTATTAAATTCTCATTTTTCATTTACGTTTTTTACAATAAACGCTATATATATATATATATATATTTTTTTTTACCAAAAAAATTCTTTCGGTGTCTTAACTACCGACATTAATTGAAATGGAAATAAAGTAAAAATTAATTAAAATCTTTCTATCTTCAAAATTATCTACTAATAATTTCCCACGCAAAGCGCGTTAACGTAGTGACAACCTTTGACCCGAACCAAACTATGGAAATTGACATCATGGTACGGCCTTTTCAGTTGCGTTATTGGAAGAAAGACACGAATGACTCGGTCGATCTGGTCGGTGTTGCCAACTCTGACTGACCAACCACGTAGGATGACTTTCTCATTGGAAATGTATATTTGGTCCAAAATCCAAATGGAGGAGTAAAACATTTTAACACGCGTCAATAAACTCCACTCACACATAAAATTAGGCCCGCTGCCTTTTCCAATAATAATAAAATAAGTTGGGCCCGCCATGGTCCTGAAAGTTATAGTTTTCAAAATGGGATACTATTTGAGGGTTTAGCTCAATTTTTTAAATATAATTTTCAATTATTCAAAAAGTAAAATATTATTTTTACAAAATTATAAAAAGCAGTTATTTGAATTTTTTTTTTTTTTTTCACTGAATTTTTAAAAAACAGTCATCAGTCACCAAACAAGTTTCTATACAAGTAGTGATTAATTCATTCTTTGACTCAAAATTTAAAGAGTTTGTTTTAATTAGCATCATTTGGTTGAGTCTTCCTACAGTCGTTTATTCATTTTGTTAGAATAAAAACAATATATTTGTTAATATGGCTGGATTTCCTCTTCATGCAAAGAAATTATTTGGGCAGATAAAAGTATAGTATTTGATAAAAAAATCATATTTTGTGTTATTTATGTTAATCCGAATTGTGTTGCAAACTAAAAATATAAGTGAAATTTTCAATTTTGATAATAGTTGAATGTTTGGAATCATATACTTCCATGTTTTTTTTTTTTTTTTTCTTTTCCTACAAAGGTTTTGCTTTTGGTATTTTCCGTTGCTAAAAAATTTCTAGAAGAAAAATAAAATAATTGTTTGCTACATTTTTTGGTTTTTTACCAACAGATATTATATCTATTTATGGTCCCATATCTATTACTATAAATAACACACTAAAATCACGTTGTACACTTGTGCTTGCACAACAAAGAGATTTCAAAGTGGAGTAGAAAGAGATTTAACCCAACAAAAACGTGGAGGAGAAAGAGAGAGATCCTTGTGTGTGTAACACTGTGTGTATTTAATGAGTACTGTATAAGAGAGAGGGCGAAGGCAGGTAGAGAAAGAAGACAACCGACCACAACCGCAACTTGGATTTTGTTGCTGGAAGTGGTAGAGAGAAGCCCTCGTGTTATCTTCACATCCATTTCCATATTGCTGTTATATATATATATATATATATATATATATATATTGTGTGTGTATAGGCTTCTATTCAAGTACTTAACTCTCTCTCTCTCTCTAGACAGAGACCCAGAGCTTAAACCTTTGGTGTTCTCTCTTCATCTGGGTCTCAAATGGCGAGTTGGGTCTTATCAGAATGTGGTATAAGACCCCTCCAACGAATCTACCCTCGACCCAGAACAGGACTAACCTCGATCAATTCAATCCCCTCCAAGATCAGAGTCTCACACGCAGATCTCATTGCTGCTTCTTCATCCCGGGTGTCGAGTGGGTCTAGAGAGAGAAACTGGGCACTAAAGGTAAGCACCCCTCTGAGTTTCCAAACAGTGGAAGAAGAGAAAAGAGAAAGAGAGAGCATCAATGGGGTTGAAGAAGGCGGCGAATTTGACCCTGGTATGCCTCCTCCGTTCAAATTGGCCGAAATTCGAGCGGCGATTCCGAAACATTGCTGGGTAAAGGACCCATGGAGATCTATGAGCTATGTGGTGAGAGATGTGGTGGTGGTTTTTGGATTGGCGGCTGTGGCAGCTTATTTCAACAACTGGGTTGTTTGGCCTCTTTACTGGTTGGCTCAGGGGACCATGTTCTGGGCTCTGTTTGTTCTTGGCCATGATTGGTAAATTCATCATCTTTTTTTTCACATAATTATGATTTTTATGTAGTTAGTTCTTGTGTTTCATTATTGAATTTTGGTTGATTTCAATTTTGGGGTTTTAATGTGAAATGTGGTTGTTGTTAATTTTGTAGTGGTCATGGAAGCTTTTCAAACAATCCCAAATTGAATAGTGTGGTGGGTCATTTGCTTCATTCTTCAATCCTTGTCCCCTACCATGGATGGTTAGTTCCTACACACTCTGTTCAATGACTTCAATTCCCACACACACACACACACACACACACACATATGATATTTGTCACGATTACATTTGTTTTATGAAATTCTACAGGAGAATTAGCCATAGAACTCATCATCAGAACCACGGACACGTTGAGAACGATGAATCATGGCACCCGGTTAGTTCTGTTTTTAAGCTCTATTGAGCAATTTGATGGTTGTTCTCTATTTAATCATGGACAAATATTGATAATGCTTGTTTGAATTTCAGTTGTCTGAGAAGATTTACAATAGTTTGGATAACATTACAAAGAAATTGAGGTTCACATTGCCTTTTCCCATGCTTGCATATCCTATTTATCTGGTGAGCTTTACTTTTAGTCTTGGTTAATGTAATCAATTTGCATATTTGTGAATTGGAGTCTTGTGTTTCTTATAGTTTTTGTGCTGCTTGTTCATATTTAACTCACAGTGGGGTCGAAGTCCCGGAAAGACAGGCTCTCATTTTCACCCAAACAGCGATTTGTTTGTCCCGAGTGAAAGGAAAGATGTGATCACTTCCACGGTGTGTTGGAGCGCCATGGCTGCGCTGCTTGTATGCTTAAACTTTGTGATGGGTCCAATTCAAATGCTTAAACTCTATGGCATACCCTACTGGGTCAGTGCAGTTTCTTCATATCTTGTTGCATTCTCTTATCATCGTAAATAGTTTCCTCTAGTTGTTTACATCTGATTTTCGACATGTTTCCGTCTTGAATTCGCTGTCAATGCAGATTTTTGTTGCGTGGCTGGATTTAGTGACTTACTTGCATCACCATGGCCATGAGGAGAAACTTCCTTGGTATCGCGGAGAGGTATGGGTGCGATTTACATTTATTGAGGTTTTTGCCTTCGATTTCATATCAGCATATTATCGCGTTGAAGGGAAATGCTGTGTGAAAAATCTGGTTTTTATCTTCCATGAACTCATGCTTGAGCTGCAACAAAGAACTCATTAGTCCATAGAAGGGCGAAAATTTGATGTTTTGTCTATTAGAGTTGGTGAATGGGGTTAATGTTTATGGCATGTTCTCTTGACAGCAGGGGACGGCTGTGATTGCATACATGTGTGGAGGAATCACACGTGTGAGCGATCACAACCATCCCTTACTGTATAACACCGTGTTGTTACACCAGAGGATCCATGCTCATTGTCTTGAAAGCTGATTTTCCCTTTCTCCCTGTACAGGAATGGAGTTATCTGAGAGGAGGGCTGACGACGCTTGATCGGGACTATGGTTGGATCAACAACATTCACCATGACATTGGTACCCATGTGATACATCATCTCTTCCCTCAAATCCCACACTATCATTTGATAGAAGCAGTGAGTAATCTGATCTCTTTGAGCATAACTGATTGACTTCTCATCCCCCATGTTTGATTGGGTCCTAATGGTTGACACAATTGACATTACAGACACAGGCTGCAAAGCCAGTGCTTGGGAAGTACTACAAGGAGCCGAAGAAATCATGGCCTCTTCCATTTCATCTGTTGGGAGTCCTTATAAGAAGCATGAAACAGGATCACTACGTGAGCGACACCGGGGACGTTGTATATTATCAAACAGACAAACAGCTCTATGCTTCTCCAAATTCAGAATGAAGGGGAAACTGACTCTTTATAACCAATTTATTTCGACTTTCGACAAAATTATAAGAGTTTCTGTAGAATATGGAGATGGAGATGTTATTTGCATAAATGAGTTCAATGACAATTTGTAATGCCAATTACTATCACATTTTGAGGATTACTATTCCTCATAAAAAAATCAATAATGGATGGACTTAACCGCGTTCATGAATGATGTAATCTTCGACTTATCCTTTCGAATGCCGTCTGAAGCACAAATTCCACTACTAACATCAATTCCATGTGGTCCAAGAGTAGTAAGAGCTTCACACGCATTCTCAGGGTAGATTCCTCCTGCCAAGAACCATCCATGCTTGCTTTTAATCGGTGGTAGTTTAAACTGGGACCAGTTGAATCCTTCACCACTGCAGGTATATGACACAATTAGTGAATACTGCATATGACGGAAACAAAAATCAAGCCATGAATGTAAAATCCTTTAATAAATGAAGATCACTGTGGCATTATATATATGTTTGGTGACCGAATGAGAATGTACTGCAAGTCGCAACATTCTGAGCTATATAATCCACGAACACCAACATGAAAATCATTAGAACCAAGAACGACTATATTTGTAGCGAGTTCCAACTCCACTAGCTTAATTCGAGTCATACCTACAAACTGTCAGTTGCGTAGATGATTTTTTATTCTTGCTTAGCGAACCATCAGGGTAAAACAACTAACACATTTGAGAATGCAAAACTCAGGACTCGTTAAAGAATGGAACAATGTCAGCAACCAAAGGAACCAACCAGTTTTGTCAATCGCAAATATATCCGCTATTTGTCAATCTCATGCAAATAAACAGAGTATATTGAATATAAGAACAAAGAAAGAAGGAGAAGACGGTATTCTCAACATTAAACATTAGGACTAATCAGTGGATTAATCCTTCTTCAGTGCTAAATTTCTAGGAATTCTTCTGTTCCATATAAACATATTACTATTCAATTCCAGAATGATTATCTTACAATTAGAATTTTTTGTGCTCAAAGAACATCATATTTAACTTTCAAGATTCATTAGTCTAATCTCATGATCATGAGCAAGAGCCCGCCATATGTCTAAAACTGAAAAAAGTTATATTTTTAATTTATAGATATATCCAAGATGTGTCAGACACATGCTCGAGTTTTGAAGTGTCTGATACACGTATGACTCTGAATTTATGACTCAAGTGTCAGTATTTCTTAGTTTTTTACCTGCCACCCTTCGCACTATCCACTAGAATATAATCAACAAGAGAACATTCTTCATCAGAAATATGGTTCAGAAGGTCTCCATCTTTGTTGGCATGAAGAACATAAATTACTCGGTTTTCTTGCACAAGAATCGGAAAAGCAGCCCGAGAACCATCTCCATGAAGCTGCAGAATTTCAACACGTTATGAGCAGAAGGAAATGCATCAAGCTATATGCGAGCTAAACAAGGTTAAGCATAAACTTACCTGCACAAGTGCAAGGTCAGCTGCATCAGAAGCTCTTAATATTGTGTCGGTGTTATCATCCACAAATACACCAACAGGTTCCGCCCCATATGCCCGTGCAACTTTTGAAATTTCCTTTGCAACAGGAAGTGAAATAGAACGTTTTGAGTTAGGCCAAAGAATCATCCCAATAAAATTAGCACCAGCTTCTGCTGCTAGAGCAGCATCTTCAGGTGATGTAATTCCACACATTTTAACTAAAGGGTGGTTCTCTTCACGTTCGTCACGAGCAAGGAGAACTTCTCTCGACTGAGGGGTCATGCATATTCTTGTATTCTTCGATAACGACCTGATCACTGACAAATGTGTTTCTCTACGTTGTAGGCCTGCAAATATATGGAACATGTTATATTCATTTTACAATATGTTCAACAAAAATTGAACAGCAAATACTAAGAACGGCTTATATTGTCTAAGTAATACAAAACGCAATTGGAGAAATGCACTTGACTTTCCACAAATAATATATGCTTGTGCATATGCAGCTTGTTTGTGGTAATAATTGAAGCAATCTTAGGACGCTAGGAGCTGAATTTGGGAGAATTCCTAGGTTCAAGAATTGGGTTGTTTGTGCTTTGTAACAACAAACCAAAATTTCAATTTTGCGAATATAAATATATTTTAAAACCATATACATTCCAATAGAAGTTTTGGTGACCGTAAAATTTGCCATAATATTATTATGATGGATCATTGAGATCCAATTATCCAGTCAATTATATAACAATTTAACTCGACAGAAGAGACATTATCACGATATTAAAAAATAAAATATACCAGTGATCTGCCTTCTTTGAACGTTTACAGCTTTGGGTAGAAGGTGACTTCCCACGCCTAGCCATGAAGGAGGGGATAACGATGACATATATATTTTACAAATTGCACCTTTAAGACAACAATAATAAACAAAAAAATGTTAGTACATTGTGTTACAAGTATCACATTCGAATAGCTAAATTTAATAATAATAAAAAATAAAATAAATCAGAGCTAAAAGATTAATGGGATCCGAAAGCAACTGCTTGAAGGGACATTTTATCGAGCACTTAAACTGCAACTGCTCAAACGCACACATAAATTCATTTTACTTGCAAACTTATATGTGATACTGCAAATAAAAATTCTAGTTATGAATATTTTCCTCTTATGCTATAAATAAAAAATATTCAGATGAAATGTGTTGTGTGGATTTTATTTTGGTAGAAGCAATTTTATTGAAATTGCAGAATCGATAACTTCCACTTGGAACCCTAATTCGAAATCGCGAAGGCTCCTTGTATTCAAGCTTTGTTTCTCAGCGTTAAAGAATAAACGCACCTTTGATGGAAATCAGTACTCCATTGCTGCTGTTAAAAGGCTGATATATGACGACGTGAGATGTTCTCTGAAATTTCGTAACTGCTCTATGGAGTTTGCCCCACCCATGTATTTAACGGCTGCCTTTATTTGGACGGGTTTGGAAATTAATAATAAATAAATATTTTTTTATTAGTCATAATTTTTTTTTATTATATAATTTTAAATTTTAACAATATTTTTGTTATTATAATTATTGTATAATACTTTTTCTATCCCATATTAAAAATTCATTTTAAAAATTCTGACTCACAATTTTGTATCTACATCAATCTTAACTTATGCCGACGTATAGGGGCCATGGCCCCACAATTTTTTTTCAAAATTTTATTAGTAGTAATAACTAGTTATTATAGAAATTATGCATATAAAAGTTACGGCTCGACATAACTATTTTCCATTTTAGAATAGTTTTTATGTGAGAAGAATTTTTATGTCTGTTTGGAAAAATAAATTATTATTGAAACTCTTCTTTTACTAAAATAACTATTTTACCTTTAGATGGACTAACAATTATATTTTAAGCACCATATAAATAAATCATTCAATTTCTTCGTTGGATACATAATCTTTATTTTCCTTTTATCTTTTTTCCCCCTCATTTGCCATCTAATTTAAAATAAAAAATGAATAATTATTAAGTGGTAAATACCTAGTAAATGCAATGAATCACAAAAAATTAATGTTGGCCACCCAAATTTTGTTTAAAACTCTATTAGTTGTAATTATTTATAATTATTAATGGTGATTTTTATAGGAATATTAAAGCTAGCCTTTCAAAATTTTAAAAAAATTCCCATTTATAATTTACCTGTCTATGGTAATTAAAGGTGGTTTGCCACTACAATATTTTATTTACTCTCTATATGTGTATATAAATTATTTGTTATGATTTTAAAGTGGAAAGAAAATTAATATTGGATAATTGACAACAATGTCATTTATTGGCATTTAATAATTTTTTTTCTATTTGTTTTGATATAATTTATAGATTTGCTTTTAAAATTGTACATTAAAAATGGACGAAAACTTACAATTGGTAACTCACAAGTCTAATTAAATCGAAATCTTTGTGGCCTCCAGTCAAGGGCAGAGTCAGAAATCTCAGGGGTGTCTATTTTACGGTAAACATAAATTTCTAAATAAAGTGAATCATCATCTTTGAAATTAAACTGTATTATCCTCACCAACTTGAAATCTTCACTGAAAAAATCATACCCAGTTGATTGGATTAAAACGAACAGAGCAAGTCGATCACTTCAGAATTTTTCTTGACCAGAACCTCCACAAACCCGAGTGAGAATGCCTCCAAATGCCTCTCTCACGAGTTAGAGCGATTGATTGGATCGCAAACACCTATGCCTTTCTCTCGATATCTCGTCGGCAAATCTTTGTAGTGCGTTGAATATTACGAATGTTGATCTGAATATGTAGTGTTGGTAAGTGAATAATTAAATGAGGTGATTTAATCTTCACTGTTGGATAGGGAATTTTTTTTTTCTTAGTGTTGGTAAGTGAATAGTTTTGGAGAAGGCAGGAGAGAGATCTCTAGGGAGGATTCAAATCCCAAACCAAACTCAGCCAAGCACATTGTCATGCTTCGTCAAAGGAAGTAGAAGGACTTAGCAGAATACGGTTCTAAAGTGTTTCAAGAGTTAGTGTAGAAAATTGCGATATATTGAAAGATTCTAGATTTTTTTTTTTTTTTTTTTTTCGGTTAAGCAAATACACATGTTTTTATGGAAGCTCAAACATTCAAGGGGAGGGCTTGTATCAGGGCAAGATTCTAAATAGCTGAAATAGTGTATAAAATAAACAACATTCTAGAGAAATAGGGTGTAATGTAGAAATGTAAATAGGCAAGATTCTAAATAGCTGAAATAGTGTATAAAATAAACAACATTCCAGAGAAATAGAGTGTAATGTAGAAATGTAAATATGATTGCTTTAGAGAGAAATCCTAACAATTGATTGTTAATTATCACACTGTTCATTAGGTGGAGAATGTCTTTAAATGGGCAGCAGCCTCATTTTTTTAAAGTAGTCCAGAGTAAAATACTAGAAATCTTATTGCATGTTTATAGAACCACAAATATAATTGTATCAAGGAAAAGAAAAGATGATGAATGGTAGCAAACATACAACAAATAATAGTTAATTAACACAATTATATTTTTTGAATTGGGAATTTTATCCAACAATATAAAGGAGGTCATACAACAGGTCTGCCCTTGTTCCAGTACTTTCTATATCACTCTTCTTTTTCTTCGAATAGGTTCATATTTTCAGTCCGCCTTAAAATTGCATTTCCCGTGTTAATGAGGTAGATAAATGAAAATATGATATGTGATTTTAGATCTGACATGAGGGATTTATGTGAGAAGGGTAACACCAACTTCAATTATGAGTCCTATAATTTTAAATTCAAGATTCATGTTTGTTTTTTTTTTTTTTTTTTTTTTTTTTTTCAACCTCAAGAAATTTTTTTTAATTGATGGGTGTAAGATTGACCATATTGAAATTATATAAGTTATGTTAGGAATACTTGGTGTTAAAATATATATATATATATATATGTTATAGGATTAATTACGTTGACACCCTTTACGTTTGGTTAAAAATCACAATTAAATATCTTTTGAAAATAACTATAACTCATATTACAAGCGTTTAATTTGTTTTTCATTTACACTTTAAAAGTTACTTTTCACATCTGTCAGACCACTTTTATATGTAAAAAAAACATTGCTAAGACCATCTCCAATGCAAAAAGCTATTTTTGCATGCCAAAACTATATTCTGAGAGGTGCTACAGTGTCAAAATGATATATTTTAACAATTCTACTCCAATGGTGCATTTTATCCAAAATGCTATTTTTTGACACAACTTCCATATTTTTTTTCAACTACCATTCCCAACTACCATTTTCAACTTCCTTCTTTGTAAGTGTTTGTATTTTATTTAACTTGTTTGCCTCCTCCTCCATTTTTTTTTTTTAACAGTAGCAGATGCAAGGTGTAGATAACTAGATTCATCCAAAATGAAAATGAAAATAGAGGATTCCTGAGTTGGGATAGGGATTGGGGTCAGGATTTGAGTGTTGTGGGGGTTCGAGGATGTGCTCTGCGGAAATTGAAATTCAAGGGAGACTTAGGTGCAACTGGAAACGTCAATTCACCAACCACAACGCATAAACAAATACTTTGAAACCAACAAAATAGCAACTTCATAAAGAAGTTTACTATAACTGAAAAAATATATATATATTTTCCAAAAATCCTATTTTAAACTTAGACATATGACTGTAAGTGATTCTGCAGAAAAGGAAAAAAGAAAAAAAAATGCCAAGACTCTCTGCAAATGCTGCTCTCCCAAATTTTTTGCCATTCAGAGAGGGGGTGGAGAGGGAGGTGGGGATAGGGGGTTTAATATAGAAACTAATTGACATTTAATACCTCTCAACTCAGCTGCACACTTGACATATCCTTTGTTCAACAGATACAGTAGTGAAGTGGATCTTGAGTATTTGGCACAACATAGTCAGTTGCAGTCTAAAATGACCAAAGTTTATTAACAATATGCATTCAGTTCTAAACCTTAACTGCACTCACCAGCATCAAGCAATACAATGCTCCAACACATCATAAAGAATTTGGCTTGGATGGAATGAAATTAAAAAAGAGATTCACACAAGTAACAAAGCAGGGTAGTCATGCATAAATAAAGTAAAAGACTTTATTTAGTTTGCAAATTACTTAATTTCTTAAGAATTTTTTTTCCAATAAGTTAAATTGACCAGATGTAAGGCTTCAAGCATTCAACAAAGCATCAAAATCAACCCTAACTCCTATGACGGACCCACTGGGTACTCAATGACAAATTTCAAATTTTAAAATAAAAAAAAGTACGAAGAAGTGTATGTAACTATGTGTGTGTGTGTGTATATATATACTATGTACATATATAAATCGATATCTAATTAATTGATCATTTAAGATTAACCCAATTGAGAAAATTGTTTTATGAGAAATGGGTGTTGGTTATATATGTGAGTAGGTTTATGTAAATGAGTTTTGCATAGATTAAGATAAATATACCGGGATCAGATTAGGCGCCTGCGGTGGGAAAGTGGTGCACCAGAGCCGCAATCACCTGCCGAGAGAGGCGAAGAGGAGAGAATGATTTGGCGAATGCTATTTCTTGTACTACATTTGGCACCAGATTTGGAAAAAATTAAAAATTGACAGTTCATTGGAGAGTCCATTTTAAGCCCACCTGCTATATTTTGAAAATGGCAACCCATATAGCACACCATTGGAGTTGCTCTGACTAGTTGACTTTAATTTAATTGACTAAAGTGTTTTTTAAAGATTAAAGTGACATTTTTACCCTCATTTGGATGATTGAGAATGCTGACATCTTTAAAGCTTAGGTCCATTTTTACTAGCCCAGAACCATACATGATCAAAATGAAAACTTAGGTCCATTTTTACTATTCTTTGATGATTGAGAATGCTGACATCTTTGAAGCTTCTCACCTTGCAAACAAACTGCAAAAGGCAATAAATAATATGCAAATTTTGGAGTAGCTCTCATGTTATTATACTCATAAACTAATTCCTTTTCTTAATAACTAGCTTTTCAACTGCCTGTAATTATCTTTCCGCAAAGCTTTTTGGCTTTGTTTTCCTCTTTTTAATACAACTTACCATTCACCGAAAAAAAATGTTACTTGCTGCATATTAACCATTAAAATTAATAATTTCCAAGAGATAAATATCTTAGAGAGCAACATTAATTCATCATTTATTGGAAAATTTCTTTGCGGTCAATTTTACATATGATCAGTCATTAATCGTAGCAACTGAGACATGTTTAGGTGGTGGTAGGAGTAATAAGAAGGGGTATAATGGTCATTTAAAAAACTCGATATTTTGGAATAAATGAGATTAAAAAATTAGAGACAAAGTTATCTTTTTCCATGATTTTAACAGAGACCAAGAAAAAGTAAAAATATACCTATTATTTTTAAAAGAGAGTGTTATATTTAATCAAATTTGAGAGTGTCAGTTAAATTAATCATATTTTATAATATCTAAATATTGAAAAGATCTGGTCAGCTCGACATACCACCTATGCCCGAAGTGCTCAAGGGATTTTACACCCAAAAAATTGATCAAAATTTTAGAAAGGGTGTGTCAACTTCACATTGTAAAACATTGTCTATTTTAATCTATTATTAATAGAAAAATGAGTTCATGCCTTCCACATTTATTTGTAGTCTGATATAAATGATAAAGATATATGATATAAAAACTTAGATTTATAAAAGATAATTTTAACATAAAATTATTGAAAGGTGTAAGATGATCCTACACATATAAACCACCTCAAAGAGTTGAGGTTGAATATGGAATAAATGGGCTTGTGTTGATTCTAGTTAATTGCAAAATAAACAAAAATGTGATAATAACTATGAAATTAACAAGATTAACTTGCCCTTCAAAAAAAAAAAAAAAAAAAAAAAAAAAAATTCTATGAAACAAGATTTTGTTGGGTTGAGTTTAGTGCAATAATGTACTTCATGTTGGATAGCAATGCGAACAACTCTGTAATCTTCATGCTATAACCCATTGAATATGGAGTCTGTGGTAGCAATTTTGAGGATAAATCATGCAAAGCCATTTTTGACCCAATTGTATCATAATCATTGTCCATTGAAATTGTACATCTTTTGTAGTTATTTATAAAAGAACACCTGGAAGAAGAAAAAGCAACAAAATTATTCTGGGTTGGGTTGTCACCATTAGTGCTGTATACTTTGTTTTTTCGATAAGCCATGAGTGCATATTCTTGACAACAAGAAGATGATGGAGGATGAATTTATAATATTTGTCTGGCTGAGAATTAAACTCGTGGGCGGCTGGGTACAACTCATGCTTGGAAGACTTTATGGGCGTGAATCAATAATAGGACCCACACGTCAAAAGAGGTCTAAACACCCAAAAAAAAATAAAAATAAATAAATAAATTGTTGGTATCTTTGGGCAAGGTTCCTGTTATATATATATATATATATATATATATATATATATATATATTTTATCTTTATGTTCTAAAATAAGTGTCATATTTTTTTTTTTTTAATTTATTTCAAAATAATAGTTCACTTTCTTTTTTTAAATAAAACATTTCACATATTTTTATATATGTCCTGTGAATTTAAAATTTTAAACTTAAATATTCAAAACTTAAAAAAGAGTAAGTTAGGACGGATAGAGTATATTTTTGTTAGGTAAGCACTAAGTAACCAC
This sequence comes from Cornus florida, assembly GCF_030987335.1. Lineage (NCBI taxonomy): Eukaryota > Viridiplantae > Streptophyta > Magnoliopsida > Cornales > Cornaceae > Cornus > Cornus florida. The sequence goes on from NW_026775578.1 coordinate 22,376,082, forward strand.
ACACATTTTACAAATTGTTCCCTTAGCTTAAGTAGTCACACATATTTTACAAATTATTTCTTTACAGGCACTCAGTCACGATTGGACTGTAAACTCTTAGGGCTCAGTAAAGCTTGAACCCCATTTCTACATACCCTCAAGAGTAAGATTGCGCCTCTTATTACGAGCAAGCTGGTACACATACTTATAGAGCTAGTCGATTAGGTATGTTACCCAGGACTCCAAATCCTCACCACCAATTTGAGAAATGAGGGGATTACATATAATTTATTTATTTATTTTTTCTTAGATGACATTCACACGTACATGTATTCATGGAGGTTTAAACTCTTAACTTTTTTTTGGAAGGTAAGAGCCTAATACTGCTAGACTACTAACCCATTCTTGATTATATATCATTGTTTAAATGATTTTCCAATAAATATTTTTTGATCAATTGTTTATGAAATAATCATTAGATGGGATGGGATTATAACAATTTTGTAATAATTTTACATCATGAATGTAACAACTACAAGAATATGTTAAATTCTCACTTTAATGATAATATCTTCAATGTAGATATATTGCATGCATTGTGATGTTGCACGCACAAAATTTCCTAAGCATACATATGTTTACATATGTTTTCTTTTTCCGTAGTTGGTTAGTAATTAGAGAAAGAGGAAAAGAGAAATCGAACTCCGGACTTACAAGGTGGGAACACTAAAGGCTTAACCTTTTACTGAGCACACCGCCACATCTGTACATAATGGAAGTTGACATAGACAATGATAATAACAACTAATGATTGGATAAGACACTTGATGAACAGAAGAGGTATTCAAATGGAGGTCCAGATCAATTTCCCATCATCCGTCACATTTCTTCCACACCTTTAAGATCATGTTTGGATAGCATTTCTTATAAATCCATTTTGGAGTTTTCCCATATAAGTCAAAGATCATGTTAGGAACTACACAATTATTGTCTTATCATTTTTGTGCAGAATTGGCTTTTTGGTCATCGAAGTCCAATTTTTGTGCTACTTAACGACTTATCAAATTTATGACAGTAGACCCCTCTAGAGAGTGGGCAAAACCGAAAACTGCATCCACTTGAAAAACTAAAACAATTTGACACGGACTAGCCTTTCCAAGCTCAAGTTCAAGCTCACATCAGCCTTAGACGCGTTCAAGCGCTCTCGAAGAAATTTCACCATGTAGACCTACTTCTCTAACCGATGTGGGTCGAAGGAGGGTTTTTTGAATCTTATCTATTGCATCGAAGGAGGGTTTTTTGTATCATATCTATTGCATTAAAGGAATAAAACCCCCTTTTAATATATGAGAAGGCATACACGCACAGAAACGAACAACTCTTATAGTAGCCCCATACCGAATATATTCTCCTGCCATACACAAATTGGCTTAAGAATCATTTTCAGAAAAAATAACTTGAAACTTTAATACCCAAGGTGGGTTACTACTATTACTTATTACTACAAAACATTATTATGCATTAGAATTCAGCCACGCACTTTAAGCTGCTCCCAAAACCAAAAATCATTTATAAAGGAGAATACAAGTATTCAGTGGAATACAACAAATAAAAAGAATTAAGGGTCTTCCCCATAATTTACATTTCTTCTTTCGAATTAAAGCGGGGTAAAACAATTCCCCAGAAGGATATGAAAACAAATATGTTAAATATAAAAAATTCCCACTTCTTTCTCCCATCTAATTCCATCTTCGTCATATTATTGCTACCAGAACTTCTCTTGATCTAACTGCTGCATTTTGTGGTCTATTTTCTTTTCTCATCTCTACTTCTACCTGCATATATCAATAACAATTCTAAGGAAGTAAAACTTGTTGGGATAGCTTTGGAGCATGGATATGGCAGTGAAGTTGCTTATGCCACCATCTGCTCCTGGTCTATGTACAACTGCTCCACCCATGGTGGGAGCATCTCGTGAGCGCCTCCGCGAGTCTGGTCTGAACGGTAAAGCCCGGCACCCACAGAGGACACATCTTTCACCAATGAGTTAACCCATGACACATCTGGCTCACCCGCTGTAGATGGAGCCATCCCAGTTCTTGTTGTTGCCGCATTACCACTTCGAAACCCAAAAGAGGCAGACTTCTTCAGCTTATTATGCTCTTCACCCTGAAATCCCCAGTCCAGTTTCCCATTAGGAGAGCTCCAATCAGAAAGACTGGATGATGTCAAACTTGCAGAATTAGCTGCTGCAGTAAGCCCGAGATGGTGGCTCACCGCTCCGCGGTCAATAAAGCTCTGGCTCCGCTTCGCGAAGGCATTAGACCTTGAATTCATGACTGCTGCTGCCACTGCCCCAGAAGAGTCGAACCCATATATGGAGGGCTTCCTCACTGGTGAGGACGAGACGTTACTGGGGTAGCTTGCCCGAAGTAAATTCATGTTCTGGCGCATCTGATTCGGAACCCCAGCTGAAGATTGCAACTGGGTGGTGGTTGAAACTTTTGGTGAGTTACCCTGCAATGGAGACAACAAGGATGGATCGAGAGATCCAAATACATCATCAAGGTTAGTAGGTTTCAAATCCCCCATCCGATTATATTCCTTATTCCAGTAGGATGGGGAAGAGAGACCAGACATCTCATCAATCAATTGCTGCTGATGTTGCTTTCCAAAGTGGAGATTGTCCAACTTAAGCAATTCAATTTCCAATTCCAAATCTCTGGCACTCAAAGCTGTCTTCAGCCTGCTGCCAGGGAGTTGCAACGCAGGTGGGGTGAGGTTCACCTTGTTGTTATGCCACATGTTTCCAGCCATGGGTGATGAACAGGCAGCAGAGGGAGACATTGGTGCTGATGAAGTCGAAGGCATCAACAAAGATGATGACCCGAGAGCCATGGGACTCAACGTTGCCATGTCCATCGCACTGGACGTGACTGACCTTGGAGAAGGCATAGCCGAGCCGGTGGAAGCATACAACGGCCTTAACTCTTCGGGCTTATGTGCAAAGAAACAGACCTTCCTCGAGCACCCGGTTTCATCCTTGCAAAGCCGGGTTCGGTACTGTGCAGGATGAAGCCAGCTCTCAAAGACACCATGGGCGTACTCACAGCCATCCCCCTTCACACAACTCCCCTTACGGAACTCCGGACATGGGACACAGCTGTAGCTATACTTCCTTGGATCACGCCTCCTGGCATTCTCCCCTGGGTGGACAAATGGGCACTCAGTCCAATCATGGGAGTATGCCCTTGAGCAAGGCTTCACCTTGAAACTATACATCCTGAACTCATCACTCCCATACATCCCATTGTTTATATCAGGCAAGGTTATATCAATAGGATACTCTTTCTTCTCAGTACCCTCTTTTGGTAATTGGGACATCGTGTTACCCTGCTGCTCTACCTCTTGGCTAGTGTTGTGATCAATTGCAACATTCCACAAAGATCCTTCCTCAACCGTATCACCGCCGTTCAACAACATCTCCATCATCTTCATCTTCGAATGACTCGAAGCCAAGTTCTTCAAATTAGTAGCAATCAAGTCCCCTGGCTTGTTTCCATTGGCATCCACAGAATTCACATCTGCAGATGCATCAAGCAAGAGCTTGATGACCTCAACCGAGGAGGTGGAGCCACCAGCAGCAGAGCAGTGGAGAGCGGTTGCCCCATCTGAACCACAAGCCCTGTTGACATCAACCTTGCCAGTTCCAATGATATACTTCAAAACCTCAGTGCTTCCGTACATGGAAGCAATCATGAGGGGTGTCCTCTCTTCAAACCCCATCTTCTTCGACCCAATTCTTCTACCATACCAAAAGCATAACTCCTCCACATCAAAACCCTTCTCTTCCACAGCCAATCTGAAGCCACCTAGATCATCCGAGGCGGATAATTCGAGTAAAATAGAGCTTTCAGAGAAAAACCCATCTTTCTGATTTGGAATTTCAGTCTTCATGACCAAATTATAGGGGCAAAGTTTACTCTTTGAACCACTACACATAGATACCCTGTTAAACAACAACAAAATTCATTAATATACACCTCCAAATTTAACCCTTAAAATCACAAAAAAGTACATACATACATTTATATAGAGTTTTAGAAGTATATTTTTCTTTAATTTGTTAAGCAAACCCAAATTGAATCTGAGCTAAAGGTCATGATACTTTTCAACAGTTCTAGAAGACTCGAATTGAAACAATATAATTCAGCTAAGAAAAAGTCTACTGTAAAAAATTTTCAAACTTCAGCTTAAATATAAACATAAAATAGATTTGGGTTTTTATGTATATCAAATATATTAGCAAAAAAATAAATACCCAAAACATATACTACTAATCATCAAATTATCACAAATTATACAACTCAAAGCTTAAACAACATCAAAATTAAGAAATGTTTCGTTCATGAAAGCATACCTTTAATAAGAGATTGAAATATGAATCTAGAGAGACCAAGTTTTGGACAGATCGAGTTGTGAAGGTATAGACAGTTGAGTCGAGAAGAGCTCGATTGAGCAAATGAGTTGAGTTTGTGATTATCAAAGGCTTGGGATTGGCTTTATACTGGTTTGAGAGGACACGAGCGAAGGAATTGAAGAAGGAAAGAGGAAAGTGAGACTTTTCTTCTTCCCTCTTTCGCTACGGTCAAAGTCTCTCTCACCTTTCAAACTGGGCCACACCCACACCTCTGCTATGTCTTACTGGTTCCCACACACAAATGAAATGCAAATCCAAATCCAAATCCAAATGCAGAATTTCACATGACCTACTTTTTCAGTACTACTTAATATCTAATCCGACCGGCTCGATGGGTTTGGTCACACAACGTATAGTTGGAAATTATCGTACACGTGTGCTGTAATTGGTTAATTATTGGAAGGCAGTGGTCCAAGAGTTACCGGTTACCGGCTACAACCGGTCTTACATAACGCGTTTCTCGTCTTGGTGGGCAACAGATGATATATGTGTGTGTATAATATATTGTTGCATCGTCAGCTTCCACTATGAAAATGAGTTTTGCTCGGATGACCATCACTGCAATATAATACTGTACAGCCATCCGCCACGTGGTGTTTGCTTGGATCTTAGCATTTTTCTTTCTTTCTTTCTTTCTTGCAATTGAAAGATATTGCAAGAAACATTTTATGTTCATTCATTTTGTGTGTGGCGTTCTTGATATAAATTGTGTTGCATTTGCCCTCTCAATATACAGAGTGTTGCGTCTCAATGCAAGGGGTTTTATATATGCATGAAAATTATATGGTTTTGATACACTAAATAGTACATGACCTCTTCTTTATTAGATGCAGGTGAAATTATTGCACGCTCCGTGACTATTATTCCAATGATTTTTTAGTTGACACAGAAGCCTTAATTTTGGAAACCAGATTCAGCCATGTCATCGCCTTATCTAATTTTATTACTTATTAATTTAGTTATATTAGAAATTTTAACTAGGAATTTAACACAATGATGAGGTGGTTAAGTCTGGACTGTAGAATTGAAGTCTACAAAGTTCAAAAAGAAAATTGGGGTCTGTTTGGTATTCAGGATATCTAAATTTCTGATCCCATGACTGTTAGTTCAATCATTCGTTAATGGCCACACAAGCCTTAAATTGGAGTGCAGATTCAGCGACGTCATCATTTTATTCAACTTTGTCACTTATAAATTTAGTTCTACTAAAAATTTCAGCATTTAACATGATGATGAGGTAGTTAAATCTGGACCGTAGAATTAAGGCTACAGAATCAGAAAAGATAACGGGGTCTGCTTGGCATTCTGGATATGTAAATTTCAATCTGAAGACGCGAGCTATTTTTATGTTACTATACTCTCTACGTAGAAGTGCAAGGTTGGGCTTTTGAAAGGTCATTCACGGCTCCATATAATTTTTTTAATGGGTTATATGTAGAAAACACCAATCTATTATACTTACACTGTATATCAAATTCCTTATGTGCACAAAAAACCCTCAAATATTAAAATGTGCAAATAAGTCCTACCTGACACATTAAAGTTAGAGTTTGACCAAATTGGATGAATAATAAATAAAACTAAAAATAATATAAGCTTGTGGATTGATATTTTTTTTAACGACCCAAACCCGTAGGTCCGAATCGTTAACTGGGTCCTTACCCGAACCTGAAGTCATTTATGTCAATCTATATCATGTCTAAGATCAACACATCGTACTTGCGTCATAAATAGACTTCAAGAGGGTCCTAGACAAATTTCCGAAGCTTAGGGTAGTTTTAAACCAAAAGAGAAAACAAGAATGCACAACAGCTCCATTTTGATCAACCGAAATAGAGTTTCGGTCGGCCGAAATGGCCTCTGACATGACCCCCGAAACGGTCAATCGAAACACCATTTCGGTCGGCCGGAAGTGAAAAGTCCCGAGAGCATGAAATGAATCGGTTGACCGAAATGGCTCTGATGAGCCCTGAGCCTGATGCTGAACAGCTGCACCTGTAGAAAAGAAGTTTTGTCGTGGTAGGAACTCGGAAAGTGATCTAAATCTATTTTAACAAGTTGTAAAATAACTTTCCATATTCCATTCAATAGAAATACAAGTTTTACATACCCAATATAACATCCTAATTTGATTTACAAGTGTTCGATAACATTAGCTATCATGAAATTACAAATACAATCACAAGCTAAAAAAATTACACTTGCTATACAAAGCTTTGCAAAATGGGATCTAATTAAAAAAGGTAGTCAAAATGGTCTTCTAATCCAAGCTACGTGTGATGTTTCTGATTTTTAGTATTTTTTTCAATTTTTCAGAAATTTTGTCGCCGCAAGGGTATTTCGGTCTTTTCACGTTTCGCGTATGGGTATTTTAGTTGAGTCCACTTACATTTCGTATATTTTATTTTATAAGATTTATGTGGCATTTGCTTGGTGGTGTATTACATGTATATTGGTAGTGAAAAATAAAAGTAAAGGAAAAAGGAAAAGTCAAAGGTTGGTGGTGGGACCCACCACCATTGTTTAAGTGGTCTAGAGACCACCTTTGCTCCTTCATTTTCCTCTCTCACTCCCGTAACTTCTTCCTCTCTCTCATTTCTCTTTTTTTTTTTTTTTTTTTTTTTTCTTTTCTTTTTAAAAAGTAAACTTTGAAGCTTGATTCTATTCTCATTTCTTAGTGATTTTGAGTGTCATTTGAGGCGAAACGGAGAGCACGACGAGTTCTACGCGTGAGTACCAACAATTTCAGATTTGGTAATTCCTTTGGTTCCGAAGATCTAGACCCATTTCGAGGGTTTTGCTCAAATTCGAGGTAGGGGCCCTTAATCCATGAAGTCTTGTGCTTTAGTGAGTTGACCTACTTGATTTGTGTCTTAGAATACTTAATTATGTTAATTATAGTTTAAATTGACTTGATTGAGATATGTGAACACGTGAGAATGTGTGTTAAATAGGTTGTATGAAAAGCATGCTTATATGTTGAGTTACTATGCCTACTATGTTGCTAACATGTTATAAATGATGTATGAGAACATGCTTAATTATGTTGTGATAAATTTCTTAGTGTCATTGTAATAAAAATATGAGACACATATGCACATCATTGGGTTTGCATGGAAGGAACCGTTTTGAATTGAAAAAAAAAAATGGGATTTTGGGAAAGAAGTTTGATTAAAGTGTTTTGTGAAAACCCGGTCGCCGCGGAGGTACTAAAGGGCCGGAAGGTTAATATAGCCTAAAGGGAATTAGGGAGATTGCCCTAGCGTAGTTGAGCTAGTTAGGCCCCATAATGACGCCACGGGGGTACCAAGGGTCAGGGACACTAGCCAATCCTTCTCTTGTGTCGCTGCGGGGTCACCGAAGGGCGAGTTATATTAACAGTTTACAAGTGATGGTTTTGATTGTGAAAACGGGGAGCGACATCGGCATGCATTGCATTCCCATTGCATTATGTTACTTATGTTAAGATTGATTATTATGTTGTGGTTTCCCTACATTGCCTGATCCTCATTCCCATTGTTCTATTCTATGTTTGGATTCACGGGGACACAAGAAGCGTGTCTTTAGTGCTACCTACTGAGCGATTCACTCACCCCATTATAATTATCATTTTTCAGGTTACGGAAAGGAACTGGTGGATGGAAATCCACCCCAATTATGGCGGAGTGATCAAAGTTCACTATTTTGTTATTTTGTATTTTGGCCATTCTTTTGTATACTCAATGTTTTAGAAATGTAATCAGTGTTAACATTTAAGGCCATGTAATTTAAGAATGAAGCTTACCTTTTATTTGATGTATATGAAACTAATGGAATCATTGTATATGTATAAATTTCCATGAAACTGTACTAGGTGTTGTAGTACATTGGTTGTGTGATGATATTCTATTTCACAGTCGTAAAATGATCCATTTTAGATTGTTTTGTTCAAGTTCGGAGCATTCTAAAGTCTTCATCTCAGTTTTCGTTCATTTCTATAAGTGCAGCATCTCAGTAACAAGTTCTAGGCTCGGAAGAGCCATTTCGGTCAACCGAAATGGCACATCAGTAGACCAAACCACCTGCAGACTCTCAACATCTCCCTCTTCGGTCGACCGAAACGGGGTTCGATCGACCGAACTGTTTTCAGACTCTCGGGATCTCCTGTTTCGATCGACCGAAATGGGGTTCGGTCGACCGAACCACCCTCTCACTCTCGGGATCTCACTCTTGGCCTTCATGTTTTGAAAAAGGCTTGCTTCGGTCGACCGAAGCTCCACTTCGGTTGACTGAAATGCATTTGTTGGCCCACTTTGCTTTTCTTTCCATGTTCTTCTACTCTCGACTCTTGGGAATTTGTTTTGAGCCCTTATGAAACTTAATGATGATCCAAAAGGTGACGTTTGATGCTAGAACTGATGAGTTTGACCTAGTGACCTCGGGTTCGAGTCAAGACCCGGTTAACGGTTCGGACCTCCGAGTTCGGGTCGTTACACTAAGGTTGTGGTGGAATGTCGTCAGCCACTTCTTTTTCATGACCTAAAAAATGTTAAATATATGGAGGGAGCAATTTGCTCAATAGGTAGTGCTTAAGGCACACCTCTTGAGTCCCCGTGAATCCGAACAAGTATAGAAACAAGGTACCAGGGGTCATGCTTTGCCGAGAACAAAATAGCCATATAACTTCATTAACATAACTGAAATCATGAATGCAAATGCCATGGAATGGGACGCAATGTCATGCAATATCGTTCCCCGTTTCCAAAACCATTTCCATTGCCACTTCCAAAACGTTAGTGAAACCTGTCCCACGGTGACCTCCTAGCAACACGAGAGGAGGATTGGCTACTGTCCCTGACCTATGGTAACCCCGTAGCGTCATTTGGGACCCAGATAGCTTAACCGCACTAAGGAAATTTCCCTAGTCCCCTCTGGGCCTCACTAACACCACAGCCCTTCGATAACCCCTAGGCGACCGGGTTTTTCATGAAACCTTTTTCAATAACTTTCTTCCCAAAAATCCCATCTTCATTTCTTTCAAAACCATTTCCTCATTTTTTTCCCAATATAGTGCAAGGATGATGATTCTTTTTTTTTATACCACACCAACATTTATCATTCTACAACTAAACCATACTCATGCCATTTAACATGCTTTACAAAAATTTCCCAAGAGTCATAACACTTCTTACATTTAACGACAATATAGTAAAATAAGCACGTAAAACATGAATTCCACATTATTCAAGCATGTTATTCCACATGTATCAACTAAAACACAGTCATGTAATTCATTTAAATCAAGTTAATCATTTACAAGGAAATCAACTCAAATTAGCATGCTAGGTAACAAAGTATGAAGATAATTCACAAAGGAGTAAGAGATTTGTACATTAAGAACCCCTACCTTCAAGAAGATGAAAAATTCCCAATTTATGCCATAGAATTCGAAATCCCTAAGGTACACCAAAGCTGAAATTGCTTATATCTATGTGAAGATCTCACCGAGCTCTTCAAGTTACCGCAAACGGCACCCAAAACTTCCGACCGGTTGAGAAGTAATCAAATATGGAAGTTTTGATACAAAGAACAAAGAAAAATGAAGAGAAGAGAAGAGAATGAGAGAGAGATTCAACCGGGGAGAGAGAAATGAGAGGCAAAATGTGGTCTCTTAGCCTACAAAATGGGTGAGTGGTGGGTCCCACCACTAAAATCTTACTTTGACTTTTTCTTTCTACCACACATATATAATACACATACACACCCTAATAAAACCATATGAAACACATTAAAATAAAGTGAATGAAATGCAAATGAACCCCACCAAAACTCCCGTACATGACAATGTCGCTAGCAGGTCCTACACGGAACCGTCCAGCCCGAAAAACTGAAAAATGTTGAAATAGCAACCATTGCATTTCCAAGAGTCCCGAACTCAATAGAAATGCTCTAACCAACTCTCTGACACACCCGACACATCCTACGGTGTCGCAAAACGTGAAATGATGACAATACCCTTGCCAAAAACGAAAATTCTAAAAATGGAAAATGATGAAAAATGAAAACATTACAATTTCCCCAACTTAAAAGGATTTTGTCTCCGAAATCATACCTATGGGAGAAAACAATGCAGGATACTTGGAGCGAACCTCCTGTTCCAGCTCCCAAGTAGCATCTTCAATTTTGTGATGCCTCCAAAGAACTTTCACCAACGGTATCGTCTTGTCCCTTAACACCTTCTGCCGTGTGTTAAGGATCTAAATTGGTCCCTCTTCGTAGGAGACATTCTCATCGATATTTACATCAACCCAACTCAAAATGTGAGACGAATCTAGCTCATACTTCCGTAACATCGATACATGAAAAACATTGTGGACCCTGTCCAACTGTGGTGACAATGCAAGTCTATAGGCTATCTCTCCTACATGGTCTAAAATCTCAAAAGATCCAATAAATCGTGGTGACAACTTGCCACTCTACCCAAACCTCAACAAACCCTTCCGTGGAGAAACTTATAGAAAAACGTGGTCTCCTACCTCAAAAAATATCGGTCATCTCCGCTTATCTACATAACTCTTTTGTCGGCTCTGAGTTATAAGCAACCTCTGTCTGATCAACTTAATCTTCTCAGTAGTCTTGAGTACAATGTCGGGTCCTAAGACGACTGTTTCGCCTACCTTAGTCCAACAAACTGGAGACCTACATGGTCTACTATACAACGCCTCAAATAGAGTTATCGCAGTGCTCGTCTAATAACTGTTGTTGTAAACAAACTCAATAAGTGAAAGGTGATCCTCCCAACTACCTCCCAAATCAAGTACACATGTCCGAAACATATCCTCCAAAATCTGGATGGCACGCTCCGACTGGCCATCCATCTGTGGTTGGAATGATTTACTAAGATGCAACGATGAGCCAAACGCTGCTTGAAGTCCTTCCCAAAACTTCGAAGTGAATTTGACATCCCTATCCGAAACAATAGCCACTGGAATTCTGTACAACCTGACAATCTCTTTCACATACAGCACACCAAGTGCCTCTGCGTCATTGATAAGTACACAAAACCTATTATTTCATGCATCAAAATAAGCTTTTAATTAGAGTTTTATATTCTTATATGCTTGTTTTGTGTTTTGTAGGTGTTAATGCATGAATAAGAAGAAAAGAAACAAAAATGGAAAATAAGTGAAGAATTGGCTGCAAAAGGAAGATTGTATTTATTTATAACCAAAAATGTACACAAGGAACATTGTAGGAAATTTGGTGTATTGTGCAGATTATCATTCAAGAGGTTTCAAGTTCAAATCCAAGGTGCAACAAAATAGTGTTATATTTTTGCTAGATAGTCAATCACTTGCCATGTCATCACCTGCCACATCATTATTTAAGAAGAAGAAAGAGAAAATTACAAAAAAAAGGAAGAGAAAAAGTTCAGAATAGGAGTTAGAAAAGGAGGAAAGAGAAAGAAGAAAAGAAAAGAAAAAGAGAATGATGATGAGTTAGAAAAGGAAGAGCGAAAAGAAAAAAAGAAAAGAAAAAGTCAAATAGGAAGAAAATGTGAAGTGGTCAAAGAAGTAAGTAGCAGAAATGTGGCGTGAGGAAATGAAGAAGAAATTTGGGCAAAGCCATTATCACAGCCTACAAGTGGGTTACTTCCTTTGGCTATAAATTGCACACTTCGGAGGCAGAGAGGATATAGGGTTAGATAGTTGTAGTTTTTGAGAGTTTATTTTCTTGTGTAATTTTCTTTAAAGCTTTCTTTAATTTAATACAATTTATTTTCACAAGTTTCATTCTCATTTAATTTCAAGCAAGTTAGTTTCATTTACATGCTTTCATTTCTCGTTGATTCTCATTTAAGTGTTTAATGTTTTATAGTTGAAATTTCATTTCCATAATTCGTGACAAATCTCAAAATCAACGTTTTTAAATCTCTTGTTCGGAAATAGAAACTCACCTTGAATGTGTGGTTCAACCCTACTTGCCATTAGACATTTTTAGTTAAATAGTTGTAGGTATTCTATCTTGATATGGAGTGTATTTGACAATGACAAGTCCATAAATACACATCTATCAAATGGTGTTGTTGACGCTTCAAATTTGAGTTTCTAATTTTGGACCAACCTTTCTTCTTTCCTTCATCTATTTTCTATTTCTATTTGATAATTTTTGTCATTTTATTTTATTTTATTTTTTGTTTAATCCTACACTCTTTGAAAAAAAAAAAAGTTGGTCACTGTTACTGGTGTTTTATTCTTCAAACCTAGTATATCAACATGCCCACTATTCAGTTCAAGCATTCTTCAAACTAAAAGTAAATCTTGGTCAATCTGTCAATGATGACCCATATGGCTTCATTCCTACGCTATGACCTTGGAAGACCTATCACAAAATCGATAACAATCTGCTCCCATTTCCACTGCACTAAAGGCAATTGCTGCAACAAGCCTGCTGGTCTCTGATGTTCGACCTTCACCTGTTGACAGGTAAGGCATCTAGCCACAAACTGTGCAACATTATTCTTCATCCCATTCCACCAATACTGACGTCTCAAATTGTAATACATCTTGGTACCACCAGGATAAACTGCAAAGCGAGAAGTGTGAAACTCCCGTAGAACGTTCTTACGACAAACTGTGGGAATGACCAACAAACCTCTGAAACGGAGACCTCCATCTGCGTGCAAGGTCCAATCTTCTACTGTCTCACCACTAGAGATCAATGTGTGAATGTCATCCAAATCTGGATCATGTCTCTGTGACTCAATCACTCGCCCAACAAGAGTAGGCTGAGCCACAAGACTAAACAAGAATGCCGACTCACTGCCATCGTCGTCACAGCAACATAATCCCATCTCTGCTAAATCTTTAAGCATCTTCTATTTCTGAATGGCTAATCCAGCTAAAGTCCCACGAGATTTTTGGCTTAAGGCATCTGCTATAACATTTGCTTTGCCCGGATGATATTGCAAGTCAAAATTATAGTCCTCCAAAAACTCAACCCATCGCCTTTGTCTGTTGTTCAAGTCCTTTTGGGAGAAAAGGTACTTGAAACTTTTGTGATCCGTGAACACCTCGAATCTTTCACTATACAAACAGTATCTTCAACACTTCAAGGCAAATACAACTGCCGTTAATTCCAGATCATGGATAGGGTAGTTGTACTCATGAGTCTTCAATTGTCGAGACTCATAAGCCACTACTCTGCCACCCTTCATCAGCACACAACCCAAACCGTAACGTGAAACGTCACAATAAGTCACATAACCCAAGCCACGCTCAGGCGTAGTCAACCTTATCTTTAACTCCTAAAAGGAAGACTCACAAGCTTCATTCCAAATAAACTTAATTCCCTTCCGGGTCAAGCGAGTCATAGGCACTGCCAAACAGGAAAAATCCTTCACAAATTGGCGATAATAACCCGCTAGGCTAAGGAAACTGCGGATCTCAAAAATATTCTTGGGAGGCTCCTAATTCAAAATTGCTTCTATCTTTGATGGGTCTACTGACACTCCGCCTTCCGAAACAACATGCCCCAAGATATCCATTTAAGAAAAATGAAATGATTATGTGCAATTTGGTGAGAAAATAATGACAATTGGTCATATGCTTTGCAAGAGAAAGAACACAAAAAGTATAAGTGTTGGAGGTTTTGGAGACATATGACACAGAGATTCTCAAAGCCTTATGATGCGTTCATTAACAAGAAACGTTTCTTGTTTTATGTTGTCAACCTCAAAAAAGGAAAAACAAAAACAAAAACAAAAATCAAATTTAATAATATGTTTTTGTTTTTATCTAATAGAAATCGTTTTCAAATTTGTGAAGAAAAGAGAAAACATAAAAAAGTGTTTCTTATGTTTTCAACACTATAGCGTAAAAACATTGCACTATTGTTTCTACATAAGCATTATTCATTTCAAAATAAATTCACATTATTTATGTTATATACTAATGCTACATATTAAACAATAATAAAAAAATTTACTTTTAATATAGAATATATTAAATAATGTCAATTATTATTTTTTTGTTAAAAATATATTTTAATATATAATATATTAAATAATAGTGTAAATTATTTTTAAGATAAAAATATTTATGATTTATTATATATATATTTATTTATTTAATCATATAATGTTATTAAATTATTATATAGTAGATATTTTATAATATTATAAACCATATCTATATTATATTATATGTAAATATTAAATTATAATTTTATAATGCAATAGATATTCTATTCCATATAACGTATATTATTTAACATTTCTTATTCATAATAAAATACTATGTGTTACATATATTATATATGACATAATAAATGTATACACGAGGCATATACATGCATTTTTATGAATAATTAGTTGGAGCATTTTTGTCTTGGTATATCTTATTTTGTATTTATGTACTGGGTATTATTAGGATTTAAGATTTTAAATTGAATATTGTATTTTCTTTTCATGTATTGGGTATTATAAATATTTACATTGTCCATATTTTAAGACTTTTTGACACTAATGGAGAAACTAACTATAAAATAAAAAAATTAAAGAATATTGTATACATCTTGTAATAAATATGTATTATTAAATATTGTTATTGTTAATATTTATAAGATAAGGATATTTTTAACACACTTTAAAAAAATAAGAGGTGAAGATATTTTAGAGAGTATACTTTAGGGTGTTTTTCGTAGTTGATTCTTTTTTAACCCAACCCCAATGCGACCTTTCCAATCATAGCCCAACTAGTCTTGTAATATTTTCAATTTTTCCCATTTTTCATTTCTGAGATTTTTCTGTCTTTGTCTCGTTTTATGTGCCGGACACCGCAGAGTGTGCCGGTTGTGTTCGAGAATTGGTTGAGACATTTCATTGCATCCAAGACTATTTGAAATGCCAAGGTTGCCATTTTTGTATTTTTTCATTTTTCGGGCAGAACGATCCCGGGTGGGACCCGGCATCGAATTTGTTGTGTACTGGAGTTGCGTTACAGGTCCATTGCATTTCATACATTGTTATTTTTGCATAATTTCATGGTGGTGTATTAATTTGTGTGGTTAGGATTTAAACGATATATATATACACACATATTTGTGGCGGAAAATAAATAGTAATATATATATATATATATATATATATATATATATATTAAAAGCAAGTGGGCCCCACCATTTCATTAAATCATCTCAAAGGCTATTAGGCCATATGTAACCATCAGATTCTCTCTCTCACGGCTCAACTCTCTCCCTCTGTTTTTTTTTTTTTTTTTCTTCTTTTTTTTTTTCTTTGAGCTTCAATTGTTCTTCTTCACTCGCCGGCCAATCGGTAGGGATTCCGGTCTTGGTTCCTTAACAGAAAACGTTCCTCTCATCATTCTCTATCACATAGTTAAAGGGTTTATTTTTCAGAGGAGCGATGATTATTTTATGAATTTTTGAAATTTGTGAATCTAAGGCTTCGGATGAGGTTTTGAGCCACTTAAAATCAGATTCCGGAGTTGACCCTTTGGAATAGTAGAATCACCTCGTCGACGGCTACGTTCCCACCTAACAGTTTTTCGTTCCGCCGCCGTTGACCGGCGTTTACTTTTGTTGACGGCATTAACCGCATTGACCAGCGTTGACTTTTCCGACCAGGGATATATTTTGGCTACTTTTGAGGTAGGGGTGCTCTAATTCACAATTTCTTAGGTTCTATGTGAATTTTCCTTCTTCAATTGAGCATAAGCATGTTTAATTTCAATTATTTTGACTATGTGATTGTGGTAGGTTATATGTAAAGAGGTGGATGTATGCTATGTGATAAATGAGTTTGTAAATTTAGTTACATCATTTTAATGAAGAAGCATGCTTAGAAATGACAAGTTGTTTACTTTATGTATTTTAATTGCCATGAAAGGCGCCTAGTGGTCCGTGGTGTTAGTGTGGTCTAGAGAGGGGATTAGGGAAAGACCCTACTGTGGTTGAGCTAACCAGGCCGGATGCGACGCCTTGGAGGTGCCTTGTGGTCGTGGATGGTTAGCCAATCCCCCTTTCGTGACGCCTTGGAGGTGCCTTGGGTCGGATTACACTAACGGTTTAGAAGTTGAAACGGTATGGTTTCGGAAACGGGGGAGTGACATTGCATAGCATGGCACATAATTGGCATACGTAGTGCATTTGGTAATGGGTTGAGATATGTATATTTGTTGATGATACAGTGGCTTTACTTGACCCCCGATATATGATCCCGTTCTCTTACTTTCTATTCTCAATGTGGATTCACGGGGTCATAAGAGGTGTGTCTTAGACACTTCCTACTGAGCGTTTAGCTCACTCCATCATTTTAACATTTTTTAGGACACGGATGGCAGGTGGCGGACGATGCCCCTCCACAGGGTTTGATGGGTTAATAGACCGTTTTGACATACTTTGTAACTATAATCTCATTTTATTATTTATTTATGTATTTATTTATTTATTATTACTTATTTTTTTATAAACCCAGAATGACACGTATAATATGTATTAACGTAGGAAAGAATGGTGTTGTCCCTAGTTGACCTCGGGTTCTGTTAAGAATCCAGTTAACGGTTCGGACCTACGAGTTCGGGTCATTACAAATTTGGTATCAGAGCGTTAGGTTCGAATACCTAAGTACGACGGGTAGGGTTGACCTAAGCGGGACTTGAATTGATTTTGAAGTATTGCATGTTAAAGTGTTATTGTTTTGAGAAACATGTTTACGTGTTACTTGCTTATATGTTTACAGTTTTGAAGGCATGCCTACTTGTTACCTACTTATATGCTTACAGTTTTGAAAGACATGATTTCATGATAAGTGTTCACATGCTTATGTGTTTAAATTGCCAGTAAATGTAAATAAAGTGTACATGTTATATGAAAGCATGTTAATTGTGACAAGATGATAAGTATAAGGAATGTGGTGACTGCAAGTGGTAGGCACGGTGTGTGCAGTTTCGTTTTAATAATAATATAGTAAACAGTGAGTACGGTAGGTGCAAACATATTTCGTGTGGTATTGTGGGTTTCCTTCATTTTGTATAAGTATATATATTTATATTCTTATGTGTTTATACGGTTAAACATTGGGATGGTTGCTAGTACGGTGGGGTATTTATCACGGCATTGAGGGTTGTGTAAGTTTTGACTTGAGTAAGCTAGGAGCTCGGTTGCTCCAGAGTCGTTTAGGTGCCGGTTTTAGCTCGTGGATTAAGCTAATTGGTGTGTGGTTATTTTGATCTTCTTAGTTGTATTTTGTGCGGTGCTTAGGGCACGACTCTAGAGCGGGTTCATATTTCATGGCAGGGTGTATTTGTTGCGTGTGAGTCTCATGTATCGGTGGATGGGTTCCTGTGACCGTAGAGGTCAGGTGTGCGAGTGAGGGTCTCGAGGGAGAAAGGTATGACCTTAGGAGGTTACTGTTTGTGACTTGGATCACGGTTTGGTATGGAGGTTCTTTTCGAACTAGTCGTGGTAGGTGTAACAGAGGTTGTTTGAGTCACGAATATAGTCTATGTGTTGTAGACGTATATTGCGAGTGTTCTGGTACGGTCTAAGGAACTGTGTTGGTTATAATTGGTTGAGAAGTGATTCCCATTCTGGGAAATTACGGGGGTGTGTCGCGGGTAATCGATTCTCAGTGGGTTGATTGTATGGCTCGGCTGACGAGCAGGATTAGGTTGTTATAGTTGCTGAGAGAGTCTCGAGGTGGTGTATAGTAGTCAGTCTTAGCTGTGTAGTGCAGGGATGCACGGTAAGGCAGGTGGTATAGGGTCATTAAGGTGCCTAGTTGTTTACGGATGAAGTAATAGATGATGGGTACTGTGTTACTAAATTGATGGTGTTTTAGAAATTGGAAGCTGTGAACTAGAGTTGAAATTTTATGTTGCGTCTAGGGTACGAGGAGGTAGTGTTGGTTGTTTGAGGATCCAAAGATATGGACTAGCGAAATGAATGATTGGGACAAGGATGATCCTGTAGGTCTAGTTGGTAGCCCCATTTGACTTTTGTCAGGGCCAAAGGTGTTTTAAGGAATAGTGAGGAGGAGAGGTAATGACGTTGAACCTGGAGTATGAAGTTTTCTTGTTTAGGCATGTAGACTGTCCTGGGAAGAGTGGTTCGAGTTGTGGGTTAAGCGTTAATAATTGATGGCATCGTTGGTGGTATTGAGGTGACAGTTGGGTGTTGAGCATTCTGGGTTTTATGCACATTTTTGTTTGAGGATTTGTCGGCATGGCATTGCCATATGGAGTTCTTTTCTAGTGGTAAATAGTGGCCGTTGTAGGAGAGTATCAAGAGTGATGCTTATTCTCTTGTTATGATGGTGTTACCTTAAGGATGTTTGAGGATGAATCGTTTGGTAGTAGCTTGATGGTCTGATAAAGATGAGAGGTTCGAGTGTCATTCGAGGATGATGGTAGTCGAGGCGTTATAGGGTAATGTTTAGTGCTGATGAGCAGAATGGTTTGAGGTATGATCCGAATGTGGTTTAGGGATTATGAGTTGTTTGTTGTGTGTAGTCAGTTATGTAATGGGATTGTACTCCAGTTGAGGCGATTGTGGATAGCTTAGACTTTAGAGTCAGTGAGAGTGGTGTTGCTATATAGGCACCTTTTTTCTTTTGAAGAGTCAGTGGGTTGTTGTGACTGAGGTGACGGGTCTTATGTGCACGATGTTTGAGGCAGTATTGCCTGGGAATGTATAGAGGGATTAGGTATCGTGGTGTCGTTTCACGACATAGAGGTTGTCGGTTGGGGGTGACTGATTCTAGGTAGAACGGGACGTGGTGTCCGAAGGGCTGCGATTATTTTTGGTGCTAGTGTGCCATGCGCGTCAGTGCTTTTACTTGATTGGTTTTGGTTAGTGAAGGTATCGCGGTGAATCATATGCAAGGTTTTTGTGTTGACAGTGTGTGATGGTCCGTTAATAGTGAGGTCGCCTGGAATCGAGGTCGTAGTCCCGTGTATGTTTCCAGTTGGTTCTTCTCCTTGTGTGTAGGGAGTTCATTTCATCTCATATGAGATTGGGCGTTCATGGTTGGACGATTGGTGAGTGGCGTGTGATAGGGTGTTGGTGCATTCGAGTACGTGTCCTCAGTCTTTTGTGAGAGCGGGGTTTGTTATCCTTTCCATTTGTTCTAATCCTGGAAAGGACGTCGTTTATCGTGAGTCTTGTTTTCCATTTAATAGTTGTGCGTGTCCGTGGGTGGATGAACCTGTGTGTGGTTTGTTATGTTATTAGAGTTTATCGGTAAAGGTTGGTAGATTTAGTCGACTCACTCCCACTGAGGGATATAAGTCATTGGTTCTTAGTAGTGCTTATTTTGAGAGTGGTTTGACAGCACAAGTTGCTGAATAGGGATTGTGTTTCCGGTGTCTGGTTTTGTCAGTGATGGCTAATGGTGTGTCCTGAATGGTAAGTTTAAGGATGGTTAGGTGACGTAATGTGAGTCAAGTACTTGGGTGTTTTTATTGATGTTTGATTTGAACAGTGTCTCGAGGACAAGTGTTGGTATTGTTTAAGTGCTATACAGCTAGGAAGTGAATATGGGATTCCATTGAGGAATAGTAGGAAAGATTAACTCTGGTTCCGAGATCTTAGGCATGAGAAAGTTGTATTGTGTGCTTTGACGAGGTAAGAATTAGATTGAATGATGTCATGGAGTTCATCTCTAGTATAGGTTGTTAGGAGCGGACTGGAAAGCTTTTAGGCTGGTTGATGATTGTGGTATTTGGTGCTGTGTTGTTTCTGGCCTGTTATGATTAAGGCATGAATGGGATTTTTAGAGCAAGGATATGACTCTATAGTTGTTGAGGTTGCGTAGAGCGATGGATTGATAGTGAGTGGATCTCATGGTTATTTTGTGGACTGTGTTTGACTGTGTTTGGGGTTTAGACCTGAGGACAAGAATGACGTCTGTGCTGAGATCGGATCGAGGATGGGAATGGCCTGGCCAACCATTTCTCTTGAATCAGTTCTTCTTTAGCACGATGTCAGGTCAAAGGTCAATGATTGTTTCGGCCTGTTAGTGATAGTGAGAACACGGTTTTGCGCATTGTGTCAGTATGACAGTGTGGATTTGGATGATTTGCCTCGGTTGACGAGGTGTGTTAGGAAGGATCGAGTGTCCGATAAAGGGTTTATGATATGATCATTGATTATTGAGGATCTTTTTTTGAGGATGTGTGTGTCCAGGATATAGGATAGTACGCTTTATTGTTATAGTGACTTATGATTATGTAGTCGTTGGGAAATCCGTTGTTTTATCTTCTTGAAGTTGTCTATTATGGTGATTGTCGTATAGTGCAGTGGTGTACCTATGCAGTGAATAGCGAATGCTTGGTCTAACAGGGGCGTGTAAAGTTGAGTTTGAGCTTGATTGTGAAATGGACGGGGTTCCTCGTTTGGGGTCTTGTGTGTCCTTTGAATGATGAATTGAGATGGATGTTATCATGTTCAGAAGTCTTATGACTGTTCTTCTTTCGAGTTTCGAAGTCTTGTGTAGCAGTGCAGAGTGGACCAACGTTCGTTTTGAATCGAGTATAATGTAGGGCGTACTAGATGGTCTGGTGTTTTGATGTTGTGAGTGATGAGTACCCTCATAGAGTGGTGAGCATTGGGTTATTCTGACGACAGTGTGATTGCCTATTGGCATTGGGTGTCAAAAGTAACAAAGTTGTTGAGTTCTTAGTCTCGGGTTGGTGAGGTGTTTTTCGGGAAGGTGTGTGGTTATGGATCTCCTTCTTTTAAGGAGGGTAGATTTCGAGGACGAAATCTTATTAAGGAGAGTAGATTGTAATATGTTCAATTTTTTCCATTTTTTATTTCTGAGATTTTTCTGTCTTTGTCTCTTTTTGTGTGCCGGACACCGCGGAGTGTGCCGGTTGTGTCCGAGAATTGGTTGAGACATTTCATTGCGTCCAAGACTATTTGAAATGCCAAGGTTGCCACTTTTGTATTTTTTCATTTTTCAGGCCGAACGATCCCGGGTGGGACCCGCCACCAGATTTGTTGTGTACTGGAGTTGCGTTACAGGTCCATTGCATTTCATGCATTATTAATTTTGCACAATTTCATGGTGGTGTATTAATTTGTGTGGTTAGGATTTAAAAGATATATATATATATACACATATTTATGGTGGAAAATAAATGGTATATATATATATTAAAAGCAAGTGGGCCCCACCATTTCATTAAATCATCTCAAAGGCCATTAGGCCATATGCAACCATCAGATTCTCTCTCTCACGGCTCAACTCTCTCCCTCTGTTTTTTTTTTCTTTGAGCTTCAATTGTTCTTCTTCACTTGCCGGCCAATCGGTAGGGATTCCGGTCTTGGTTCCTTAACGGAAAACGTTCCTCTCATCATTCTCTATCATATAGTCAAAGGGTTTATTTTTCAGAGGAGTATTTCAATTGCCATGAAAATTTGATGTCATGATCGTAGAAATAAATATTTAAAATATTCTTTTACAAGTTGTTATTATGATATGAGTAAAATGTATGGAATATAGTTGTTGAATTTAACATTTGGAATCATGAAGCATTTATGCATCCATTGGGAAAGAAAAAGGGGAAAAGTATATTTTTTAAAAAACAATGAAATTGTTTTGGGGAAAAGTTGAAAAGTGTTTGTGAAAATCCGGACGCCTAGGAGGCGCCTAGTGGTCCGTGGTATTAGTGTGGTCTAGAGAGGGGACTAAGGAAAGACCCTAGTGTAGTTGAGCTAACCAGGTCGGATGCGACGCCTTGGAGGTGCCATGTGGTCGTAGATGGTTAGTCAATCCCCCTTTCGTGACGCCTTGGAGGTGCCTTAGGTCGGATTACACTAACGGTTTAGAAGTTGAAACGATATGGTTTCAAAAACGGGGAGTGACATTGTATAGCATGGCACATAATTGGCATACGTGGTGCATTTGGTAATGGGTTGAGATATATATATTTGTTGATGATACAGTGGCTTTACTTGACCCCTGAGATATGATCCCGTTCTCTTACTTTCTATTCTTTATGTGGATTCACTGGGTCATAAGAGGTGTGTCTTAGACACTTCCTACTGAGCGTTTAGCTCATCCCATCATTTTAACTTTTTTCAAGACAGGGATGGCAAGTGGCGAACGACGCTCCTCCATAGGATTCGATGGGTTAGTAAACCGTTTTGACATACTTTGCAGCTATAATATCATTTTATTATTATTTATTTATTTATTTATTATTACTTAATTTTTTATAAACCCAGAATGACACGTATAATATGTATTGACGTAGGAAAGAATGATGTTGTCCCTAATTGACCTCGGGTTCGGTTAAGAACCCGGTTAACAGTTCGGACCTACGGGTTCGGGTCGTTACAAGTCTCACCATATAGAGGGAGAATTTAATGATTCAAATTGAATCTTTGTAAATGTGTCTGAATCCTTTGTAAACTAGTCAATCTTGCCCCAAGTCACAAAGAGTAGGAGTGGAAGCGGTAGCGGGAGCGAAAGTAAGAGTGAGAGCGGGAGTGGAAGCGGCAGCGGGAGCGAAAGTAAGAGTGAGAGCAAGAGTGGGAGAACGCCAAAATCAAAAATATTTAAGAGCGGGAGCGTCTCGAGAGCATCTGCATTATATATATATATATATATATATATATATATATATATATATATATATATATATATATATTATGAATTTATACTTTTCTCATTATATCAATTTATTAAATATTATTTTCTCTGTATTCTTATAATTTATACAAATTGCCTTTTAATAATCGATTTAGAATTATATATAATGTAGCGAATTTTTATACTTAAACAAAAAGTTGTCAAATAGTTAGATGAACCGATTTACCTTGTATAGAATTTATTTTTGTATTCATATACTTATAACCAACTCTAGGGAGTGTCTCTAGTCAGGGAAGTAGAATGCACGCACACATAACAACTATTGGATGAAGGGTTAAGTGCATTAAACCCCTCTAAAATATGACTCGATTGCAAAAAATCCCCCTGAAGTAAGTAAAACCTCCTAAATTATTACTTTGTTGCATTTAGTGACAAACCGTTAAGGAAGCGTTAACAGAAAACAAAATTACCATTTAACCCTTACTTTGACGACATTGTGTTAGTTGTGATCCGAAGATGGATGCAAACCTGAAACTCACTGGCGTTGGAACGCGGCTGGTCTTCCTTATATGGGAAAAAGCTTAACCCAAAGTTCACAAGAATAATTACAGAGGTTCAATATAATTCTTTGTGTTTTGTTAATTTGTCTTAAGAGGTCTGTTAATATATAACATATAATCGACCCTATTCCTAAATCATATACCAGAAGCAGCCTTAAGACTTCAAAACGACGATGAAGACAAACGATAAGAAGAAAATGACCTTAAGGGTGAGACAAACGACGATGAAGAAAGCTCAAATGAATACGACTAAAGATTATTTCAACGATGGTGAGGACAACGCCGATTGCGCGTAGCTGCACGTGACGAGTTGAACGGCGCGTGAAAGAGCGTTATGATAACGGATGAGGATAATTACTTTTCTCGTTATGGTATGTACAACACTGATGATCGGATTTAATGGGCGTAGCTGCGCGTGAGACTTATAAGTGGCGTGAGTTGTGTGGCTTCCCGAAATATGCAACTGCAAATCAGACTCGGATCCTGGTGTGAGAGATTTAACTACTCCGCTTCACGAGCGACGACTTTCGATCCGGCGGAGACTAGATGTATCGGATGAAGCTACCCACTGATGAATTAAAACCCAGTTGTCGACGACGAGGTTGTGATCGTAGAATCCATGGCCCTGATTTAAGAATTCATGTCGATTGGTCGTCAAATCATAGAAAGAGAGAGAGAGAGAGAGACGAGAACGAGAGAGTAAGGATGGACATAACTCATAAGCTTATGCTTGGCAAGGGTGAGTTGTGTGCGGAAAAAGATGAACAGTGACAGATGGGAATAAGGCTGTGTGTGGGCATAACTTATAAGCTTATGCTTGGCAAGGCTAATAATGTCTTGTTCAAAAGATGGGTTGGTTACATGACTTGCACAGTCTGTTTACCATCATTGAATCAACAGAAAATTAACCGAATGTGATTTTTTGCGACAAACAAAATAGTTTAGGGGGTTAAATGTCATAACCATAGTTTAGAGAGGTTTATTGGGAGAGAGAAGATTGTTCAGGGGGATTTAATGCACTTAACCCTACGATGAATAACTGAGGGAAAGAAAGTGGAATGCAAGCACATGTTACAACCATTGAATGGATAATTGGGGAAATTTTATGACAAGCGGCGGCTATTGAAGGAATTCGTTTTGAATCCTAAAAATTGAATTCGCGATTTTTCGGATTAGCTTTGTATTCAAAAATACGAGTAGAGTATCCAGAAGTCATGTAGTATCATTGATTTGAAAATTTTATATAACACAGATCTTACTATTCTTTAAATATGTTAAACGTGCCAAACATATTAATTATTTTTGTTCAAAGTTAAACTATGCATTTCAATTGTTGGATTCTTTAGATTCCGTTGAAAAGTCTACACACCCAAAAAGGTTAATATGCATATGCAGTTGACTGTCGCTAGCAGTCACTCCACTAGTTTTTCAAAGTGCTGTATCACCGTGTATTTAGTTACACGATATGTTGTAATCGAATAGCCTAATGATAAAAACTTGCACTTCGTTTCATTTCGTGGAAGTCGAAACTAGAATTCTCTCTCCGTAAATTTTCCACAAAAATAAAATAAAAATTCAATCTTCGTTGAATATGTCAACTACACTTTCAAAGTATACCACCACTACTACGGCAAAGACCATAATTATAAATTGCGTGGACTGAGCAAAAAGTCAATGTATTTATGATGGTGATGATATATACGTTAAAGATTTATACATACCGCCATTAAAGGGCATGGCAGATACAAAATTTTACTATATTTTCACTCGTTATCAGTATTAATATCCCATGATTTCTAAAATGATTTTGCTAGCTTTTGTTTCTGACATGCAGTATTAGTCCTCTATCTATGATAAAACAGCAAATTAAATAGGTTTTTGGATTTCCATATTTAACCAGTTGAAGAATTCATATCGGCATAAAATTTCCATTTGGCAAAAGTGCAAGAAAATAAAAAAAATTGAGGTTTTACCGAGTGAGCATAATACTGATTTAAAAGTAAGCAAATTAATTTGTATAATGTCGAACGTAAGCAAATTATCCCTTACATTTCACCCCTCCCACTTTTTATTGAATGTCATTATGCATTTATCAAACTATTCCCTGTAATTAGATTTTTTTTTTAAAATATGTAAAAAAAATATAAAAGACAAAATATCTTAAATGCTCTTTAAAAAAAAAACTGATAGGTTGCTCGGATGTAAGCAAATCAATCCATTGGAGTTGCCTCTGGTCGTCTAGTAATAGCCCTCCCTATCATCATTGCCATAGTGAAGTCCATAGTTTCATAAATAAGCATACTCCAATCTTCCAGGCGTCTAGAATATGGAGATATGAATAGAGGGATTAGGAGTGAGCAAAAATGGGGTTTGATGGGGATCATAGAATGCAAAAACCTTTTTGTTGGAAAAGGGGTATAAGACTCATATTAGATGGTACTTTCGGCAGTAATAAAAAAATATCACTCATTTGCATCATAATACGGACGGAAAATAGTCAGAGGTGAAATGTAAAGAGACAATTTGCTCACTTTTGAAATTATAGGGATTGATTTGCTTACTTTTAAATCACATGAAATATTGTGTTCATTTAGTGAAACCTGAAGAAATTTTTTAGCACTTTTACCAAATTTTCACCTAAGATAAAAAATCCAATTTTAGTGCAATGGAGCTCTAAAAATTGTTATAGAAAGTATCTGGTTACAACAGTTCAATTAATTCTAAGAGATTATAAACTATACACCAAGAACTACATAAATAAAACTAATACCATTCACAAAAATACTGAATCTTCAAAATCCCTCTTTGAATGATTTTTTTTTTCATCATTTTTAGTCTTCTTTCTTACAAAATATTACAATGACTTTTGACCCCTTTAATATGGACGATTGATTATGAATAGGCCATTATGAGTTCGAGCAAAACTGATACAGTGAAATTGATAGACAATCTCTTCTTAGGAAGCAGTGCTAGAGCATCGCACTTGGTCAAGTCAAAGTAGATATAATAGATGTAGTATTTTCAGAGTTTTTTTTTTTTGTCCAAAGATTTTTTTTATTTATTTAAAAAAAATGATATTTTCAACTATTAAGCTTACATTAAGTCAGATCTCCTTTTTAATTGTTTCAATTATAACTACAATTTATTGCACAATCTCATTAGTAGATGAAATCAAAGAGCATGACAGCTTCTTAGGTTTTCTAAATTGTAAGTTGTAACCCTTTCAACCACGAGCTCTCTGAACACCTGACTATGAGATAAATCTGAGAAAGACTTCCATGCACTGGTGATACTATGTCATCGGTACTATAAACCAACATTTTATATATTATTATATAAGTAAATTTCTTTAATTTAGTGAATTCTATCATTACGTGTCAATATTTAGTGATACCGAATCACATTAGCAATAAAGTGTTTGGATCAGATCAAAACTCGGGAATATTTGTGTAAACCGCACCATTCAGATTGAAATTTAAGTCCGTTTCTAAAGGCCCAGGGGCTTAGGCAACACACAACTAATTGGGTCCAGCTGGACCTTCAAAATTAATCAAGAGTTCAGGCCTAATAAGCCCAGGACAACCGTGTTTTGGGCTGAGATGGCTAGCTTCAGCATCATGGACAGGCCTTAAATGGCAGTCCAGTACAGGAATGGTGAATGAAGATAGCGTTTGAACTTTTCTCCACAATCGAGCCCAACTTATGGACTCAATCAGGCCGTTAGGAATCTTAAGAAAAAACGAAATGGTTTGGAATGTAACTTTAGTTACTTTACCCCTAGTGAACTTCATATGATTGCTACATGCAGTCGTCGGGGACAACATAATTGCAAATATTCTCACCTCACATTTTTTCGAGGTGGGGAGCTCGAATTCCTATGAGGTCACCTTCAAATAAAAAAAAGTTCGAGTTTATGTGGGACATGAATATTGTATGTGCCCGATAATAGATTATAAGGTATTTTAAGAGTTCTAACATTTTCCTTAAGAAAAAATAAATGATGCTAAGAACTAGGTATACAATTCTAACCCCAACCTAACTCTTGATTGGGTATAAAATGCTTAACCAAATTCAACCCTGATCAAAGTTTATTTTTCTAAACACATGTTAAATTCGGTTTAGACTATTTGGGAGAAAAAAAAAAATTGGGTTAGACTCAAGTTAATCACGATAAGCCTTGATTACATTATGTAGTTAAGTAAGCTTCATATTGGTTGGGTTAGACTTGGTTAGATTGGCTTAAGCTTAGTTTGGTCCCGAATAAATGATATTTTGATTATATATATATATATATACACAATTACAATTAACATGCCGGCTTTTTTTTCTTTTTCTTTTTATTTTTTATTCCAGTAGATCACACTCACTCTCATTTTGTCTCACTGGTAGGGCTTCAACCTTTCATTTAAAACGTGGACACACTGTCATTCTGTCTCATTAGATTGAACCCTCAACCTTTCGAACGCGGAAGAGGGGTTGAGATGGTTTACTCGCAAAAAAAGGGGGATTTGGAGCAGTCGATTCATGCATCTATTCTTCTTCGTTTTGAAAGGTGATGCATGCATCTCTTTTTCTTTTCTTTTTTTTTTTAAATGATAGTTTCAACTATAAAGCTTACATTAACTCTGATCTTCTTTTCAATTGTTTCAATTATAGCTACAATTCATTGCACAATCTCATTAGTCGATGAAATCGTGACACTATATGATTTGTGAGTTTTTATGTTTTGTAAGTTATAACTCTTTTAAGCAAGAGCTTTCTAAACACTTGAGAAAGATTTTTTTGCGCCAGTGATATTATGTCATCCGTGTGATAAATTAACATTTAATTTAATGAGTTCTATTATTATTAACCAATATTTAATTTATTGGTGATACCGAGTTTAGATCGGATCGAAACTCGGGAGGACTTGTGTAAACCGCACCTTTCAGATTGTTTTTTAAGTCCGTTTCTAAAGGCCCAGGGACTTAGGCAACACACAACCAATTGGGTCAAGCTGGACCTTCAAAATTAAGCATGAGTTCAGGCCTAACAAGCCCAAGGACATCCATGTTTTGGGCTGACATGGCTAACTTCAGCATCATGGACGGCCTTAAATGGCACTCCAGGACAGGAATGAAAAATGAAGATAGCGTTTGAACTTTTCTCCACAATCGAGCCCAACTTATGGACTCAATCAGGTATCGTTAGGAATCTTAAGACAAACCAAAATGTTTTGGAATGTTACTTTACCCCCAGTGAACTTCATATGATGCTACATGCAGTCGCCAAGGGACAACATAATCGCAAATATTCTCACCTCACATTATCGAGATTGGGAGCTCGAATTTCTTGGGGCCACTTCCAGAATTTTTTTTCGAGTTTATGTGGAACATGAGTACAGTATGTGCCCGTTGATGGATTATGAGATACTTTAAGAGACCCAACACCTCCCTCATAAAAAAAATAAAAAAAAATTGATGCTGAGAACTAGGTATACAAGCCTAACCCCCAGCCAAACCCTTGAGGTATAAAATGCTTAACCAAATTCAACCCTGATCAAAGTTTATTTTTCTAAGCACATGTTAAATTCGGGTTAGACTATTCGGGGAAAAAAAAATCTGATTAGACTCAAGTTAATTAGGTTAGCCTTGGTTACATTGGGTGGTTGAGTAAACTTCATATTGGTTGATTTAGACTTCGTTAGATTGGCTTAAGCTTTGTTTGGGCTCGAATAAATGATATTTTGATAACAACAATATATATATATATATATAGAGAGAGAGAGAGAGAGATTGGCATGATATATAGCAACAATTACAATTAACATGCTCACTTTTTTTTCATTTCTTTTTTTGTTTTTTTGTTTTTTTCAGTAGATCACACTTACGCTCATTTTGTCTCACCGGATTGAACCTTCAGGCTTCAACCTTTCATTTAAAACACCGACACACTCTCATTTTGTCTCATTGGATTGAACCCTCAACCTTTCATTTAGAATGCAAAAGAGACGATAAATTGGCCTCGAATTGGGGTTGAGATGTTTACTCGCAAAATTAAGGGGATTTGGAGCAGTCGATGCATGCATCTCTTCTTCTTCTTTTTAAAGGCGATGCATGCATCCCTTGTTAATGGGTGGGCTTTCTTGTCAATGTTGAGAATTGTGGTTATTAATTGGGTCAGATTAATTATTGCTGATCATAAGTCAATCATTAAAGCTCAATGGTTGAGATTTTCCATTAATCAAATTTTGAACCAGCATTATCGATCATATATATATATATATATGCGCGTGTATATATGTTTATTTTTATTTAGAATGAGAAGAGATAGAAGTATGGATCTTGGTTTGTTATACATTTTTATTTATGTTGCCATATTTTTAATTATTTGTAACAAGATATTTGAGATTGGGAAGTGTTAATGAAATAGACTTCTATGCTTTACCACTTTGGTCCAACTTATAATGGTTGTCAAGATTATATATGGGACTTCATCTAAGATTAAATGTACATATATGACATAATTTTTTTTCACCCCAACAACAAATTAAAGATAATGAAGTTATTGTGGAATATTGAAACGGAGCTTTGAAATTAAAATATTAATTTAATAATTTAGTGATCTCAATCCAACATGAAAAGATTTTCAAGTTCAATACTATGTAATAGCACTCGTAGCATGATTTAAATATTAAATCGCATAAGATTCCACTAATAATTGGGATAGATACATAACCATATAATTTTGAACTCTTATTTATAATTTCATGAAGTCAAAGTCATGATATTTTTAAAAAATAAAATTGACCAAAATGATGATGTGGACATAAAAAAAATACTATTCATTTGTCCAAATTAAATATCCTTACGCAGAGATGCCACTATTACGGACGCAAGTACCAGTTTGTGTGCAAAACATGTCATCAAAATGATGTGCACAAAAAAATATACTTTTGTGCACAAAAGGTGATTCCTCTATGCTAAGTGATATGGTCGTGTACAAAAGTGGTACTTGCATGTACGAAAGTGGCACCTAAAAATAGAAAGGGTGGTTTTGACAAATGAACAATATTTTTTTATATCTGCATCAACATTCGGGTCAATTCTTTTTTCGAAACATCATGACTTTGACTCTTGAAATAATAAATATGGATCCAAAACTCTATGTATACGTAATTATCCGTTAATAATTCACATACAAAAAAATGACAAAAAGCTTTAATCCATTTTCCGTAACTAGGCTATAATTCGGGCGAGTTAAAGGTATGATTCAAGCTCAACTTGACATATGAAATATTCAACATAACATAACTTTCAATTTAAACTACTTAAACCTGAATTTAACCCATCCTCAAAATTAATTAAACTCGGGTTGAATTCGGATTTGCAACTTGGGCAAAGATTTCAGTTTAGAAAGTCAGGTTTCTTCTATGGTCAAATTTTCATACTGAAAAACTAATGTGAAACCATCATATACGCCAGTATACAGTGATCATATTCAAGACTGGTTGGCCGGGGTTCATGAGGTTGGTTGACTCATGAACCCGAGCTTGGATAAAATGAATTCGGATTTCCCTCTTTCAGTCCAAGCTGAATCAAATCCCAAATAACGTCGCCGCCCAAAGTTGCAGCCATATCAATATCTTTATCAAGTATTAATCTGAAGACAAATATTGGCTTTGTGATAAGTGGCATTAGTTCAGATGGTATAAACTTTTATGTTTAAAGAGAGGTTGAGCGTTCAAATCCAATTTGTGCGCTTTGGTTGAACTTTCAAATATATATATTGGTTTTGTTTGAAGAGGAATTAAAGCTCTAGGTATTTCGTTCCCATCTCCCATATGCATGTTGTGGACAAATATCTAAACAGTAAGGTTACGTCCATATCATGGAAGATCAAGGAGGGGCAAACATCACTTACATATTATATATATATATATATATATATAGAGAGAGAGAGAGAGAGAGAGAGTACACAGTCATCAACGTATCAATTATACATGTTCCATTCCACGTAAGTCCAACATAGACCTTATATTAAAGTTTAGTGGGTTCGTGTGTGTATATATATATATATACATAAATCATATAAAAAAATCTTTCTGAACTAAAGTAATGCATTCGGAGCGCATTTAATTTGGTATCAAAGCATCGTGATTCCTATGATTATTAATTGTACGATAATGATAAAATATGTGTCATTTTTTTGAAAATAAATGAAGACAAATGGTGTCTTTATTCGAGTATTTGATTAATTAGAACCCTAAAGTAGTTGGAGTACTGGGTAGTGAATGATTATATATATGGACGCATGATCTAGTGGTGCTCACGTAGCGTTCTATAGTAATAGGTTAATTAAGGTTTATCATCAACCTTTTGAAAATTAAGGCATTAATACTAGCTTTTTCTAGTGAGAGAGAGAGAGAGAGAGAGAGACGTTCACTCTTGATTCTCTCTTAGTTTGTTCACACTTCATAATCAATGGACCATTTGTGGGTTGGAATTTGGCACTGCATGCGTTCATTTTCCACAATCAAACGGGAAAAGTTTTGCCATATTTCACACATGCAACTTTACTCGTCTTCTACTTTCCAAAAAAGAAAACTTTACTCATCTTCTTCACTTGTGTTAAGGGGGACAATCAAATAGACATGACATGGATAGAGGACAAGAACTACATGTTATGATCAGTAAGATATAATATAAATTCTTAACGATATGTATGTCTTAGTGTAGATATATAGTACTTTTAGAAATTGAAAAATGAATATTTCCTTAATATAATCATTAGTAATATTCCCTTGACCAAAAGAAGCTAGAAAAAAATAAACGTGGAAACAAGCTAGTGGGAATATGCTAATAATAGAAAAATATCAAAAGCGTGTACTACTACGACTCCGAGAGAGGAGGGGCCAGGGCCGACAATTGGGATTAGAGTCAAAATCAAAGCATTATTTTTAATATTAAAAACTTGTTAGACAATAGCTTCTAGAATGGGCGTTGAGCATTGAATAAGTGATTGTACTATATGAGAAGTTTGGACTGTATTGGTTATGTACTTGTGTCTTCCACTAAAATTCAAATCATCCATTTCTTGACAAATCATCCTCCAAATATCTAAAAGGTACCTAAAAAATAATAATAATAAAAATAAAATAAAATAAAATAAAATAAAATAAATAAACAAATAAAACAGTATATGTATATAAATCTCTAATATTTGAAAATTTGTGCAAATTATTCCTTAATATCTTTTGACCATTAATTTGGATCAATATTTTTTAAATAAAATCTCTAAAATATTGTTAATATACCTTAAAAGCTGAAATCAATGTTTTTTATTTTTATTTTGTCTCAAAAAACATTTTAGGTATTTTAGTCTTTGATAAAATATTCTTATTTGTTCAATTTATATTTGCACATTTTGTATATAATAGCGTTTTTTTTTTTCCCACTTTATCTGGTATAGCACATTCAATTTATTAAAAAGTATTGGTATTAAATAAGCTCATTTAAAGACACCAAATCTCCATATTTAACCAAAAATATAGATGGAGTATTAAATGTTCATTTGACTTGGAATAAATGTAGAAAATAATTGCAATAAAAAGACCAAAAACTTACACAAACACACAGATCTCCCACTTTTCTTTATGAATTAAATTATTCCTTCAATTGGGTAAAAAACTGTTTTCCTTTACAGGTTAATACCACTAACAAAGTTGTAGTATGACCTTTGCCTGTAAAAAGGAAACAAATTAAATTAAACTAAATTCATGGGCAAGCACCAACTAGCTAACTACATTACTAAAATGGACACCCAATGAAGCGTGATTCACGATCAGTTAGGCTTGCTTTTGTAATTGTTTGTTTCATATTTCATCATCACCAGCACACAAAACACACAGTACTCTCACACACATATCTAGCTAGCCAGCAATATATATAGATATATCATATATATATATATCATAAACGTGAAAATCTTGTTATTGTTGTGACATCATGTGACTGGAACCTTATCGGATATCACTAGCTTGCATAGAGTTTTGATATTCACATGCATAAATACTTAATTTAGTATGCTCCTAACAACCGAACACAACAACGTGAGATCATATGTTCTACCCGAAAATCAATTAGTCTCACTTTTTGTTGGTTAGACGTTCACTTTCTTAATTTCCATCAATGGTTAGGCTTAGGCCTTCACTGTAATTTGTAGGTAGCTAATCACGCACGAATGTAAAATGTGCAAATTCTCATAATTAATATATAATTTAGTTGTGCTTCTAGCTAGGGCCGACATGCTCGGGTGTGTGGGATTCAACCTGTAATGTTGTGGTGAGTTTTACACACTCTTATACTTGTCAATTAGGGTTGTCGATGTCGGTTTGAAAAATATCTTCAACAATATGCACAACATTTTAATCATGAAGTTCAAGTTTTTAGAAATCGATCGAAGTAAAATATCTTCAACAATATGCACAACATTTTAATCATGAAGTTCAAGCTTTTAGAAATCGATCGAAAAGGCATTTGCAGATGTATAAAAACTTTGATGTACAGTAAATTGTACAAATCATAGAATATTGGGTCTGCTTGGTTTGTCAGAAATTTGAAAATAGAAAATTGCAAAAAAAAAAAAAAAAAAAAAAAAACTTGATTGAGTTTTCTGAAAATACAGTTATAAAAATGTCTGTTTTCAGATGATTATAAAAAAATTGTTTTCTAAGAATAATTTTCTATTTTATTTTCATTGCTATTTTCTCTACCTCGGTCAGATCTTAAATTTTTAAATAAAGATCTATGTTAACTATTATTAGCTTGGTTGTGTTATGGATAAATGCATCATGCGAGTAAGCAGATGAAGTAAAATGAAGAGAAAGCAATATAAAATTACTGTATAAATAATGTAAAGTTGTTACATAAAAATTGTGAATTATTACATAAGTCAAGTATTGTAAGTCGAGTTGAGTTGTTCATGTTTTGAGTAATGTAACTCCTGATGATGTAGTAGTTTATCTAGGGGTTATCCTGACTTATGACTTTAAGCATCATATTAGAACGTACCTAAAGGTAATTCTAGGAAAACTAGGACTTGAAAATAGAATGATCTAACTTTGTGGGAAACTAGATTGGGTCAATTTAATAGAAAACACTTTGGAGGGCCTTATTTACTTAAATGTAAATATTCAAAAATAAATTTCTCAAAAAACATTTTAGGCAAAAGTAATTATAAATCTATTAATTTTCACTGTTCATGATTACATGGACACCAAATTACCCTAAAGTACTTTATAGAATTTACTAAACTAACCTTGATTCTCTTTCTATATCATCTCTCTAATTTACTCATCTTCCTAAGACCTAGGGCATCCTTCTTTCTCTGCCCCTCTTTTGCTTGAATGCTTGGTTTTCATTGACCATTTGGGAGACTGCGATCCTTTCTATAAGGGCTCATCAGTAATACCCCGATAATTTTAAAAGATTTATTAATTAGGATTAATTATTTTATTTTATTTTTCAATGATTTATTTTATTTTATTGAGTGCTAGATTAATTATCTTATTTTAATTAAGTTATATTTCGTGATTATGTATGATGATTGATTGTTTGTGTGGTTGATTATTGATTGAATTATTGGTGTGTTGATTTTATTGGTATTATATGACTTAGTTGTAAATTCTTGTTTGTTTATGTGCTTCATGTAATTAGTTATTTTAATTTCTGTATTTAATTAATTATCTTATTTATTTAAATTAATTGGATTGGGCTTAAGGAAAGTTGGACCAAAAGATGTGGTCTTGGGCTTGTATGAAACCTTATTGGGTTAATTAATGAAGGTCCATGGTTATTTAATTATTTAAATGATCACTTTTGTATCAATTATATATATATATATATATATATATATATATATATATAAAATTATATATAAATATAATTAATTAATAATTGTTATGGAAAGATATATATATAGATATATATTTATTGATATTTATAAGTATATATGATTTAATTAACTAATGAGTTAATTATGGAAGGAATATATATTTATATATAATATATGTTTATAGATATAAATTATTTAAAGGTTATTATTTTAATTCATAATACTAGTTGGAATAGGATTTGGAATTTAAGGTGTATAAAAATACACATAAAACTTTAGGGTTAAAGGTTTTACACGTTAGAAAAATAAAACAGACAGAGAGAGAGGAAGAAGAAGGGCTGACAAGGAGGAGGTCGGATCTGAAAAGGAGGACGTCGGAATTGGAAGAGATAATTAAAGCTTGAAGCGTCGGTTTCGTTTCGAAACCTTCAGGCGAGTTTTCTCTAACTTTCCTCTTAGAACTCATAAGGATTTCACCTTAAGTATCAAGGCTTTAATTAAATTTATTTGTTTAAAAATTATGGTTAGATCGGAATAATTAAAAAGTATAAACTATTATATTTGATTTTTAGATTATTGGATTTTAATTGATATATATAGGTGTTATGTATATTTTAAAATCAATCTATAGGTGGATTTGTGACGCAAGAGAGTTAATTATGGTTTCTTTATTTTCTAGAATTGTTCTGTAATTTTCTGGAATTTTTATGATATTTTTAGGAATTTATTAGGATTTATTTTCCTATTATTTGTTAGGAAAATAATTATATATATATATATATATATATATATATATATATATATATACTAGGTAACTGGCGCATGTGGAGCGGCGGCACAATAAAGAATTGATCCAGTGCGGCGCGGTGTAGGATAATAGGGTGTATACGCCAATTAAGGCCATTTGATTAATTAAACTTATGTGAATTGATATGGTGCATCGCGGCGCATAAAACTTTGGTGCGCATGTGTATCTGGACCATAGAAGTGGTCTGGTCAACTATGGAATTATTTGGTGTATTGCAGACCATGAGAAGATGGTGCACTCGCTGATCTGGACCTTAGATCTATTATAGTTAATAGAAAATAATCTAGTGTGAACGTGTTCATCTGCGCACTCATTTATGACCATTGGATGCGGCATAAAAGAAGTGATGGATTCAGTGTGGTGAGCTCACGGTAGCTGAAAGAGCTTAGCCAATACCAGCACACAAGGAGGCTTGAATCCAGCGCGTGCAAGTGCATAGTAAGCACGTGGGCGCGCGTGGGAAACTATGTTGGCCTAATTCGACACTAGAAATTAAAACGGTCATAACTTAGTCATTTTAAATCGAAATTGGGTCATTCTTGAGCTCAAATTCAAGGATTTTTCGTCTTCTTTCCAATGGTACCAATTTCATTATCAGATTCCCATCCTACTAGGAGATATTTATGTTTTAATGAGAAAGTGTCGGAAAACTATTTAAACCAATATGGAGTATTTAAAGGAAACTATTTCTGACATATTTAGTTGCACTAATTTGTGTAAATATAATAAATTAATAATTTGTTATGGAAGGAAGTGTGTATATATATATATATATATATTCATCCTTCCATACAATTCATAGACAAATTAAACTATATATACACATATATAAATAATTATATATATATATATATATATATATATGTATATTGATTTTAAATAATTAAGGATTATTAAAGAAGGTGTTAAACACATATATACATTAAATAACATATGTGTAGGTATATATATATATAAATCATTTAAGATGATTAATATTATCATTCTTATTTGGCATATTTTAATAGGCTGGTTGTTAAATTAATGATATGCGTATAATATGCATGTGATGGCTATGTATAATTTAGCGTATTGTTAATTTTAAAGTTAATTCATGGTTAAAGTGTGGGCGTGGATGAATTGTCAAATGATTAAATATATTACCTAAATATTTGTATGAATAGAATACATATATGGAAAGTATGGATGAATTGCTAATTAAATGTATGAATAAATATACCTGTGGAGGCATGGTTGAATTGCCAATGTATAAATATACATACACGGAGGCATGGTTGAATTGCCAATGTATAAATAAATATACTTATGGAGGCATGGTTGAATTGCCAATATATAAATAAAAATATTTACAATGGCATGGTTGATTTGCCAAAGCATAATTACGTTGTTATGTGTTAGATGATTAAAATATCATCTATGGTTGTTGTATGTATGGATTGGATTAGGGTTAGATATTCTTAAATGAGAATAGTTTAGTACTTACTGGTTAGTGTATTATTTTATATTAATAAAATAATATTGGGGAAGACGTGGATGATTTGTCAAAACTTGGATTTTGGATATGTGATTTAAACAATTAAAATCATTATCGGGTTGGGATTAAATAGAGTATTGCTTTTATTATAATTTGTTGTTTAAATGATTAAACAACTGACTAGGATGGGATTAAGGTCAAAGGAGTTTTTATAAAATGAAATGGTAGATTGGTCTAGGTATGAATATTATTTTAATACTTATTTAATAGGTATGGAAATTTAATAAACCTATTAATGGATGTGATTAGTATAGTATATATAATTATATATAGACATGTATATCGTGCTTTATTAAAGTTAAAACTTTATTAGGTTTGGTTTCGATCAGAGATGATCTGCTTATTGGTTTTCAGAGGCCTGGTAGAGTGAACTTGCTCGTAGGGTTTAACCCACGATTTATTTTTCAGGTTATTAGAGGTTCCAGTCTCTAGGTTGAAGATTCGCAGCTGGGAGACTGTCATTCGTTTATTCATCTTGTGTACTTTTAAATAGTATTGGATTATTGGATAATGTTTTAAGGGGTCCTTGAGTTATGAGATTTCCGAATTGTAATTGTTGGAGAATCATTAAGTAATATTTATTTATTAGTTTTCTTCAGCGGTTTATTTATTCTTTATTATTCATATTTGTATTCTGTGCTTGTTAAATACTTAAATTGTTTTGATATCCCTTAATTTTGTGCGCGGACTTGATCAACCTGTGTTCTGAAATCAGGGGGTATCACATCATCTCTCTCTATATTTTCTCTCTCTATGCACGTATCTCTTTCCACCTAGGGCATGCTTCTTTCTCTGTTTTTTTTAGTTGATAGCTTTTGTTGTACATATGACCTGATGCTTAATGTATGCTATATAGATACGCCAAATCTATTTTGGAACTTGAAGGCTATGTTTCCTTTTGTGTAAATGGATGATCATTCACTTTGGTAAATAGAGAGGTACAGTTTTTGCTAATGTTTTTGGCAAATCCCACATTATGAAACTCAGTTCTGGAAGCATATTCGTGCAATACTTAGGTGCATTGAATTTTGATTTTATTTTAGTCTGAGTTTTACATTCTTGAGTCCAAATTTAACATTATTAAGTAAAAGTTTTACATTATTCAGAATAGGTTATACATTAGTGCAGTGATTTGTTTTTTTTTTTTTTTTTTTTTTTTTTTTTTGGGCTACAAATTGAAAGTTACAGTATAAACTTAATCATTACAAATTACAATACATGCTTTGAAACCTAATACAAAATGTAAGACATAATTATTGAATGAGAGAGACTAAAGATGGAAATGGTTTTGGATAAAGGTTGAACCACATCCAAACCAGATCATTGTGTGTCCAAAATATATAGAAAACTAAAAGGGCTGGCTACTCAAAAAATGAGTGTATTTTTGGGATTTCAAGTTTTACATTATTAAGTAAAGGTTTTACATTATTCATAAAAGGTTTTATATTAGTGCAGTGTATGTTTTACATGAGTCCAATGACCGTTTTACATTGCTTAAGTATAAGTTTTATATTATTCTGAAAAGTTTTATATTAGACAGTAAATGTTATACATTATTCAAAAAGGTTTTACACTTAATGCTATGATGCAATTAGCTCCTAGTAAAGCAAAAGAAACACAATAAATTAAAGGCTCATGACAATGAAACATTGAAAATTTTTATTGCTATGAAAAACGAACTAAGTGCAACGTTGAAAGAGAGATAACTTCATAAAATTTATTAACCAAACGTCCAAGGCAACAACCACAATACTACTTAAAATTATAGGTTGAGTCGTCGGAAAGATCTCCGAAGTGCATTTCTGAGCAGAGCGAGGGAGAAATTACCCCAGCCTCCCACATCGTCAATGAAAACCAAGCATTCAAGTAAAATAGGGGTAGAGAAAAAAGTGTGCCTTGGTCTTAGAAAGAGGGGTAAATTAGGGAGATGATATGGGAAGAGAAGTAAGGTTAGTTTAGTAAATTCCATAAAGTATTTAAGGGTAATTTGGTCTCCATATTGTATGAATAGTAAAAATTAACAGATTTGTAATTACTTTTGTCTAAAGTGTTTTTTGAAGAGATTATTTTGGAGTGTTTACATTTTAGTAAATAAGGCCCTTAAAATTCACTTTGAATATGATCCAACGGTTTACTTATTGGATTTTGGAACTTAGCAAGTTCAAGATCTGAGATTTGAGTCCCACTGGTTATTCTTTGTGGCTAGCCTTCACTGTCTCTGCAATGACTTATCTTGTCCGAGTGAAGAGGCGCACTTCCAAATTTTCGGAGATTAGTCAGGTTGTTAATAGACCCTAAGAATTCCTATCATCCCGAACACCTCGAATTAATAAAGCAAGTGTTTTCTATTAAATTAACCCAACTAAATTTGTGTTGATGACTTGATTTTTACCTAATTTAAATGAACTAACTGAAAGGGCAATTAGAATTTAGTCGCGTATAAAACGTTTTTTTTTTTTTTTTCATTTCAGTTTTTCCGTAAAATGAGGGGGCTTGAGTTTTCTGTCACTTGTACGATCTTTGCAATAATTATGGCAATGCAAGCTCACCTGAAGTCACGCACTCTTGCACGTGGAAAAAGTTAGCCTGCACGTCATGAATGAGGTGTTCGAAACTTTAACGTGGCGATCACTAATTGGTTTTCCTCTGACAATCCACTTGGCAATCAAAATACATGGACGACAGAGGTAGACATTCTGATTCGTCCATGTTTTCAATGGGACACGCGTGACATTAATAAAGCTGGACTTCTTGATTTGATCTAATATCTAATATACCGAAATTATTTATTATTAATAAATAATTTATGCATAAAAAAAAGTGAAAAAAAAACTTTACATTGTTCATTTTTCTTTTTTCTTTTTTTTTTCGTTATTTACTTTATAAATGTCCCAACTTCTTAAAGATGTAAACATCAAAAATGATTTTTTGATTCAATACATATATTTTAAATAAACTATATTTTGTTATTACTTCTTTTTTTTTTTTTTTTTAAATTAAGATGCTTAATTCTGTCATCTAAAAAAATTAAACCAATCTCTTTTCCTTAAAAATAAAAAATATGGTACCAGTATAACTTTATGCATCTTAAATTATATATCAAATATTATGCATTTCCCAATATAAAAAAAAATAGGTACCAGTATAACTTTATACATCTTTAACTTTATGCATGTATTTGTTTTTTTTTTTTTTCCTCTTTGTTTTATTATTATTTTTTTTCCCCTTTTATGTTGAGAAATGCATAATATTTGATATATAATTTAACATGCACAAAGTTATAATGGTATCATATTTCTTATTTTAAGGAAAAGAGATTGGTTTAATTTTTTTAAATGAAAAAATTAAGCTTCTTAATTTAAAAATAAAAAAGAAAAAGAAAAGTAATAATAATAAAATATAATT
This sequence comes from Cornus florida, assembly GCF_030987335.1. Taxonomy (NCBI): domain Eukaryota; kingdom Viridiplantae; phylum Streptophyta; class Magnoliopsida; order Cornales; family Cornaceae; genus Cornus; species Cornus florida. The sequence continues at coordinate 22,417,320 of NW_026775578.1, forward strand.
TATTTGAAATATATGTATTGGATTAAAAAATCTTTTTAGACGTCTACATTTTTAAGAATTTGGGACATTTATAAAGTAATATATATATATATATATATATATATATAAAGTTTTTTTTTTTTTTGGTTACTTTTTTTTATGTATAAATTGTTTATGAGGGTAGATTGGTCCAATTTATTAAATTGTAAAGTTAAAAAAAATCTCCTAAACAGTCAAAGAGTAATTTGGTCAATTTCTCATGTAAAGAGGTATCTTTATTCATTTTTTAACCTTCAGGGGGTGTCTTTGTCGAAAAAATAGGTAAGTTTCATCTGACTATTTTTTTTGCCAAATCTCAAGAGGTGTAACTGTATTTTACCCTAAAAAATTTATCAATTATATTTCTCAAACAAATACTCATAAATATCTTTTACTCCTAATAAATTACTTTTGTTTTAAATTAATTTTTTTTCTATTTACCAACTTAAACGCATTTTTATCTAAAGTATTTCTTGTTGCATTTTCATTACACGTTTGGAAGTATCCAATCTAATCGCAAATTCAGAACACTTATTTCTCTAACAAGATATATGAGGTGTGGAATGGCGGGTACACATTTTCATAACTTGTGTTCAATCCACGGGGAAAGAATTGGGGATGGCAACTAGGCGTAGTTGGGCGCAATTTCGTTCCGTTAAAAAATTCTTCATACCAACTTCATTCCTAATTCAAGATGAATTTATAATTTTTATACCATCTCTATCTCTACTCCAACAGACAAAGTACCAACTCCGTCTTGCCTATTCCATTTAATCACGGGGCGGGGGCGGGATAGGTTATGTCACTTTTACTATTCCATATTTAGTAAAAAAATTAGCCCAATGTGCTAAAATTTGGCTGGTAAATAAGTTGGTCTAATTTTTAAATTACAAAATAATGAATATTATTAATATATTAGCTACACTTTCAACAAAATAACAAGGTTTTAAAAATATTAAATATATATTTTATGTATATATAAATTTCTTAATGGTATATAAATAATCGGGGCGGATCAGGACGGGTTCATCACTAAATCCACCCCGCCCCAAACCTATGTCGGGTTTTCAATTATTTTATCATGCTCGTCCCAAATCTATTTAGAAAACTACCAAATCCATCCTATTAAGGGTGTAGCGGGACGAAATTTCGCTGGGTCAATGGAAATTGTCATCCTTAAATATCATCACTCTTTCATAAATGCCATTAAAATTAACTTATTTGCCACGAATTATTTTATATAAGTTTTAACCTCAATATATTTAATCACGAATGCGATTAAGATGGTTGCCACAATTGTCATGCCAAGAAAAAAACCTCAAGTTTCATGTGGTGATTGAGATGGTTGCCTCAAGTTTTACCTCATTATCTTTTTATAGATTTATTTTTTTGATGTATTAACTATAACTAATGCTAATATCTTAATAATATGGACTTATACTAAATATTTGACATAAAAATACATCAATATGGATAAATCTTATGCGGGATGTTTCAATTTTTTTTTTTGGTAGTTTTAATTAACATTTCACTTTATTTATTTGTCCAAAGTAAGTTAGACTGACCTTTTGTGCTTCTTATTTTTACTATTAAGGCCAATAGGTTATATGCACTCACTAAGTACTCATTTTAAACATATTTAGTCTATGCTTACAGATTCCACCTTTGACAAAATTGATTTGATTTGTGTAAAACGTTGTCACTCATAACGTGATCTGAGTGTGAAGAGTAAAATTTAGTACTCCACAAATAGTGTGGATCTCTCATGTTTCATGTTGGTAGTCATTGACAACTTAGAGCGTTGGTTCACCTCAAAATAACCAACTGAACAATGCTCTTGTTATTGTATGAAAGCAACCGAAAGTATTTATTTTTTGTTCTCAATTTTGATCTTTTTTCTAGAAACGCTTCACTATTATTCAAATTGCAACAAATATTACCAAACAAGTTTTGTACTTTTATTTTGTTATAATATACCAATAAAAGTAAAAAATACGAAATAGAAGTAATTGTCAAACAGGCCCTTAAAATAGATATTATATTTAAAAAAAAATTAATCAAGTTCATGTTTGACACAGTACTAGAGTCATTACAAAAACAAATCAGTTGTTGTTAACTTGTTGCATTACTGATCACTCTTTTCCTTAATGGCATGGGATGATAGTAGTTTTTTTTTTTTTTTTTTTTTTTTTTAGGAGTGATTAGCCATCAATTCTAATCCGATTCACTTTCAACGGATTTAAAAAATCTTAATCCATCATCGATCCGTAGAATAACCGATTGAATCAGATTTGTGAAATGTCGGATTAGATCCGCGGTTTTTTCTAAATTTTTTAATATTGTTTATTTTTTTAATCATAACCCAATAAATAAAATTTCAATTTTTCAACATCAATTCATATATTTAAATGATCATTAACAAGTACATTCTTTGAGTTCATTAAATGATCATTAACTAATTAAATTAACTAATACATTATTTAAACCCAAGGGTGTTAGATCGGATAGGATTTTAACAGCTCAATCCGTAATTCGATCCGTGAGATACAAATTCAATTTTTTAAAATCTGCCACTGATCTATCGTTACAGCAATCCGATCCAAAATCCGCCACCGATCTATCATTGCAGCAATTCGATCCGATCCGTGCAGATTGGATCGGATTTACGAATTATTTGTCCATCCCTAATTTTTTACGGATCGGATTTACGGATTATTCGTCTACTCCTAATTTTTTACTTCTATTTTAAATTATTATAAAAGAATTAATAAATATATTCCAATTTTTTTATAAATTCACTCTCCTAAATGATATAAATGTTTTTTATACTGGAATCTCAAAAATTGAATGAAGGGCAATAATATAATTTCATTTTAAATAATTGAAAGCACCCTCCCTAGCACTGAAATGGTTAGCCTAATGTCACGCCCCGCCTATGGAGGTTGTGCCACGCAGGCGACACGCAGACGCTGAGGAGGACGCTGCATGGCAACTGCATGGCAAGTGGAGTTTCTAGAGTCTTCCGGAATAGTTTAGAGTTATGTGGAAGATTCTAGATATGTGTAGAAATGTGTAGAAGTGTGTGGAAGGTTCTAGAGTTCTCTAGAGTTGTGTGGAGTAGTATGGAGAATTCTAGAATGTTGTAGATACTAGTAGATAAGTATGGAAGTGTGAAGAAGGTGGGAGAAGATTCTAGATAATCAATCTCCACCGTTGGTTAGAATGCATCCTAGCCGTCCATTAGGGATGGGGATGCCTATAAATAGAGGTAGGACTTCATTTTGTAGGGAACAAGTCCTAGAGTGAGTCTTGAGAGCCTTGTAGAGAGCTTGAGTGCTAGCCTTGTACAAAGCATTCTTTGAAGTAATAGAAGTGTTCTTTCCTTGCCAACTTAAGTGTCTTAGTATGTGTGAGTGTGCAAGCCAAGTGAGGAGAAGGCGAGTGCAACTACAACACTAGTAAGCGCACGAGGGGAGTGTGTTGGCTAAGGTGTGCACGGGAATTAGGCTGACCAAGTACTTGCGAGAGTGGAAGCAACATCTTGGTGCCGCACGGGAGCAGCTAGAGTGGTGCTGAAACTCTAAGCCCGTGACAGTTGGTATCAGAGCCAGGTTTGTCAAGGGAGCTTTGTTGGAGTAGACATGGCTAGCGGAGGAGACCACCAAGTCCACGTCTTGGAGCAGAGCTTGGAGGAGAAGCTTGCCACACACTTGGTCTACACAGAGACCAAGTTTAATAGGCTCGAGAGAAAAATGGCGGAACTCTACGAGTTGATTGACGGCATTGCCAACAAGGCGCGAGAGAAGGAAAGGGACTTGTATGATCAGGTAGACGACTTGCGCGTGGAGATTGCCGAGTGCAAGAAAGAGTTCTCCCAGGTGCGCGAGGTCGTGGTGAAGCCAAGGAAGAAGAAGGCGCCGTAGCCCAAGGAGTACGATGGGGCGAGGAATGCACGCCAGATTGACAACTTCTTCTGGCACATGGAGCGGTACTTCGAGTGCATGGAGATCGAGGATGATGAGGAGAAGGTGCAGACAGGCACTATGTACCTCACGGACACTGCCGCTCTATGGTGGAGACAGCGCTTCACCGGTAGGGGCGCAAGAGCAGTTGATACATGGGAGGAGTTCAAGAGGCAGCTCAAGAGGCAGTTCTACCCTGAGTGCGTTGAGGACCTCGCCATGATCAACCTAAGGCGCCTGAAGCAGAAGGGCAGCATAAGGGAGTATGTGAAGGAGTACTCCAACTTGATGCTGGAGATCCCAGAGATGCCGGAGCGGCAACGCGTGTGCTTGTTCATTGATGGGTTGCAGTCTTGGGTAGCCACAGAGCTGAGAAGGAGGGAGCCTAGAGACTTGGCATCCGCAATGGCTATAGCGGAGCGCCTCGAAGACTTTAGGCGCGATGACAAGAGGGCCACGTCTCCCAGGAGGGACCACGGCAAAGGTGGGGGAGACCGGCGCTTCAAGAAACGGGGCTTGCCCAAGTCTAGTGATGATGAGCACAGCGATGAGGAGAGACGCCCACGCCATGATAAAGGTAAGGACCATGGAGAGAGGTCTAAGGCTAGTGGCAAAGGGGAGCGCCGCGATAAGGGCAAGTGGGAGCCAAAGTGCTACTTGTGCGAAGGGCCGCACATATTGCGACACTGCCCCAACAAGAAGACCATGAGCGCCCTTGTGAAGGATAAGGGCAAGGGCAGGGTGGACGATGCGGCAGCGATGAAGATAGGTGCATGGGGGCTATGCAGATGCTGAGTAGCATGGCGCATGACACCAAGAAGAAGGGCAAGGCAAAGAAGGTAGCTGGGGTGCGCTATGTGGATGCGCAGGTTGGTGGTAAAGCCGTGCAAGCGTTGGTAGACACGGGTGCTACACACAACTTCATTACCCCGGAGGAGGCGCAACGACTTGGCTTGGAGATGCGCAAGACGGAGGGCTGGATCAAGGCCGTCAACTCCGAGGAGGCACGCGTGAGTAGAGTGTGCAAGGAGGTGGAGCTATGCATGCAAGGATGGAAGGGCAAGGCTGACTTCCAAGTTGCGGAGATGGACGACCACGACATAGTGCTGGGGCTGGAGTTCATGGACAGGAACAACGCCGCGCCACTACCATGCCTTGGTGCGTTGATGATACTTGGAGGCGAGGAAGGCAAGGCCGCATGCATGGTGCCGCTCGTGGGCAGGAAGGAGAGTCCGGAGGTGGCAGTCAACACGATGGAGCTCGTGAGGACTTCACATCTCCCGAAGGGCGCTCGTACGTTTGGGCCAAGGACATATGCGCAAGTGCTGATGACCTGCGAGAGGCTGGGTCAGCTGAAGAAACCGTGACGAGGGCGTCACGGAAATGGGTGGGGGAGAATGTCACGCCCCGCCTATGGAGGTTGTGCCACGCAGGCGACACGCAGACGCTGAGGAGGACGCTGCATGGCAACTGCATGGCAAGTGGAGTTTCTAGAGTTTTCCGGAATAGTCTAGAGTTATGTGGAAGATTCTAGATATGTGTAGAAATGTGTAGAAGTGTGTGGAAGGTTCTAGAGTTCTCTAGAGTTGTGTGGAGTAGTATGGAGAATTCTAGAATGTTGTAGATACTAGTAGATAAGTATGGAAGTGTGAAGAAGGTGGGAGAAGATTCTAGATAATCAATCTCCACCGTTGGTTAGAATGCATCCTAGCCGTCCATTAGGGATGGGGATGCCTATAAATAGAGGTAGGACTTCATTTTGTATGGAACAAGTCCTAGAGTGAGTCTTGAGAGCCTTGTAGAGAGCTTGAGTGCTAGCCTTGTACAAAGCATTCTTTGAAGTAATAGAAGTGTTCTTTCCTTGCCAACTTAAGTGTCTTAGTGTGTGTGAGTGTGCAAGCCAAGTGAGGAGAGGGCGAGTGCAACTACAACACTAGTAAGCGCACGAGGGGAATGTGTTGGCTAAGGTGTGCACGGGAATTAGGCTGACCAAGTACTTGCGAGAGTGGAAGCAACATCTTGGTGCCGCACGGGAGCAGCTAGAGTGGTGCTGAAACTCTAAGCCCGTGACACTAAGGTCTCTATTATTGATTATTGTTTATGTGGGTCAGCTAACTTTCCAGGACACGGTATGCGCGCGTAATAAGTTTGGCAGTTTCACCTACTTGTTTATAAAAATTAATAATCAAACCCACGAAAGATTCTGGGTGATCAAATGTCTGTTCGAAAATTAATTTTATACGTAAATTATTCAGATTATCACATTATATAGAAGTTTGAAACCTGCTGATAATCACACTGTTCTTTATTTTTTAGATAAGGGAATTTACTTAATTTATGATAAATACAGTGAGCACATATCTTCTATATATACAATACAGGAGCTTAGCCTTACACTACTTTTTATATTATTGTATATGATGTTAAATATATATAGGGTGAATTCAATTAAATCCTCGTTACTTTCAAATTTTGATTATAAACTCCCAATTTGTTTAAGAAAATTCTCTATACTTTAAAAAATGATCACATTGCCTTAATATCCTTATCCGATTTGTTAACCGGACTGTGAAATGTTTAATTTAACCTTATTATTTAATATTTATTATTTTTAAAGTTACAAAAAATACCCCGTGTCTTCTTCCTTCTCCCACTGAAACTTTTACCCCCACCACTCTCATCAACTCTTCATCTTTGTTGTGATATATATTGCAATTATACGAAGTAATTTGAGAAATTAACTCATTATATCATTACTCAAATTACTCCGAATATGGGTTAATTTGAGTAATTTGGTATAATTGCAATACATAAATAAATAAATAAATATATATATATATATATATATTCAATATCTGCAAATCAACACATATTTATATATGGTGGTTTATTTTTGATAAAGTTTTTATTTTGGTTTGTGAATCACAGAAAATTTCTTGTGATTGTTGGAGGGTTGTGAACAAAATCGATGGCTTTGGTATCAGTTGCATAGAATCAGCAATCCATAAGGAGCGATGATAGACGATCTTGGGAATTGCAAAACCACAGGTGTTGATGATGGGAGTGAGAATTAGCTCGCTGTGAAGAACGACGACTAACCTTGGGTCACAATTTGTAGAAGGTTGGGTTGCTGGTCAGCAACGCAATAGTTTTAGAGAGGGACGACAACCGTCCATGGTGGTTTCTAGGTCACGCTCCGGCAACCTTCATGATCGCTGCTGGTGTCTTGTTATAGGTCGATTGAAAGTAGCGGGTCGCTGCTATTTGCGGCGACCAAAACTCTGCACCGGACTAACAGAGATGTTTAGACGGTGGTAGGTGGTGGTTGTATTGGTTTAGAGATGAAAGGGAGAGAGAGAAGAGGAGGAAGAAGATGGTGGTATTTTTGTAACTTCAAAAATAATAATAATTTTTTTTAATTTGATATTAAATGATAAGGTTAAATTTGACATTTCACGGCCCAGTTAACCGGTCGGACACAAATATTAGGGTAATGTGATTCCTTTTTAAAGTGTATGGCGTTATGGTATTTTCTAAAACAAGTTGGAGGTTATGATCAAACTTTAAAAGTAGGGGAGATTTTATAAAATTAGACCATATATATATATATATATATATATATATATATATATATATGGCATATGCTAGTAACTAAGAAGTTAGCAGAGGAGGAGGAAAGCTCCTTGATTGCAATGCTTGATTTTTCTTAAGATTTCACCCGCGATAAAAAGATAAAGTTAGCACGGATGTGAACATGGGATGTGATTACAATACGAAAATTAATACAAATATAATATGATACAAATACCGGGACACATTAAATTTTAAAAAAATAAAATATAAGTACGATGAAATACGGCAAAAAGAAAAATACAATCAATAATATAACATAGTAGTGAAATATATAAAACAAGTATATCTAGTTATCACTTAATAAATTTTAAACTTTTTTTAAATAATTATATTATGTTATTAATGTTGAAAAAAATTACATTTTAATGTTCAAAACTTGTTACAGACGTGTTATGAAATATCTGAAAATTATCAGTAAGTGTTAGAAATATAAAAATATCTTTTAAAATTATGGACACATTTTAAAAGTATCAGACACGAATTCATGAGTATCCAAAAAGTATCAATATCTACTGTATGTGCTTCCTTAGCTAGTAGTTAGTTCAGTTTTTTTTTTTTTCGATAATTAGAGTGTTCGGGACTTTGTCGTTGACTGATTCACAAAACCTGTCCAAAGCGTCCAAAAACTCGTTCAATTCTATAATAAAAAGGGACACAAATATGGTTGTCCAGCACAGACCCAGTAAGGGCATGATTTTTTATTTTTACATTTTATATTTTAAATTTTTGAAATTTTTTTAATATGCCCTCACTAAAATTACAATTCATCCCACTGGAATTCTTTTTTTGCATTTTATACTTCAAATTTTTGAAAATTTATAAAGATATCTCCACTAAAATTACAATTCGTCCCAATGAATTTTTTTTTGTGCATTTTATACCTCAATTTTTTAAAAAATTTATTAAAATAACCACACTGAAATTATAAAAATGGACCTTTTGCCTCCACAAATTAAAAGTCCACCCCCTTCACAAAATTTTCTGAGTCCATCACTGATGATTGTCTCCTTCTTTTCCTATAATTTTATATTGTTTATTTCGCTTCAATATCTTGTTATAAGGGTGCAAAAAAATTTCTAGGGTTTGTCATTTGATTGTTATCATCAACAAAATTTCACACAATTAATTCATGAACTCAATCTCAATCATTATTGATGAGGATAAAAATAATTGGCAACTCAAAGTCAAAATAAGATAAGGGTATGGGATTTATCCTCCCCAAAATCTCTATGGAATTATAAAAAATATTTGGTTCCCATATGTAACGACAGTTACCATTCCTGTAAGAAGGAAACGATTTCATCTTGGATCAGGGAGAATCTCGCTTCAACAACTACTACCATCAAGCTTCTATAAAAGAAATGATCAGTCAACCTAAAAAGGTACGCCATAAATTTTATATGTAATCCTTATCGGATATTATATCGTCAAGTACTAACTTGACTGTCGGAGTGCACCCGGCCGGTACCACGCCGGTCATCACTTCTCTTGTTTTGCAAGAATCGCCACCGACTCCGGAGCGTGTAGATTTTTGGCATCAACAGTTGGCGCCAGCTGTGGGAAACGTGTGTTAGTTCCGTAAAGAAATTATGATCCAAAAATTCCTTATATTTCCCCCAAAGAAGTTACGATAAAAAATTTCCTAATATTTTTAGTGATATTTGTGTTTATTGGCTAACTCTGACGTTTTGTTCATTATTAGTCTAAAAAAATAAATCTATTCTCAAAAGGCTCAAGTATAGTGCCGACAGGTCTCTATCACCATCGCCATCTAAAACCAATTATCTGGAGGCAGAGGAAGCTCTATCTCAAGGGCTTGAAGCATTAAATAAGTCACCACTGTTTTAGACAATACATTGGGCTACCCTCCTAACATGGGCAGCAGGCTTTCACGTCAAGTTAACTAGTCCGTACCTCGAAAGAATTCATTCTATTTATCACACAAAAAGAAGTCAGTGAGCCCACTCTTGTTCACAAGACAACAACACAAGCATATCAATATAAGTGAATAATAGAGGATGACGCTTATATGATCCATTGCTTTTCATCTTCTTGTTGACAACTGGGACCCGCCCTTGATTTCTTCTTAGTAGCTCCTACTTGACACATTATTATGGTTGCATAATACTTACTGAATTCCTGAAGAAGCAGTGGACGAAATCTCTTTCCAATTGATGGTATCGGTAGTTGCAGACAAGCAATCCAATCAAAGAGAGTACCCCATCTCTCCCGGTCGACATCAATAGTAACAGTTTTTCCATTTGATGTTTTCCTTTTTAGACAAAACGTGGTGATAGGTCTCTAATCAGATAAGTTTTCCAACTTAATTTTTACAATTAAATCTTTATTAAAAATTATATATATATATATATATATATATATATATATATATATATCAATATTATATATGTATATATATTTTCACACATGATGCAATCATGATACATAAATCTTTATGATTCTGTTAGATTTTTTGGTCTGCACTATCATCCAAAAAAAAAAATCATAGATTTAACGTTGGTATCCAAAAAATCATAGATGGGATTTTTATTAATTTCTTAATTAATCCATCACAAAAAAAATAAAAATAAAAAAAAATATAAAAAAAAAATTGTGAGTACTGTTCTCATGAATAGTACCCGCGGGAATAGTATCCGCGGGTACTGTTCACGAAAAAAAAATGTGTCCAAGACAATGTTGAATGGTCATAATCATTTTATATCTAAATTTTCTTAAATGCAAATTCTTTGTTTGGTATCATATGAGTGGGTACAAACCAAATCATAATGATTTTTGTTATTGCAACTTTATTTTAAATTCTCTAACTCATACTTTGTTTGAGTGAGTAGTCTCATAAAATAAATATTAAAAAAGAGCATGATTACACTCTCTTATTTTAGAGAACAATCGCTAGCTCCATGAATGATTTTGGTCCTATGATGCTCAATGATAAGTTTTTGCCTTTGCCTTAGTTGTATCAATTCTGATATATATATATATATATATATATATATATATATATATATATATATATTATCCGTTCAAACTGTTCCTCTATTTTTGTTTTGCTAACTTTGCAAATAGAAAGAGAACATTAGTGTTCCTTGCACGTGAGAGACAAGCTTGAGAATGGGGGCAGAACATTAACCTCTCTTATTAAAGATACGAGCTCACGAAGCTCTGGAAAATCAGTCTTCCTTATCAAATAGATGAACTCATGCAACTACAGAAAATTAGTCTCTCTTATTAAAAAGATGAGGTGACAAAAATCTCGAGGATGAACCTTCCATATTAAAAGGATAAGTTCATGAAGCTTGGAGAACCTACTCTCTTTTTAAAGGACGAGTTGAACGTATTATAAGGGATTAATATAAAAGTGCCCCGTACTATAAGGGCCCGAGCTGAATCAAGCTCGTAATTGTTGTCCTTCGTATTAAAAGGGGTCAAAATCAACTCGTAAGATATACTTCCCTTTTTAAAGGGTGAGCTGAGTGAAGCTCATAAAATATACTTCCTTTTTTAAAGGGCGAGCTGAGTAAAGCTCGTAAAATATACTTCCTTTTTTAAAGGGCGAGCTGAGTAAAGCTCATAAAATATATTTTCCTTTTTAAGGGGCGAACTGAGTAAAACTCGTAAATATACTTCCCTTTTTAAAAGGTAAGCTCATTTAGCTTAAGAAAGCTTACTCCCTCAGCTCGTGAAGTTCGGGCAAATCTGCTTCCTTATTAAAGGAGTAAGAGAGGTCAACCAAAAAGAGGTCGCCCAACAAGGGTTAACCTAAAAAGAGAATGATTTCTACCAAAGAGATGTCGGTCAAAAAACACTTTTACATTCTCGATGCTTGACAAGAAAGCACAAGAATGGGGGGCAACTGATGAGGATAAAAATAATTGGCAACTCAAAGTCAAAATAAGATAAGGGTAAGGGATTTATACTCCCCAAAATCTCTATGGAATTATAAAAAATATTTGGTTACCATATGTAACGACAGTTACCATTCTTGTAAGAAGGAAACGATATCATCTTGGATCAGGGAGAATCTCGCTTCAACAACTACTACCATCAATGCTTCTATAAAAGAAATGATCAGTCAACCTAAAAGGTACGCCATAAATTTTATATGTAATCCTTATCGGATATTATATCGTCAAGTACTAACTTGATCGTCGGAGTGCACCCGGCCAGTATCATGCCGGTCATCACTTCTCTTGTTTTGCAGGAATCACCACCGATTCTGGAACGTGTAGATTTTTGACATCAACAATTATTTTCAATCATGATTTTCGAAGACGATAAAATACTACTAGACTACTGATTATCAGTGCTTATCATTTGATTGATAGGTCTTACTTTGTATTTTAGAACTAAGTTGTTAGAAGATCATTATCACGAATCTGCACATCAGAAAAGAAAATTTATGAAAAAAAAAAGTTTGGCAAAAATTAGAAAATCAGATACTAATTGCGCGATTGACGTTTGTAAAACTATCGTACCTAGTGCAACCATCAGACCACGTGCGTTAATGTAAAACTCTGTGGGTTACATAGAGTAAACCCTGTGGGCTACACTTTGAGATTAAATGATAAGAGGGTTACAAAACAAATGGACGAATTAAATATATTTTTAACAAATTAAATCTACCTGCTTCTGATCATTGAAAAAAAAAATTAACACAATATATTAAATTTACCCACTTTCAGTTAAATTTAATGTGTTAAAAACAAAAATATGTTACATTAAAAAATTTGTTAAGATTGATAATCAAGACATCTATTTCAGTGGGTCTTATCATTACGTGTACGTATATAACTGGTGATATGGTGCCATACATAATTTGGGTGCATTAAAACTTTTCTCTTGACGTTGAGTGACAACGTTTTTGCCCGCAAGTGCAAACCTTGATTTATTTTTTCAGTAGGATTGAAATTATTGAAAGAGTGGGGATAATGTGAGGTTGATGTGGTAGGGTGCGGTAAATATGTAAATAAATCGATAAATGTGGCGTCATAATGTTAGATTATGATGAATGTTAATTAGGAACGTCAAAGCCATTGAGCATAAACAAACATTAGTTGAAGAAAAACAATGTATCATTCTCATCATTAACAGTTTAATACTAGTAATTAATAGCTAGCCTTTCTCGTACTATATATATAGGTTGGGTGTATGCATATGTGATTAATTCATGTGTTGGTTACCAGCAGTTAGTGTTCGTTTTAACTTAGGTCTGTTTCATGCACAGATGGGATCAATAGTCGATAGTAACTTTCTCGTGTTTTTCCATCAAACTTTCCACACTGAATTATTATTATTATTATCATCATCATTGAGAAATGTGTGTAACGTGAATTATGGTCACAATTTACGTTGGTTTCTGTAGAAGTGATGATTACCCTTCATCCAATGGGAGACTTTGAGTTGAAAATTCCACTAATTGTAACATCGACCATAGTTTTCATGACTCTTATCAATGTCATTGAGATATTTAATTTTTTTTTTTAGTTTTTTAATATGGAGTTGTCTTATTTCAAAAATAATTCAAGAGAAGTAACGAGTCACGACATAGTTAGTCATTATTCTTAGCACTTTTCTAATATTATTTCTTTTTTTTCACAATTTTTAAATATATATGAGGGTTTTTTTTTTTTTTTTTTTTCTCCTATGATCAATTTTACATATATTTTGAGCTAAATTTTCAATTCTTTAAAAAATATATATATATATATTGTGAGAAAAAACAAAACAAATGACAACATCTTTAAAAATAGATAAGGTTGAGATTTTTTTTTTTTTTTTGGTTAAAAGATAAGGTTGAGATTTGAAAAACGATAGACAACCATAATTTGAACACTCTCAGAGTGAGAATGTGAGTTACACTACTAATTTTGTGAGTGTGTACGTAATGTATGATTTATATATAACCCTACGTCATGATTACGAATTAAATATCAACATTAAAAAAAATTATAATAGTTAACTAAAGATTTAGTCTAGTAGGTCCATTTTTGTTCTGTGACAAAAAAAATGGTGATAAAAAATGAAAGGACGAGAGTAAATCAAGTAGTTCACGGCGCCGAAATGGACTAAAATCACTGGTTCACCCTGCAGAGTGATATATACAATACATACATATATATGCAGAGTGATATATACAATACATACATATAGCAAAATGAAATAGTTGTACCATTTATACTTTTGTATGTCGGCCCTTGACAGCTCTCCTTCAAGCCACGATATAGCACACAACAAGACACTAACAAAGACCCTCCTCTTCTCTTCCACATTTTAATATCACACATATTACACGTTCTCTTTCATGTCTTTTTCACTTGTCAGAATTGCCCCCACTACAATAATTTTTAATTATTATTATAATTTTAATGAATAGATAAATAATAATACCACTCCCAACTCTCTCTCTATATATACATATCTCTCTTTCTATATCTTTCTATGTCTCTCTCTCTCTCTCTCTGAATTTTCAATATAAGGACTTGTTTGTTTGTTTGGTACTTGATTATAGAATCAACCTTGGAACCCAAACCTAGGCGTCATGTCTAGTAACCTTAAAGATTGGCCTGAGCCAATAGTCCGTGTCCAATCCTTATCCGAAAGTCCCGTAATCCCTGACCGGTATATCAAGCCGCAGGCACTAAGGCCAACCGTAAACTCGAACGTCCTGAATGATGTCAACATTCCATTGATCGATTTTGCCGGATTAAACTTCGACACCCTTCCAGCAGCCACTTTGGATCAAATCTCCGACGCCTGCCGGAACTGGGGTTTTTTCCAAGTTGTGAACCATGGAGTGAGCCCTCACCTCATGGACCGTGCCCGGTCCGCTTGGCGCGAGTTCTTCCACATGCCCATGGAATTGAAGCAAAGTTTCGCAAACTCTCCCAAGACATACGAAGGGTATGGAAGCCGGTTAGGTGTCGAAAAAGGCGCCATTCTTGATTGGAGTGACTACTACTTCCTTCACTACCTTCCCACTTGTTTGAAAGATCATAAAAAATGGCCTGACCAACCAGAATCTCTCAGGTACACAAATTTCAAACTCTTTGTGTTTCTTTTGGCCACGCAGTTTTGAAATGGACTGTTTAACTGCCATACACACACACACACATATATATATATTTATTTATGCTTGTACAAGTTGTCCTTTCTTTATGAACTATATATGGTCAGTTAGCTACTGTTTTAGAATGCTTCTAAGCATAGCTATAGTAATAACTTATATATAGAGTGCATGGTTAATTATAGTTAATTAATTCTAATCTATAGTTACATATATTAATTATTATTATTATTATTGCATGGTTGATGAATATATATAGGGAGGTGATTGAAGAGTATTCTGATCAAGTGGTGAAGCTAGGTGGGGTTTTGATGAAAGTGTTTTCTAAGAACCTTGGATTGAGAGAGGACTATCTGCAAAATGCATTTGGGGGGACAAATATTGGTGCTTGCCTAAGAGTGAATTTCTACCCAAAGTGTCCACAACCTGACCTGACCCTAGGTCTGTCGTCTCACTCGGACCCCGGTGGCATGACCCTTCTCCTCCCCGACGACCATGTCCCCGGCCTTCAAGTTCGTCGCGGCGACAGCTGGATCACTGTAAAACCAGCTCCACATGCTTTCATCGTCAACATCGGAGATCAAATTCAGGTGCTTACAACTTAATTGCCTCTCCTTTAGTATTTTTTTTTTGATAACTGGGATGTCCGATAGCTTTGCCTCCATAACTCTTTTTAGAAATTCAAATTCATGAAACAAAAGCACATCACATGGAGGGGCCATGGTTTGATTATGGCTTGTGACAAGTCGTTCATTCATTTCATACAACTTTGTGTTTTTTTTAAAAGAAGGGTTTATAAAACATGTGTAATTTGGATTGTACTCTTGTCAACAAAGACGAGAACTAAAAGAAAGAGAAAAAGTGGTGCATATATTAAATATGAATTGTGATTTGTTTGTTAATTATAACAATATATATCTATAAACAGAACAAGTTATTTACCTGTGTGACTCAGTTACTTTATATGAAACTAAATTCGATACATTTAATGTGGCCCTCTATGTCAACAACCATGCATAGTACATTGTCCGGAGACATCAATGACTACTCTTCCAACTTGCTCCACTTGGAATGGAAGACCATATATACTAAGAAAAATAATCAAATAGTTTTCCTTTTTATAATTTATTTTAAAATTGTGGAAACTGGATAAACATGCATGTTTTACACACTCGAATAAACTACGATTTAATGTCTTTTTAGCACTGTAGTGACTACTTTACTCCTTATGTCCTTATTAATTTATTTTTTATTGTAAAAAAATAAAAACATAAATAAAAAACCTTGTATATATATACAGGATGTGCAAAAAATTCCATCGTGTTTAAAAAAAAACCTACATTTTACAAATTGAGCAAATAAGGACATTTTTTAAAATTTAAAAAAAAAATTTGAAGACTAAAATATCTAAAATGCCCTTAAAGCAAAATATAAAAAAACTTATATGCACAAATTTTATTAAGGTTGTGTTCGGTTGTATGAAATTGAAAATTTGAAATTAGAGAAAAGCAACTCGCAAAATTGAGCCAAAATCTTCTGCAATTTTACAAATTCCAATTCCAAGACTCCAATTCCATACATCAGAACCCAGCCTAAGGATATTTTGAAATTGGTCAAAATTAACGATTAGGGAGCAATTTGCTAAAAAAATTCAAATTATAGGAATTTATATGAACATACTAAATAAGAAGGGATTTTGGCACTTTACCTTTTCTCTTTTTTTTCTTTTTTTTTATTTATCATTTGCTGTAATTTCTTAAGAAATACACATTTCCCCCTTTTCTCAAGTCAATAAAATGTCATTAAAAATGCTAAAGGATCACATCTTCACATTTTTCTGATACTGTTCTTGTCTTGACCTTATTATAACTCCTAATTAATCATATTTTGCCACACTATTCCCAGCAGAGCATTGTCAAGAAAGTCATTTTCATCAATAGTTTTTATTTTTTCCACACTGTGACGTTCTATATATTTTAACTAGTGTAAAGTTTTCCATGTCCTTGTTTGACCTAAGAATAGCCTTTCTAAAAACGTGATTGAATTTCCCCCATTCCTTTCCTAGTTGTTATTTTGTTAATTATTAGCTACCCTTTTGCTGTGCAACACCAATAATCAGCATAGTGCATCCCTAGTGTTCACACGGAGTAAAAAAATTTCTAATATTTGCATTCCGTTACCAAAAACTGTTACCTTGCATTTAAAAACACTAAATCTGGCCTTGTATTTGAAATTGGAAGAAATTTTGTTCAAATATTGATTCCAAATTCAAGATGCCGATTTGGTATCCCTATACATTAGGCATTTATGGATGGAAGGAATTGCTTAATCTATCAAAAATTGTTACCTTGCATTTGGGAGTACCGAAGGCTTTGGATTTGAAATTGAAATATTTTAGTTCAAATTTTATACTGAAATTCCTCGATTACAAATTCAAGACATGGATATGGTGTTCTTAGACATTAGGCATTTAGGGATGGATGAAGTGCTTAATTGACTTTAGGTTTACAAAAAAACCTTGTTCAAACCACTCTTTAAAACACGTAACAAAAGCAAATCCTAAGTCCTTGTTATTATCTAGATTTTTTTTATTTTTTTGGTGAAATAATAAATTGCTTTGTGTGTGATAAATATCCGTGTTTATACTTAAAGTACATGGTGTATATATATATATATATATATATATATATATTGACTGAGTTGTGTTGTATTGTTTATGTTTTTAGGTACTAAGCAATGCAATATACAAGAGTATAGAGCACAGAGTAATAGTATCAGGCATGGAACGAGTATCACTTGCATTTTTCTATAATCCAAGAAGTGATTTGCTAATAGAACCAGCGAAAGAGCTGGTGACACCTGACAAACCAGCTCTCTACCCACCAATGACTTTTGATGAATACAGACTCTACATAAGGACGAGGGGTCCCCAAGGAAAATCCCAAGTTGAATCTCTTAAATCTCCAAGATGATGATTATGATTCATTGTAAATCCCTTTTTATCACTCAATGAATATTATTAATTAATTGTAAATCTTGGGATTTTAATATGATCAAAATTTATGATTAATTGTAAATCTTGGAATTATTAAGATAAAATTTATGACCCTTAATAATAATAATAATAATAATGAATTTCATTGTCCATAAAGTTTGTCTCTTGTGTTCTCTAACTTTTTCTCGTTATCTAATTGATGAGGATATAGAAATGACTGAACCACATGTATCATTTAAGTTCAAATTTTTTGTGTTTTGTGAGAATCGAATCTGAATATCCGAATATACTGTTCGCGCCAGGAGACCCCACTTATATGTTGTTGTGTTTTTATGCTTTGGACCTCCGCGTTTATAATTAATTCTATTGTCCATAAAGTTTTCTCTCTTGTGTTTTCTCTTTTAAAGCAAATGAGGCTTACTGTGTTTCGGCTCTCATAGTTTTCTCTTCGTGATCTAATTGATGAGGATATAGAAATTCTTAGTTCAGACTATTTTTTTTTTATTTTTTATAATGGAGAGTCAAACCGTCAATATGGACCCAACTACATATATTATTTAAACTCAGATATTTTTGTGTATTGTGAAAATTGAATTAAAATGTCCGAATTTATAATTTGCTCCAAAAGACTACACGTATCATTTATGTTGAGAATTGAATTCAAGAGGTTGGAGGTTGGAATTTATAATGCCCCCAAAAGAATAGAATTGTTTTTTACTTGATGATATTCATCCTTTTCTTGGGGGAGTGAAAAAAAAAAAAAAAGTTTTTTTTTATTAATTTACATTTGATCTGTTAACGCGGAATCAATTCTGAAGGGCCTTATGGGAGGCCCACCATTTTGAAGTGGGCCCAGAAAGGACCGTGAGAGGAACAGATCCATTTTTTGTAGAATCATTTTTGATTGAGGAAACAAGTGGCTAATAAATAAAACAACTTGTTCTATTTAGGCCATTCAATATGACATTAGTGATTGGACTCCTCAATCAATGTTTACATATATGTATCAACTCATTGCTTCACCATAATCATACACAAATCCGAGGGAAAAGCAAATGAATCCTTTTTAACCAAAAAAAGTAATTAATGTAGCAATTAGAGATAAAAAGGGACTGTATATCTTTATAAATTATATTAAAATATACAATTGACATCTGCCACGTGTTTTCTCTATCTTTTTGAAACATAGATTAAGTATTCGAGTTGTGCTCTTTTTAAACACGTGTTGATGTTATTATAATGTTATCTTTTACTTATATTATAATCAATAATAGTTGAGGATTCAAGTTATTTTCTCGTTAATACTTGCTAACGTTATCGTAACGTTGTTTTTTACTCATATCAAAGCCATCAAACCGATGTCAGAGTGCGTATCCCAACGTTCTTTTGATATTGTCATAGAAGTTTCTTCTCAGATAATGTGTGATTGACCGATCCGTCTAAACAGTACGAATTTAGAATTTTTTTTTATAATAATGTGTGATTGACCGGATATAATAATAGTATTGCTTTTACATATTGTGGATCCTAAAAATCAGCAGAATCCTGGTCTTGCACGAAAAGTCATTTGTTTAGTGTCTCCATTTCCTATCTTTTTCAATTTTGGCCTGCTTTTTAGATCTTTAAACCACCACTAGAATATACAATAATCATCAATTCACCATAAATAAATTTATATCTATAGGTCTATAATTGTTTTTTTCCAACATGGAGTTAAATGTTGATTTATCTATGCATCAATCATGCTTTAAAGTCAACACTTTTTACTATTAGTGTTCCTCTAAGAATAATATTTAGATTCAAAAAAATTCACATGTTAGTTACTGTAGCTTTTTAAAAAATTGTTTCTAGATATTATATTCAAATGGCTAATTATATTGTCTCATCAAGAATGGGGCTTTATCCTCTCTCCCTATAATATATATGTGTACAATGTATATAATATACATATATTGTATTATATTTAAAAGGATCACAAACATAAAGAAGCATTTAGTTAATTTGGTTTGACATTTGAGAATTGAGACCCTCGTGTTTGTATACAATGTGCGTATATATTTACACACATTGTACTACTCCTATATCAACACACATACACACACATATATATAGTACAGCCATTTTTAAAGGAGCAATTAGTTAAGTTGGTTTGACATTTGGGACCCTAGAATGGTGGTTTAATGTCACTCTCCTTGTTTTAAAAAGATCATGAGGTATTGCTTGGTGGTGGTCCTCTGGATGATTCGATTGTGGTACGACACATGTATTGTCCTGAATTAAATTACGAAAAAGAATGTCTTTCATCACATGTGATTTTTATTGTTTTATAATATTATATAATTGTTACAGAATATGACTGGTCAAGTTCAGGGTGATGTGAACCAATTAAGTTATACCACGTTACAATGATATGTTACATTTTTGCGAAAGAGTAGCTTGTTTGATTAAATTTTTTATAGGCGAGTTTAGATTTTCTAAAACGCCATGGGATTTTAATCTCATATGAACCAAGACTGAGTTTTTTTTTTTTTTTTTTTTTTCAATAATTGAGGTGGAATTGGTTAATAATAAATGACAAATCTGTCTATGATAAGAACATTTATTTGGACTAGATAATTTATTGATATACAGTTGACTTCAAATGCTAGAATCATCCATGATGAGATGATTATGTCATGATTATTAACAACTTATTAAATGATCCAATAATATAAAAAAGGAAGTCTAAAATATGTTGCAAGCTTGTTATTTTTAAGGTGCGTTCATGGTGATATTGTGCCCTAATTTGTCTGAGTTTAGTGAATGATTATGGTTCAATAATTTTCCTTGATTGTTACAAAATCTAATATATAAAAATGAAAATCTGTGTCACAGATTGGGCTTATGTGACAGCTCACTATATAACAAAAAGAAAGACGGTTGTTTTGATTGATGTTCTATTGGTGTGGGCTGAGGCCCACTCGTCCGGTTGTCCCTAAATTGAAGGCCATCATCAATTCAACAGTGGAATCACTTCTTTTCCAACCACTACTTGTATGATTGTATATATAAACTATGCAAATATGTATCACAAAAAAATCTAATTCCAGTGTATATATCATGGTTTATCGTATCAGCCAATTCGTAACTCTTTTTTAAGGCTTTAATACCATTGCACACATTCGTGAGCCGACTGATTTATACTGATATTCACCCCGAATCCGTTACACTGCATGACTATGAACCATATATATATATATATATAAGGGTTAATTTCATTGACACCCTCTCAGGTTCGGCTAAATATTACCCTCAAATATCTTTCAAAATTAACTATCACTCATACCCAATTTCATTTTCCGTTAAAAAGGTGCAAAATGACAATTTTATCCCTATTTTTTAAATCTATTTTGATTCAAAATATCAAATGATTAAAATAACCAA
Source organism: Cornus florida (assembly GCF_030987335.1). Taxonomy (NCBI): domain Eukaryota; kingdom Viridiplantae; phylum Streptophyta; class Magnoliopsida; order Cornales; family Cornaceae; genus Cornus; species Cornus florida. Next base: position 22,438,432 of record NW_026775578.1, read on the forward strand.
ATTGTCCTCATTTATTACTTTGTCAACCTCAAAACTCTCCATCTCACTCTTTTCTCGAGAAAAATATATTTTTTGATATACATGATGAGAAATGTATAAATAAAGAATAATTTTAAAAAATATTTATAAATTTATAATTATAATAAAGAATAATTTTAAAAAATAATTATAAATTTATAATTATATTTGGTTGGTTTGAAAAATGAGATATATATATATATATATATATATATATATAAAGAATAATTTTACATTTATATAATGAAGTCAAAGGGTATTCAAGTCATTTCAACCTTTATTTAAGTCAACAAATAGTTAGAAGGGTAGCAATGTCATTTTATATGCAAAAGGTATCTGACACACTTGAAAAGTAATTTTTAGGGTGCATGTGAAAAACGGAGTAAACTATTATATGCGAGTGATAATTATTTTTAAAAGATGATTCAATATGATATTCGGCCCATCTTGAGGAGCGTAAGTGAAATTAACTATATAAATAATTATTAAAGTCAAAATGTTGGCCAGTATCCTGTTTTGAACTTGTGATCCATAGGTATCTATGCCTACCTATCATGCTTGCTTTATCCCCACAATAGCAACTTTCTTAGGTGGGTTGGAGAGTCCATGAGGCCCATATAATTAGGTTGGACCACACCAATCCCTACCACACTCTAAAAAGCATTTAAAAACATTTAGGGCTTTTATTTAATGGGAAATATTTTAGATTTGAGTGGTTCATTTTGAGTTTTAAGATTGGGGATAGGGTATATTTGATCGGGTACCCTCTCACTTTTTTTATATTTTATTATTTCATTTTGAAAGGATTTATTGCTCTATTTTTGTGTCAATATCAGTGGTTAATGAGTAAGTAAGTATTGTCTGGTATTAAATTCGTGGAATTTGGCATATGTAAGCGTTAACTAGCATCCGTTTTAAGATTTTAGAGTGATTGTTTCAGGCAACACTTCTATTCTTGTAGTTTGGGATGTCCTAATTATAAAACGGATCCAGACCAGTGTACACAAGTTGTCATCCTTAAAGCTCAAGTAAAGATAAATAAAACTAATTAGAAAATTTCAATAAACAGAAAAAATAAACTAAATTATAGAGAAAATAAAGAGTACAAGAGACAAAACTATTAACCCTAACTTTTTAATTCAAATTTCAATGCCAACGCAGCCAAAAGCAACATTATAGTATTTTAAATTAAACATAGTAAGATGCTCAAACACTAATTTTTTTTTTCTTCCCTTTACTCTTTCTTTAACATGGAAGGCAAAAATTAATGACTTTTCTATGGAGAGAGAATGAATAAATAAAAAAATTTGAGTCTAATTTGAGGGCTTAGGCAAACACTATAAAACTGCCCTTTTAATATTTTAAATTCTAAAAGAGTCTCAAAATATCAAAATATGTGAGAGAATAAAGAAAATAGGAGATGGAGTAAGGATAGAGTGAGATTAGTGACTTCGGATGGAGAGACTACTGTAATGTGTGTAGGAGAGGGAGGAAAAAAACGTATATAATGAGAGAGAAAATATTTAATAGAAAAAAGTATTCCCAATACAATTATTGTTAGACAATTATTCGTTATATATGTATTTAATTAGAGTAATGATAGGGGAATCGAAAAGGAATCACCGAATTAGTATAGAATTTGACGTGGTTGGTCATTCTTATAACGTGTTAAATAATTATTTTTTTAAACTTTTTAACTAGATAAGGTGAACAAAAACACAGTCAGATTCGATACTTATCTAGGGTTAATTCATCGATCTCCCGATCATTATTCATTTAATTAAGAATAATACTTAGATCCTCATTAGGGGAATTTACAATATTCTCACTTCTTATGTGGTCCAATAAAAATAAAATACCTCATCTTTTGTTAAATAGGTCAAAAAAAATAAAGAAAGAGAAAATAAACCGGATCCTACTCTGATGAGATCGGGTAAAAAGGGTTCAGTTTTTTTTATTTTTTATTTTTTGTTTTTAGGGTTCAACGTCTGGTTCTCTTTTCGGCACCAGAAAAGAACTCTCTCTCTCCGCCATATCCCTCTCTCTCCACCATCTTCTTCCTCTCAAGTTTTTAGTCATGGACATCATTATTCAATTGCCAAGAATATTTGAAGGAGGTTTGATATATATATATATATATATATATTACAAATTTAGGATTCTTTTTTCTAGAAAGAGAGAGGAAGAAACAAATTAGATTAAGGGTTCTTATTATGCTATGTAGACTATTTTAAGTTCCAAATTTATATGGAATTTACACACTTGCACACTATTAGAAGCGGCGAAAACTCTTGTTTCAGTCTAAAATCAATTCTACCAACCAAAAAGAATTGAATGTTCTGTTCTCTTTGCAGCTTGATGGGGTTTGTGAAGATATTTCCGGGAGTTGCACATGGGTTATTAGATTTGTAGGAATCAATGTTACCAAACAGAATGTTGATGTGTAATATCCATAAATTAAGGGGCTCAATTAATCGAGAGTTTGCTCTATTATTCTTAAAGGAACATGTTCATTTTCTTTAATAATGATGAGGACGAGGATTAGAAACTTGAGAGGAAGAAGATGGTGGAGAGAGAGGGTTGAAGGTTGGTGCCGGAAAGAGCCCACACTCTTTCCAAACCCAAAAAATAGAGAACCAGACGTGGAACTCTAGAAATAAAATAAAGTTAAAAAATTTTAAACCTTTTTTACCAGATCTCATTTGGGTAGGACCTATTTAACAAAAAATAAGGTATTTTATTTTTATTGGACCACATAAGAGGTGAGGTCCTCGCTAGTAAGGATCTAAGTTTCTTTCTTCGATTAATATTAATACTTGTTGTATTAATGATGATATTTGTTGTGGCCAAAAAATAGAAACTATCCAATGAGGGATAAATTGTTGAGATGGCAAATGGGTTAAAGGAGTATTTCTTATAATGTTTTGTATATATATAATGTATAAGTGTATATTGTATGGGGATTTGTAATTTTAATAAAAATGAATGGAATAAAATATTTTTGTATATAATATATTGTTATACTTGTATTTTTGTATATATTTTTTTGTATGTATATAATGTATAAGTGTATGTTGTATTGGGATTTTTAATTTTACTGAAAAGGAATGGAATAAAATATTTTTATATATAATATATTGTTATACATATATTTGGATACTCAATTGTACCAATGTATTTTTGTATATAAGGTTTGTATACATATTTTTGTATATATATAATGTATAAGTGTATGTTGTATGTGATTTGTAGTTTTACAGAAAAGGAATGGAATAAAATATTTTAGTATATAATATACTGTTATACATGTATTTGGATACTGAACACGATATATTTTTGAATATAAGATTTGTATATATATAATGAATAAGTGTATGTTATATGGGGTATTAGTACATGTGGTAAAAAAGAGAGTACATTAGTAACTTTGTTGACTAAGTTGCTGACTGGGCGCTGAGTTGGACCTGATTAAGAGGTGATGTGGCAAATGAGACTGAGGTGGTTTCATCTCAACACTTGGATCCAATGAGAGGCACACTAGAGCAGATTTTTGTCCAAAAATATAAGGATAGCTAAAAAATTTTGTGGCCTATATTAATGCATTCTATTTATTGGGGTCCTTAGGCGACTGCCGCCTAAAGCTCCATTCGGCCTTGTAATATGGCGGCACGATTACTCATTTTTATATTCAACAACACAGAAGAAAAAAAAATATATTGGAGGAGAATGTTTTATTTTGAAACAATTGAAGTGTTAGTTTTTATTTTTTTCAATTTGAAATTTAGACACCTATTTTTCCCTAGTGTTGACTTGAAATCCTGATTTTTTTTTTCAGAATGTGGTTGAAATGATATATATAATATGTGTGTGTTATGTTCCTGCTGCCCAAGTATGTAACAAAACGATCTTTTGTTTTTCTTTGTGTTAGATCGCTCCAGTTACTATTTTTGTATTGCTTTTATTGTTGTGTTCTTTTGCCATCTATTTTTGCCCATTATGACTTCTCGCTCACACACTTCAACAGCTCAGCGTGCACCCCAGCCCTTAGCCCAACTATAAATTTAAAAGTCAAAGGGTGGTATGGGCTTAAATTGAATTGGGCTAATTAAATTATAGCCATATATGGATATCAGCGTAATCTCCACGAGGAAGTTGGGCCGCTATGAACTCGAGTCCCTACAAAGTTTGGGTTTTGGGCCGTCTATAGATCTGAATTGTTTGCTTTTTCTATTATTTGTTACTTCGTGTAATGATTGTTGTCAATGTGGGGATGGTTATAGGGAAAATATGCTTACTGTTTAAAATGATAATTTTGTTTTTTCCTTTGTAGTATAAAATATAATATATCATTATAATAAAAGGGCAATATTAAATTTTCATACTCAAAGTCAATTTCCAGTCACCGTCACATTTGTTCGAATTTCAGAGAGGTCGGTGTAATTTATTCCTTTTTTTATTTTATTTATTTATTTATTTATTATTATTCTTATTATTATTATTTATGTACTGAATTGCATGAATGGGTGTCATTATCGATGTTGGGTGTAAAACCTAAGTCAATTGCAGACAATGGCCTATAAAAAAAAGAATATGATGAGTTAGATCAAATTCTTAAATCGTTTTAATTGCTCATAAGTGGATTAAGCAGCTGTCATGAAGATGCAGGAAAAACACTCTCTATTTAGAAAGAATAATTCTATAATTCAAGAAATTTTTCAATCCCTTTTTCCTCTCTTTTCAGTTCATTTATAGACTGTTACAAACATTCTAAAAGCTTCCTCTCTAGTTCCTTGCTTTGGGCTGACCTTCTGGGATTCTGTTTATCTTAAATTGGGCTCCCCAAGTAATGTTCAGGTCTTGGGCCTGAAAAATGAAGACTTGGTTCAAAGTGGTTGTCTCTACCCGACCCACTCCCAGCAATCTGGGTCGGGCCCGACCCAGGCTACTTTTGGTATCCTCATGTCACTACCTAACTTATGGTTTAAAATTCTTGTGGTGGAAATTTAAGGGACAATTACTTTCTCTTATATTCCATACCCATCTTTGAAATATAGTGCACCATTTTGGAATCTTCAAAAATGCCTCTACCCAAATACTTGGCTATTATTATTTTTATTATTAAAAGAGTAATAATATAGAAGGCAACTAAATATGTTGACTATAAAAATCAAATTTTTAATTTTTTATGGCAATAATACTAGATTTAAAGTTAGTGGGTGTGAAGGCTCGAAATCAAATTCCTTAAAAGAAGGTGATACATCCCAACTATTGAGTTATGAAAGAGTTGGCTACTATATAATCTATACAAATCAATTAAATCATATCTATAGCATAATTCACATGCAACCAAAACATACATATAAAATCATTTTCCCCCAATAAAAATGAAAATGAAGGAAACAAACCACATGGATGGGACATGATTGCTTTTTTAAATGGTGACATCAACAATTGAATTGAGGTAAGCTTTCAAATTAAGTGAACTAATCCATTAATACTTTAACGAGCCTATTCTGATTAAATATTTCCAATTTTTTGTATTGCTACACAGATAGTATATAATAGTAATTATTTGATTAGATCAAATCCCGTAATAATAGGAGTATTGTGCATTGAGTTTGTCCTTCAATTGAGGTAAGCTTTCAAATAAGTGAACTAATCCATGAATATTTTAAGGAGCCTATTTTGATTAAATATTTCTAATTATTTGTATGGCAACACAGGTAGTATGTAATAATAATTATTTGATCCGCAATGACATGGATCTTGTGCATTGAATTTATCCTTTTAAACTTAGCTCGATAAGTTAACCCTAATTTTAATTTATTTTATTTTTCTACCAACTGTGATGCTTTCAAATTTAAACAACAACAACAATAGTACACAACTTAATTAGACTAAGAACCAAAACCTAACCAAATTGAAAGTTCTATAATAGAAATCTAATATGAATCCTCATGATTATGGTTTGGTTGGAGCTAAAGCAGATGATCATTTGATGAAATTTAGATCAAATTAACCTTTGTTTGTAAGCAATTTCTGACATAATTGGAGGACACACATGTGACACGTCCCATTCAAATTTCAAAACTTGGAACAAGAAACTAAAAAAAAAAAAAAAAAAAGGATAAGGAGGACACGCACATGACACACAGTGACCACAGAATCATCGTATGCTTTGGGCACATGAAGAAAAAAAAAGAGAGACAGAGAGAGAGAAGAAAGCTAGAAAGTGAAAAAGATTGGGCGCCAACATGTATTATTGGAGAAACAAAATTATGGGTGAGGTGGGTAAGTTGTTCTAATTATTCATGCTTTCCTGAAAAGTAGGTCACACCAGTGAAATTAAACTAATGGACCCCACTTCAAATTTTTTTAGCCAATACATTCACAAGATCCACACAACATTACATACTATATCAACTTTAACAGGTATGTATCAACGGTTCAATTTATTATGTTCATTCTCCAAGATGTAATATCACTTTCACCTTAGTCTTTTTCTTTCTTTTTTTTAATTATGTGCCATCATCACTAACTTTTTGTTAAAATACTTAGGCTATATTCGGTGATTGATGGTATTGAAAAGAAAACATTAGTTAAAAAAAAAAAAAAAATTTGAAGAAGGAAATGAGATAAAATTGTCAATTACTTAAAAACATTATGCCCCCTCCAGCCCTCGGGGACTTGGACAGACTGGTAAGGTTTGGAGTTGCCACACAAGAGGCCAGTGATCAAACCTTACGTCAAATTGAAATTTAACTACACAGTAATCCACTGGAAACTGACCATATATGTGATGGGCTATTCAATTTATTTGAATTAAATTATTATGTTTTTTAATTAATGAGACTTTTTATTTAAGAAAGATAACATACGAAATATCAAATACCTTGTCTCCCTTATCACTCTCAACTAACCTGGTGTTGTACCTGTGGGGCCGGCTGCTGTATCACCAGTTTGGTGTCTTGGGAGTGGGTCCGAAGGCCCTGCCTTAGGGAGTTCTGGGTCATCAAAAAAAAAAAAAATTATGCCCCCTCCAGAAAAAAATGACCCAAAAAAGTTATAAATTTTTTTTTTTGATTGAAAATTAAGAAAAATAAAACAAAACAAATTTTTTTTTATTTTGTTGAATAAATGATTTCTTTTTATATGACTCAAAAAATAAAAAAAAAAACACAAAAAAAAAAAAAAAAAAAACTCTATACGATGAGATTAGGTTTATCCATGGCAAAGGTACATTCAATCTAAGTTAAAAATTTTCTAAGTTATTCTAAGTTCAATTCCCTACCGAATGACACGTAACATTAAGACCCTATCTACTGCTGGTGATAAACCAGGTTAACTAATTTAAAGAAACTTTGAAAACTGTACTGTTTTGAAATATTAAAACCCTATCTCTCTCCTCTTTATTCATATTTGAAATAAGTCGCGTCTCTATTTCTCTTTTAAATAGTAACAAATTTTAGATTTTTTTTCCTACTTGGTACTCACACAACCGCGGTTCCAAAGGATTGTTTGCACGAAATTTTTATATTTTAGATTTTTTTATTATTTTATTTTTTGATTTGAGTAATACAATAAAAATGTAATGGATTTGTTAGAGCATAATTCAACACAACCATAGGCATGGTTAATTGTTTGGTATATCGTTCCGGAGGCTTCAATATTGCTTTCAATTTGAGATAAGTTATTTGGTGTTTCTGTAGCCTTATAATGCATTTAAAGTGTAAGAGCCTTGACATTGTAAATGAAAAATAAAAAATTGTACACATGCACTAAAAACATCCTCTGGCTTTCCGTAGCCTTATAATGCATTTAAAGTGATATTAACCACGTTTATGGATGAGTGAATTCTACCTATTCATTACCTTTTTATTGTATTACTTAAATCAAAAAAGAAAATGATAAAAAAATCTAAAATCTAAAAATTTCATGCAAACAATCCTTTGGAACCGAGATTGTGTGAGTACCAATTAGGAAAAAAAAAAAATCTAAAATTTGTTACTATTTAAAAGAGAAACAAAGATGCAACTTGTTTCGGATATGAATAAAGATGAGAGAGTGTGAGAATCAAGAAAATTCAAAATAGAACAGTTTTCAAATTTTGGTAAATTTTCTTTATTTCAAAATGGTGCAGTTTTCAAAATTTCTTTAAATTAGTTGACGTGATTTAACACCAGCAGCAGTTTTCAAATTTTCTTTAAAATAGTTGACGTGATTTAACACCAGTAGTAGATAAGTTTTTTATGTTACGTGTCATTCTGTAGATAATTCAACCTACGATGACTTAGAGAATCTTTAACTTAGAGGATCCAAGTCCCCTCCAAAAAGAATTTGATTCTCAGAAAGCCCATCCAATATAAAAGTTATCTCTATTTGAATAAATTATTTATTTTGATAAGACGAAAAATAAATAAATAAATTGCCTCTATTGAAATTTTTTTATGTTTTGAATAAATTCTCTCTTTTGACATGTTTAAAAAGAATAAGGTATAGTACAAAAAGAAAAAAAAAAACCTAAAAAAAAAAATTTATTTCAGTTAAATAAATTATCTTTTGACAGGACTTATGAAAAATTTATCTTTGTTGAATAAATTATCTCTTTTGACAAAACCCAAAAAAAAGTTGTCTACATTGAATAAATTCCCTCTTTTGACCGAACCTAAAAAAAATACTAAAGGAGTAAAAAAAGTTTGTTCTTTTTTTTTTTAAAAGAAAAATAGGAAAGTTGAAGATTATAATATAAAGGGTAGTCATGGTATTAAAAAATCGAGAATGCATTAACGAGTTTATGGACTTTTTTGTCATTTTGTTTAGAAGAAAAAGTCAAGTGGAGTGTATGGAAAAATGGAATGCGAATATCCCCCCCCAACCGATATCAATAATATTTGGGGAAATAAATGAAATAAAATTGTTTTAATAAATTTACTGTCATACCTTTTTCATATATATATTTTTAATTTTTTATTTATAAATAGGGGCAATTTGGTATTAACAAAGTTTCAGTAAAATTAATATTATTTCCTTCTATTTTTATTTTATTTTTTTGGATATAACAAAACCAACACATCATACCTAATTTATATTATTCTGTATCCATTTTCTAATTTATATTATTCTGTATCCATTTTCTTTCTTTTCTTTTAATAATTCCTACCAAACATAATATTCCATTTCCCTTCGTTACCTTTTTCTTGCACTGCCCTCCAATCAAACAGGGCCTTAAATACCAAACAATTTGTGGTCTTAGCAAATGGCAATATATAAATATTTAAACTACCAAAGATAAGGTTTTGTAATGAACTGAAATGACAATACTTTTCAATAATTAAAAAACAAACTGATATGACAATCAGTAGGTAGCTTGGGTTTGATTAGTTTTTAGAATGGTCTCACTCCAAACAAAATCTATTCCATTTATGCTTTGTTTTAAGTAATGGTTGGTTCAGCTCAAGAACACATGTTTAATAGGTTTTTTTTATTTATTATTTTTAATTTCATACCCATTTATAGATTTTAAAAATAAGAAATATAGTAGTATTTAAAAAGAAATAAATTTGAATTGAGCCTTGAAAATGAACAAGGCAAATTGAGCCCAAATTATATCAAGCTCCGCTTCATTAGTCCATAGAAAATAAATTTGATGAAAAGTCACAAAAGATTTACATAAAGAGCAAGAATGTGCATTTTAGAGTTACTTGCATGAATTGAAACTATAAATTCTATACTATATTAAATGTTTTTACTGTGTTTGAGAGCATTAAATTTGTTAAATTATCTCCAATTCCAAGTTCAAAACTTTCATTTGATGCTTTCAAACGTTTTATAAAATTGAAAATTTGAAAATGGAGTTAGTATAATTGTATAATACTTTTAGTTCAAAGTTATAAAAAAATTGAATTAAATTTTTCTCAAATTTCACTAATTCCAAAGTTTCAATTCTATGCGGCTAATATCGTAAAAAAATTACAATAAAAAGTTAGGGATTATTACATATAAATGATGCTAATGACCCATATTTACCATTTAATGGAGTCAAAGTTTTATAGTTTCGAAAAAATGTAGTTAACCAAAATGCTGTCGTGGACATGAAAAACACCGTTTTACCCTCACTGAGGTACCACTTTTAGGCACATAGGTACCAATTTTTGTGCATCAAGTACCACTTTTGTTTTGGGTATAAATGGATCACTTTTATTCATATAAGTACCACTTTTTGTGTATCGGGAACCACTTTTTTGTGCAAAATAAAAAGTGGTACCTAATGACAAAAAATAATACATGCATGCACAAAAAGTGATACATATGTGAGGTAAACAATATTTTTCCATGTCTTTATTTTTTCGAAAGTATTAGAATTTGACTCCAATAAATTGTAAATAGGGTAAAGTGCATTAAACCCCCCTGAACTATTGGGGTATGTGTAAGAAACCTCCCTAAACTATAAAAGTTGCAAAAAACCTCCCTGAACTATTGGGGTATGTGCAAGAAACCCCCTTAAACTATAAAAGTTGCAAAAAAACCTCCCTGAACTATTGGGGTAGTGCAAGAAACCCCCCTGAACTATATATTTTTTTGTAGTTTACCCCATCCACGCGAATTGATTGACTGAAAGGGACGATGAAGCCGAGGAATTTGTGGCTGGGATCGGAGTGGTAGATGTCGTCTGAGGAGTGTTTAGATAAGTCAAGGAATCTGTTGCTGGGATCGGTGGGTCTCTTGTCATAGCTCTATTATAGCCGTTGCACCACCCGCCAGATCCGTCGGTCATATATATCGCACTTCTCTGCACCATTGTGTCAGCCCATCGTCGTCACCACCTTGCCCACCGTTCAGCTCACCTTACTCGTCGGTCCATTCCACCATCCGTTCCAAGCTCGCTGGCCCATTCTGCCATCTCCATAGCTGAGCACACCGCCGTCCGTGTTTCGAGCACATAGCCGTCCACACAGTTCACCGCCGAGCCCCCTTGAGCTCGCCGTCGCCTCCACAGTTCACAGTCGAGTCAACCGAGCTCTCATCGCAGCCGAGTCCTCCGTGAACAAGCCGCCATCATCCGAGACCGAGCCATCCCGCCGACCTTGGATTTCTTTGATCTCTTCTCTCTCTCTTTCTAGCTCTCTGTTTTGGGTGAAAAACATCTTTTTGTAGGAAAAAAAAATGTAAGAAGTGTATAAGTTAAAACGACGCAGTGTGTTATAAGGGTAAACTGGTCTTTCAAAATTTTCGGTTTCGGAAGCTGATGTCATGGGGGTAAATTGTAACAAAATCATAGTTCAGGGGGGTTTTTTTGTAGTTCAGGGGGGTTTCTTGCAAATGATCAATAGTTCAATGGGGTAAATTGCAACAAAATCATAATTCAAGGGTTTTTTTTATAGTTCAGGGGGGTTTATAGTTCAAGGGGGTTTAATGCACTTTACCCTTGTAAATATGCATCATTAGCACCATTTAGATGTAATAATTCCAAAAAATTAATATATAAAATGACATAACTATCCTCAACAGGGTGGAATTCTTGATCAAAAGTCTATAAGTTAAACAAACTCAGCTGTTTTAAAGTTGAAAAAATAGTTTCACTAAAGACTAGGAACATTCCTCTAGTTAACAAATTTTTTTTTTCTTTCTAACATTTTAAAATTAGGAGAAACAATTTGCACAGTTTAAAAAATTGTTAGCTTATGGCAACTGGTCTAATTGTGAAGATGGTAAAAAAAAAGACCTTCACAACATTTGTATTGAAATAAATGAAAATTGTAATTTCAAATGCCACCATAATTTATATAATATAATAATAATTATGTGACTGGTAGGTTGATTATGAGGAAGAAAAATAAGTACCTCAGAAGAGGACGACCCTCTCATTGTCAACACAGATATGATATTCCCTTTTGATTTGTGTATATATATATATATATAATAATAATAATGGCCAGAACCAGAAAAGTAATTTCACTCAGTAACGGTTGTTGAACATTTTGACTGCAATCAAGTTTGATCCAAGAAAAGAAAAGAAAAAGAAAAGAAAAGAAAAGCAAAAGGTAATAATAACATTCTTTACCAACGCAATACTAACACCAGCTGTGTACTGGTTATTATTGTTTGTTCAAGTAACGAATGGTGCATAAATTTTTTGATACAGAGTATCAATTGCAAACTATGTGGATCAGTGATTTTATAGTAATAATAATACTCCGTAATAAATTTGTGAATATTCATACTAATATAATTCATAATAACTGTAGAGATGAATAAAATTATAGTATTTAAAATTGTAAAAATAAAAATAACTTATTTAATCAACAACAATAATGATAAGTTAAGTTCTAAATATTTGGAATGTATTATTATCCCATCTCTATTAAATCGAAAATGTAACATGCAAATCATTTTTAACAGACTATTACAATTTTGCGGATTTTACTCAGCTTCAGATTATGTTAATTAGGATCTAGTATTAATTTTGAGGACTTGGATCCTTTAAGTTAAATATTATTTAAGTTATCCTAAGTTAAATTTGTTACAGATTGACACGTGACATTTAAAATCTATCGGCTGCTGGTATTAAATTATGTCAACTAATTTAAAGAAAGTTTGAAAACTATACAATTTGAGATAAGAAAAATTTATCAAAGTTTAAAAACTACACCCTTTTGCATTAAGGAAAATTCATCATACTCTAATGACATTTAATGTCGTTATCTCTCCGTCATATTTTCCAAAAACAAAGATCCTCCCTCTATCCCCTCTTTATTTCCACCTTAAACAAGTTGCGATTATCTCTGTTTTTCTTTAACCCGACGTTCTCTCTCTTCTTTTCTACATATAGAGGTTTTAGTTATACTTTTCTAACACATTTTCGTTCATCTTCATTTTATGACAAAGAACATTTATTTTTTGCGCAAAATATTTTCCAATATTAAAAATTAGCAAGAAGAGAAAGAAAGGGAGATAATTTTTTTGGTTAGAGTATGATGAATTTTTTGATTGTTTTTTTGATTTATCCCGCAGCAATTATCACAGATTCACAAATACAATGTGAATACAAAATTAATGAGAATTTATCTCTGCGTTTGGGAATCTATTAAAGCAGTTAAAAATTGGAAATAATCTCCAAACGTGGCAACAAGTTCTTCATTTCTGAGCAGAGAATACTATATACATAATCAATAATAAAACATTAGTCCGAGATCGAAACGAATATCAACTTGTTAGCACGATTTACATCCACGTGTCAATCAACTTTTACTGTTCGAGACTAGGGCCCACATTGATAGACAAGAAAACCTCCTACACCAAACCCCCTCTACTTTTCATAGTTGGTGGGAAGAGATCCTTCCCGTTGGCTTCAGTTTTACAGCAGTGGGGGAGGGGGCACCTTTCTCTCTCTATCATCTCTCTTTCTCTCTCTCTCTCTCTCTCTCTACATCTCTCTCTTTCTCTCTCTATACACCAGCATGCGAACCCTAACTCTACGGTTAATTTCCACTTTTGACCACCTCTCTTCACTCCTATCCCATGAATTCTTTTTCAACCCTTCAACTTCTACTCGTGTTTTGAATTCCTCCACTCATGGCGGTCTCCGACGTCGAAGCCGTGTTGGAATTTCTCAGAAAGAATGGATTATCGGACTCCGAATCTGCACTGATGGAGGATATTTACGACAAGTCCGAACTGCGCGCTTTTGATTACGAGAAGTTTCTGTTTCCGGCGGCGTTCCCGCCCCCTCCGCCGCTCAAGATTCCGGCGACGCGGCACCGATTGGAACCGACCGACGGTGTTGCTGATTCGAGCTCTGATTGTTCTGAGGAGTTTGTGAGCTTGGGTTCTTCCACAACCGAACTGTGTTCTTCTGGTACATATTTTTTTTTTTATTTTCCAGTCGTACTTAATCTTCATCTATTGGTTTTGTTGAGTTTTTTTATTTTTATTATTATTATTTTTTCCTTCTTTCTTGGGTGGTCTGAATTGAGTTGTTACTTTCTAGTGTGTTTTTATGTTAGTACATGCAATTTGTGCTTGTGTGTACGTGATGATTGTTCCTGTCTCTTTCAATCGGTAAAATTCTTTTGTCCAGTAGTTAGGATGGACAATATTTCAAGTACTTAGCAACATGAAATTCCCAATTTAGTGGTACTATTCATGTCTTATTTTGATTATTTTGATTTCTTTTTTCTTAAGCACTAATGTTGCACACGAATTTGGGGCCTTTGATTTGAAACTGGAAAAAAATTAGTTCAAATTTTGAGTTAAATTTCATCCAATTCCAATTCCAAGGTTTTTCTACATTTTTTTCTGTGCTTTTTCCTCTCTTTATTTATTTATTTATTTTATTTATTATTATTTTAAACGGGTATATTGTGGATTAAGTTGGGCATGGTTTTGAGTACTCTTACTTTTATTTTGAAGAGTTCACAAATCCGTATGGAATTCGCGCTGCTACCCGGGTGAATTCTCAAGCTTCGTCTGAGAGATTATCTGAATTTGGAACAGCTCGTGATTACCATGAATTTGATATGTATAATGACCTGAACTGGTACAGTGAGAAAGATGAGGACTACATTACGCCTTCCCACTTTGGCGGGCCAGGTTCTTGTGGCTGCCCTAGTGAGGACAAGTTTATCATGACTTTAGGGACAGAGAAGAAAACCGATAACCAATTGGGTTCAAATCATATACCAGAAGGTTTTCAATCGGTAGAGAGAAGTAAATTCTTGGACAAGCCGTGGTCTTTTAATGTTTCCTCCATTGGTGATGTAAATGATGCTCATGTCACTGATTATTATCATTTGGATGAAAAAGTTCAAGTTCAGGGATGTAATGGAATGGATAAAGAGGATTGCATTGTTTATAGCTGCTCTGGTGTCCTTTGCCCATGCTGTGTGGGGTCAGGAGGGCTTGGTGGGGATTCCAATGACTACTGTCTCAAGAATTTGAAAGTTGATGATATAAATAATTTTCAGTACGGGGAGATTGGAAAATGTAATTCTGATTCGCATATTAAGCTTGCCAAGGAAGATTTACAATCAAATGAAAATGATGGCTATGAAGTTGGAAATGGTGGAGAAGCCGATGAAGATCCCAATGAGCTAGACACTGCTGCTGTGGGAAAGGAGGGTGTTACTGTTGATGATTTTCTGATGAATATCACGAATGATGAAGAATATGAAGTATTTAATCTAAGAATTATACACAGAAAAAACAGGTCTGTTGGACATGACTCTTGATACTTTTTGTTACATTCAAATCTTGGCATTTGATGCCAAATGAGTGAGTAAATTATTTAGAAATGATTGTCACCTAAATAAGCGATGATAATATATTGACTTACGAAAGTTAAACTTACAAATATTATTTCAGCTAGGTCTTTTCTTTCTTTTATTCTCTCTTTTGAGAGAAGTTGCAAGGTTGTGCATTGCAGGTGTTATAATAGTTTGTTATGCCATCCACAGGACTGGATTCGAAGAGAACAAAGATCTGCCTATTGTAATTAATAGCGTCATTGCTGGCAGATATTGTGTCACAGAATACTTGGGTTCGGCTGCTTTCAGCAAAGTTGTCCAGGCACATGATCTGCAAACTGGAATGGACGTTTGCTTGAAGATCATAAAGAATGACAAGGATTTTTTTGATCAGAGTTTAGATGAAATCAAACTTCTAAAGTTCGTGAACAAGAATGATCCGGGTGATCAGCGCCACATTTTGCGTTTATATGATTACTTCTATTATCAGGTCTGTGTGAGTCAAATTTAGGCAGTATTCTTCTAAACACTTACTATTTTTTGACTTTATAATTGTAGCTAAATTACACAAGATTTGTCCTTATAGCTGTATCTAGCAACAATATCATCATTTTATTTTCTTTTATTTTTCTCATATAGCTTTCCATAATTTTTTTCAAGAAAAACTATTCCATCTTTGCCATTTGTTCTCTAGCTTTTCAGATCGTATAAGGTATTACTGGTCTTTTTTAAGGTTAACTTTCTGATCATAATGTATGGTCTGCACTAAATGAATTTATGTATTAGGGAGTTAGCCGGTTATAGTTTAATACTAAACTTATTTATCACAATGGCTGTTGGAGTCGGTAAAATGTCTTAAAAATAATAATACATATGGAGTTTTTCTTCAAGATACCAACACTAGTTTAGTTTCTCTAATTCATTGTCTTGTGCAACTTATGGCCATAATATGCATGTAGCTGACATTTGTTTCTGAACATCTTGAAATTGATTTCATAAGAAGCTTTTTGATTTATTTTATTGATTTATGTCTTCCATCTGTACTTTGATCAGCCTATTATTGTCGACTGTAATTAATAAAAGATAAATGATGTGATGGGGTAAGGACGGGAACCCTAGTCTCTGATAGAGAATTAGGTTTGTGATCTAGACGTGAAGGGGGTTAATAGATCTTTCTGATAGTTTTATCCAATTTTAACAACATTTTGCATTTTAATAAATGACCGAAATTAAAACTTAAATTAAAAGTAAATATCAAATATCAATGAATCTGTCATGCTAGTCATAACAACCATTTAATCAAAAATAAAATAAAGTGGAATAAAGCATTAACAATGTACACTAAGATTTTCACAAGGAAAACCACTATGGGAAAAATTACGGGACCTAGTCCAGTTAGATTAAAAAATCCAATATCAAAAGAGATATTACACCAAGTTAAAGTTCACATACCCCAAAAACGTTAGTCACCTGTTGACGCAAACTAATCTACCAAACCTACATAGAGTCTCTAGGCTACAGTCCGCTCTTTCAACAGACTTTGCTCCCCAACAATTTGTTTCTTATATTGTAATTCTGACCTCTAAACTGGTTGTCCACTCCAATCCCAGTTGACTGATTGTATGTTGGTGTTGAATTTTTAAGATCAGCTCCACAACAGTTATGATGTCAACACATCTAACACACCAATCTAATGCAATTGATGAATGCTTAAAGAAAATATATAAACCAGAGTTGTAGAGAGAATGGAGTTTGTGTTTTAATCTAAAAAAAGAAACAAGCTTTTGAAGTGGCTTGATTGATCGAGGAACATCTTCTACTTTTTAGAAGCCATTGTTAACGGTGCTTGGGTTCCCTTCATATGGTGAAATTTGGGGGGATCCAAGTCCTCCTAGAAAAGAATATAGAAGATATGAAAAAGAAAGGGTTAGTTACGAGTGTAAGGGAATGCAAGAGTGAAAGTTTTTGTTCTTATCTTTCCTACAATCCTCTCTTTGATCAAAAGGAAAATCGTTCTCCATGTCCAACTAGGAAATAAATACCTTGACTAACTTGGAAACAAATTCCTTGACCAACTTGGAATTAAATTCCTTGATCAATATCTCTCATAGTTTAACTAAAAAAAAATTATAACCAACTTGAGAAATGCCCCCTTCTGGAACGGTTACTCTTCTGGTAATCAGAACGGCAGGGGAAGCTATCCTTGTGAACGAGAGTTGGTCTAATCCCAGTCTCGAGCTGAATCAAGAATTATTCTTGCTAAGACAATGGAGTTGGGAGAAATTCATGCATGAGATTGAGCATTAGATAAGTTCACAAGCTACCAATGGCTGCAATACATGCCCACTTCTGCTGATCTTATGCTGTCTGACCTTCGTTTTCTTAGCAAGATATGGCCAAAAAGCTGTAGATTCTCGGGCAGGAACAAGCGTAGTCCTGTAGCGGACCCCGACTGAAAGGGAATGAATGGAAAGTCCAACTCTGCCTATGACTCACATTGCTCTGGTCAGGTGAATAGAGGGGACCAACCAATCCATCAACTCAGACTTGGAGCTTTCCAGGACCTCTATAGGAACATGTAGTAAAGATAGAACCTTGAGACAGTCTGGTATATCTATTGCTATAGTGGATAAAACCTTATTTTATTTTTGCCCCATACTTGGTCCTTTATGGATTTCAAGTTGGGAATGGAGCTATCAAAGTGCTCAGGAATGCATTACTTCAAAAAACTTTAGAAATTTTCAAAAATACTTTTGATGCATATCAATTGGGATCTCCAAATCAAATCATGAAATCTAAAAAGGTTAATGCGTGAACCCTCTAATTAATGGTGAGTGGATATTTGTGTCAATTTAACTTTTTACCCTTGATCTTGAAGATTACAATTTTATCTTTGGTTGAAGCTTGAATTCCATATTTGCCCATGACCTAGAGGTGTCTAACTCTACACTAACTAACTTCTAAAATTCTAATTTAAGACTCTAGTTTTGATCCACGAAATATGCCAACCTAAGTCCTATTGACCTAACATGATGTTATAGTATTCAATTTGGTAAACCAACAGATTCTATCAAATAATTTCAGGTATTCCTTCGCCATTGATTCTTGGGATAAAGACCTATTGACACTAATGTGGGCCATCTGATTATAATTCGATATATTGAGATACATAAAGATCTTCCCTTTATACGTTCACAGTTCTTTGCAAAGTTTTCATTCAGTCCTTTATGACTATGACTACATATTAAAAGTAGCATATTTGTTATTTAAAAATTGCTTCATGTGGCCAAGAATTACCTATTTGTCTCTTACTCAAGCTCAATTTGAGACTCTGTGGTCCTAACTTTGTATTACTAAAGCTAAATGTGGAGCCTTGTGATTGTCTTACTATGGGAAGTTTGGACTTCCTAAAAAATGATTGTTACTATTGATTGTTACATAACTGTTTCTGTTTGACGTTACCATAATCAATTCATGCTATGTGATTATCATGCCATTGTCTTAGTTGTTGCGGTTTTTCATTATTACAATTTATATTTTTCCCATGTTAAAAACTTTACAGGAGCATCTTTTCATTGTAAGTGAACTGCTCCGGGCAAACTTATATGAGTTTCAGAAATACAATCAAGAATCTGGTGGAGAGCCTTATTTTACATTGAGCAGGCTGCAGGTTTGTACAATATGGCAATGTAAATTCTATATTTTATTCAATCATAATTTCAAAGCTTATGTATATTTTCAATATTTTCCTCTCAGCATCCCTCATGGGGGTACCGGCATTGGGTACTAATTTTATTTTATTTATTTATTTGATCAGTATTATGTTGCTGTTGAGTAAAAATGCAGATTCTGCTGGTAAAAGAATATATTGGATACTAAAGTGCTAGCAGGAACCATTGATGGGGTTCTGTTTATGATTTTTTTTTTGCAGGTCATAACCCGGCAGTGTTTGGAGGCATTAGAGTACTTGCATTATTTGGGTATTATACACTGTGATCTAAAGCCTGAGAATATTCTTATCAAAAGTTACAGGAGATGTGAGATAAAGGTTATTGATCTTGGAAGTAGTTGCTTTCAGACGGATAACTTGTGCCTATATGTACAATCTCGTTCCTACAGAGCTCCTGAAGTCATCCTAGGCCTCCCCTATGACCAGAAGATTGACCTTTGGTCTCTTGGCTGTATCTTGGCTGAGCTATGTTCTGGGGAAGTATGTTCTTGTTTTCTTTATTTTTTTCATTCGAGTCAGCTTGGCATATTGTTAGTAGTAGTAGTGGTGTAGATGGTTGATTTAGAAAATCCTACATACCTTGAATCTGTGTACTATTTTGTTCCATTAGATGCTCATTTGCAAAATAGTTCCCTTCAGAACAATTCACTTCGTATTTTCTCCTTACCATCCATGTTTCCACCAGGTGCTTTTCCCAAATGACGCACTTGTTGTGCTGCTTGCACGCATGATTGGGATGCTTGGTCCTATTGAGACGGAGCTGTTAGTGAAGGGGCAGGAGACAGACAAGTATTTCACAAATGAATATGATCTTTATCATATAAACGAGGTTTGATTCTTGTAATATCCTTTCACTATAATTAAAATCCTGTATAATGTTAAATTATCTGGTTGAAATGTTATTAAATGAAGTGGTGTTTCCTGCTGTTGAAAACTCTTCATGATTGCTTATTCTCGTTTCATGAAAGAGGCTGTGAAGCTTGAGTTTTAATGGAGTTTAGGCTGGTTGATTTTTTTTTTTGAAGTTGCGGACTGTTAAATTTGGATGCGGAAATAAGAAATGCAAATAGGAAAAGGGAAGAGAGAAAACACGGAGATTTACATGGTTTGGCACTAAGGCCTACATCCATGGACAAAGAGCCACTAAGGACTACATTTTTTTTGTTTAGATCAGTATATTGCTCAAGTACAAAGAGCCTATATATAGGCATGGTAAAGATAAGAATATATGGAAGGTGTACAATAGTCAAAGGAGGCACCGTGATTGGTAGAGAATTTTGCTCCGTCGTTATATAGAAATATTTATAGTTGGATCACCTTGATTGGTGAAGGATTTTGCTACACGATTATATAGAAATATTTATATATTTCAACACTCCCTCTCAAGTTGGAGCATGAATATCACGAATATCCAACTTGCCAAAGAAACGACTCAAAAGATGATGAGAAGGTGTCCGGAACAAAGCCAAGAAATTGACTGGGGAAAATAAATTGGAACTCGCCGGGGAAAATGGCTGAAACAACGCAGGGAAATGGCCGGAACTAAGTCAGGAAAAGCCGGAACGCCGCCGGGAAAGGAATGTGAAGACAGAGAGAATATGCTCCGTGATAATAATTCCAATACTCCCCCTCAAGAACAACCTGGAACTAAGCCGGTCAACAAGAAGCTGGAACTTTGCCGGTCTTCAACAACAAGGTCGGAAACAAGTGGGCCGGCAACGCCGGTTAACAACTTGGCAGAGAGAACATGCTTCCCCTCAAACTCGAAATGGGCTGGTATAAAATGAGAGTTTGAAAAATAAAATGATCACAATATTTTATTTTATTTTATTTTTATTTTTATTTTTTTTTCCACGGTTTTTCAAAACCTAATACGGGCAGACACACTGCCCAAAACAAATAAAATAATACAACCCAAAACAGAGCTCCAACCAAACGAACCAAGGATGAAGAGATGATGATTGATACGGGAATTGGGCGGCGACGATCCCTGGAATGATACACATGGTATCCCAAGGCAAGTAGACGGCAACAACGAAGGGGAAAATGGTCGCTGTGGTGGAAGGAAGTCACCAGAGGAAGCAACGACTGTAAGTAAACCAGAGGAAGCCATTGCAAAACAATGGCGAATTCAGAGACGACGCCGGATATTAGCAGGTAGTAACGACGGCGGCGAAGCGCGTAAAAACACGTGATGAAGCATGCTGGAGGTGTGTATTAGGCGCGTGATAACACGCAATCTGGCAACAGTAAAGGAAAGTATCTGGAAACAGTAAAGGAAAGGAAAAGAATTGAAGAGCTCCAAATGGAGCAACAACTGCCAGGTAACACGCCGGTGAATACTCCGGCGACTGCAAGAACGATTGCGAGCAGAGGAAGAGATAGATGTCCGCGAAGGACTTGACCGGTGATAACGCACCTTGCAACGACTAGAACACAAAGAAACTGCTCTCAGAGCAGCAACGGAAACTGAAGGCAGATCTGTAAACAGGTCTGGAAATTACGCCGGAGAGCTCGGGCTAAGGCGTCAACATCTACAGCATCGGCGAAGTCAAAGAAGGCTCTTTGGCCACTGTGGAAGCGGAGCAAAGGAGCGCGTGGTGAAGGATTCCAGAACAGAATGGCAACGGAGACAGAGACCTTAAATCTACAAGAAGGGGATGATGATGGATCGCCGCTGGAGATGAGGCTTAAGCCCCCATCTCCGACGGTGGCTCTGATACCATGTTAAATTTGGATGCGGAAATAAGAAATGCAAATAGGAAAAGGGAAGAGAGAAAACACGGAGATTTATATAGTTTGGTACTAAGGCCTACATCCATGGACAAAGAGCCACTAAGGACTACATTTTTATTATTTAGATCAATATATTGCTCAAGTACAAAGAGCCTATATGTAGGCATGGTAAAGATAAGAATATATGAAAGGTGTACAATAGTCAAAGGAGGCACCGTGATTAGTGGAGGATTTTGCTACACAATTATATAGAAATATTTATATATTTCAACACGGACTATATACGAGTAATTCTAGATTTTCTTATTCAGCGTGCATTAGTTGTTTTGTTGTCTTGGAGAAGAGGTGGGAAAGATGGTATTAAAACCTTTTCTTCCGTAAAAGGAATTCAAGCCGAGATGAAATGATGTAATACTTTTATTATCTTTTTGATGCAAGGAACCATATTGACAGGTGAACTGTCGGGACAATTTTATTTTCCATTGGTTTGATGCGCAAAATCAATTTTATTTTTTATTTTTCGTAATTGTTACTGATTTTCTTGCAGTCTTATAGTCTGCCTTTCACTCTGAAAGGAGTGGAGATAGTAGATACCACTAGTTAAGTCACAAGTTTAAATAAATACAGGTCAGAAGATTTGGTGTCTACATGATTTAATAATTATTTGTTAAACAAGTTGTACAGTTTGGGTTGCTTCACTACTCGTCTCTAATTCTCTCGCATAATCACAACCACTCACGTATAGTGCTTGAATCCGTCTCACCCCCTCAATTTCCAAAAGACGAAGTTGAGCTCCTTGATATGTACTTATCATGCATTTAGAGTAACTGATGCAATTAGAAATCGGACTATTTATAATTAAAAACTGGATTTCAAAACTGTCGATCATGCGATCAAAGTCAAGTTCTTTTTCATATATTTGAACTCATCCTTGTGTTTCTGTATTTAGGAGACGAATCAACTGGAGTACATAATACCGGAGGAATCATCCTTGGAGCATCACCTGCAGGTTTCCGATGTTAAGTTCATTGATTTTTTAAAGGACTTGCTTGAGATAAATCCCGAGAGGCGTCCTACTGCAGCAGAGGCACTAAAACACCCTTGGCTTACCCATCAATACGATTCTTGATTCTTGCTGAAATTTGGGAGAAATGATTGTTTTTGAAGCATCTCATAGCTGAATAAGCTCTCTGCCAACACAAGCCCAGTAGTATATGTTTGAGATTCCGGATCCGGTCAGTATAATACATGTAAAGACACTATATTATAGCGTGTATATACATGTTCATTAGCAATTTTGTAACGTTTGTTTCTTTTATTTTTTCTTCTCTTTTTCCTTTTCCTTTTTTCTTTTTGAGGGGATGGTGACTTTTTTGCAAATACAGGCTCCTTTATTGGATGACGAGAAAATGTGAATCAAAATAATGGTTTGGACTCTGAATGAGTATTCTGTTAATGCAATACACAATTTTGATTATAAAAGTAATCTTGATCTTTCAAGCTGTCTATGTTCAATCCAGAAGAATCAAAACATTTTTTTTAATCCATTTAAACTTTGAGCGTTGGCATATTCCACTTGATTTTAATGTAATAATGCTATCATCACTTGTGTAAATACATTCACGTGCATGCTACTGATCTCCTTATGTCTCCATCCAAGGCACCATGTTAAGCTTTTTATCCAACTGTGAAGCACTTGGCCGTTACAATTAGCTGAAAATGTGCCGTCTATTGAGTGTCAGAGATCTGAAAATGTGTCGAGTGTCAGAGATCGAGAAATTATGGGCATTGTAATTTTTAAATTTGATTTTTGTATTGCAGAATTATATAAGAAAAGCTGAAATTGAGAGAGAACTTTGATTCTCTTGAACATTTTATTTTCCTCTTTATTTTAAAAATTGTTGAAATATGTTCAAGAAATAATGGAACCAAGCAAATGTAGAACTACTGCTGCTTTCGTTGGATGTGTTTTGTTATATGACTGTTCAACATTATCTCAAACTAACAGTATTTCATTTACAAAAGAAGTGATATGAATTGGAGAATATTCGGATTCAAATTGGAGACATGAATGAAAGACTTTCCATTTGTGCATTTTAGTCAGAAAAGGTGTCCCGCCGTGAAAATTCGGATCCTCACAATGTCATGAAAATTTTCGCGCGTGGGCGTAGCGTTGCATCACTCCGTAAAATGTAAGAATAATCAAAGACATCAAATAAGGAAGGCGAGTTTGGTACACCGTTTATTTTTGTTTTAGGCATAAACAAAATAAATATTTTGAATTATAATCAAAAATCTATTTTATTTCTTATAAATTTTTATAAGAAAAACATATATTACAAATTTTAAAAGTATAATGATTAATTTAAAAATATTGTTTTAGAGTTTTTCAATAATTTTTTTTCTTTCTATTCAATAATACAATAATCATTGTTAAAGTATTGGAACATGTAAAAGCATTAAATTAATATTTTGATTTTTAGTCATTATTTAAGAAATATATCAATATTATACAAAATAATATATATTTTTATTTTATCTCCGGTGCCTAAAATAAACAAAAACATAAAAAAAATAAAACAGTAGCAAACATGCCCGAATTGTCTCTTCTGATTGGCAGATTGAGTTTCCTGTTTTCTCACTGTCGTCCACTGCAAAATTTCCCTCAACACGCTCAGATAAATCGCGTGTAATCCACGCTCCCACGCAAGCTGCCTCCAGACTTATCGCGACTCTTCCCTTTGGTCTCCATTACGCGTGCCATTGCCTTCTCTCTCCTCTCTCTCTCTAGACCACAACTCCGTCACCTATACATACACAGAAACCCAATTGTAGAAAGAGAAAGAGATTCAGATCTTGATTGCAAATTTGGAAGACGACGACGTGTTAACGTGACTATTCCGAAGAAGTACAGGTTAGTGCGGTGCGCACACTAGTTGCAACATAGACTCGCTCGGTGAGCGTACGTCCATGGCCGAATTGGCCGTCGAAGCTGAAGTAGTATACGCGCCGAGAAGTCTGCAAGTGTGGAGGACGCTGTTGAACTGGCTCGCCTTCTTCTTTCAGATCTTTGTTCAGATCATCAGAGGCACGCCGGCTCAGCTCCTCTCTTACGTCGGCCTCCGACACCATTCTCTGCTCTCCTCTTCTTCGCCGTCGTTCAAGCCTTTGCCCGACTTTGATTTCACCGAATTGCAACAAATAGAGCCGACATCCTCCGCATCGGCGCAATTTACCGGTGGAAAAGTCACCGTCACCAACGGAGATGGCGATGAGGGTCCTATTGAGAAGCTCACGGTACGATTCCATTGATTCTCTCTCTTTAGACTTTGAATTATGATAAATGAAGAATTGCTTGGACTGATCTATTTAAAGTAAGTGATTGTTTGGTGGTGTCTTGATGATTGTATATTTGCATTTTGACTTTGATTGGATGTCAATCAACATGATAGGGTTGATTATCATTGTTAGTTTGACAATATAGGCTTTTTTTGGTACGGAGATGAGAATTATAATTTTATCAGGTAGAGACGATTTCAGGGTTCGGATTGTTATACTTCTGTTTTATGGGGTTGAAAAACTTTCTTAATTGGTTAATGTTGGAAGGCATTGGATAGCTTTTAATCAGTTCTCTATTTTTTAGGGTGAATTTTTTTATAAAGAAGAAGAAGAAGAAGCTCTTTTAGTATATTTAGCATAATTTTTTACTTGAACTATAGTTAAGTGTGTGATTTTAATTGCTTTAATTAGCTGGAAATTTAGAGAAGTGTTTTGTGATAGAGTTGTAATGTTGAAAGCCTAAAGAGAGCTATGCATAGGCCTAGATGGCATCTAACAACAAACAATCTGTCTAACCTCATATTGCTTCATCTGTTTTTGTGCTTTGGAGGTATTGAGAAATTAAGGGCATTTAAGCACAAGCGTATGCTGGGAAGGTTGGAGAAACAAAAGCTTTTAACACTGAATAAAGATTATTTATTTTTTATTTCTCTACTTCCCTACAAGTTGGCAACAAGTCGTGCCTTCGGTTTGCTTTGCTTTGCATCTATCCGTATTTTGACTTGCTCTTCTGGTTATGATGTGTAATGCCCCATGTCCTCTCATAGCTATGAAATATTAAATAGATAATTTTGATAGCTTTGTTTTTTCTTGAGAGAGAGAGAGAGAGAGAGAAAGAATGCTTATGAGCTAAGTTTATATGTAAGAAGATTTAGCGGAAATATACTCTGATTATGTCGTGCAGTTCTTATGTTCCATCCAAAGTATGACCTAAGTTTGTGGAGTTAAATTTTAGGCAACAAGGAGATCTCGTTGGATGAAACTAAGCATGTTTTTCAATCTTTTTGTAACTGATGGGGAAGGCTGTATGGGGGGAGAAACTTAAAGGTGGCCCTAATATGTATCTGGAATATTTATGTGTTCTTTAGATGGTTTAGAATTCAAGAATCCTCAATGCTGGTGCTTGTGAGACTATATGCAATTATTGTGGACTGAGTGTACTCCAAGTGGTTGAGAATGCAATATGGAGAATCAGGAGAAAATATCTTAATTATCATGCTTTGACTTCATGTTGTGTCTGGCCATTACCACGCATGTTTAAATATGTCTCTAACTGTAACTGCATATTTTTCAATATCATTTTTGCTGCTGTGCATTATTTTCTGACAATTAATTCTTAAACTAAAGGGGACTGGTAAGAGATATGCGTGGTTTTATTGTAGTAAAATCACATGCTGATGAAATAAGCATTGTTAAATTAAAGACAGATGTTTGAGGGGCATAAAAAATAACAAGAAATATATGCACTCCTGAGGAGTCATAGGATGAGATGAGGTAAAGCTGGGCTAAGATGGTGTGTTGTGGATAAAAATGATAAAAAGACTAAATAGGCAAGGCTTAACATTTGTTCAAGTTAAAAGTACCACATGAAACAATGACATAGTCAATTTGGATTGTGACTAGTAGAAGAGGCGAGATACCTTAAGAACACACTAGAATTTGGCCAAGGTAGAGATTTATGATGGAAAAGGTTATTTGTTGTTGGCCACAGGTGGTTGGGAAAATAGATGTGTTGTATCATCCACGGACGAATCATAGAATACATCTTAGGTTGTCTTCGGAAATGGTTATTTCTGGAACTTCCTTTGCGTTTCAAGAATGGACATCTATAGTTATGTTTCACTTGCCAAAATGTTTATTTTAAAAAAAAAGAAAAAGAAAATAAAGAAATGATTTCTCCTAATGCTGTGCTATCAATGGCTCTCAATTTGCCCCTTCAGCCATGCATATGAAGTAGTAAGGTATATGACATCGTCATGTTTCTATGGAATCTGTTTGGTTATTGCAGAATCTCTGTAAGGTTAAGACAAGGGGAACCCATGTCGCTGAGAGAAGATATTACTTCTCTGTGTAATCAGTCACTAACTGAATTAACTTTACAAATACTGTACTCTACAACTAGTTACTTGAATTGCGAGTCATCGAAAGGAAATAATGGATTCGAACTTGAACTATGATCTATAATTTTAGTGGAGGATATGAACTAAAATCTACATTACTAACCAAAATTCACCTGACCGGACAATGCGACTTCATCCCTTTATCCCTATTTTAGCTCTTTAGTCTTTGCTAATAACCCAAAAAATTAGGGTCTAAAAATAAGAAAAATATTAGAACAAATGATTAGGTGTCTCTTGAACAGAATTGGAGATACTCTTGTACCGTTTAATCTTAAAAGGAGAAAAAGAGATAACGAAAAGCATGAATTAAAAGAAAAAAAGTATTAGGACATTCACTTGCAGCCAACTCTCACCTCTTTGTAAAAAAAAGAATATTTACGACAAGAACCATGACTGCGAAATGTGACAATCTTCATGGTTTCACATAGCCATGGTGATTGAATGGAATAAGTGGTTCAAAGGTTTCTTTCATATTATCATCATTGTCATCGAAGTTCTCTCTGGTTGTTTTACAGCTGCCCATTTGCAAACTATATTTCAAATCTGACTCGTGCATTATGCATACAGGTGGTCCTTGACTTGGACGAAAC
Organism: Cornus florida; assembly: GCF_030987335.1. Lineage (NCBI taxonomy): Eukaryota > Viridiplantae > Streptophyta > Magnoliopsida > Cornales > Cornaceae > Cornus > Cornus florida. Next base: position 22,466,207 of record NW_026775578.1, read on the forward strand.
TCTAGTATGTGCATATGAGACATCTAGTTTGCCAACTATCGTCCGTAATCAAGCCACGGAAGGTGGATTGAAGTGGTTTGAGCTGGAATGCATATCTTCAGACAAGGTGTTTTACATGTTTGTTATTCATAATTTATAAGTTAGCTGAAAATTTTCAAAATGAATGTATTTTAATGTTTGAATTTTCGGGTTCGAAGGAATGTGAAGGCAAACCTAAGGTCAACTATGTTACGGTGTTTGAACGTCCAGGATTAGAAGAATTTCTAAAGCAACTTAGTGAATTTGCAGAGCTTGTGTTGTTCACAGCGGGTCTTGAAGGTTCGCATATTTTCTCTCTCGCTCTCTCTATCTCTTTATATCTATTTATCTATAGTAACCATCTTAGCATGCCTGCTGCAGGTTATGCTAGACCACTTGTTGACAGAATAGATGTTGAAAATCGGTTTAGTCTTAGACTGTATCGACCTTCTACAACTAGCACGTAAGTACTGCCGCTCTTCAACTGGATTCTCGTTCTAGGTTTTATTTTGTTTCAGATTTCTTTTAAATTTTGTTTTTCATTTGTCTTTGCATGTGGTAAAGGCACATTTTTTTCTCACATCTATTATGTGTTGGAGGCATTATATTCATTTGACTCCAACCAAGTCTATGTCTTCTTTTATTACCTTTTCTTCTCATTTTGTTTGCCATTTCAGACACTGAATGGGCACCTTTTATCATTAGTGTCAGATAGTGATATTTGTTTGTGTTCTACTTGCTGTAGCCCAAAAAATAATGTATGCCCTTTATAAAGATTATTAAGCAGCTGATGCCCTTGGATGGCTTAGAAAGATGTACTTCTATCTTAGAAACCAATCTTTGTTTAGTTAGTGGACCATGTGGCATAAGTCCCTTTTGGACCATTACCTGTTTGCCCATTGTTCCATACTTTCATCTGCTCTAATGGTAAATCTGTTGGAAAAATCTAAGTATCTTTAACTTGTAACTTACATTTATGTCAATTGATATCTTAATGTGAAAATAAGAAATATTTGTCATATTTGGGAAATATTTCATTCTCTTGATCTTTTTGGCAGAAAAGAATCCTTCAAAATAGTTTCCTTTTAAGTAGACAGAATCATAATTTCTGATGAATGTGATTATAAGACTGTTCCATGTAGATGTCCCGAACTGTCATGTTGGTTGGTTTCCTCTATATATTCACAATTGCTTGTATCGGATCTCTTGTTTGTAAATGCTAATCATGGTATTGTTTGAGACAATATTTAGTGATAACTTTGATATCTTTTGTTGATTTTGGTCGATTTTTAGCTATGAAATTCTTTAGTTATAGTTACTTCGAAGTTTGAGTGTCAATTTTGTGAGCCTCTAAAATTGGTATGAATGACCATGTTCTACAAGTCTAGTTATGCCAACAATTTTCTATATGTATAAGGGCATGCATGCAATTTATGTAAAACTGGAAAGTACTGTTTTGAAATGAAATGAACCTGAGAGTGAAAACTACCGTTTGTTGCAGGTCAACATATTAACTAAGAATTTCATGTTTAACAGAATATGTGAAACAGTGCATTGCTGTCTTGGTTCAGGATTTGCAATCAACTGCAATTTCTGTCTATTCTTAAAGTTGTGTGTGGTAAAGGTACTCCCTTTAGTAACTGAAGCTTAAGCCTTCCTGCCTGTTTCTATGGATTGTGAAAATTATCCTTCCAAAAATGATTTAAAATGTGCTCTTCAAATGTTATATGGAAATTGAATAAATTTATCATAGTTTACAAAGGTTTTAAGATTAAAAAAAGTTAATAATAGTAATAATAAAATCATGGTGATCTATTAGCATTTTAAGGGATCCAATCTTCTATTTTTTATTTTTGATTTTTTAAATTTCCTCTTCAAACACTTTCTTATCATGACATTGTCTTGGCAATTTAATAAATGGTTCAGTATTGATAATTATGGTGTTGTTCTCATAATAAATTCTGCATGGAACATTATTTGCTAATCTCAAAATCCTGTGAAAAACACAATGGACTAATTCAGTTTCCACGGGATGTCTGACAGCCCCATGTTGCATAATGTTTTATTTAGTATCAATATTCCGTGTTTCAGCTCAAATATGGAATATTTTGGGGTAAAATATGGTTCCTCAAAAATTCAAGGTCAATTTGTTAGTGTGATTTATTTGTTTGTAGTCTCTACCATTATCATAATTTTACTAGATAAATTGTCTTAGATTGCTATCCATTTCTTCAACATTAAAATACACAACATGCACACAATCAAAGCTCATGAACAGATGGTTCATAATCTACAGTGCTAATTTAGTGATTATTTGCAAATTGCAACTACAAGCCTTGTCAGTTGTAATTATATATATATATATATTTTAAATCCCTTGTTACACCTGTACAATGTGGATCCATTTACAGTTTATTGAACTTCTTGAATCAACTCATTTGTTCCTACTTTACAGTTTATTTTCAATCCCTTGTTTCCTACAAATCAATTTTTGTAGAAGGGGTGGTGATTACATTTTATTCTTGTTTTATATTCAAATGATCTTCCACTAATTAAGACTGTTTAAGGAATTGAATTATTAAATGTGCACTTAGTTGGGGATTAAGTTGGGTTGTGTGGTAAAACCTTTCTATTGCATGCCATGAATTACAGGCAATATCGGGAACATGTGAAGGATCTATCCAGCCTATCAAAGGATCTCTGCCGAACTGTTATAGTTGATAATAACCCTTTCAGTTTCTTGTTGCAACCACTGAATGGAATTCCATGCATTCCATTTTCTGCAGGACAACCACATGATCAACAGGTATGGAGACCTCTCTGTCAGTCATATTTCAGGTTTCTTCTCCAATATTGTTCGGTCATTTTTTTGACCACTTCTTTCATCCATCTTTTTTGGGTTGATCAGCTTCTGGAGGTCCTCCTTCCGCTCCTTAAGCATCTCTCTCAGCAAAAGGATGTGAGACCTGTGCTCTATGAAACATTTCGCATGCCTGAATGGTTTCAAATGCATGGAATCCCTGCTTGTGGTTTGACAAAGTAGGATAGAGATTGTACACATTGTTGCTGCATGCTTCAGCGCCATCCAATACACAGTTTTATCCAAGGGCTGCACGTCTTTCTCGGATTCAAAGTTTTTTGTAAAGCATCAGTTTGTACACAAAGCGTCTTTCTCGGATTCCATGTCTCATTGTGAAGGTTCCACTGCTGCACCACTCAAACATGTTCAGCATTTGTGGAAGTAGCATCGTCAATACTCTGATTCTTATGTAACTTTGTTTATATGCCCACAATTCTATTTCATATTCATGCATGTTTCAAGTCCTGTTGTAAACCTGTTACTGACCGGTAATTATTTATAGTTTATACGGTTCTCATTGTTGCCCAATAATTAATATTTATCATGCATGTTTTTTATTCTTCCCGTATGAATGTGATCTATGAGCCATGGCTGCTATTTTGAACCAATAAATGCATAAAGGTATTTGAACTTATTGTGCTAGTTCAGGTGATTCTAGTTGCAAGTCTAGAAAATGTTGAGATGGTGATTGACATGAGACTATGGCTCTAGACTCTAGTGGCACGCATGCATGATTAGAAATATATAATATATTTCAATATATATATATATATATATATATTAAAGGGGTGAAAATTTGGGTTTGGGTTATTGATACTCAACTCGAATTAAGTTTTAGATTGAGATGTTTCAATGTAAGTCCAACTTTAGTTGTAAAAATGATTGTCCGAGTTCATGAAAAATAGAGTTGAGCTAAAACTGAACTCGGATATCAGTAATGTAACAATGTAGTCGTTAAATGCCTTCCTAATTCCTGCTAGTGTCATTTAGCTATGCAGCAGAAGGTTCAGTATTTGATGTAGCTTCCAATGATTGTAATAGCTGTCTTTCAATCCATATATTATACTTGAGTTGTGTTATACATAATAATCGCGACTATGCAACCTCAGTTCTTGAATCTTAGGACTCCCACAATGATCGCGGGGCTGATAAATCCAATGACTGAGATTGCGATGCCATACGGGCAGTTGACAGATCTAATGACTCAGATTGTGATATCGCACTTAAAATTTTGGGTACTACTTCTACTCGCTTGTCTTGGGAAAAAAAAAAGAAATTTATTCCCGCCAGCTTCTGTTTCTTCTTGTCACCTACACCTGATCCAGCAATGTGGCTCTGAAATTGACCTACCTACCTGTTGGTTCCTCCTAGTGGGGTACAGAAAGTATATATCTCTAGGTCATTGTCTCCAGTGGATGGTAGATGATAAGTTAATCATACTACAACTACTAATCAATTATCAATCAGTATATATATATATATATATATACCAAACTCATGTTAGGAACTCAGTCTATCAAATGAGCTTTTCACAGCAGTGCTTGTCCATAAAGCTCTCAACAGTCAACATATAATGAGGAAAAAACAAGAGCAATGTGGGATTGTTTAAACCCTTATCTTTACAAGTCCAGCTTATTTTAGCCCTTTCTTGTAGACCTTTACTCTGTGTTTTTGTTGCTTTTAGAGATACCTACAACTCAACACACCATGTTTACTTCCACTACATCATTGATTCTCTCACTTTCTGGATCATGCTTATTTAATATGCAAAATTGTTTTTTTTTTATTTTTTATTCTTTGATTTCGATTCTAAACACATTAAAGTTGAAGGATTTCAGGAACCACAACGTGTTTGATAAATACATCCAATTTTCCTTATTTCACCACACTTGTTGAATTTAATCCAAATTTTTAGTGATTTTAATAGAAATCCAAGGGTTTGTTTGGTTTGTCACGAGAAAACAATTTTTTGGTTTCAGAGGGCTATACAAAAACAATGTTTGGTTCAGTTTTTTTTTTTTTTTTGAAAATTCAATTATAACTGTGTTTTATAGTTCTCTGTAAACTGTTTTATATTTTTTGAGTTCTTGAGAACTATTTTTAGAGTGACAATCCAAACATATCCTAAACAACTCAATTGAATATACCTTAAAAGAGTACTTTCCACCTTCTAAATAAAAAGGTTGAAGGTTCAAGTCCCCTTTACGAACAAAGTGAGTGTGTTGGTATTTTTTTGTCTAAGGCATATATTGGGACGAAGCTAGAATTTACAAACAGAGTGAGTGTTTTGGTATTTTTTTTGCATACAAGGGAATGAGAAATTTGAGGAGAGCACATTTACACATTTTTAAAAAATATATTCATATTAGAGAAAAATATATATATGTAATAAGGGAAGGAAAAAATTGAAGGGAGCATATAAATGTAATAATAAAAAAATAATTTCCCTAAAAATAAGGCAAAAATAATCAATTCTCCGAAAAATCAATTTTGATTAGCCAATTTCACGAAGACTTTGCCGTCAACCTCTCAAAGCATGTGATTGCATTAGTAATGTTCTTTTTATGGATAACAATTGATTGTGGAGTCTGCACAAGAACTTATTCTTTCGGAAGCAATTATCACTTTAAATTCAAGACATGACAATATGTGTCAATCAAAAGACTCGATCAAAGGTCAAAAATTCAAAAATATTTCATTATTAGAATTCAATTTATAATATACGTCAGAGATGACCTCATTTTGTGTCTACATGTCATGGACACATTGACATGTTCCAAGTCCCTGGGTGTGTTCAAGATTTCTAAAGTGTGAATGAGAAACTGCACAAGAGATTAGTACCACGTGACTCAAGGAAATACTATTACCACAAGTTAAACATTTATTATATGTATATGTACATGTATATGTATATATTTGTGTACCTATATATTAGACAAGCGTGGTGGCAATGCTATGATAATACCCACTTGTGTATGTAGTGTGTAGACATAAAGTAAATTACTAATTAAGGGTAAGACGTACGCCTGAAAATATGGACCCAATCAATTTCCTACAATATTGGATAAGTGTATAATCCCACTAAGCTTTTGATCAAAAGGGACACCTCTTAAACAAAATTAGGGCATTAAGAAGTTCAATTTCTACCTTTTTGGATGCATTACATGTGCATTTGTTATATGCTGCCTCTTCCTGTTTCATATTTGTTGTTATACATGTGCCCTTTTTTTCCATTCTGTTCCCTGATGTGACTCTGTTAGTGGTGTGTTTCTGTGAGTGAATTGGGTGTACATTTAATTTTCACTATATTTTAGGTAAAATAAAAGGGTTAGTTTAGTGGAATATTGTTACAAAAGGGTATTGTCCGAAGTATGTACGCGGTGAACACTACCTCATAATTTAATTTTTGAGTCCACATAATTTAATTTTTGTGTCAGACTGTAAATTACTCTATCTGTTATAATTGGTATCAGATTTAGATAAAATTTTAATCTAATATTACGTCAAATACCTTGTTCGAAGACGGTGAGAGCGTATATTTATTAAAGTTTAAAAAATCAAATTTATAAAATTGGCAACGAACCATCCCAATCAAGTTGTATGTGTGAACGGAAAATTATATAGATTTGGTATCATGAATTACATTGCTAAACTTTGATTAGATTCATGGATCAATTTGCCTTTGTAGTAGTCTTCGTATTAAAGAAACAATCAAACAACAAAACTCTTGAACAAGAGTTGGAAATGGTCTTTGGTATTATTAGTCTTCCTCTATGTTTTACTTAAAAATAGCAATGATAATTAGGGTAGACTTGGTCAATTGGTCATAAAAAGCGACCCCACTGAATTGAATCATCGTTTCATCTCCAAAAAGGTAAATATGGACTTTGTCGATTAAATTCGGAATTTGTGGAATATATATATGACTACCAATTCATTTTATTTTGTCTGTCACGGAGCTGTTAAGAACAATTGTATTTGTGGCAAATTAAAGAAATTATTACATGGTTATGATCAATCAGTGTGTAACAATTTCTCGTGACAAAGATCTTAGATTATGTGAATATCATAATATTACTTTTATCAAATTATGCTAAGACGCATAACACAGGTTTAGAGCATTACTCAGTATCTTAGTTGGTAGAACATTCAGTTTTCTGAGTGGGTGTGCTTGTGTTTAGGATCAGGTCCAAGCTCATGTTCATCGTGCCTTGACTGATTAGCTATTCGGGCCACGTCTACTACGTCTTAGCCCAAGCATATAGCGGTTTATATGCCCCCCAATTGGTAGTCCTTTATTTCAAGGAGTGAATTGCTAGACCTAGTAGTTTTAATTGGTTATTTATGTAACAAATAAGGAAGTGGAATCCACTACTTACTTGTATTTAGCATAAATAACAAATCAAAAACCATTCGGTTAGGCAATTTACGACAAATCTTTGATGTGAGTATCACTATTCTGATTTCGGCCTTTGGTATTCTCTTCACCTATTAAAGTGAATAGAGCAAAGTTGATGTGTGAGTGGTGTGTATGAGTTCCTTGTCAATGAAAAAAAAATTGTAGAGAAACAATTTAAGCACCTTCATTTCACATTTGGATTTTTCTATTGTATTTTAATGTAATACAGAAATGGAAAAATATTTGTTTCATTGAAGTTGTATAATCAGTCCATTTTTTAACTTATATGTATTATCTTACAGGATTAGGAAAATAAGCATTATTGCATTATTCTTTCAATAATGCTTTTTTGAATCTAACTGTCCAATCTCTAGCCGTCTGATGCAATACAGTCCAAGTGTGTCAGCCTCTCTATTGCATCAAACTCTACTATTCTTTACTCTTTATGGAAACACTCCCTAAGTATATACAATAACAAAGGTCCAATTTTTTGGGACATCCATCCAATATGGACAAATATATATATATATATATATATATATATATATATATATATATTTTAATTAGGTCAAATATTTATAAGTAAACAATACAATATAAATTTTTTTGATGCAATGATAAAGTTTTTCTATTATAACTTTGAGTTTGAATTTCAGAATAGTAATTTTGATTCGTTGAGTAACACCTTAAACTTATAATTGCACAATGACAAACTCACAGAAAAGTCTTGAAAATGTCATGATACTTTACAATCGTTTGTCTCAAACGTTTTTTTATTTTATTTATTTATTTATTTTTTATGCGTAAGGTAATCATAAAAGTTTCCTAGTAAATTTTTTTTTCCCTCCACATACCCGCAGAGGACCAAGAAACTACCCGACCTCGTACATATGTAACAGTCACAATGGTATTATTGAAACTTGGTTGAACATGAATAACCCCTTTTAGTATTTTACGAGCATTCTTACGTGAATTAATACGTGCATTTCTATGTGAACCAATTTTTGGTATAACTTTTATCATATTTTATCATCTCTGAGTCAGATATATATCTATTCCATGTCAAAACAATCTCCTAGTAATTTATACTTGGTCTTTATATAGTTTCTTAGTAGTTTTTTTTTTTTTACTAATTGTCAAATGTAACGAGAGGGAGTTTGTTTCTTGAATTCGGATGAATTGCGGGCATGATAAATATCTCACTCACTTCTTTGTGACCACCAATGTGGACACAAATATTTTTTTATAATATAAACTGTGTTGACGTGATGATAAAGTTTTTTTATTTTTAACTTTGGATTTGAATTTCAGAATAGTAATTTTGAGATGTTGATTAATTTGACCTTAAATTATAATTGCACAGTGACAGAATGAATATCCTGAATATTTCATGGTACTTAACGGTCTGCCTCAAAACATTTTTTATTTGTTTCATATATAATTTTTTTATGGGTGGGTAAGGTAACCACTATAGAAGTCTCGTAGTAATTTTTTGTTTTGTTTCCTGTCACAGTCTCCTATTATGATAGGAATGTCGTGAAAGTTTCCAAGTAGTTCTTCCTTTTTCTCAGTTGCCAAACACAACTTAAACTTTACAGCGGTCTCTCTCAAACGTGTTTGACCCAATTTAGAGTCCCAAGAAAGTGACAATTGAAGCAAGTTGGAAATCGGTAATCACAACAACAACAGTGAACAATTCCCCATTTTTCTCTCTCTCTCTCAAAAAAAAAAAAAAAAAAAAAAAAGACATCCCTCTTTCTCTCTCTCTCTCTATTCGCAGCCACAAAATTCATGTTCTTTGACTCCCTTCAATATTCCTCTTTTAAATTTGAATTTAAAATTATATTCTAGATTATAGTTAGATAATCCACATTTGATAACTGAAAAAACTCAAATTTAAATCACAACATTATGATTTAAATTAAAATAGTAAATCAAATGTTTGTTCAGTCAATATAAACCCGTTGTACGATATTCAGACGTGTCTGCGTGTTCATGAATTAATAATCTTTGCATGTGTTTCGGTGTACATATGTGTGATTCACACCAATACGTGTCAATCAACAACACTGAATGCATACTCTTTTTTTTAAAAGCAATGTGTACGTTAGCATTTCCACATATTATGAATTTTCAGTGCAACAGTTTTTTAAACTCGTGATATATTGATATTTGATATAGTACATATATAGATATATAGATACAGAAATATATGTATGATACAATATATATATGCATAGAGAGAGAGAGCTTGACATTCTAGCTTCTTTCTCTCTCTACAGTTTCCGCCAATGAAGGAGAGAGAAAATCCTCTCCGCAGTTCTACCACCGTCGCCGTTGATTCTCATTCCATTTGATGACGAAGGTCAACCACGCCGTCGTCGTCGTCGTCGTCATTTTCACTCTCGCTGCCGTTCTATCGCCGCCAATTTCAGTCCATGGCCTCGGCGGCTCCGCCACCACCGTCGCGGTCACCTACGGCGGCGCCTCCAACGCCACCGTGTGCGTCATCGTCGCCGAGCAGCAAACTCGGCGAATCCAATGCTGGCGAAACTTCCAAGTCATCGACGTCGAGCCGAACATCTCCTTCGAGTCCATCGCCGGCGGCCGGGACTTCTTCTGCGGGCTGAGGTCAGGCGGCTTCAGCCTCCTCTGCTGGAACTCCACCTTCGGCGCCAAAAGAATCTACTTCAACACCTCAATTCTACTCCAAGATCTCACAATCGGCGACGGTCAAATTTGCGCTCTGAGGAACGGTACTCGAAATGTTATATGCTGGAGAGGCGATACTTCGGCGGCTCAATTGCCGAACATGACCTATCGATTCCGGTCAATTTCCTCTGGATTAGGGTTTTCGTGTGGAGTTTTGAATGATACTAGCAGAGTCACTTGTTGGGGTAGTAACCAGATTGCATCTACAATTGAAGATCAGTTTTCAAATGTATCAATGTTGAATATTGCAGTTGGAGGCAATCATGCTTGTGGATTGAATTCCACAGGGTTTATAGTATGTAAAGGACTCAATAGCTCTGGTCAATTAGATGTTCCTTCATCCAATTCACCATATGAGTATTCCGGGTTAGCTCTTGGGGCAAATCATAGCTGTGCCATTCGGAGATCGAATCATTCAGTGGTTTGTTGGGGCGGAGAGTTAGGGTTAGGGTTTTGGAGCAATGTTTCAAATAGGGTTTCATTTGAATCCATTGTTGCAGGATTGGATTTCACTTGTGGAGTAACGACAAGCAATTTATCAATAATTTGTTGGGGGCAAGGTTGGGATGTTGTTGAGCTTTCTTCATTGGCAAAGGTTCTTCCAGGGCCATGTGTTGATGAGTCTACATGTCATTGCGGTATATATCCTCTGTCTCAAACACTCTGTTCAAATTCTGGTACTACTATATGTAGCCCTTGTGATTTATCAATCCCAATGCCACCAACTTCGCCACCACCACCACCAATACCATCACCATCACCTTCCTCTTCACCATCCTCTCCGTCCAGAGGTTTGAGAAAGGGTTTATTAGCTTTCGCCATCGTCGGATCGATTGGGGCTGTTTCGGGTATTTGTACTATAATTTATTGTTTGTGGACTGGTGTTTGTTGTGGGCACAAGAAAATTCATAATTCAGTGCAACCCACTATTACTGGCAACAATTCTAACGGTGGCCAGACATCCAATAACAGTCCACCTTCAAGATCAGCCACCATTAGGCGCCAGAGCTCGAGAGCAATGAGGCGCCAGAGGAGTGGAACCTCCTCGAAACATGCAGACAGAGCAGAAGAATTTACATTCTCGGACCTCGTTGCAGCCACTGACAATTTCTCACTAGAGAATAAGATTGGGGCAGGAAGCTTTGGTGTTGTGTACAAAGGCAAATTAATTGATGGGAGAGAAGTTGCCATTAAAAGGGGAGAAACAAGTCCCAAGATGAAGAAGTTCCAAGAGAAAGAAAGTGCATTTGATTCAGAATTGGTGTTTTTGTCCAGACTTCACCACAAACACTTGGTCAGGCTTGTTGGGTATTGCGAGGAGAGGGATGAGAGGCTGTTGGTGTACGAGTACATGAAGAATGGTGCACTATATAATCATTTGCATGACAAGAACAATGTGGAAAAGAGTAGCAGTCTATTGAATTCCTGGAAAATGAGGATCAAGATTTCATTGGATGCAGCTCGAGGCATCGAATACCTCCACAATTACGCAGTTCCACCTATCATCCATCGCGACATCAAGTCTTCTAACATTCTGCTCGACGCGAATTGGACTGCTAGAGTGTCTGATTTTGGATTGTCACTGATGGGTCCTGAGTCAGACCGCGATTATAGACCAATGAAGGCAGCAGGGACAGTTGGGTACATTGATCCAGAGTACTATGGCCTAAATGTGTTGACGGCAAAAAGTGATGTCTATGGCCTTGGAGTGGTATTGCTTGAGCTTCTGACAGGAAAAAGAGCTATATTCAAGACCGGTGATAATGGGGGAGCACCAGTAAGTGTGGTGGACTATGCGGTGCCAACAATTATGATCGGAGAATGGGTGAAGATTTTGGACCCTAGGGTCGGGCCACCGGAACTAAACGAAGCAGAGGCAGTTGAGCTGGTGGCATACACTGCAGCACATTGTGTGAATTTGGAGGGGAGAGACAGGCCAACCATGGCTGACATTGTTGCTAATTTGGAGCGAGCATTGAGTCTCTGTGATGGTAGCCATGGCAGCATCTCTAGTGGTCCAATTTCCAATATTTCAGAATGAAATTCATAACCCAAAAAAAAAAAAAAAATGGAATTCATTTATTTTTCTTCTTGCTATTAGCAATTTTTTAGTTAATTTATGCGGGTATACTTTTGGAATGTAAAGAGTAGGGGTTTGAAACTTTGATCTAACATGAGCTGTAGGTAGGTTTTTGTTTACACTGACAACCAAAAGATTACCGGATTTATTTTTTAAGGAGAAAAGACTACATTTTTCTTTATTGTTATGCTGTCAAAGACCTCCTTTTATTCTTGTTTTTTTTATGGATACATGATTACATAGGTGTATATTATATAGCATGTGTGTATGGAGTATATGATTTATGATTTGCTTAGAGGAGGTGAACTCCAGCTAGGTCTTGGCAAAAGACTAGGAAGGGTCACATATTCGAAATAAGGAAATAATTTTTTATTTTTTATTTTTATATTTTTTTTCATTTCCATCGTGAAAAAATAATTGAAGATTCTAACAATTAGTTAGGATCGATAAAAAATCATTTAAGATTCTAACAGTCAAGTTGACAATGTCGAAAGTGGAGTTCTCATCTTCCACTCCCATCACATTAAATCAGTCGGAGTTATATGACAGTCGGACTCTAATCTCCCACTCCCATCAAATTAGTCGGAACTGTGTGATTGTTGGAACTCTCTTTTGACTCCTTCAACGAATATCAACATACATACAGAAAGTATAGCATTATTAGATGTGAACACACTGTGTGTATGGTCTATACATGGGGTCTACAAAATGGACCAAGGTTTGCAGAATGCTTTTGTACTTGAAAAAGGTCTGAGCCCACAGGGATGAAAAAAAAGTCCAAGCAGTCATAAAAGGTGGTGTGGTCCGTGGTCCAAGATTTTAAAATATCCATTATTTAAAGCTTACACGTTGGGCTCATTTACATGTGAATTGACTTTTGAAACTTCAATAAAAGCAGCCAATTAAACAATGCAAAGTGGTTTATCCGGAAAACAAGGCGTGTAGAATATTGATAGAGGGTGGTGGCACCAAACACTTCATGTGTCCTCGTGGTATTTAACTCTTTTTTTCAAATTCACTATAAATCAAACGGTGGTATTTAACTCTCTTTTTTTTTCAAATTCAATAAATCAAACGGTGCCTCCAAATTTTAATAACACATTAAATTAATGTTCCGTTACAAAATATATAATTAATAATAGTAATAAATTTGGCAATTATTAAATGGTGGCAATTCATGTTAGGATGGTGCCGGTGGACTGACCCCTCTAATTTATTGCAGCTGTTTGAGAAAATACGGTCACAAAGTCTAAGTTTTGGGTACTTTTTTGGTATATAATTTAATCACACAATGCACTTTTGGGGTATGTGTTTTAATGACACAATGCACATGAAACAATAACTCGAATTCGATTTCTTCTCTGATAGTATTGTTTAAAATCCTACTATAATCCATCCCAATATAATTTTTCTTTAAATAGAAGGGAAAAAAAAAAATGTCGTGTCAAACATCCAGAGTTCAACTCTCACCGTACGCAAGAATACTCATAATTACATAATATGTGTGGTTTGCAGTTGATTGCACATATCTCAAGTTTATCTTGCAGCCATAAATCTAAAAGGCCTATAGTTGGAAGGTTCCGGTTTTCCCCCAAAAAAAAAAAAAAAAAAAAATTGTATATGCATGAGTGTATATATATTCATTTTGTGGGAAATGGTAAATATTGTCATATTACCGGGAAGGGAAAAAAAAACTGCTAGAATCAAAGAATGGATGTTCAAGCTTACTGAAAAAATAAGTGACCATGATGCTCAGTAACTACATTTCGAGTATTGCTACATCGAATTTTAATTTGGACTTTTAAGAAATTTGTATCTTGTTCACACTTCACACTTGTCTAGAAAGATTATGAAATAAAGAGATAATGCTTGAGACGTACTAAATTTTAATTTTGGGGAATGTCAACAAAACTGGTTTTTGTATGACAATTGGAATGAATTTGGCCCAACTAACAACTTGACTAGACAATATTTGGCTCCCTAGGACAGCGAGAGCAACCCACTGCTAGGGCGTTCACACCAGAGGTAAGTTCATATACCAGTTTTTAATACCAGTGACAAACAATTACAACATTCTTAAACTTCAATATTATCTCTCACGGTAATATTAATTTATTACCAAGTGCCGTGTTGCCTGGGTGATTAGGTTACTCTCCATGTCTGAGAGCCCGTGTTCGTACCCTCCCCTTCTCCTCTAAAACTCAGAAGGGTCCATATTTTTTCCATTTTCCTAGAACCATTTTTTGCCTCATCCAGAGTACCAAGAATTTTTACAAATACAAAAGATATCTCAGTCGTGATCAAGGAAGCTTTATTTATTGTAGTATCTGTTGCTGACATAATTTTATTTTTTATTTTTTTCCCTGGTAAGAGATAATTAATACATGACCTGATACACAATGCCATAACTTATCTATTTCTATTTTTAATTTTTCTTTTCTATAGGTGCATAACTTATTACTTAAATGTTGCTTATAAGTAATGGATCTATAGGAAGCATTGTGTATAATTAAAAATTTTCAATTCTCCTTACAACCATTCCGTAAAATTAAATTTTAGAAAAGCCCAAAAATTAAACCCTTATTTCATAATAATCTTAGAAAAGCATTGTTATTTTAGAAAAGTCCAAAAATTAAACCCATATTAAAATTAAGTTTTAGAAAAGCATTGTTATTTATTTATTTATTTTTTCTTCGCCAAATAATAAGATGAACCTTGCATTTTTCCAAACTATTTATAATATGTTTCATAAATCCTGTTTCACCCTTCCGCAATTGCGCTTTATACAAGGTCATTATTTTTATTTTTTCCTGAATATAAAGATCTTTATTTGGGTACAAAAGAGTCAAAACATAATATTTTCTTGCCTAACTAAAGGAAAAAATAAAGGAAAATAGCTTCAGATCAGTCTTCCAAACTTTACAGAACATATTATGTGACTTCTGTCAGTATTATCCCTTGCCTAACTAAAGGGGAAAAATAACTTGAATAAATAAATGAAAGAATTGTGTAATTGATTAATTTCTATTGGAGTTCAATGTACTGACCTTCATGTCAATCAACCAGAACTCAAGCATAAAATAGCTTCAGATCGATCAATTTCGCGGAAATCTTCTTTTTTGTCTTTGTACTTCAACTTCATTCATCCAATCAGAGAGCCACAAAAGGCCCTTGTAACCGCAATATATTGATGCAATCAAAGTCACCGCGATGACAAGAAACAGAAGAAACTTCCTCACAGTGGCAATAGTTTTCTGAAAAAGAGAACAATCACAATTAAGAAAACACGTGGACAGCACCAAGTGTTCACTCATTCACTTGACAGGGGTAAAAATAAAAGACAAACCTGTAATCTTGAAATTTGCTTGGCGTCTTGTACCCGTTCGCGTCTTTTTCTGCGCTTTGGTATGTTGTTTTCAGCATTTGGCTCTTTCTTCTTAAATATACATGGGCAACATAAATTTAACATTAGTTCAGTTTTATTCTTCACCACTATAAAGTTACGTAGAATCTTTGTGTACACCAAATCTCATGCACAAGGGTCAGCAGCATGCACAAATTTTAATTCTATTGGCAAGCAGGTATTTAACATGAAACTGAATATGATTTCAAGTACAGGATATTACACAATCCAAGAAATCTATCTTAGCCACAGAATTTTAGTAAAGCAAATGCAACATATATAGGTACATACATGGCACACCACTGCACCACGTTCATCCTAAATTTTCAATTGTATGGATAACCAAAATCATTTCAAGTCCCGGGCTTTACTGACAAGCATTAAGAGAGCCAACACTAGGAGCTCTGCAAGCAAGGTCTGACCAGTAGACAGCTTACATCTTATTGTCACAGTGGAAAGTTTAAGGCCACTAACATCAAAATATACTCGTCAATTTCAATAGGTCTCATTAGGGAGAGCTGTACTTGCAAGTTTCAACTAAAGGGGTATTAGAACTATTATATTCATAGATCCAGATTAGGTTGAATACCGTTAAAATTATAGCCTCTTGTGCACAAATTGCAAAACCAACAGAATAAAAAAATTGACTACAGAAACCAGACAGTATTAAGATACAACTTTTCTTTTACATATATGTGTTCAAGTCTTTCATGTTATTAAATTTTCTCAGTTTTACTTCCTGACCATTCTAGAAGACTAAAACATGTGATTTCAGTAGTTCAAGAAACAATCTCATATAATTTTTTGTCACATTTAATAGTTTTACTGATGAGTAGTAACTCCATGTAACATGATAAAAAGTTATATATTTGCTAATAAAATCAATCTGCCGGAGATTTCCCAAGACCTAGCTAGTTGATAATGCACTCCATTTGTTGAAGATGACTTGATGACCACAGAAAAATAAATAAAAAATTGTTCATAGTTCTGGTAAAGAAAAATCTATGTTTTTAATAGTTTTTAGCTAAGGTTTATTGTTGGTAGTTGGTACTATTTGAAATAACAGCTTTATATGCACAATAAGTACATATTTTCTTTTCTTTTTTTGGTCATTTACTACTATTCAAGTACAAACAATAGGTAGCGCAGATTCGCTATTTCTTCGAAGGTTAAAATCTACAACGTTAAATTCTAGCAGAGCAATTACTATACAGCTGGTTTAGCCAAAATTATAAAGGAATTACCTCCAAAATTTTAGATTTACGGAGTTGCAACTCTGAATCAACAACCTTCTCTTTACTCTTGCAATCTGAATTGCAAGGAAGCAGTCTCAGTCCATATTGATTTTTTGATACGTCTTTGGGATCAACACCAGCATTGCAATAGGCCGCTTGAACATTTCGACATAGCCACTCCCTTTTCAAGGTTTGGCATCCACAACGAACAGTAACCTAGCAGAAGAAATAAATCATATGGAAAATAAAGTAGAGCTAAGACAGTTGAAGAAATACAATCTATGTTGATGGAATTTAAGGCTTACACAGAAAACAAGATTTCACATGCACACATGTTTTATTAGTTCTTTACAACTGAGAACTTCTTAAGCCTTTATGTCTCAGAAAATTTTACTCACTAAAATATCAGGATTCTGAGGAATAATTCAGGTATGCTCTATTTGGGGTAATCACGTTTAACTAACTTGTTGGAATAAATCATCTTGCAGGATCTTAAAAGTTCCGGGCTATCATGTCTAAAATTAGGTTTACTTTGTTTTGAGGTATTCCTATTAATGAACAATATAATAATCAGTAATTTAAGGAAGCTAGCACCGCCTTAAAACCCTTCATTTTTCCACGGGTAAAGAACTTTTCTTATGAAGAAACTAACATGGATATAAGTTCCCTAAAAGTGTTGGAGATGAGATTCAGAAGTATTGATTCAATATTGAATCTTTTCCAAATAACAACAATGATTATTCTTAAATCTGATTCTTCAGACCACATCCCAGTTTGAGAGTTCTGTCAAGCATTGTATAAAATTTTCAACATTAAGTATACAAGAGTATATTGCAATGCTAAGACTCTTGAGAATAATACACCCACAGAAGATGGTTTTCAAATACAAATACAATATTTATAGATCACTAATTTTTTTTTTCCTAGTTATCACTAGCTTTTTTACATTTAAATCTAAAACAAAGAAATGTCGAGACCAAAACAAGACCATAAGAAAAAAAAACACTAACATATTACCTTTTTAGAGCACTTTTCAGGTGCCGGACATTGACCAGGATGACATATCTCCGGGCATAGATGTGTGCAATTTGGTAATTTTCTGCAAAATCGACATAACAAGGATTTACTCTCAGTAGCACGCTGTTGGCAAGCCATTGTACTAAACCAATAAACAAAATTTTGAAATAAATTGTGAAAAAATCTTATATAACCTTATAATACTCTGAGGAAGAAAAGATAAATACTTCTAAACATTTATATGAACCCAATATATAAAATTCTAGCATCTTGGACTTGCTCCATGAATGTTTATACCCTCAAATATCCTCCATAAGTTTGAAGCAATAGTTGACTGATCTAAAAAAGGGTTTCCAATAGTAAATTGATTAGAACAGAAATGTCTATAGCAATGTCTGTAAAGAGAGGAAACTCTTTGAATGCCTTAAACATCCTAAAATTATAGAATATTCTTTTGCTTTCCTGTTCATAAAGAATATGTCCCTTTCTGATAAAATGAAAGCTTTGATCAGGACACAAACTCTTTTCCTCTATAAAGGAAACGGTTCCTTATACTGTAGAAAAAATGCTTTCCACTGGTGAGCTATATGGTTAAGACATATTGATAGAGAGAACTGTGAAAGAGAAACATATAAGTTGCAACAGATGTTAAAATGCTAGGTACTTAAGTTGAACAATCCAATCCACAATCATTAGCTACACAACTTTTATGTTTTTTACATGCATGAAATCATGTTACTCCAAGTGAGTTAATAGAGGTTTATGTTGATTAGTCAACCTGATTAATTTCAAGCAATACAACCTGATTGACGTACTTACCTTCATTAATTAATCCACAGTTTAGAGACTTAAAACTTTTTGTATTTTTATCATGCATGAGAAAAGCCATTCCCACGGAGTTGAAAACAGATTATAAAGACAATCAATGTAATCAACCATAAATTCCAGTAACCAGTCATCTTGCCTTTTAACTCTTTCCATATACCCTGTTAATTTTGTTTCTTTATGAAAGAAACCATAGGTCTAAAGCAAGAGAGAAGAACAATGAGTTTAGCTACAAAATAATTTAAGGATGCTCTAATTTACTGATTGGTTGTTAACAGCACAAAATAGTCAATTACCTATGGCAAGGTCCCACACATGAACGAACATTCATTTGCTCCTCTGCAGACAATCTGTTGTAATATATGCAATCAAAAGCATGGACCATCGAACCACAGTGACACGATCTTTTTACCAGCACTTTGCAAGGGGGACATTCTCCAGGATGACATGGTAGGGGGCAAGGATGCTGACAAGCAGGCTGCCTCTCCTGAATGAATACCCAAAAAGAAAAAGAATGGGCAACCAATGAATTTTGAAATGACAAGTGCTGCTGAAGAAAATTTTATCTTATAACAAAGATATAACCATGGTAATAATTTTTAGTTATCTGGGGCTCTTTTCAGAGCAACAGATGAACAGGATAAATGGTAAAATATAAACATGACTAGAGGGACAAATCAATTGGAAGATGAGAATCAAACTAGAGACCAGCAGACTATGACAAATAAACACAGAACCTAACCTTTTGGCAAGATAAAGTGCACTTCTCGCAAGGCTCGCCTCTTTCACGCGAACCTGATGTTGATGACTGATTCTTCAGAGCATGACATGTTTTAGTACAGAAATGATTGCCACAAGGAAGGAGATTTCCACACAAGTTGTCACAATAAAATTTTGTTTTATCAGAGCAGACCATCTGTAAGGAGGAAGACAAAGGAAAATATGAACTTTTATTTGGCAAAATGATATAGAACAACCTTAAGTGAAATAAAATATAAATTAAAAAACAGGCAAGTAAAAATATTTATATACCACTCATGAAAAGATCTAAAACTAACCATTCTATCTGCTCCAATGTGTTGGCCAATACATGACCTCCAAACAAGTTCTGGGCATGGAGGGCATGGCGAACCTGGAGTACATTCACTCTGATGATTTGACTTCTTTTTCTTTGGTTTCAATGTGAATTCCGGATTAGGTGGAGGTTTAGGTCCATGACACCTATGTGTAACAAATTATTAGGGGAAAACAAGAAAAGCTACACATAAAGAAGGAAAAACGTATTATTGTGCTGGGAAAGAGATTGTCCGATGACATTCATATACTGCAAAATAATGCGAACCTCAATTTGCACTTATGGCCACATGGGTATTCTTCTTCACAAATTAGCCGACATGGGGGGCAAGATCCATAATGGCACTTGTGTGGCTGGAGAAACATACAGAAAATCATTGCGACAAAAGAACTCCTTAATTAAAACAATTTTTCAAATTATTAATGCATGCTAATATTTTTCCCACCAGTCAATGAGCTATATGTGCATATAAAGAATGAAAATTTCAAATGTAATAAAAGGATCACAATATAGAGAAATAAACAAATGATGAATGAAAATGCTACCACACACACAAACACAGAGGAATCTGTTTGACTATAGATGAAGCAATGTGACAACTAATAGTAAGATCTAAAGATTTCATCTCTGCACTTGAGAACTAAGATAACCAAATACATTCATGTGCAATATGAAAAATGAAAAGAAAAATTAAAAAGAGTCCAATCCAAATATGCTTCCAACTTATAGAATATTTACATCACATTTATGCACTTTGAAGTGTACTTTTGAGAGGTCTGGAACACTCTCATAAAGACTGAACCTGAAAGATAACATGTCTCTGAAAAAGAATAAGTTGGATCTTCAACAGTACCTTGCAAATTGATCCATGCCTGCATAAAGGAGTTACATGACATGGTTTGCGACATTTAGGAGGCATTTGGTCTTTTTCAGTACCACAAGGAACCTAAAAAAGGATTAATGGAAATTATAATTAAATATACAACCAAGAAATATGACAGTATACAAACTTATCTCAAAGAAAGTAAATGCAAATCTCAATACATATTTCTTTGAAACAAAATATACTTAAGAGAATGTGGAAGAAATGAGTGAGTTGCCTGCAACATGATTAATCAGCGACACATGTTAATAACAAAAAACAATCTTTCAGTACAATAATTTTACACAACACGCCTCTGTTGAAAATTTCATAATTGAGCACATCCTTCAAGTAATCAATGGTAAGATACATTTTTCAACATCAAAATTAAGCGAGTAGAACCTAACCCGAGTAGAACCTAAAACGTAGTACCAATTCTGATATCAAATGTCATGAAGTTAACTGAGACACCAAAAGTTCCAGAACTCATGGAAAGCATAAAATTAAGCCCTATAATCTTGTGGGACATTATCATGTTCCAAGGTTGTATAATTTATCAGTTAAGTTGGTGTCCAGTTGCAGATACAGTTCTAAATTGTTTGAAATTGATGAATGAAATAAAGAATCATCTAGTTATAACAACACCCATATAATGATGTATAAAGATCCTCCAATAGAAGTTATTATGCTTGAGAAAATAAAAAAAAAATTAAAAAAAGGGGAACAATAATGGTTTCACTAGCCACAAATGTTTGATAGAAAAAATTAGCTGTAATTTTCATGAATGAATTCTCACCTCAAAGTTTGTCTTGCCGCATGCACATGAAAGTGTCACCATCACGGGGCAAGGAGCACAGGCACCTCTGCAAGAAGAAAAAATTGCTGTCCAGCGTCACCTTTGTATAACCGCAGAGAACTTTACAAGAGAGTCATTATTCCTTTTCACAATTTCCCCCCGGTAATGTTTCAATTACTAGCAATATAATACTTTTTTCCTCATTTTAAACAATGCAACCCCGGCATTACAGAAGCTAAACTTTAAAATACATCCAACTTGTTAGAATTATTTTATTTTATTTGTAAACTGTGATATAGTAGTCCCAGAGCACATCGATGGCCTCATGGGATATATGTAAAAGCACCATATAACGAGAATGATAAACAACCCCATAAAATTAAAATGGTGTATTCAAATACTACAAATAAGATAAAACTACTTGTCAATATCTGTTTTCATTTAAGTAATGGACTAAGGACCATTCTCTTGCAAGTATGATAAAATAACACACCTATGGCACGGAGCAGGGCATTTGTGGTTCCTACACCGAAGCTTCCTGTCACAAACCTGATACTTCAAATAAATACAATTTCTATATAATTGAGTAAAAGAAAATCTCAAATGTACTGAAATAGGACACACCTCAGAGCATGGCGGACAGTCTCCATCACAGCAGCGACGCTTACAAGCATGGCGACCACAATCCCGTAATATCTGACACTTCCTCTCACATGCCAAATCTTGATAACAAGGAACCTGTTCTAGATTTAATTTACTGTTGTCTACTTTGAATTCAGATGGACAGTATGTACATTGATTGAAAACCGAGATAGAATAAAATTTAACCAAAACATCAAAAGTCTACCTCTTTCTTCAAGGTACCACACCGGCACGACTTGATGACGACAATTCTACAAGTCTCAACACAATGTCCACGGTGACACCGCTCCGGGCACCTATGAAAACCACAACTCAACATCTTATCACAAGTCCCTCCGCACAACGGCACCAAAACATCACAGGCCATCCCTTCATAAGCTCTCTTCCCACACGGGCACGCCCGCTTACCCTGAAGCGGACACTTCCCACACTCGCCAGAATGACACCCTCTGCTACACAAATGCTTCCCGCAATCAAGCGACTTCTCGCAAGGAGCTTCGCAGCGAAAATTCCGATCAAAACACTCCCTTTCCTCCTCCACCTTCCCACATTGGCACCTGTAAACCCCACGAGCTCTGCACGGAGGGCACTGACCCTCGTGGCAAATTTCTTTGCACCGGTGAGTCCCGCAATCCAATACCGACGAACAAACGCCATTACATGAGAAATTCTTGAATCCACACCGCCGAACTTCCTCGACGGCGCTGCAGAAACATCGTGTTTTCACGAGCTTCGGGCAAGCGGGGCACGGTCCGGGATGGCATAAGAGTAAACAGTAGTGACCGCAAGTGTACTTCAACGGTCGATTACAGATCTCGCCGCAAGAATGCGGTAGAATCCATGGATCGTTGGGAGGGTTTTCTAATTTTCCACAGAAACAGTAATAGTATTTGGGGATTAGGGTTTTGGAGTACTCGATTCGGCATTTGGGGCAGTTCCAGAGGGAGTCTTCGGCGGCTTTGGAGGCGGAGATGGGGAGACGGGAGACGGCGCGGACGGCGGAGAGGTCGGAGGACTGGCGGGCCCAGCTCTGGATGCAGAGGAGGTGGAAGACGGCGAAGCAGCGTGATGTGCAGGACCAGGTGGGATCGGACAAACGGATGCGCTCGAGGCATATGAGGCACGATAGGGCGCCGGAGCGCGATGATGTGAGGAAAGATTGGATCTTGGCGAGGTCGGGTGATGAACGGCCTGTGATCTCGATGTAGGATCTGAAGATGGTGTCAGATAGGTCGTCGTGGCGGAGGTCTCCGGCTCCGCCGGAGGCGGTGGGGCTGGTGTCAGAGTCGGCGTCGGAATCTGACAACGGGGAGAGAGGTTGGTGGTGGGACATCGTTGAGGTCATTTTGGGAAGTGAAGTCTGTTTTAACTGTTCTGCGCGCGACAGGGATGGGAGACTTCAGTTGGTCTTCATGGTAAATTGGTAATGTTTGTGGGTTGTGGAATTGTAGTTCCAAGTTTTTTATAATATCGGGAAAAATAAAAAAGTTTTTTATAATATATTTTATTATTTTTTTAAATCTTAAATATTTCAAAACTATCTAATAATTTTTTTTATTTTTTATTTTAAATGAGACAATATGCTATAACTTTTTTATAATATATTTTATTATTTTTTAAATCCAACATGTTTCAAAACCATTTAATAATTTTTTTTTTAAAAATAAAAATGAGAAAAAAAGTATAAATTTTATTAAATCTTACGAAATTCGGAAGTAAATGATAAAAATTATAGTAAAATTTAAAATTTGTTTGGTTCAGTTTTTTTAAAACAATAGTTCAAAATATAAAATACTGAAGAACTTTATTTTCAAATAGTTATAAATGGCAATTTCACCTTATACCAAAAAAAGACAAATTTATTTATAAAAAAAAAAAAAAAAAAAAAAAAAAAAAAAAAATTTACTGAGTTTTTAAATTACAATTTTCAAAAGCTAGCGACCAAAAAAATTTTATACCAATTTTTATTTTTATTTTTATTTTTTTCAGTTCTAGGACAACAGAAAATTATTCACAAAAGTCTGAATAAAAGTGACCATTATTTAATATTGTTTGATGATTACACTTTCTAATGCAAACGAGCAAACTGGGATTGGGATTCAACGGTTCGAATTGATCTTCCGAACTCAACTCTTCGAGTCTATACAGAGTTTTCGAGTTCTAAAACATTATTCATCAAATTCAATCATACTCTAGAACTTGAGATCAAGATTATTGAGGAGAGAGAAAAAAAAAATTACAAATCCAAGCAATCACTCGAGTGTGTAATTGCACACTAGAGTTGGACATGAAATGTGGCATTCAGATCCTGGTACCGAAAGTTCATTCATAACAATGAGAAGAAAACTGATAGAACACATTGTATTTACTCAGAAACAGCATCAACTCTACAACACTGTCATTACAAGTTCTGCACGTAAAACATTTACAGCACCCCTCAATAGCACAACATATTTATTGTATAGAGATATCACACAACTTTCCAGGGAAAATAGAAGACCGAAAGAGAAAGAATAGAGAACACAAAAGAGAGAAGAAAGGAAAAGATATTAGACACAAAAGGAAGTGAGAGAAGAATCACATACAAGCTCTCAATATGCATCATTCAAGCTCACAATGACGTCACACAAATTCGAATCGCATAAGAAGCTTTACAGATTGATACTTCTCTCCCTTGCGATTGTGTAGTGGAATTGCTCGGATTCCACTTCTCAGCTCTGACACGGGTAGGCACGTTTGGCCTCCGAAGTCATCCTTTTCAGACATGTCATACTCGTGAACTTCAATCCGAAGCAGAGCCAGTTCCGGAACTGTTAATGGGAATTCAAATTCCTCATTCCATGTAGGTATCCAATTGTCCTCCAGCGCCTTCGTTTTCTTCATTATGGTATCAGCAGGGACTCCAGAAATTCCTACCTGCATGCAGATTGATATTTAGACACCTTATACTCAGTCTATTGGCATACAATTCTATCGTACGGAAAGAACTTTAAAGTCTCATAACCAATGTATATTAGAATAAGATGGGCACAAAAATTAAATCAAATTGTAAACCATATTGACTTACCCTAGTATAGAAATCTGGAGGGGAATATGCATCAAAATGGGTGTGATGGAAATCAAAATACCATCCTTCACCCATATATACAGTCACCTATTTTAGTAGCGGAAAAGCCCAAATCAGCCACAGAGAGAAAAAATCACTAAAAAATTTTAAGGGCCACTTCAGCAGAAAGAGTAAAGAAATCAAATGTAGTCAATATCCTGGACACACTTCATTTACCTTCAAAGTTGTCTTGACCTGTAACTTAGCTTTAGGATCAAAGACCTCACCATGTGAACCAGCCTTTAATAAGAACTCAGGCTTTTTCACATATCCACAACCACCATTGGCCTTGAACATTCCATGCATCAACCATAGCGACCTTCCATATCCCTGTGACACAAACTCAGTATTCAGTTACTTCTAATAAATCATTTCTCACAAGGTGAAACTACTCATCTGCTAGGGTAACCTTTTTTTTTTCCTTTTCTTTTCTTCTCTCCCCCAGTCTCCAGGGGTAACATTCAATATACAGATTAGTGAGCTTCATTGCAAACAAGTTAAAATGGAAAATAATGATATGATGTGGTCATTGTTTCAAATAAATTTAACATCAATCATACTGCAGAAGGGCACAGAACATGATGACCTTACATTTAGGGGTTTTCCTGGATCACTAGGCCACTTTTTAATTTTTTGACAATTTTCCCGGACAATGTTATAGCCTTATAGGTTTGTCAGATAACTGTGGTGATTGTGGTCTGTATAGGACACAGCTAAAAGATGAATTTTAAAACCAACCTAAAAATCAAGATAATTTATTTAAAATTCAATATTTTTAGGAATTACTAGAATTTAACAAGAAGCTTGAGAACTAGGACAAGTATGAATTATCTGGATTTCAATTGGCCTTTAAATCCTTTACTTATTTATCAGTATGGATCTATTTAGAAAGAACCAATATAAGAAAAATAGTAAAACCAAAAATAAAAAGAAAACGCAAATACTTTGTTTTAAGCAATATCTATACCAAGGTCCTAAGAAGCACGGACAAGGATACGAGATACGGATACGACACGACACGGACACGGCGACATAGCAAATCCAAAAAAATTAGGACACGGACACGGCGAATAGTATATATATATATATATTAGCATTAATAATTTTAAAAAAAAAACACTGATATGTTTAGGTTGGAATATATATATATATCACTGATATGTTAGTATATATATATATCAGCATCTTTAGGACACGGACACGGCGAATTGTGGCATCTTTAGGTTAGTATATATATATATCAGCATCTTTAGGGTAGTACAAAACAAAAAATAGAACATATCAGCATTAAAAAATTTAAAAAAAAAAAATTAACATATCAGCATTAAAAATTTTAAAAAAAAAAAAAAAATTCCAGAAAAGTGTGTCTGAGCCGTGTCCGAGCTGTCTGAGCCGTGTCCGTGGCGTGTCCGAGCCGTGTCTCAGCCGTGTCCGAAAATTAAAAAAAATAAAAAAATTCCAGACACGTTTTTTGGCGTGTCCGACACGTGTCGGGGCGTGTCCGACGCGTGTCCGTGTCCGACACGTGTCGGACACGGATTCTTCGCCCATTTTGGAGTGTCCGTGCTTCCTAGCCAAGGTCTAATAAAATTAGCCACTTGAGCTGAAAGATGTCCTTAGTTCTTTTTCTTTCTTTTTTTAATTACTATTTTTATCATAAACAGGAAAGCCAAAAAGACGAATTTACTCCATTGTGAAGTAAATTATAAGCCAAAACTAGGTGGGCATCATAATTATAATATTAGGGCCAACTTTGTGAAGTAGAAGACTTTGTGGAATTTTCAAGTCTCAAGGGGCCATGGCCCCCATTGGCCATAACATTATTCTGCCACTGCATGAGAAGGTGATCCAATTTCCAACTTCACATTCCACCATATATGATACCCAAAGAACATCTTTTATATTTCATTGCCTTATAATTTATTTTGAATTGCAACTATCAAGAAAAAATACACTGAAAAATAAAGGCAATGTTATCTGTGTTCATCAACTAATCACAAAAAAAGAAAAGGTATCTAGGTCCATTTTCCCCTTGGCAGGGATGTGGACTTACTTGAGGCCCAGTGGGTGCCCCCACTGGGTTTTTAAATAATTCTATTTTTACCTATAAATTTTTGAGTATTTACATAAACGCACCCATAACTTTTATCTTTTGCCCCATTAATTTTGTTCTTCTCTCACTTACACATATACACATAAACAGTAGTCATGAACTCCATCATCTTTAGTCTCCATCTCAACTATCCCTCCCTGCATCATCCACAGCTCTCTCTTTAGCAGTACAGATTTTTTCTCTAAAAATAACAGATGTACACATTTTACCTTTTATGGAGACTTGAACAGTTGAACTCAAAACCTTTCAATTTGAGAGGTAGAGGAGATATCACTGAGTTACTATTCTTGGTACTATATTTAGCAGTGTTGCAACATTTTTAAAACATGAAACTAGTTGGGGACAATTGTGAATGTATTTTAAAAAAATATTATCAATCTATAATTAAGTTAAATATTATTTTAGTTGATTTTATTTCTTTTTAATCTCATTATTGTCTAAAGTCGCCCCCACTGAAAAAAATTCCTGGGTCCATCACTGCCCCTTGGTAACTATTTCTGAATATAAAACAATATTGAGAATGCCCAATGTAATATAGCAAGTTGGTCTAGTTAATACTCTATACCATAACGTGAAAGTATTTACAACATTAGGAAAAATAAACTTCTAAACAAAAGATGTCCTATGATTCCTATCATTTCTGTACAGTGCAAATATCTCCAAATTCTAAAGGAGAATTACTAGTCGCAATCAGTTTCCTAAAGTGCCATCATGTCACGTTCAACTTATTCATGGAATGAAGAAGTGATCATTTGACTTCATCATCCGAGTGACAGTATCAGCAAGTACAATCATGATGATTATATGGCAGAGGTGTATTCTTGAATGACATGAGCAAAAATGTTAGTGTGCATATATCTTTACAAGCAAAATTCTTCATTTTGTAACTTTGGACACTGTAAAAAGGTGTGGAGACCTAAAGTTTGTAACTATCTGAAGGAACAGATAAATCAAAATACCTAGAGACTTATTCCAAAATTCTAGGGACTTACTTTGAGCAATGTGTGAACGTGGTAATTTTCCTTGAATCAAAAACCAGGAAATGATTCTATGAGTACTCTTATTTATAATAGTCTATACAAAGAGTGATAAAATTTAGAACTTCCTTGCATCTTTTTCACACTCAGACACACTGATTAACTAAAAAATTTACTACTATTCTGGGTCCTTTTACAATACTGTACAATTTATTTTAAATTTATATATTAAAAAAAAAATGTAACAAAAAGTCAAAAAATAAATTACAGGATACTTAATCCTCAGATGGAGAAAGAAGCCATACCTGCATATTGAATGCAACCATCTGAGCTCCATGCATCCACCCAATCAGTGGGTTGTAATTGGATGAGTCAAAGCGTATACCTTTTGGGTACACTCTCAACATATTCTGCTGGGTAAACCTACAGCAAACCAATTATCAGACATGGCAAATTTCCATAATAAAGTGTGAAGATGCACACATGCATACTACACATTAGATGATGGAATTTATAATCAAACATGCTATACCAAAGAACTGAAGGATGTGGAATATATATAACCACCACTAGTCTACATGTGATGCTCAAAAAGGGGTAGGAGAAAGGAAACTACTTTTTGGATGCAACTGAGAGGTTCCAAACAAATAATAAAGTCAATCTTACTGAAATCCTATTATGTCCTTGAGCATAATTCCTACATCATTAACATGACTAATGAAATGAAAACACCTGTCGAAATATCATCTAGTACCAAAGTCCATCTTCTGCACATTCATCACATGTTTTTGCAGTATCACTTTGCTACTATAAGACATCTTAAGCATCTTTCAAGAATGCATCTTATTATTAGATTTCTTTAGATTAACCAATGCCGACAACGGGAATTCACGTGCCAACACAAAAAAAGCCAATTAGCATAAATATCAGTGAACATCTGGAAGTTAAGTTAGAAAGCAAATGATTCAGGAGGAAGGAAAAAAAAAAAAAAAAGAAGTTAGAAAGCAAATGTGTGAATTTTATGCCATAGATGGGCATAATATACATGAAACTAAGATCCCTACAGAACAAGGATTGAGCTAATTTAAATCATTACCTGACAATTTCTTTTCCATGAGTTACTACGGCCTTTTCAAGTTCTTGTTCACTTAAACTAAGTCGTCTCACTTTATCAGGAAGTACCTTCAGCCAATCATCCAATCCACCCTTTCCCTTCCCAGCATGAATAGCAATCAAACGCTTATATGCAGGTGCTACGTTCTGCTCTGACTTATGATCTTCATCATCTAAAACTTCCTCATCCTCATTGTCTTCTTCTTCCTTCAAATCATCCTGCTAGAAGAGAGTTAGATCGAGTATGATGAATTAACTCATGGTGTACCTAAATAACAAAATATCATAATATTACCATGCACCTTATCTTTATCAGCAATACTAGGTTTAGCATCTGGGATTTCTTTCCCCCAAGCTTCTTCATCAGCTGAATCCTTTTCCTTCTGTGGATCATTCTCTTTTACCTTAACTTCTTTGGCCTCGAGATATTCTTTGGGCGGTTTGGTTGAAATAATAATATGCTTTTTCAGCATATCAGGTGATGGGAACTCCTTCAAGCATTCTGAGCCAGGAGTAAACAGCATGTCTCCAAATGTTTGAGTCACCATCTAAAATTTAACAATAAAAACAGTAAATTAAACAGCAAAGAGGGCGTCCATTACCCCATATAAATGCATACACTCACCTCAGCCACTTTAGCTTGAAGATCTGGAGTAAGGTGGTCTTCTAAAGTTATTACAACAGGATATTCAGATGCAGAAAACGCATGCTCCTTAATAGACCTCAAACATTTAGCGAGTTCGACAGGAGTGGTCAGTGTCCTACATAAATCAAAACAAAACCTTAAAATGAAATAACGACAAGACTTGCAGTTCAGGCTTGTGATGCATGATCATGAATGTGGTACACAAAACAGAGTTAACGCGGTAAAAGGACACATACAAGGACATAGAGATTGACACACAGATACACAAACACATATTCAAGTGGGAACACACACACAAATTGTGATGTGTTCTCTCCTACCCCACTCCCCACCATCTTATAATTGAACCCTTTTAAACTTGCATTTTCTATTAATCTAATGGCACATCCACATTTTTCTTTTGTAACAATTCTCTTTTTCTATACTTTTAAAACAAAAAAGACACATAGAGAGATAGAGAGAGAAATGTGCATCCAATGTCCAGGGCATCAACCACATGTTCATAAGTACCTTAACAGTGTTGGTGTCCAAGACATGTATAATGCAGATGCAGCAGCATTGTAAAAGTAACATGCTACCAAAATTCTGATGTTTCTTAAAAAATTAAGAATAGAAAGAAGAAACAGAAATAGAAAAACAGAGAGAAGAAATTTACCAAGGAAAGAACATGTTAAGAATTGCAAAAGATACAGCATCAGAGGAAGCAAAGGATTTTCAACTATCTCAATTTAAGTGTTCCACTCACTCAACTTGAGAAACTAAAAACATACAGAAACTGTATCTAACTTCATTTAGTATGAAAAGAATAGTAGAGATGCGTCAGATATAAAACTCTTCAACTTTTTGACTCCAATTGAACCAATTGCGGAACAAATCCTAAAGGTAACTACACTATCTTGTCATTGTACTCATTATGATTTTTCACCTCCAATTTTCCTAGTTTTGGAGCTATTATACTATCTATGATCAAGGTTCTGACAGGTACTACAAAAAAACTAGAGGAAACTATCACGAGGCTCCCGCCATTGCAGGGTCTGAAGAGGGTCAAATGTATGCAGCCTTACCTCAGAGGCTGTTTGTCTTTTGAACCCGTAACCTTCAGGTCACAATGCATAAACCTTACCATTTTGCCGAGGCTCACCCTCATATTCATGCATGTTTGTGCATATATAAATATATTTTCATATTGATTTACTTTTGATGAAAATATCTCATAACTTGACACCATAAACGGCCTATTGCCATCCAAGTCAGTCACAAACTAATTCAGAGCATGGGAGTAATCAAAGTTATAACTGGTTGTAGTTTGCAACAAACACCGTACCTCCCATGAAGAACATCCACATTATCTTTCGTGGAACTTGGCCATATATCCAATTCAATCACTCTTACACCTCTCTGCAGTGCATTAATGATGGGGACATCACTGCAGTCACTACTTAGTTGATTCCCAGTAAGGTAGGAATTGTGGCCAGTGTATATGAAATAATGAGATAGTGGAGCAGACATATCATGGTGAACCTGGAAGGGAGGGAAAAAATCAACTAGTTAGAAAAATAATGAAGATTAATTTTTTTATTCTTCATAGGCACAGTGAAACATACTTCTTTCTTTTTTTAGCCACATTGGGAGGTGGCACTTAATGTTACATAGAACTTACATCACCGGGAACAAGCACACAGGACACTGCTTATTTTAAGCATGATACAACAGGTGTGCAGCAGCTATAAGCTCATATATCTTAGATTTATTTATGTCAGCAATGCAAGATTGAATCATTCTCTAATTTCCACTGGTATTGGTCGCTTAACACATTTTTGGCAAAAAAAGAAGCTATTCTCTTAACAATTATATAATCACGACAATGTATTGCATTAGGTCTTAATACATTGCTATGAATTATCTGTTTATGTATATACGCAAACATCTATTAACCCTCTAATGTTTTAATTCTCTTTTCCACTCCATATATATTATATACTTCTGTCACTTTGAAGCCATATTTAACACAATTTCAACCATACCTTTCGCAAATAAGCAAATCACCTATCATATCGGAGTCAAGAACCAATAAAGATCAAAGTATGCAAAACCAAGAAAATGCAAATGAATTATACCATGTTTGTTTATAATCTAAAACACATATATACTTAAAACATACACATATATGATTGAATTATACACAAACACACACAAAACATATATGATTGAGAATTTGGTAAATCAAAATTACCCCGAGAGAAGGAGAGAGAGGGAGATTGGTGTCACCGAAGAGATATTTGAAGAAAGCTTCGAGATTGAGGCCCTTGTGGCGATGGAAGATGTTGAGGTGCTTCAAGCTATCCATGATGGCCTGAGCTTCCTCTTCAGTGGCCTTATCTTCCTTCTGAACCTCAACCAAGAACCTGCGGAGGTCATCGGCGGTCATGATTCCATTCTCGGAGTAGCGATCGAACAACTCCTTGATCGCATCCGGAGCTTCAGCCGCGGCCAGCCGGAACCGTCGCCGGAAACAGAAGCAGACTTTGTAAGTCTGTTTGGACATTGTAGAGAGGGAAAGTGTAGAGAGAGAAAGAGAATTGGGATCGACGACCGAATCAGTTTTCTTGGAGATATAGTAAGGTATTGTCTGTCATTTGCTGTTTGCGTTTAGCTGATTCCCATTAAGATGGGGATGAATAATGGATTGGGGTGGGACCCACCTATGTTTATTACTTTACCTATAATTGGGCCAACTAAGCAGCTTGGTTGTCTTTTAGTAGGTATTGATATCTTAGACTTTTAGTTGATTCCAAAAGAATAAAAAAATAAATTAATCCTTTAACAAATAGAGTAATAGGAATTTTGTTTTCCTTTGGTAAAAATTATGAGGTGGAGAAGTATTTTTTTTTTTTGAAAGATAGTTGTGTTGTGATATTTTGAAAAAGAAAAATAGGGTGGGAGAACATAAAAATGAGTGTGGATATAAATATTTTTAATCATTCAAGATTATTTAATAACAGTTCGGTTCAATAATTCAAAAGTGTAAAGTATCGGAGAGCCTCTCATTTTAAGTTTGGTAGTTCATACTAGACAATAATTTAATAACAGTTCGGTTCAATAATTCAAAGTGTAAAGTATCGGAGAGCCTCTCATTTTATAAATACGTGTGTGAGTTGGATTTTGTTTAAATTCTCTCAAAGAAACTATTTCTTTTATAAAAATAGAGAAATGCGGAGTAGTTTTTTTAAGAAAAACCTTTTTTTTAGGTAGTGTTGCAACAAATGATCATTTTCGAGGGCTGTTTTTTTAGTTTCTCAGTAAGAATGGGTAAATGAGTTAGATGGAATGCAGTAGGAACCAAAAAAAAAAAAAAAGAGAAAAAAAAAACCAAAAAACATTGAATTGCTCTGGTGTTCTCAAAGCTTTTAAAAAATAAAAATATCATTGACTTTTGCATGACATAGAGTTTTAAGTTAAACGCAGAAAAAGTTGAAAACCAATAATTCATTTGTGAGGATTGTGACGATATTCATTTGATATAATATCGTGAAAGAGACTTAAGTCCCTAAGAACATTTATTTTGGTGTGAGATAGTTTATGTTTGATAGTTACCACTTACCAAACGTACTTGGATCATGACACTACAATGATTAATGAAAGGATATATTAGAACTAGATTATGTGTTTAGAAAATTAATAAAAATGAATCTGAATTTGATCAATCTTCACAAAATTTGAGAAAAGATTAAAAAGTAAAAAATTAGAGTTTAATTTAAGTAGAAAATTTAACTTTTTTTTAAAGAATTTAAAGAGTAAAAGAGAAAAGAACTAAGGTTTGGATAAATAGAAAAGAAAAGAAATGATAGTATTATTCATATAATAGAGGAGGAGAAAAGAAGAGAAATGATATTTAAAATAGATGTGATACAAGTAAAAAAATAATAATTTCTTCTTTTTAATTGTTGTGGGCAGTTTCAGAATTATAAAAATACACTTAAACACTATCCTTTCTCTCCCTATCTTTTCTTTTTTGGAAAGATAGAAAATGAGGGATGAAGAATGATATCCTCCCTATCTCTCCCTATCCTTTATTTTCTTTTCTCTCACTATGCATCCCTCCAAATCTTTCAATCCAAACATACCCTAAAAAAAATTAATAGATAATTTTAGAAACTAATAATTTGGGAGGGGGACATTACTTTAAATTTTTCATATTTTTATGTGTGTATATATATATATTTTTTTACCATATATGTTTAATGGGCCGGCCCAGGTGCCCCTTAGGCTCCGGGGCTCGGAGATCTGTTTTTAACTGACACTAGTAAACTAGGTAGGTAGTTGGAGGGACGGAATCCAAAAATGTATGAGAGGGGCTGTCTTAAAATACAATATATATAGTGGGGTATCATAAAAAATTAAGTAAGGGTATTTTTAGAATTTTTATTAAAAAGTAAGGACATTTTAAAGAATTTAAAAAATTTTATAGGTAATTTTATAAATAAATAAAAAATTCAGTGGGAACGGTTAGGCCATTGAGTCCTTAATGGATGATCCATGTCTGGGTGGTTGGGCTCACTCTCTCTCTCTTATGGTGAAACATATTCCTAAAACTCATTCCTTTATGATCACCAAGCATTTCTTAATTTAGATCATATTATTGTTAACAGAAAATTATATTTTGGTGATATAAACTCACAAAAAAAGAAAAAAAAAAATGTTCCTTAAACTCACAAAAAAAGAAAAAAAAAAGATACTAAACTTAAAAATAATTATCAACTAGTAACTATTTAAAATTGAATATCCTAAATACCCCTTTCAAAGTTCCTAATTTTCATATTTTTTGGTTGTGATCTTTGCAATCAATGTGAGCAATGATAGTGATTCCTGAACAAACACGTTTTGTGTCCAACCACTTAAGATAATCTATAGAGCTTTTGAACAAATTGCAATTATAGAACTTGAAATTATATTCATATTATGGATTGTTTTGATTGATTGTTCTTGCAAGGGATTAAGAGTATTGACCAGTATTAGTTTGAGTTTGGGTCTTTTCTTAAGGTTTATGTGCCTTCTTGAAAAGCACTGAGATTGGGGGTGGCAAAGTTTGACATGATCTGTCAATACGACTCGAACACGACACGAATTAAATGGATTTGTGTTGACCTTAAACGGATTCGAATCGTAAATGGTACGATTAACCCGTTTTGTTAATCGTGTCGTGTTTGGGTTGAGGAATTCAACTCGTATAACTCGTTTATACTCGTTTAACTATACGTGTCATAAACAAATTTCTACTTAAGTTCCAAAATAAATATCTAAACTTATATCTTATAATTTATTCTTTTGTAGATTAGAGATTATTTAGTAATTTGGTTGTATTGAAAATTATACTTTTGTAGTATTTAATATTTGATCGAATATTATTAATAATTTAAATAATAAAATATTTGATTTTATTAAATAGGTCATTAAACAGGTTACACGTGTAACTCGTTTAATAAACAGGTCGGGTTAGTTTTGAGGGTTCCTGATATGATTATTAAACGGGTCGTGTTCGGGTTGAGTTGTTTAATAAAATATCCTTAAATCGACACGACACGATTACGACCCGCGAACACAAATTGACACCCCTAACTGAGATAAGAAGATAAAACAGGGTACTGTAATATTACCGATTTTTCCTATTTTCTGAATTTATTTGATTTTTTTGGATTATTTTAATCATTGCCTCGTTTTGCATGCCACGCGGGCCCCGAGGGGCGTTATCGGCATTTCACATGTGTATGTGTATTTATATACATGTATGTATTTGTATTAATAGTATTATATGGAAGGAGGTATCTTGTGGCAATGTTGAGGTTGTAAATAAGTTTTAGGGGCATTTTCGTCATTTTAGCCCCATGGAGTAGCCTAGAAAATTCTAGAGACAATGAGGTGTCTCCATTTGGCCCATCTCTTTCCTTTTTCCTTCATTTTTCGGACCATAAACTTTCTCACTCCATTTTCTTCTTTCTCTCTCTATATCTCTCTTCCTTCTCTCTAAAATTTCTTCATGCTAGATGAAGATTTAGGTTAAGCCGGAATTAGCAAATTGTAGAGCATTGGAAGGGCTACGTTTTGGTACGGGTATTGCAAGCTTTTGGTGGGATTTGAGTTTGGAGCTTGGAACTTGAGTTCCTATCTTGAGGTAGAGTTTGTCTAATTGTCAAATTCCTTAGTTCTAGTAGTTAATTGGATGTTTTTCCCCCTCTTTAACATGTCAATTTAAATGCTAAAATGCATGATTAAATTTTAGAGTTTTGGTATGTGTATGAGTTTGTGAATGGAGGTGTTTTAAGTGATGAGATGCTTATCTTATGTTTAAATTGCAAATAACATGTTGTTGAGTTGTTCTGTGATGCTTTATATATTTTTCCTCATATTGTTGTTGTGATATTCTTGGTTATATTTATATGCTAGAGAACATATGAATAATGAAGCATGCTCAAGATTATTAAATTATTCCATTGAGGCCTTAGAAATGTAAAATTGTATTATGAAAGCATGATGGTTATGGAAAATGGTATTGTGGTATGTGAATCCCTTGCATGATCACATGCTCTTGTTTCTATTCATTGTTCGTAAAACATGTTATTATATACCTTGCTTGAGGAGATGCCACTTAGGCATTCTCTACTGAGCCTTGTGCTCACTCCTTTACTTATTATCATTTTTCAGGGATTGAAGATGAGCTGGTGAATAATATACATCCATGGATTTTAATGTAGATAGGAGTTCACTTTTATTTATACCAAAGCTATGTAAATTTTAGTCATAGAAGCCTTACTCTTGTATTTAATTCCTTTAAAATTTGAATAAAATGAGACTTTTGTAATTCGGTCTTTAAATGATGTATTGGACTTGTATTTAGAGATACAATTAAATATAATCTCACAAAATCCTTCTTGGTGCATTTTATATTTATTACCAATATTGTTATCGTATTGGGTTTTGAATTGTATATAAATACGTACACGTGCAATGGTGGTAATTGGGTGATTGGTTATCAAAGTTGGTGTATATGGGACAGTGGGAATTGCGGGTGTGGATAACCCAAAACCAGTCGACATATAGCGTGAACCAGTCGACGTGTAACATGAACCAGTCAACGTGTAGCATGAACTAGTCGACGTGTAACGTGAACCGGTTGACGTATAGTGTGAATCAGTCGACCGGTATCCTGGCAGAGAGGTTGTCACTGTACATTTCCCAAACCAGTCGACGTGTACATCCCACACGTCGACCGGTATCTCGGCAGTGAGTATCATTACTATTCACGTCCCAAACCAGTCGAGCATATATGTCGACCAGTTTCTGTTTCATATGTTTCTGTTTCGTATGTAATTGCTATTTTAAATTCTTAAATTACACTTTGGTACCCAAGTGAGGTTACACGTAATTATTTTATGACCCAAATAAATGCAATAATTATGTTTTGACCACCGAAAAGACTATTTTACCCCAGATCTTATTTTAATTATTATGTGATGCAAGTAAATGGCAAATTTACCCTCGGAGTCTCAATTTATTGAATTATGGCAAATTACCATTTTGTCCTTTTTGAACCTTGATATTTAAATTTAACGTGAAAGGACCATAATACCCTTGAATGATTCTGGGTTGGGTAAGGACCCGTTTAATGATCTGGATTCAGTGGATTTGGGTCGTTACAGAATGGTATCAGAGCAACTAGGTTCGAAAACCTAAGGACAACGAGTAGGGTTGACCTAGAAGAGTTAGACTTGGGTTTGACGACATTGCATGCTTATGTGATTCTTATTTTTTGGTTTAAAAACATGACTTATTGCTTTGTGCTTAAGTGCTTACATGTTACTATGTTTAGTATATGTCTTCGTATTCATTGCTCATTAAGTTTATTAATTATTGAATGGAAAAGCATGATCAACTGTTAATGTTAAATGTATATGTGGAGCTACTTATATGATTAAATTTGTCTAAAGCATGCTTGATTTGCTACATGTTTAATTGTTAATTGTTATTGTTGATGAATGAATGCTTAATTGACTACGTGCTTAATTGTTAAGTGTAATTATAATTAAAAGTATGTATATGAGTTCTTTTTGCATGTAATTGAGCACGATAGATATGATCCTGTTTTGGGAAGTAGTTGTACATCTAGATTCGTGTTGTGGTCGTTCATCTACTAGGGAGTGGATGTTCGCATGACTAGTTTGTTTCGTTGTTGATGAGTTTGAGGTTTCGGGACAGTGTTGTATGTTGAGTTGCGGAAAGTTTTGATCTACGTAAGTGAGGGGCTTGATCACTTCTATGTTTCTGAACGTTTAGTTCCTATCGAACGAATAGTGTGAGCACCGTAGCTCATGGATTGAGCTACTTCATGTATTCCTGTTGATCGTTTGGTTGTCATTGTAGAACCGTGTTTAAAGACTACGTGAAGTGATGGACCCATATGAAGATGGACAGCGAACAGGTGAAGGGCCATCCCAACCAGACAGAGTTTCAATGGGACAAGGCCGAGATAGAGAAGTGGATGATGATCCACAAGTATAGGAGGACGAAGTTCTAGTAGCAAGGGCTGTAGCCTCAGCCTTTCAGAAAATTGCAAGTACCACAGTTCCTCAAGTGGTACCGCAACCGGTTATTCAACCGCAGAAGACGGAGATGGAGCGGAATCTTGAATATCTACTTCAATTTAACAAGCTCATGAAAGTAACATTTAAAGGAGGTCCAAATCCATTGGTAGCGGACGATTGGTTGGATGAAGTTGAAAAGCATTTCAGGCCAATAACAGTGCCCAGTGATCGGTTGAAGATCACCTTAGCTACATACAAGTTTGTTAGTAACACGGCAGCATGGTGGAAGACCATGACTAATGCGCATGATATTGACAGTATGAGTTGGGATGCATTCAAGAGTCTTTTCTTTGAAAAGTATTTCCCGCAATTTAAGAGACAAGAATTGAGGACGCAGTTCGATAGTCTCAAGCAAGGTGATATATCCGTAACAGAGTATGAGAATAAGTTCACTTTTCTCTCACGTTCCGCTACGGATGTGTTAGGGGACGAAGAGGAGAAAACATGGCGTTTTGTGTACAGCTTAAACCATTCTATTAGGCCGAGGTTGACACTTTTGGGGTTAAAGAATTATTTTGAAGCGGTTACGAGAGCATTAATGGTAGAAGTAGAAGCCAAGGATTGGCAAGAGAGGAGTGGTACCGTGGGTTCTCAGGAACGAGGTATGAATATGGGTACTCCTTCCAGGAGTCGGGACAGGAAGAGGCACATGGATGTTTCCTTGTTTACTTAGGAGCAGCGAACGGCAAGTGCTACTCCTATTGTTGGTGTTTCTTCAGAGCCTTCTAGGACAAGCTTAGTATGTTATCATTGTAAGCAGCCAGGACACCGCAAGGCGGAGTGTCCTCTTGATAGACCTAGTTCCGGGGTTTGCTTTCGGTGTGGTCAGTCGGGCTATATGAAGAGGGATTGTCCACAGAGGAGATGAGATATTATTGTGATTGATTCTTGTGTAACGGGGGATACCTGTGAGATTAGGCAGTTGCCTGTGCACAGTTGTGCTAGATGTAACGGGGGTTACCTGTGAGTTTTGTAACGGGGGTTACCTGTGACTGTTGTAACGGGGGATACCTGTGAGTCGTGTCGGTTGTAATGGGGGACACCTGTGAGCCGGCATGTGTTGTAACGGGGGATACCTGTGAGTTGTGTCATGTTGTAACGGGGGCTACCTGTGAGTCATGTTGTGTTACATGGTTGTCTGTGAGTCGTGTTGCATAGTTGTCTGTGAGTTGTGTTGCATGGTTGTCTGTGAGTCATGTTGCACAGTAGTTTGTCAGTTGTGTTGCATAGTTATTGGGTAGTCATGTCACATTATCATATGTGCGTTTTGTCATGTTGTTGTCAGTGCATCATGTCATGTTGTAATGGGGGATATCTGTGAGTCCGGTACAGTAACGGGGGTTACATGTGACTGTGTAGTGGGGGATACCTGCGAGTTCTGTAACGGGGGTTACCTGTGATTGTGTAGCGGGGGATACCTGCGAGCTTGGGTGTGATAGGAGGTACCTGCACACAGTTGTTCTGGTAGTAGGGGATACCTGCGAGTTTGGGTGTGACAGGAGGTACCTGTACAAAGTTGTTCTGGTAACGGGGCCTACCCATGAGTTTGGACAAGTGCCCGTACACTTTGTGCAGTGTTGGATTCATCTATGCCAGGATGGTGGACATATCCCTTAGTGTGGTTCCGGACCGGATGGTGTTGATGATGATCAAGGAGTTTTGTATGAGTTTTAAGTTGTGATGACGTATCAGTTGTACTCGTTATGTATTAAGGCAATGATGTAATTGTAAGACTATATGAGTATTTCAGACAGTTTTATTGGATAATGATATATATTTTGTGAGCAGTTGAGCTCTTATGTAATGGTTTTAATGATGGATTAATGACAGAAAGGTTTTAGCTATGTTACTTTAAAGGTTATTGATGTAGTGGTTAACATTGCCTAGTTGTAACTACGAACGAAATGTTTGGAATTTCACTTGTTAAGGTTCTGCTTTGGATAGGATAGGACGCGATGTCTTAGGAGTCATTGTCTAGCCTTAGTGTTTGGGAAGGGGCACCGTTCTCTTGAGTATATGGATGTTAAGTGTACAAGTTGCGGATCGAGTTGTTTCGTCTCTATTTAGTTCCTCTTTCTTGGCATAGCTTATGCAAGGTATCGATAGATATGTGTTCTGTTCTGTTGCGGTAGAGGGACTTGATCTTCCTTCTTCTTGTGTTGGTCCTGGCAAGGACTTTCTTCTTTGTGAGTTTTGTATCACATAGGAGTTGTGCGTGTTGGCGGGCGAAATAACTTTTTAGAGCTCTCTCCTTGTTGAGGAATCCGAATGAAGGTTTGTTCTAAATCGCTCGACTTATCTCCATGGTTAGAGGTGAAGTCCTTGGTTTTATGGGATTCGTTCCAAGAGGTTATGATTAATGTTGCGTGAGACGCGACTTGTCGACCGGTGTGTAGGTTTTCTTAGGGTCTTAGAATTAGTGATAGTATCTAGTAGTTATGAGGTGACTTGTGTGTTGGGGATGGTTTGACCGTGTGTCTAGAGTAGACATAGGGAGTAGTCTGTAAGTGTGTTTGAGGATTAGACCTGAAGACAAGAACGATGTTGGTGTTAAGGTCGGATCGACGATGGGAATGGCCTGACCAACCATTTCTCTGAGTCAGTCTTTCCTTAACACAATGTTGGGTCAAATGTCAGCAATCATTCATTTTAGTATGCTTAGAGACAATCAGAATACGGTGTTGTGCGTTGCATACGTGTGGTAGTACAATTCCATTTTTGAGTGAATCTTGATTGGGATTGATGGTATTCTTGTACGTATTCAGGTCACTTGTTGTGAATGGTAGTGTACTTGGTATGGGACTACGTGTCCAAGGAGTTTCAGTTGTTGGATCAGTTGATCCTTGAGTAATACTAATGGGTTGTTTTCCTGGGTACCTGATGGTACACTTGACAGGTAGGATGATTCTCTCGATTTCAGTCGTGGGTGTTCAGCTATGATGTAGCTAGTGAAGATAGTAGTTGTCAGAGATAGTTTTAAA
This sequence comes from Cornus florida, assembly GCF_030987335.1. Lineage (NCBI taxonomy): Eukaryota > Viridiplantae > Streptophyta > Magnoliopsida > Cornales > Cornaceae > Cornus > Cornus florida. The sequence goes on from NW_026775578.1 coordinate 22,507,703, forward strand.
AGTTTCCTTGGGATTGCGAGTTGAGCTCGCGTATTGATTCGATGAGTGATTTTGTAATTATAGTTTTGTGGGCCTTGGGGCGTTTGATGCGGATGGGGTAAGGCGCTGCTGGTTGGACCTATTATGTGTGGGATCCAACAGCTTTCCAGTAGAATGTCTTGTATGGACAGCATTAGTGTGATTTTATGAATCGGGTTAGTTTTGATTGGGGTTAAGTGTTATGGTGACTGGATTGAAAGATTCTCTTCGTGATGCATGCCTTCGTGTGGGTTGACTGAAGTTGTCGTTTGTGGATTCAGTCCCGCCTAGTGGTATGTTCTGGTTGGAGGGATGAAAATCCTAATGGTTCTCAGTGGAGTTACAGAGTTGGTTGCGAGCTTGTGCCTTGTGTGCATATAGGTGGCGATGGGGAATTTTGTTCGGTACTGCGATGCCTTTTTCATTCGGTTGGTTGTTGTGGGGGAAAGGTCACATGTGACTACGGTTACTGATCGGTTATTGTTGCGCTAGATCACTAGCACAGGGTTGCGAGTGATGTAAAATGTGAGATTCTCTAGATGGGGATTTTAAGGTATAGCGTATTGCGTGGGGTACTCGGAGACGTACTCCGTTTTTGTATCCTCTCGTCTTTCTCTTGTGAGGTGGATTGATTTCGGGGATGAAATCTTTTGAAGTTGGGGAGATTGTAACATTATCGATTTTTCCTATTTTCTAATTTCTGAATTTATTTGGTTTTTCTAGATTATTTTAATCATTGCCTCGTTTTGCGTGCCACGCGGGCCCCGAGGGGCGTTATCGGCATTTCATATGTGTATGTGTATTTATATACATGTATGTATTTGTATTAATAGTATTATATGGAAGGAAGTATCTTGTGGCAATGTTGAGGTTGTAAATAAGTTTTAGGGGCATTTTCGTCATTTTAGCCCCATGGAGTAGCCTAGAAAATTCTAGAGACAATGAGGTGTCTCCATTTGGCCCATCTCTTTCCTTTTTCCTTCATTTTTCGAACCATAAGCTTTCTCACTCCATTTTCTTCTTTCTCTCTCTATATCTCTCTTCCTTCTCTCTAAAATTTCTTCATGCTAGATGAAGATTTAGGTTAAGCCGGAATTAGCAAATTGTAAAGCATTGGAAGGGCTACGTTTTGGTACGGGTATTGCAAGCTTTTGGTGGGATTTGAGTTTGGAGCTTGGAGCTTGAGTTCCTATCTTGAGGTAGAGTTTGTCTAATTGTCAAATTCCTTAATTCTGGTAGTTAATTGGATGTTTTTCCCCCTCTTTAACATGTCAATTTAAATGCTAAAATGCATGATTAAATTTTAGATTTTTGGTATGTGTATGAGTTTGTGAATGGAGGTGTTTTAAGTGATGAGATGCTTATCTTATGTTTAAATTGCAAATGGCATGTTGTTGAGTTGTTCTGTGATGCTTTATATATTTTTCCTCATATGGTTGTTGTGATATTCTTGGTTGTATTTATATGCTAGAGAACATTTGAATAATGAAGCATGCTCAAGATTATTAAATTATTCCATTGAGGCCTTAGAAATGTGAAATTGTATTATGAAAGCATGATGGTTATGGAAAATGGTATTGTGGTATGTGAATCCCTTGCATGATCCCATGCTCTTGTTTCTATTCATTTTTCGTAAAACATGTAATTATTTACCTTGCTTGAGGAGATGCCACTTAGGCATTCTCTACTGAGCCTTGTGCTCACTCCTCTACTTATTATCATTTTTCAGGGATTGAAGATGAGCCGGTGAATAATATACATCCATGGATTTCAATGTAGATAGGACTTCACTTTTATTTATACCAAAGCTATGTAAATTTTAGTTATAGAGGCCTTACTCTTGTATTTAATTCCTTTAAAATTTGAATAAAATGAGACTTTTGTAATTCGGTCTTTAAATGATGTATTGGACTTGTATTTGGGGATGCAATTAAATATAATCTCATAAAATCCTTCTTGGTGCATTTTCTTGGAACGTGTTATGTATCATTCAAAATATTTATTACCAATATTGTTATCGTATTGGGTTTTGAATTGTATATAAATATGTATACATGCAATGGTGGTAATTAGGTGATTGGTTATCAAAGTTGGTGTATGTGGGACAGTGGGAATTGCGAGTGTGGATAACCAAAAAGCAGTAGACGTATAGCGTGAACCAGTCGACGTGTAACATGAACCAGTCGACGTGTAGCATGAACCAGTCGACGTATAGTGTGAATCAGTTGACCAGTATCCTGGCAGAGAGGTTGTCACTGTACACTTCCTAAACCAGTCGACGTGTACATCCCACACGTCGACCGGTATCTCAGAAGTGGGTATCATTACTGTTCACGTCCCAAACCAGTCGACGTATGAAGCATATACGTCGACCGGTTTCTGTTTCATATGTTTCTGTTTCGTATGTAATTGCTATTTTAAATTCTTAAATTACACTTTGGTACCCAAGTGAGGTTACACGTAATTATTTTATGACCCAAATAAATGCAATAATTATGTTTTGACCACCGAAAAGACTATTTTACCCCGGATCTTATTTTAATTATTATGTGATACAAGTAAATGGCCAATTTACCCTCGGAGTCTCAATTTATTGAATTATGGCAAATTACCATTTTGTCCTTTTTGAACCTTGATATTTAAATTTAACGTGAAAGGACCATAATACCCTTGGATGATTCTGGGTTGGGTAAGGACCCGTTTAATGATCCGGTTCCAGTGGATTTGGGTCGTTACAAGTATGTCATTTGATGTGAACATTGAACGGAACAGTGGCAAATCTGGTTTTTTAAAATTTTTTTTTTTTTTTATTAGAGAAATGAAAATGTGCAAGTATACCAAATTACTCTTAAATGATAACTATTTGAAAATTATTTTTAATTTAGGTTAACCATTTATCTTTTCTTGAGTTAAGACTTAACTTAATGCTGCAGAAATGGAATGGCAAGTGAAAATGGAACGAATGGAATGAGAATGGGAAAGGAGTATGTTAAAATTGAATGAGAAAATAAGAAATGCAAATAGAAAAAGGGAAGAGAGAAATATGGATAACATATACATTACATTTTTATTATTGAGTATTACTTGATTACAAAGAGTCTATATATAGGCATCGTAAAAATAAGAATATATGGAATGAGTACAATTAGTCGGAGGCTCCATGATTGGTGGAGGATTTTGTTCTATGGTTACAATTAGTCGGAGGCACCATGATTGGTGAAGGATTTTGTTCTATGGTTATATAAAAATATTTATAATTAGAAGGAAATGGACTAAATTACCATGATTGATGGAAGATTTTGCTCCACAATTATACATAAATATTTATATATTTCAAGAGCAGGGAATGATCATTTTCATTCCAATTGTTTGGTTGCAAGTATGAAATCATTTTAGTGTTCGGTTGGACAAATTTAAAATTTAGAATGCAAATAAGAAATGTGTAGGACTGAAATGATAATAATCATTTTAGTGCTTGTAAATTTACAATTATTCTTTATATATATGTACAGAATTGTTCACTTGCTCCTTAGTGTGCAGGAAAATATATGCACACTTCAAGGTTAGATTCTCTATTCGGCAGTCACACCAGTGAACAGTCCCAATATATATATATATATTATGGACACACAGGTAATCAAGAGGTAAATTGATTAAAGATATGAAATGAACATCAAATATTCAGGGAATTTTTTTATTTTTTTGGGAAGAGCAAACAAAAAGATTGTTTACCCAGTAAACAAAAAATTAACAGATATAGTTATCCCTTGTAAGAAAGGAATTGTAATTCTCTCTTTCATTTTCATCTACCATTTACAAAGATTCGCATTCATTAACACACCATGAACAACAAAACAAAAGAAATAGGAATAGAAGCAATTAGTAATGGTACAACAAGTACTCTATTTCCTCTCTCTATATGTCCCACTTCTTCTCTGTATAAATTGAGATGCAAAAGACTACCCATTTAGTGGAAACCTTAAGATGAAGATCATTGCTCTAATATGGTATTGACTGCTATTGTTGATGTTGGTGGCGTTGCCATTGCTTGGGTACCAATCCTCTTAATAAATGATTTTTGTCCTTGGTCTCCCACAACATATTCAAAGCTTTCAAAACCACCACAACAAACATGATGAATTGGGTTTTTGGTGATTAGGGTTTGTGGTGATAGAATGGGAGTGTGAAATTTGCAGGGTGGGTAATAGTGATTGCAATTTCTTCTAACCCACTGGGTTTTCGTCCTGTCCCGCTCTTAATGGGGCAGATTTGGTAGCTTCATAAATGGGTTTGGGTCGGATATGGTAAAAAAATTGAAAAACCGAAGCGAGTTTGGGGTGGGAGACGATTATATATATATATATATATCTATATAAGTTAAGTGTCCATTAATATATTTTGACTAAATATTCACTAGAATTACTACTTACTAAAATTCTAGAATTGTGCACGTGATTCAATCTTCAAGAATCAATCAAGGATTCAAGATTTTAGTATTTTATCCCTAAGTCCAGGAATTAATTCAACAGTTTCAACTTTACCGCAATTAAATGGAGTATGCGGGTGAAGTCAGTATTTTGTCTACCGGAGTAGAGCGGGACTCGTTCCAGAGTTGGAGCGGAGTTGGTATAACGAATAGGGTTTAGCCAACTCCATCCCGCCTCGTTGCCATCCCTAGTGGGTAAGGGCATTTTAGTCCTTTTAATTTTTAAAAATATTTTACAATAAAATGCATTAAAAAAATAGGGTAAAATTGTCTTTTTGCACATTTTTAACGGTGTCATTGACAAAAAAGTCATTTGGGGTCTAAGTGATAGTAATTTTCGAAAGGTGTTTCAATGTGATATTTGGCCAAATTTGAAGGGGAGTCAATGAAATTAACCCTAATTTTTAAAAAATAAATGGTGGTGGTGGATGGTGGTGGAGGTGAAAAGCGGTAGTAGTGTATATTGTGGTGTTAGAAGGCGGCGGCGGCGGCAATGGTGGAAGGCGGCGGCGGTGGTGTTGGGGGACGGTAGTGGTGTTGGTGGAAAGTGGTGGCAGTGGTGGAAGGCGTCAATGGGGTAGGCAATGGTGGTGGAATGCGGCACTGGTGTAGGTGGTGGAAGGCAGTGGAGGTGGTGGTGGTGGTGGTGGTGGAAGGCAGTGGAGGTGGTGGTGGAAGGCAGTGGCGGCACTGTGGTGGTGGTGGTGGAAGGTGATAGTGGTGTAGGTGGGGGTGGTGAAATGTGACAATGGTGGAATGCGGTTGCGGGGATGGCGATGGCAACGATGGTGGAAGGCAATAGAGGTTGCGATGGTAAAAGGTTGTAGTGGTGGAAAGTGGTGGTGGTGGTGGTGGTGGTGGCGGTGGTGACGGTGGAAGGTAGTGGACGTGGTGGCAATGGAGGTGGCGGTGGTGAAATGTAGCGATTATTGTGGTGGACGGCGACGGTGGTGGTGAAAGGTAGTGGCACCGTAGGTTTTTGGATTTGGGAAGAATTTGTTGAGAACTTGGATTTTTTAAAAAAAATTTACTCAAGAATGGATATGTTTAGTAGATTTTCATTTCCAGGAATAAATTTTCATTTCCAGGAATAAATTTTCATTCCCAATTTAAATTGCATATCAAACAAATAAATAGTTACTCATTTCCACGTTGTGTACTAAACAAATAAATAATTATTATTCCATTTCATTACATTTCTACGCACCAAACACAACTGCGCCTGATACTGTGACCTCTTGCACTAGAGAGACATTTTGGACATCACACAATTACGCTAATTATTAGCATACGATAGTGAACACTCAATTTATTTCAAATATACAATACTCTTTGCACTTAAACATCTCATGCTTACCTTGCATGTTGTGACTAGTCTTTACAAATGAGAACTATACATATATAACATCCTCCACGGTTCCACCTAATAGACAGCTATAGTGAATTACGATCAAGGGTTGGGATTTAGTTTCTAAAATCATACACTTAAAATATCTACCTATTTTTAAATTCTCTACCCTTATGAAATCTTCTATCAATTTCTACAAATTCTCAAATATTCTAAAATCCTCTCTCCAACACTTCATACTTATTATTTTAAATCTACCAAACATAATGCACTATAGTTGTATTCACAAAAAAAAAGGTTAATATAATCGAAAATATCTGTATTCTATGGAATGTGCAGATCCTACTGAAGAGTAAAGACTAACAAAACAGAGCACACAAGAGCAACAACTACATAAAAAATAACCAAAAAATGTTCTGTTCATACAAATTGAAACTGCATGAGAAGCTTAACGGATTTATATTTCATTCCCTTTTCGTCATGAAGAGCAACCGCTCGGATGCCAGGTCTCAGCTCCGCGACAGGCAAACATGTCTGCCCACCAAAGTCATCCTTATCCGTACTGTCATACTCTTGAACTACAATCTGAAGCAAAGCCAGCTCTGGAACTCTCAAAGGAAATGTAAACTCTTCATCCCAAACAGGTGACCAGTCGTCTGAAATTACCCTAGTCTTCTTCTTGGCAGAATCTGCTGGCACTCCTCTTAAATGAACCTAACGTACATATTCCACCCATAGCTCAGAATAAAATATACTTTGGCTTTCTCGAATTGTTTACAAGTAGAAACATATTTTAATATATGATCAAAGCATTTGATTGTGAATCCTATCGGTACAACTACCACAAGCATTCCACAGAAATTTTTGAACTGTTTGAAATATTCGTTTTTCCTCGTGATTGTTATTGAAGAAACAAACAGAATTTTATAGCATGTGCAGAATTCATGAACCCCACAAATGCTTTATTTATCAATCAATAACCTCCTCCATTAATCATCCTGCACATACTTTAAATCAAATGCTGTTAACATTTGTCGACACACAAATATAGCAAGACGTCGTCGAGTAAGGGAGCAATTCCGAATTTCATAGCAAAAGATTACATCTCTTGAACAGAACATTAACTTTTAGCCACATATAATACATAAATAAAGACCAGCATGCCAATTTATTCGAACTAACCTTTGTGTAGAAGTCTGGTGGTGAGAATGTGTCGAAATGTGTCTGGCTAAAATCCAAACGCCATCCGTCCCCCATGAATACTCTCACCTGTTAAGTAGAATTGAATGTTCTATATATAATGTCTCAGGCAAATGAAATTCAAAGTGAAACTATGTCTACTCACTCACCTTTAAAGTTTCCTTCACTGGCAAAGCTGCTTTAGGATCAAATAATATGTCATCATTTGGACCTGTGTTCATGAGAAAATCGGGTTTCTTCACGTAACCACAACCTCCGTTGGCTCTAAACATCCCATGCATCAACCAGAGTGATTTGCCACGTCCCTGTCACTCAAATAAATAAAATAAAATAAATATCCTTCTGGTTTAACAAAAGGGTACGCCTTCAGAGTTGAAGTAACCCTTTCTAAACCTGATATCTACGTGTAAAAATGTAACATTATCACTTATCAGCAGCTATTTTAATTTTGTCAAAAGAAACAATCCTTCCATGAAACTAATAATTTTTTTCAGAATAAACAATTGTTCCATGGGAACAAAGAATATTAGATAAAAATTATTATCTTTCGGTGGTGCTATAGTTTTCTTTCAGGATAGGAGCTGGGGTTGGGGGTTTGTACTCTCTCAGGCATGCTATTAGGTAAGTACCGGAAACAATTCACCAAATATGAATGCAATCGGAAAGGGTGGCCAGCATTAAAAGCACATGTTGCAGTTTAAATACAAGCACTGAGTGCATCCCTCCCTCTGCACACTTAACAAATTTCAAATAAAGTCACTAAGTTATGATTTTGATTTTGAATCTGGACATCCCTTCTTATCTGTCTAAAGAGCAACTGCTTCTTACCTCCAACAATAGTGTGCTGAAATAGGTCAAAGTAAGGCATGAAACACATATCTTTCCACATATTCCTTCTTCAGGTTATTCTTGATGAAGGAAAATGACATTTCTGGCAGCTTTAAGGAACTAATTGTGGAGTGAAGGAACAGTAATAAATGAAACAGTCATACTTGTTTATACTCAACTCAACAAGGCTTTTCTCGACTACTTGGTGTCAAGTATGAAACCTGCTTATACCAAAAGAAAAGATGTAATACCTTTCAATAGCTAATCTCTGATGCATTTACTGAGTAGAAGTTTTTCGAAACATTATCAAAACATTTTAGAATCAAGATTGTAGGTGTTATTGCCAGTAATCTAACTATATGCAATCACGTATAAAAACAGAGATCTGTACATGACTACAAGTAAACATACACAACCATGACATGCAACTCAGGTTCACTACAGAGTACATAAATTATTTATTCCAAAATAGAAGACAGAGCCCGTAAAATGTTTGGCCTAGTTTTAACTAATCAAACCGCACAAAGAAAAATCGAGGAAGAAACAAAATATTAGTATTAATAAAATTCGCCTTAAGGTAATAAAGATAAGATTCTATAAAGACACCAGATCTTCAAAACTAACCTGCATATTAAATGCTACCATCTGAGCTCCATGTATCCACGCAGTAAGTGGATTATAGTTTGAGGAGGTGACTCGAGTTCCCTTTGGGTATATCCTCAGAATATTCTTCTGCGTGAACCTAGAAAAAGGAAATGGAAAGTTAAAATCAGAATCAGTCCTTCAACAAAAATCGTAAACACTTGAAAGTTGCAGGTTGCAGTGCATAGAACTAGAATTGATACCTCAAAAGGTCAGTTCCAAAAGAAGCTGCAGCCTTTTCAAGTGCTTGCTCACTCAGACTAAGACGTCTAATCTTACCGATTTCAATTTTTAGTGCCCCCTTCAACCCGTCCTTTGGTTTACCAGCATGGATTGCAATCAGGTGCTTGTATTGAGGAGCTCCTGCCTGGAATGATTTTCGATCATAGATGTCACTTTCATCATCAAACTGATTGCTGTCTTCCAATTCAGCTTTAAGGTCTAGTGATTCCCTCCTTGCTTCTTCTTCAGATGAATCCCTCCGATGCAATGTTGAGGTATTTCCCAGGTCCTTAGGATTCTTAGATTCCAGGTACTCTTTTGGTGGTTTGGTTGAAAGAATAATCCGATGCTTTAAGGCTTCTGGTGAAGGGAATTCTTCTGAGCAGCCTAACTCAGGGTAATACAACATTTTCCCGAAGGTTTGAATGGCCATCTAGAGGAGATTTTGTGTTGCTTATTAGGAAGAAATTGAAATCAAAACATTTTCTTTTAAATTCTAAATTGGGATAGACAATGACAACTAACCTCTGCAACTTTTGCCTGAAGGTCTGGTGTAAGGTGGTCTTCTAAAGTTATAATGACAGGGTATGGAGATTGATCAAAAGCATGCTCTTTAATGGACTTCAAGCATTTGATGAGAGAAACAGGAGTTGTCAGGGTCCTGCAGTTTGTATAAAATGTGAACAAGAATGAATTGTAATGTCTGTGTATTTATGTGCATAGGTGTATATATAATTGTGTGTATGTATATGTGTATTATGTTGTGTTATGGCTCAAATTTAAGCAAAAAGTTAAAGGAAAAAGAAAATAAAAGGTGGTGGGACCTACCATTAAACCAACTAAGGGCCAAGAGACCACAAATGGTCTCATTTCTCTCCTTCTCTCCCGTGCGCCTCTCTCTTCCCCTCTTCCTCTCTGTTTTTCTTTTCATTTTGATTTCCAAAACTTTGAAGCAAGATCTTGATCTCATTTCTTATCGAAATTGAGTGCCGTTTGAGGCAAAACGAAGCTCGTGTCAAGCTCTACACATCCATACAAGCGATTTAAGATTTAGTGCACTCCTTGGAGTTCGAATCTTAGGACCCATTTCTAGGGTTTGTGAAGAAAATTGGGGTTTTTGCTCAATTAGAGGTAAAGGTGTCTAATTCACACTTTTCTTGTACCTTAGTGAGTTATTCCTCTAGAATTTTGGCCAAACATGCTTGATTTAAGGTTGATTGCTTTAAAAATGATTTAATGGTGCATATAAAGATTTTATATATGTGTGTTTGTTGACTTATGTGATAAGCATGCTTAGTTTAGATGGATTACTCCTTAAATGATTTAATTGTGTATGTGAAACATGTATCTATGTGTATTTGTTGGATTGTATGGAAATTGTGATAAATGGTTGATTTATCATGCTTATTATAATGCTAAATATTTAGTTGATTGTTGTGAGCATGTGGTAAATTGTGGTATTAAATTCCCCATTTTATGATATTGTCACGGCATGACAAATGTTAAAAATCCCTTATATTACAACATTGAAAGTATGTGGCATTCATGAATTCATCATTGGGGATTGCACGTATGGAAATGACTTTTGAAAAATGAAAGAATGGGGATTTTCGGGAAAGCTTTGTTGAAAAAGTTTTTTTTTGAGAAACCCGGTCGCCGCGGGGGTACCAAAGGGCCAGAGGTTAATATAGTCTAGAGGGGACTGGGGAGTCGCCCTAGCGTGGTTGAGCTAGCTGGGCCCCATAATGACGCCGTGAGGTTACCAAGGGTCAGGGACACTAGCCAATCCTCCTCTCGTGTCGCTGCGGGGTCACCAAAGGGCGGGTTATATTAACAGTTTGAAAAGTATGGTTGTTTTCTGAGAAATGGGGAATGACACGCATATCATAGCATTCATGGCATTTTACATATGATTGTTTGGAATTGGAATTTAATATGTGTTTCCCTCATTTTGCATGACCCCTCTTCCTATTGGCCTATGCTTTGTTTGGATTCATGGGGCTACAAGAGGTGCGTCTTAGGCACTCTCTACTGAGCTTTATGCTCACCCCATTTTATTTAACATTTTCCAGGAACCGGTAAGGAGGTAGTGGATGCCGATCTTCCACAAGCTTAAGGATGACTTGGAGCTCATTTTGTATCTTTTGTATATCTCCCATTTTTGTAAGGCCCCAAAAGTGTAGTAATGTGTATTTATTTTTCAAAACCATGGTTAGGTAATATAATTATGTTACTAGATGATATTTTGGATGTGAATTTGATAACATGTAAACCTTATTGATGAATGGGGAGAGTAATACTAGTTTGAAGTATTATTGAGGTCATTTGATTGTGTATTATCATCTACTATTGCCGTGAATTCGGAATTTGAACCATGATAGGGTAAAAATGAATTTAAACAGGTTGTGATAGGCCTATTTTTAAGGGAGGTCATGCCGAATTTTTTTTTGTTTAAAAAGTATCAGTTTTGGGATCGTTACAAATTTGGTATCAGAGCAAAGGTTCGAAAACCTTTAGGACGACGGGTAGAGGCCTACATAGAGTCGCATGGGATGTTGTTTGTATTGTTTACTTGACTACTTGCTACGTGGTATCTTTTTTAAATGAGCATGCTTAACTGCCTATGTGCTTACTTGCTTACTTGTTTATGTTAAAATGTTTCTTACATAGTCTTGCATGCTAAGTGTTGTACGGTATTAATTCTTGTTGAGTCGTCCACAGTGGACCTTAGTGTCATGTTTCTGAATCGTTTTCTCATTTTATAGCACGATGTCACGGCGTGAGGAACCTAGAGAAGTTGGCCCTAGGCCAATAAGGGGCGATGTTGGTGAGAGCTCTAGCTCCAATCCGGCGAAGCCAGTTGATGAGAACATGCTTCTTAGGGACTTAATTCCCCCAAGAGCTGTTCCCCCAAGAAGAGAGAATGTTGAAACACCCGTACCCGTAGAAGTGGGTGAAGGTTCTGTGGCACTGGAGTTTAATCGTTTGTTGCAAAATGTCGTGAGAGCAACTATTGTTGCTCAGCCGCAGTTGGTACCATAACCTACAATTCAAGTTGAGGAGACTCCAGCTCAGAAGCGTCTCAAGATCATTAAGGGGTTTTCTCAGCTGATGCCGGTTATGTTTGAGGGCAGTGCGGATCTAATGGTAGCAGATGACTACTTGGATAAAGTTGAAACCCAACTAACTTCAATGGATGTGACAGAGGATCATCTAAAGATCATCCTAGCTACGTATAAGTTTGCTAAGGATGCTAAGGTTTGGTGGAAGTCAGTCACCAACCAATACAAGATTGAAAAGATGAGTTGGGGCAGGTTCAAGGAGCTGTTTTATGAGAAGTATTTTCCACTTTCCAAAAGATGGTAGTTACAAGACCAGTTTCATAATCTTATTCAAGGGAACATGTCAGTGGCGGAGTATGAGAACAAGTTCACCTCACTTTCCCGTTTTGCTCCAGAAGTGGTGAGAGATGAAGCTAACAAGACTCGGAAGTTTGTCTCGGGTCTTAATGATCGGATGAGGCCGTTGATCACAGCACAGTTCATTAAGGTTTACTCTGAAGCAGTGGAAAGGGCTTTGATGCTGGAAGCTGATAATAAAGAGAAGGATGCAAGAAGAGAGCAGTTGAAGCAAAAGAGGGGTGCAGGGCCATCTTCAGAAGGATCTTCTTGGAAAAGGAACAGGGGCGGTCCATCTCAGTTTCAGGGACAGCAGTCTGCACGATCTGCTCCTACCACTCCGTTGCCAGCTGGGTCTGATAGGAGTGCAGTTGTTTGCTTTCAATGTCAGCAGCCTGGGCATTACAAGTCCAGTTGTCCTATGAGATTGACTTCAGTTTCATCAGCTCCGAAGGCTTGTTATGGGTGTGGCCAGCAGGGTCACTTGATTCGTGATTGTCCGAGTCAGAGAGCAGGCACCATTAGTGGCAGAGGGTCACAGCAGAGGCCGTCACAATCGGCTACAGTTCAGTCAGGTTTTAGACCACCACTACCACAGCCTACTATGTCTTCACAGGGTTCACGATCAGTTAGGAGGGATACTCCTACTATGTCAATGCAGCAGTCAGGTGTTCAGGTTGGCAGTCCTCAGGCACAGGTACCACAGGGACGTGTTTTTGCACTGGCACAGACCGATGCATCTTCTGGACCGTCAGTTCTTCGAGGTATATTTCCAGTGTTTGGTTGTTGGGCCCATGTTTTGTTTGACTCTGGTGTATCTCATTCTTTCATTTCATCATGATTTGCACTTGCATCGAGGTTAGAGGTTAGTTTCATGGATCAGGCGTTATGTGTTGATACGCCAGTTGGGATTTCAGTGTCATTGAGCCGAGTTGTGCGGGATTGCTCCATTGTGATAGCCGGGCGGACCTTTGTGTTTGACCTTATCCTCCTAGAGATGACTAGCTTTGATGTCATTCTCGGGATGGATTGGTTGGCTTCATTTCATACCACAATCGACTGTTACAGAGGAAGGGTTACAGTTTGCACTCCCGAGGGAGACTGTTTCTTTTTCGTGGGAGATCGAAGTGATTCCCACATTTCATCGTTTTATGGAGTTCGTGGACGAAGTCATGGTGATTATTTCTTAGCTAGTCTTCTAGCCGAAGAAGATGATGTCGTGGGAGAAGTTTATCCGGCGATTGTTTGTGACTTCTTGGATGTTTTTCCAGAAGATTTGACAGAGTTGCCTCCACACCGAGAAGTGGAGTTCACTATTGATTTGATGCATGGTACTGCGCCGATTTCTATGGCACCGTATCGTATGGCACCAGTTGAATTGGAAGAATTGAAGAGGCAGCTTGATGATTTGAGGATGAAAGGTTTCATCCGACCGAGTGTGTCACCGTGGGGCGCATCGGTCTTGTTTGCTAAGAAGAAAGATGGTTCGTTGAGGTTGTGCATTGATTATCGGAAGTTGAATCATGCCACCATCAAGAACAAGTATCCTTTGCCAAGGATAGATGATTTATTTGATCAGTTGAGGGGAGCCAGTTGTTTCTCGAAGATTGACTTGAGGTCTGGCTATTATCAATTGCGGGTTAGGGATGAAGATATCCCGAAGACAGCATTCCGTACACAGTATGGACACTATGAGTTCCTTGTTATGCCTTTTGGCTTGACTAATGCGCCAGCGGCATTCATGGACTTGATGAACCGCGTCTTTCACGATTACTTGGACTAGTTTGTGGTTGTTTTCGTGGATGACATTCTTGTGTACTCACGGACTCGGGAAGATCACGAGGTCCATTTGAGTATTGTTTTACAGATTTTGCGGGAGCACCGATTGTATGCCAAATACGAAAAATGTGAGTTTTGGCTACAGGAGGTGAAGTTTTTGGGGCATGTTGTTTCAGAAGGTGGAGTATCAGTTGATCCATCAAAGGTTGAAGCAGTTTTGACTTGGGAGCAACCCAAGAATGTGTTTGAGATCCGCAGTTTCCTTGGTTTAGCGGGTTACTATCGGAGATTTGTGAAGGATTTCTCCCGTTTGGCAGCTCCTATGACCCGTTTGACCCGGAAAGGGGTCAAGTTTGTCTGGAATGAGGCCTGTGATTCATCTTTTTAGGAGTTGAAGATGAGATTGACTACAGCTCCAGTGTTGGTGATACCTGAGCGTGGCTTGGGTTATGTGATCTATTGTGATGCTTCACGTGATGGTTTGGGGTGTGTGTTGATGCAGGATGGTAGAGTAGTGGCTTATGGGTCTCGACAGTTGAAGACTCGCGAGCTTAACTACCCTACTCATGATCTGGAGTTAGCGACAGTTGTGTTTGCCTTGAAGTGTTGGAGACACTATTTGTATGGTGAGAGATTCGAAGTATTTTCAGATCACAAAAGTCTCAAGTACCTTTTCTCCCAAAAGGACTTGAACAACAGACAGAGGCGATGGGTCGAATTCTTGGAGGACTACAATTTTGACTTACAGTATCATCCGGGCAAGACGAATGTGGTAGCGGATGCCTTAAGCCGAAAATCTCGTGGAACTTTGGCCAGTTTAGCTATTCGGAAGTGGAAGATGCTTAAAGATCTGGCAGAGATGGGATTACAGTGTTGTGATGATGATGCTTGCAGTGAGTCGGCATTCTTATTTAGTCTTGTGGCTCAGCCTACTCTTGTTGTACGAGTGATTGAGTCACAGAGACAGGACCCGGACTTAGATGTCATCCACGCTTTGATCTCTAGTGGTGAGACAATGAAAGATTAGGCCTTGTATGCAGATGGGGGTCTACGGTTCAGGGGTTTGTTGGTGGTTCCCATATGTTGTCGTGAGGACGTCCTACGGGAGTTTCACACTTCCCGCTTTGCAGTTCATCCAGGTGGTACTAAAATGTATCACAATTTGAGACGTCAGTATTGGTGGAGCGGGATGAAGAATGATGTTGCACAGTTTGTGGCTAGATGCCTTACCTGTCAGCAGGTGAAGGCCAAGCATCAGAGGCCAGCAGGTTTGTTGCAACCATTACCTGTAGCGCAATGGAAATTGGAGCATATTGCTATGGATTTTGTGACAGGTTTTCCAAGGTCAAGGAGGGGTAATGAGGCCGTATGGGTCATCATTAACAGATAGACCAAGACGGCTCACTTTTTGCCTATTAAGGCAACAGATGATGCAGAGAAGCTTGGAGTTCTTTATGTGAAGGAGATTGTAAGGTTGCATGGAGTTCCTGTAACCATTGTGTCAGATAGGGATGCTAAGTTCACTTCGAAATTCTGGGAAGGACTTCAAGCAGCGTTTGGTTCAGCGTTGCATCTTAGTACGGCATTCCATCCACAGACAGACGGTCAGTCAGAGCGTGCTATCCAGATTTTGGAGGATATGCTTCGGGCATGTGTACTTGATTTGAGAGGTAGTTGGGAGGATCACCTTCCACTTATTGAGTTTGCCTACAACAACAGTTATCAGGCGAGCATCCAGATGGCTCCATTTGAGGCGTTGTATGGTAGACCTTGTAGGTCTCCTGTTTGTTGGACTGAGGTAGGTGAGACAGCCGCCTTAGGACCCGACATTGTACTCGAGACCACTGAGAAGATTAAGTTGATAAGACAGAGGTTACTTACAGCTCAGAGCCAACAGAAGAGCTTTGCGGATAAGCGGAGACGACCGTTATCCTTTAAGGTGGGAGACCACGTTTTTCTACGGGTTTCTCCACGGAAGGGATTGATGAGATTTGGGAAGAGTGGCAAGTTATCGCCACGAGTTATTGGACCATTCGAGATTTTGGATCGGGTAGGAGAGGTTGCTTACAGGCTTGCTTTGCCACCACAGTTGGATAGGGTCCACAATATTTTCCATGTATCGATGTTACAGAAGTACGAACCGGATCTATCTCACATTTTGAGTTGGGTTGATGTGGATATTGATGAGGATGTTTCCTACGAGGAAGGACCTGTTCAGATCCTTGACACTCAGCAGAAGGTGTTGAGGAACAAGACAATACCAATGGTGAAAGTCCTTTGGAGACACCACGGAGTCGAGGAGGCTACTTGGGAGCTTGAACAGGAGGTTCGCTCCAAGTACCCAGCGTTGTTTTCTTCCTCAGGTATGTCTTGATTTCGGGGACGAAATCCTTTTAAGTTGGGGATAATGTAATGTCTGTGTATTTATGTGCATAGGTGTATATATAATTGTGTGTATGTATATGTGTATTATGTTGTGTTATGGCTCAAATTTAAGCAAAAAGTTAAAGGAAAAAGAAAATAAAAGGTGGTGGGACCTACCATTAAACCAACTAAGGGCCAAGAGACCACAAATGGTCTCATTTCTCTCCTTCTCTCCCGTGCGCCTCTCTCTTCCCCTCTTCCTCTCTGTTTTTCTTTTCGTTTTGATTTCCAAAACTTTGAAGCAAGATCTTGATCTCATTTCTTATCGAAATTGAGTGCCGTTTGAGGCAAAACGAAGCTCGTGTCAAGCTCTACACATCCATACAAGCGATTTAAGATTTAGTGCACTCCTTGGAGTTCGAATCTTAGGACCCATTTCTAAGGTTTGTGAAGAAAATTAGGGTTTTTGCTCAATTAGAGGTAAAGGTGTCTAATTCATACTTTTCTTGTACCTTAATGAGTTATTCTTCTAGAATTTTGGCCAAACATGCTTGATTTAAGGTTGATTGCTTTAAAAATGATTTAATGGTGCATATAAAGATTTTATATATGTGTGTTTGTTGACTTATGTGATAAGCATGCTTAGTTTAGATGTATTACTCCTTAAATGATTTAATTGTGTATGTGAAACATGTATCTATGTGTATTTGTTAGATTGTATGGAAATTGTGATAAATGGTTGATTTATCATGCTTATTATAATGCTAAATATTTAGTTGATTGTTGTGAGCATGTGTGGTAAATTGTGGTATTAAATTCCCCATTTTATGATATTGTCACGGCATGACAAATGTTAAAAATCCCTTATATTACAACATTGAAAGTATGTGGCATTCATGAATTCATCATTGGGGATTGCACGTATGGAAATGACTTTTGAAAAATGAAAGAATGGGGATTTTCGGGAAAGCTTTATTGAAAAAGTTTTTTTTTGAGAAACCCGGTCGCCGCGGGGGTACCAAAGGACCGGAGGTTAATATAGCCTAGAGGGGACTAGGGAGTCGCCCTAGCGTGGTTGAGCTAGCTGGGCCCCATAATGACGCCGCGGGGTTACCAAGGGTCAGGGACACTAGCCAATCCTCCTCTCGTGTCGCTGCGGGGTCACCAAAGGGTGGGTTATATTAACAGTTTGAAAAGTATGGTTGTTTTCTGAGAAATGGGGAGTGACAAGCATATCATAGCATTCATGGCATTTTACATATGATTGTTTGGAATTGGAATTTAATATGTGTTCTCTCATTTTGCATGACCCCTCTTCCTATTGGCCTATGCTTTGTTTGGATTCACGGGGCTACAAGAGGTGCGTCTTAGGCACTCTCTACTGAGCTTTATGCTTACCCCATTTTATTTAACATTTTCCAGGAACCGGTAAGGAAGTAGTGGATGCCGATCTTCCACAAGCTTAAGGATGACTTGGAGCTCATTTTGTATCTTTTGTATATCTCCCATTTTTGTAAGGCCCCAAAAGTGTAGTAATGTGTATTTATTTTTCAAAACCATGGTTAGGTAATATAATTATGTTACTAGATGATATTTTGGATGTGAATTTGACAACATGTAAACCTTATTGATGAATGGGGAGAGTAATACTAGTTTGAAGTATTATTGAGGTCATTTGATTGTGTATTATCATCTACTATTGCCGTGAATTCGGAATTTGAGCCATGATAGGTTAAAAATGAATTTAAACAGGTTGTGATAGGCCTATTTTTAGGGGAGGTCATGCCGAATTTTTTTTTGTTTAAAAAGTATCAGTTTTGGGATCGTTACATGAATAATCAAATTTTTATGTGGATTCATATTGAAAACTACAAATTATAGATATTTTAACTCACAAAAAAGAAAAAGAAAAAAGAAAAAAACTATATTAAGAAAACAGGGAGAACTCGCAAGGTCCACAAAACAAGAGTTTTCATAGCATAGAGCATATTTTCTTTAGATGAACCTGAGGCAGAAAGCACTGTCATATGTGAGGCCGGTTCAGTGATCTAATATACGTAGCCAAATACTAGACAGACCAAGCAAAATCAATTCAAGATTACCTAATCAATTCTTCAATAAAGTTACAGTAGAAAAATGACCTTTAGTGTAAATCGTAATGTCATCTATATTGCTGCTATGACATGCATCTCATGAATGAACAAGCAACAAGTGACATAAAAGATGGCACATATTACAATTGAAGCCAACTTTTCTTTCCTCAACAAAAACAGAAAAACCGCTTGAAATGATGTTTATTTTTCAAGTCATTCCCATTCATAACTAAGGTAAACATTAGTTTCTTATAACACAGCAACAAACACATGGAGACTAATGAAGAAAACTACCTTGTGGAAAAATAAACGGTAGGAGTTCATACCTTCCATGAAGAACATGAATATCATCTTTCGCAGAATTAGGCCAGAGATCTAGTTCTATTACCCTGACGCCTCTATGCAAAGCCTGTATGATAGGTAAGTCACTGGAATCACTGCTCAGTTGGTTCCCTGTTAAGTAGGAATTGTGACCCGTATATATGAAATAATGTTGCACTGGAGCAGTCATATCATGGTGCACCTGAAATGTCATTGTGTGTAAGGGAAAGTAGGAGAATTTTCTCTACCTGAATTGTTATGGAACTTCCATATGAATCAGAGAGAGAGAGAGAAGAAAACTACTTGCATGAACTTGAACTTAGATATAAAGGGGGTCCAAATGCATAAAAATGTAGCATATAGCTTCATTAGTTACTGAGTTATTTTCCAAAATAGGCATGATTACAAATAAACAACAGGAACATGAAATGTGAAAGAGCATGGAACAAGTCTCATTCTCTAAAACAATGGTAACATTCCAAATACCCTACAAGTATCTAAATGTTACAACCACAACGAGCTTCATGAATGAAAAAAAAATAAAAAAATAAAAAAGAACTTCTTAAAACATTCCAATCCCCATTTTGTTATATATTGTGAAAGCAGTGTAATTATGTTTTCCCTCTTTTCGTTAAAACCTTACATCGTCAACAAACTACAATTTGTTTTGGCAGTCAAAAGAAACAGTAACGTAGTAGGCCAGCAATCTATGCTAGAGAGAGATGCACTAGAGCACCCAATCAAATGCTTAGCCTCTCATCCAACAATTATATAGACTAAGATTGTTCTTCTTTATACATTTATTGCAACAAAAATTCATTGAGAAAATAATAAACAGAGTGATGTCTTTTGCACCCACACTGTTCTATTAGCAAAAATTCCGTAATTGTAAACAACTAACAATTCGGATAATGTGAAAAAGGCATAAATCAACAGAGGTTGTTGTAGCCTAATTGTACTTCCTCTTCTTCTAAAATAGAATATCTGTCGTTCAAGTTCCCATTGGGGCAAGTGAGTGTGCTTCTTGCCAAGGTAACAAATTTACACCATGTATATACTACTTACAATCAGTAGTCATCATCCTTTTTCTTTTTTTTTATTTTTCCCTTTTTGTGTGTGTGTGTGTTTTTACTTCTATGGGTTCAATGTCTGAGGCTACGGTATTAGCATTCAGGGTACATTTTTTCCTATAAAAACAATAATCTATGGAATTGTTACTTCAAAAAGCAAAAAGTAGTGCTTGAAAGTTACAAGTTAACTAAAAGATGATTTAGTTGCTCAAATTTCATCCAGTTATGTGATTCAATTGAACTAAGCGTTATACTAACTATTTGGAATGCCTACACCAATCCTGTTTCACCATATTCACATAATCCATGCTCATAGGGATCCCGGTTCACAACTACTTGAAGCAATCCTCCTTTGTTTTTTCATCAAGTAAATAAATTCCCGCAATTATTTCATAAAATCAAATAATGTCATTTCCTTGAATTCCTTCATTCACCTAAAATTACATGTTAACGAATGGAGAGAACCTGAGTTGTAACAGGGCCATTTAGTTCGTCGGAGGAAAGAAAATGGAAGAAATCGTCGAGGGTGAGACCTTTTGGAGTGTCCTTTGACTTTGAGGAGGAGGTATCCTTTCGAGTGTCCTTTTTCTTTGAGGGGGAGGTCTTTCGCAGATGGTGAACCTGCTGGATAACTCGTTCCGCCTCAGAGAGGGTGCACACTTCCTCTCCCTGATACTCGACCAGAAACTGGTGCAGCTGATAGACCGACATGTGAGACCCCTTATCGGTGTACTTCATGAACGCCGCTTTCACGTCCGGGGGTGGCTCCACCTCGGTTATCTTAAATTTCCGGTTGAACCCAAACACCTTGAACCCCTCCATTTTCACCAATTCTTAAACTGTTTCACCAATTATATATATATATGTATATATATAATTGTATGCAGGGGTTCAACTAACTGGGATTCAGGGAAATGGGTAGGTTGATTGTTGAAATCATTGTGAAAGTAGTTTGATTTAGGGTTGGGAGGAGGATCGGAAGGAAAGGGATGAGAGAGAAACATCTGAAGATAAAAATGTGGAGACATGAGATCGAAAAGAACCAACTGTTGGACAGAGGGAGAGCCTAAATTGAAGGAGATTTTGAAGGTGAATCGTTGGACGTGTCTTTTCACATCCCTCTTATCATTTACCATATCGTTAACCGCTTTTTTTTTTTTTCTTCATGATTTTTTTTCCCTTCATTTGGCCGTTGGATATTTGGTCTTTACTTTCCCGCCATTTTCTTTACTAATGATGCACTCCCTGTGTCCACTTCCGTTCTGTCATAACAAATTGGTTAACGGGTAGAAAAGGCTACAATTGGGTTGGGTTGAACCCGAGTCCGGATTTTATTTTATTATTATTATTTTTTGGAGTATCCATTCAGAAGCGAAGTTATTATTATTTTTATTTTTTATTTTTCACTGATATATATTCCAGAGATGGTGAATGTATGGATTTTTTTCAAAGGAATTAGTTTGGAATATCCTAGCTTCACTCCGGACATGATAAATACCCAAATCATGATAGGCCACGGTAAATGAAAACACAAATCACAAAATTATATGTTGTAGAGGATCATCTTTATATATTTATTAGTTAATATGTGACAAAACACATTAGCTCCAATTTGAATTGCTAAGACAAATTTTTTTTTTTTCCCGGTTAATTGCAGGGCATGACAATATGACATTCCTCATAAAGTAACAGTTATGTTAATATGTAATAATCCTTGCTGCACTGGGAGGGTCCAGTAATCCACTAAAAGTGGAGATTGCATCATTCAAAAATAAGATTGCACATGAGAAACCCTCCGATTGTAGCATATAAATTTGCTCGTATCATATCTTCAGCGTCGGAGAGGATCCAAGTCGGTGAGAACCCTCCCCTCCCCAATACAAAGGCTGCATATTCTACAAGATATAAAAATAATTCCCGGGCTTATTAGTTTTGTATGATACATGGAGGTGAATTTACCAGGGTTCATGAGCAGGGTGGAGGGTATTAAGCCTAGATGATGTTTAGGTAAATGAAGAGTTTGATTTCTGTATCCCACGAGAATTAATGCTGCCCAGACACCAATACATCACAATTCTTCATTATAATTGTAACAAGTAGCCAGTAATTAAGCGAGTCCAGCCACTCATGGAAATAAATAAAACAGGACACCAAAAAATTAGCATTCTACATGGAGTTATCTGGCCTTGAGAGTTGGGAAGGGACCAAGATCAGTTTCACAAAGTGATTCCATGAACTTAGCATATTAACTTCAAAGATCGTCATCAGAAAATAATTTGGTTACCATCCAGGACACAGATGTAACTCTAAATCTAAATTTCATTTTGTGAATGTTTAAGCAAATTACATTTGAGAGCCAGAAATATACATAATGCCATATGAAAATTTGAAGTTCATAAAAGTGCAAAAGATGCAATGCAACGTAGAGTTCATGGTTTCTTCACCAAGCCAATCTGATCTGATTGTGACCACAAGCATATGGAGTAAAAGAGTTTCAACAACTTCTGAAATGAGAATTGATCATATTTTACAGAAATGATACAATAAAGCAGTACATCAAAGAATGGCTGTAAAGGAAAGGTTAAGATGACTTCAAAAAACCTCTTAATATATATCATATTGCAATCTCGTCCTGAATCTTGGATCACTAATGCAAAATCTGTAGCAACGGTAACTTCTTTAACTGAAGCATGATAATTTAGATTTTTTCACAACCTCCAGCCATGTCCTTCCCAACCTTCCTCTCCTCATAGAACCTCCAATACAAGAATTTTTTTTTCATATTTAAGAGTTTGTTAGGAGCCTTAGTTTCTATATATGCAAATTGTCTAAAACATAAATCTTCTATTTTATCAGCTGCAAGGGGCACTTACAATTTTCCAAATACACTCGTATTCAACTTTTCTCCAACCTTTAAATATCCATCTCAAAATCCTTATGACAGTAACATATTACAAGGTTCAACAAGCTATAAACAGAATCAACTGAAAGTCTGAAACTATTGAGTTTTAATGATATAGTTTCATGTAACTTTCCTTCAATAGATAAAATAATGTACAAATTTATGGATGTAAAGTATTTACTGCTGTCGTTGTTCTCTCTTTTTTCTATTTTAATTTTTTTTCCAAGGGGTTTGGGGTTGGGTTGGCAAGACCAAGGGCAAATAATACATCTATGATTACAAGGAAAAGGAAAATGTCACATTGTTCACTGGTTCAGTTTGCTAGTACAATTATTTCCAGATAATGAGAGGAGAAATAGATGTGAGCAAAAAAGAAAATGTCACATTGTTCACATGGTTCACTGGTTCAGTTTGCCAGTACAATTATTTCCAGATAATGAGAGGAGAAATAGATGTGAGCAAAATAGAAACTAAAAGATGCCTGCTTATATGTGTAAAATCTACATTATTTAAAGAATCAAATTACAAAAAAATATTTTTTGCATAATGTTAAGCAAGCCTTGTCTTAATTGCAGAACCAAACCTTTACAATCTACCGAATTACAGACCCTTTAACCTTCATGACTCAATAGATTGTAACAAAAACACCAGCCTCACATTTATAGTTAATGCTATAAAAGAACCAATAGCCTAAAACTATCTACCAACAAGTCATTTTAAACAACAAACCTAGCCTTGTTCCCTCTAGAAAATCTTATTAGTAGTTAGTTTAACTGTGACATCAAGTATGAAGCCAAAAAAAGCCCACTATTTTTGTAAGCGGATCTTTTATCCAGCATGAACAATCCAGGAAACAGCATAAAGCAAACAGAGTATAAATACCTCAACAAGTCTGCAAGATGAACAGGAACATGATCAATCCTCTAGCATTCCCCTTGTAATACAAAACACAACACCAACACAAAAACATCATGGTTCTTTGCCAAGACAAGTAGCAAGACGACCGACCAGGACTAGAACAAAAAAAAAAAATCTCAAATGGATCACTGGAACATTAAACCGCTTATGTTTACTCCGGGGCTCAGCTGGCATTCAGTGACAGGCTTGAGACTACAATCACATGCTGGATTTCTGATTGAGAATGTTAAGGTCATATGGGTAGAAGGGAGATCAAGAGTACTTGGACCGAGTGATTCAAGCCTCTGCAATCTCTCACTTCATGCAACTGTTTTTGGCAGTGAAAGTTCCATGGAGATGAATGAGCATACTTGAGGAATTTGGAAAATAATCTAAGTAAAGCAAGCTCACTACTTTAAACTTTTAACCCACTTCAAATATGCAAAAATTAAGATGGTCAAGGTTACGCTTTGTTATAAAAATTGGAAAATGTAATCCTCTCTTTTGATTCACTTTGTCAGGACACACTAATACATATGTAATCCACAAGCCAAAGTTCATCACTCCAATTAAAGAATGATTACACCAAGCATTACACAAATTGAGAATAAAATACAGGACAAATAAACAAATTTCAGAAGATAAATACCTTATTAAGTCTGCTAGTTGAAAAGGAAGATAAGCTGCGCTGCAGTCATCCTCTTATATAACACAAAGCATAACAAACACAACTGATAAGCATCACAACAGTTCATTTACACCACCAAGAACAATTATTCAGATAGACTCACTACAACATTTAATTCAAACACCTAATCTTCATTTTATTCAAGGACACAATTAAGGACATCACAGCTAACAAAATGGTCAATTGAAATAAACAAACACAGAGGGGATTGAAATTACTGGATTCGATTGATTGGAGGCTGCGAATCATCATCATCTTTGGCGTCACTGTTCTTTGGATCAACCGAAGGGTTTCGTTGACGGAACAAACCGGAGAAATTGGTAGAAAGATCCGAGTAGAGCGAGACAACTTTCGATATATTTCCGTTAATCTCTTGAATTAGGGCAACATTTTTTACCATATTACCGTGAACCTTGGACTGGTG
Source organism: Cornus florida (assembly GCF_030987335.1). NCBI lineage: Eukaryota > Viridiplantae > Streptophyta > Magnoliopsida > Cornales > Cornaceae > Cornus > Cornus florida. The sequence continues at coordinate 22,532,383 of NW_026775578.1, forward strand.
GTTCTCGTTAACTTGCTGAATCAAGACACGGTTTCGATCCAAAATAGACTGAACTTGACGAAAACTCTCGGCGAAAGTGCCCCAGACCTCGGCGCCCCCTTCGTCGAAGTTTTCCGCTTCTTCTTCTTCGTCGACACCGTTCGTACAGAAGCCGCCGGGGAAGTGGCCGTCTTTGGCGGTGGTAGTTGTGACGGTGGTGTTAAAGGATTTGGTTCTGCTTAGAGTTTGGAGGCGGTGGTTGTGGCGGCGGGCGGTGGAGCAGCCGCCGTCGTCGTCCATGCTCGATTCAGCTGCTGATGATAGGCCCAGCGTTGTCATTCATACAAAATCTATGAGCTATGACCGACATAGTCTGTCTCTGGTTATGTTGGAGAGAGAAAGAAAGAGGAGAGAGAGGGGTTTGGTGGTGGTGATTCACCGAGGCGGTTCTGGGCGGTGTTACGCGATTCAGGAGAAAGTGGAAGGTAAAGGGTACTGAGAGACAAAATATTGATTGAAGTGTGAAGTGTGAAGTGTGAAGTGTCACGCGCATTCAGTGCGGGTTGGGATGGTATTGTTAGAAAAATATCTTATGTTGGACTCTGATTGGAGGATATTAAAAAAGTGGAAAAAGGCAAAAGAATATTTGTTGATTTTGCCACGGCGACAAGCGGTTGTTTGAACTGCGTGAGAAGATCATCAAGAGACGTCGTTTTGCCTTTGCTGTATCAGAAAATAAAATCGTCATTGTTCCGGTCGGATCTTGCCGTTAAAGTGATCACATGATGGTCACATGACACCTACAATATTTTTAATGACCATAATGCCACTAATGCCCCTTATTTTAACTATTAAATTCATATCCCTTTTTATAAACCCCAAACACACTCTTTTACCGTTGATCTTCTTCCCAAACACACTTTTATATTGTTGATCTTTTTCCCAGCGTTGCCTCAATGGAAAAAAAAGAATTCCACTCACGAACTGATCTTTCCTTTTCCCATTCCACTTCATCTTTCTCATCCCTGATTAAGGGTCCATCCACGATCAACCCCTAAACCCAATCTCCACTCTCAATCTCTTCATCAACATCCCCCACCTTTCTGTTTTTCTCTTCCATACAGTGGGTGTCCAATTCCCGCGACGGGGTGCGATACTAGGTTCGGGATTCTTCTCCGACCACTGTTGATTGGGTCTGTCGGGTGTCGCGGGTAGCATTTTTCTCTAGCCACGGTTTGTTGGTCGCTGTTTTGCATCGCTTGCATGTTCGGTGCTGGAATTGTGTTATTCTCCGACCGTGGGTTGCTGCGCTGTCGATTGTGGGTGTTATTATCATTTTTCTTTTTCCTCCGATGAAGTGGGTGTCAAAATCCGGCGGGTTTGTGGGTCGCGGTTAAATTTCGGTGCCATGGTTTGAGTCCGATTTCGGTTGGGATTCATCTCCGGCGGGATTTGTTGGGTCTTGCGAGTCTCGGTCGCAGCCATCGTTGCCGAGTTTGGGTTTGATTTGCAGGGCTGTGGTGTTGTTGCAAGTATGTTTGTAACTAATTTGTGATGATGGTGGATATTTGTTTGCTGCAATAGTGCGAATTTACAGTTCTGGATTGTTGATTACATGGTTCGATTTTGTGAATTGGGGTGTTGATTGTGGGGTTATGATTGGGTGTAAGATTTGGTTTGTTTGATTGATTATAGAGGTGGTAGTTTGCGGGTGTTTATGCACTTTTTTGGAGTGATCACAATGATCCAAATAGGTGATTAGGTGATTGATTTGGGTAGTAGCCAGATGGTCGAATGAGCAAGAGGCTATGAATTCCAACCAGGGGCTCTCTTTCCGACGCCGAAAACCAGCATCATCGCGTCCTTGCCGCCAAACTAGAATCATCGTCGTCTTCATGTTGAGATCAACCTTGACGTTAACCCCAAACCTCGGCGCCTTCTTCGTTGCAGACCCAGCCATCCTCGCTGCCATGGTCTCATTTGTTGCATTGGTGTCACATTTTTATTAGTTTATGAAATTATCAATTGCCACATCAGGTATAACTCTCAAAACGAGGTAGTTTTAAGTAAGGGTAAATTTGTCTTTTAATATTTTCGACCAAGTCACCTATCGGAATGCAACAGATCAATAGTATAAGGGGTTTTTTTTTTTGTAACAAAATCATAGTTGAGGGAGGTTTCTTGTAATTCAGGGATTAGTTGCAAAACCCCCATTGTTCAGGGAAATTTTTTGTATTTTATCCTAATTTTGATGAGTGGATGTTACTGTATGCTTGATCTTATGACATTTGTCATAAGTTCTCTTTCTTCATTATACCATTAAAATTTGGAACCAAAATTCATTAGGCGATTTAGTCAAATTTTTAGATTCTCTTTCTTTTTATTTTATTTGATCAAAACTTATTTAGAGATCAGTCAAAATTTTAGATTCTTCTGTATTTCTTTTAATTTTATTTGATTAAATTAAAATATCACTTTTAAATATTTCTTACATATATCATATTAGATCGAATACGAATTATAGTAAAAAATAAAATAAAATATTAAAAGTACATAACTACAACATTTTACAATAAAAGTCAAATTGATTTTGGGTCAAGTCAGAAATAGTTCAACCTTTTACACCATGCCCTACCAACCAAGTTAATTTAGTGGTGATTTTCAAACGATGTCACCCAATTATAAGTAGGGCATAGGTGAACACCAATCATATTCCATAGGACTACCTAAACCAAAACCACTCTTTATAAATATTTGTGAGTCGTACGCCATACCTCCTCCATATCACTTCTGCACCCCCAGAAATTCCAGAACCTTCTGCCAAATGGAGAAGAAGAATTAGATAAGGTCTATCTCTCTCCCCTTCCCAAGTGGGACTTGGGAAAGAAAAATAAAAAAATAAAAAAAAAGCGCCAAAAATGGAAAGGTAATACTAATATGAGGAGGAAATGCCCACAAAGTCTCTAGAACTTTCCATTACATAGATATTTACAATATAGGGTTTCACTTCTATTTGAAGCCTTAGAACATTCATTTCATAACCATATCATATCGGGTTAGATTGTTCATAATTCATATTCGATTTTAAATAGGAATTCAACAGTCGAACAATTCGACTAATTTTATATGAATAAGTGGTTGATGTCATCATGACATTAGGCATATTAATCATATCATGATGCTCTACCCACATAAATAAGTTAGAGTTGTCCGGATTCCAAATCACTATCCTTCAATTTGTTTAATTAATATATTTAAATAGGCAAGTCTTGTCCTTAATCTATTATCAATCTTTGAGTAGTGAACAGGTTTCCATATTAAATAATCTTCAATTCATAATTTCATATTGGAGTTGTCGAATTAGATCACAAAATTTGATTTATGACAGGTATACTCTATCTGATTAAACAACTTACCTCCATTTGAAAAGTAAAGGATTAGTATTGCTAGGATACTGGCCGTTTGTAACTACTCATATTCCTCAATAATAAAATAAAAAAATAAAAAAAAATTATGAATCCAGGGTCTTGATAAGATACAAAGCAAAGCAAAGTGATGAAGCAAACTCAAATTTAGCATCAACCAGTCATCTTTGTTCCTAAATTGCAGTAATTCTATTCAATCTTCTAAATATATTTCTTTGGCATAACTCATTTGTTCAAATTAAGTATAACACTGGTTTAAAGAGGAAACAATAACTTTAATTGTTTGTGTTATTGGAAACAAAGAAACAACACAAACAAGATATATAAACATTAGGGCATTTAAAAACCACATTAAAATTATGAATTTATTCCATGTTTTACTTCTTGATCCCCATCAAAAGAGTCCACTTTTCTTGAAGCTAAAAAAATCGGAAAAGGGGTTATTTCATAAGCCCTACCAATCCAATAGGCCCATTGGGTCCAGATGAATGAGGCCCATTGGATCGTTTCTGCAGCATGAATAGTTAATAAAAGCCCTACTAATATAATAGGCCTTCTCACATGAAGTAAACCAAGGCCATCTTGAAGATTTAAGTCGTTGATGTATTTATATAATCTTATTAACATAGTCCTTTTAGGGCTTCTTCTTTAGTTCATAATTTTTATTTTGTAAGTTTCCTTTCTTTTACTTGTTCGAATAAAATTAGGGTATGTTCGGCTGCATAAAATTGGAGGTTTTGAATTGAAATTGATAAAATTTGAGAAAATTTGGGTTCAATTTTCTTAATTGTTTTTCTCAAATTTCAATTTCATGTTTTCTCAAATTCTACAAATTTCAATTTCAAAGTTCCAATTCCATGCAGCCAAACACACCTTAGAGTTGAAAATCATGCAAGCAAGGTTTTTTTTTTTTTGGTAAACAGTGGTGGTGTCAGGCCTCTCAAAATATCATATAATCCACCACCAAACATGAAATTTTCCCATCTCACATGCATTAGATAAGAAATTTTTTAAAGAGTGCCCTACTACTACATGGAATCGGGATGTAGGAATTGAAATTGGTAAAATTAGAGAAAAACAACTCACAAAATTAAACTAAAATATTTTTTAATTTCATCAATTTCAATTCAAAAACTTCAATTTTATGAAATCCGTATCTCTGAAAATTCGAACCCTCAACTTTGAGAAAAATCTCTGTCATTACACTGTATTATGCAACGAATAAATTAGAGCAATAAAAAGTTGGTAGGTCTAACCACTAGATGACAGGTCCTAAAAGTCTAAAAAAATAAGTAGTACTAATAAAAGCATGAGGGCTCACTTACACTTATTAATGGCATATATGTATACAAAGGTCAAATAGAGACGGCTCCCACTGAGACCTGCAGGCATGAAAATAAATTTATCACTACTGTTTCACAGTGAAATGATCTTCTAGTCAGCTTTTGGCTGGGTCAACTCATTAAGAATTCTTCTTGAATTTATTATGATTATGATGCTTTTACAAATTCAAATTCATTAAAAAACATTCCCAAACTATCTCCAAAATATTGATTCAAAGATGCATGACAAAAGATTACTGGCATGCCAGAGTTTGGGGTGGTAAGTTGGTATATCCTACATGGCTACATGCTGGTAAGAATCTTGTTAGCATTATATATATATATATATATATTTGCATATATAAAATTATAAAAAATGGTATACAAATCCAATCCGTTTGTATAACTCTCACAAGGGAGGGATGAGTGACGGACCACAAAATTTTGTGAGTGAAGGTGGGACAAATTTATATAATTAGTTCATTTTATAATTTTAATGAAGTTTTTTTTCATAAATTTTCAAAAATTTAAAGTATAAAATACAAAAAATAAAAAAAAATAAAAGAATTCACTGAGGATGAATTATAATTTTAGTGAAGACATTTTCATAAATTTGAAAAAATTAAAATATAAAATAAAAATATAAAAAATTTAAAGGCATCCGTCTCGATTGATCCTATGTTGGTCGACCTGAGAGTGATGGCATAATCTGTATAAACAGATTTGGCTTTTATATAGATCATTTATATATATATATATCAATCAGTAATCACTAATCATTATGCTATCTAGCATTTTATGATCATCAATTTGATTAAGATATCTGATAAAGCTTTTGGGGGAAACAAACATTTCAACTGTATGAAAAGAATATAAGGAAAAACAGATATCTAGGGGTGTAAGAAAAATAATACTCCAGTATTATGAAAAATAATACTCCAGTATTACATTAAATAATTAATGTAATCATTTGATCAATTTAATATAATTGATTATCAATGTATTCAATAGAAGAATTTTTTTACTTGATATAGGTGTGTTGTATTGTATCAAATACTAAGCCTGCTTCTATAGAATTATGTCCGTTGATAAAACCAACGGTACAGCTTTCAACCTTAGAAGAAGGATTCCAATTCACATCTACAAATGCGAAACAAGTTTGGAGTCCATCATCTTTACAAATTATATATAAATTATGTGCACATTATTTTTATAACTATTAGAGCATGTCTATATTTATTTTTTATTTTTGTAAATATGATGTGTTCACAGTACATTTAAAAAAAATAAATAAAAAAAATTTACTAATTAAACATTGCTTTATATCTTTTGTGTAAAAATATATGTATCAAAAATAATAACCAATCACGTGTGTCATGTCCAAGACTCATATAATTTTTATAAACCTACTTAATATAGAGTTAATTCGGAATGAGAACTGATGTGACTGTATAAAAAAAATGTGCAAAATATATAATAATTTTACATATTAAAAAAAAAGTAAAAAAAAAAGAAAAAAAAAGGGAGGTTATACATATAGCTGTCGTGTATATTTTATACAAAGGGTCTTTTAAGACAATGCTGTTATATTCTCAGCCAAACCTTATGCCATTAAGCAACTTAGTAGACTACCTTTACTTGTTCTTCCTTTCACATTCCAAAAGATGATTCCAAATAGCTGTCCCGTAGGCTTTAATGAAATATACTTGAAAGATACTTCCCCGTAAATTGTCTAAGTAAAAGTTCTCTTGTATAGTTTTAAATATAATGCCAACCATTCTTATGATTTAGGTCTAAAAAACACTAACTTACCATAACATAAAATTTAGCATATTTTTTTAGCGATGTCATGCTCAATATTTACTTAAAATTAAAAAATACCATTTAAAAACTTTAAAAAGGCTATTTTGTTCATAATAAAAACAAATAATTTATATTAAAAAATAATAAAAATATAATGCGTATAATAGCTATTTAACGAGAATCAAAATCAATACTGAAAGGAGAGGTAAATATTATATTTAAAATTATAAAAGAAATACTTGTTATTCAGCCAATCGACTGAAGAGGTAACCGTAATTATTTTTTATTTTTTTCTTCTTTACTTGGCAAAAGAAGACAAACGGCCAATCTTCAGACCTCGTCGCTGTACTGGCATTCCTCACAATTATTGCATCAGACTTTAACTTCTACAGTACATGACAAGGTCAAGAAGAAGCGGACTGTGAATTGTTGCCATTTCTTAGCTGAAGGCTAATACCAACTTCAATTATATTCTGATCTATGTAAAAAAAATAAAATAAAATCTCACCTTATTATGGAGTTTTAACGGGTTTACTATCATAGCGACTTTAAAATAGAGTGTTAAATCTTACATATACCATTTTACTTTTTCCAGAATTATGGTAGAAGCCTCTAGAAGCAAGGAGAGTCCAGAATTATGGAAGTTGTGTTCCTAGAAGCTTCCTCGGGACAATAAAGAGGGTTAGGAAGTTTCTATCTTTTCTAGAAACACGGGTAGATTATAAAATGGTGGTCCCATTTATTTTCGTGTCTCAATCCCAATCCTTCCGTGTATAATGCGTGTGCGTGGATAAAAATTGAAAAAAAAAAAAGCTAGGGCTTTCCCTTCACCCTAAAGAAAAGGATCATAATCCACTTTGTGGATGATGATGATGAAACCCCGAATCTTCAATTAGTTTATTTAATGTTGGGCAAGAAGATTTGCATCATTACGTGTCTGGGTATAACTTCAATCGTGAAGAAGCCTCAAAAAATTTTATATATATAGACACACAAATACTTCCAAGTCCTACACCTTCAAAGTCCATTTTAATTGATTGATTTGTTGTTTTTTTTCTTTTTCTTCAATGGTGGTATACGTACTATTGAACATTTCATAATTTACCTAACTTACGGGATCTGAGGTGAGAGGTTTTGTGAGTGGCTTAAAAAATATTCTAATACCGAACTTTCAAAATGTGAGTTGAAAGATTTTGCCATTAGGGTATCCCTTAAATTCATCTTGATGTGATTTGAGGTAAAAAATTTTAAAGATTGAGCTAGATATGTTTCTATGTACATTATGTATATAAAGTGGCACATGGAGTTTTGCTCCTATACATATAAATAGCAAAATTTTGAATTCCGCAACTTCGTCGGTGAATAGTTGTTGGCCTGCTAAATTGGAAGGAAAACAACTTCTTTCCAATAAATTACATTTTGTATTCACCCATCCTCTCCTTTTTTTTTTTTTTTTCCTTGTTTATTAGTTTTTTAATTTTGTAATTAAAGGCTCATTCATTTATAGTTGGACTATATCAGCGCGTGCGGTCACAAAAGAACACCAACTTCCTAATAAGTAAATAAATATTGTCCAATTTATAATCACATACATTGATCATAAATAAATATTAAAACAATCATGATTCATGGAAAAGATGGGATAAGAATTAAATATTACGTAGTATCAATCATTTACCTAGAAAACATAAGTGCATATAACTTTTCACGGATGATATGTATATGTTAATTACTGACATTGTCATAACCATCGAGGAAAAAAAAAAGAACGAGTGTGTTAAGATCATTATTTCAAATTCTTTGTATCACAACATCCAATTATAGACTTTTTAATTTGAACAATGAATGAGATGGACTAGTATGGATCATACCCACCTATTGACTAAGATTAAAAAAAATATTAAAAAAAAAGAAATAAAAAGGCTGCTAAGCATGCAACTCCTGCAAGGGAAAAAAAAAATCAAAAGATTCTTGTTTTAGAAGGAAAATAGGTGTCATCTCTTTCACACTCAAATTTCGTTAGGTGTCAGCTTCTATTATTTTAATTATTGACAAAAGCAATGACATAATTTGATTACTTATATATATTATTAGTCGTTTATCCTAGAAAAAAATAAAATAAAAAAAGTAACATCAACACGGGGGCGTATGTCACCTGTGAATAATTAGAGAATTTTTTAATTAAAAGTATCTAAATGTGCATATTGTTTCATAACGCTCTAATTCGGGGTAGTGCCGTTGATTGAGTTTCAAGATGAAAGTAATGTTAGTTAGAGTAAGGATTGAACATAAAATGCAGACTAATGCCCTATCTGTGAGAGTTTATAATACTCCGAGATATCGAATCTCTTTTAGCTATTGGATGTGGTGGTGCACTGGTGGGTGAGAACAAATTTAGAAATTAGGGTAAAGTACATTGACACCCCCCGAGATTTGGGGAAAGGATAAGTAGAGGAAAGTTAGCATGTTTTTGGACAATGACACCCATTCAAGTTTGAAAAATGGACAAAGAGACCCTGAAGATGGTGAATTAACGTTATTACCCTTTCAAATAAAATTAACATTTTAATTGACTTAAATACCCTTTGATTAAACCCAAACCCGAAACCAAACCCGAACCCGAACCCACCTGCGTATATTATATAGTTCACCAGAGGAGAGGGAAGGGAGATCAGATGGATGGTGGTTGTGGCCGCGGTGGTGGGTATAGAGAGAGGGGCGGCCATAGTTGAAGAGATGAGGTGAAGAGGAGAGAGAGGAAGAAGCATCGGCAATGACTGCGACAGTGGGGGTGGCGGCGATGACTGTGACAGTGGCGGCGAAACCCAGAAGCATCGGCGAAACCTGAAATTGCCGGCGAGGACCAAGCTCCGATGACGATGCGGCCACGGACTGAATAGTGTGGCGAAGTTTAGAAACCGAGCAACAAGAGATCCACGAGCAAAAACAATCCGGCGAGGACCAAGCTCCGATGACGACAAGGTTCAGATAAGCACAGTCCGGCGACCATCACCTGCAAGGCCGAGGAGGCTGAAGTGGCTATCGCTTCTGCCGTCCGTTTTGAGTCCAATTAGAGCCCTTTTCCGTGTGAAGGTGAGAATTGGGGATGGTGATGTGCACAGATGAGGGGGTGATATATATGTGTGTGTGTGTGTGTGTGCGTGTGTATTAGAGAGGGGAAGAGCGTGGTAGTGGCGGCGGTACCGATCTCATCCTCAAATCTTCCCTGCAGGCTCAAACATCAACTCTCTACCGCTGTCAAGAATGAAAGACGCCGGCGTGGGGAACGTCTTTGTCAATCCCGGTCAAACCCGGCTTGTCCAAGGCCGAGTTCGCCGCCCGAACTGAGGCTGAGCTCCGGCGAGGTCGAGGAGGTGGCAGTGGCAGAGCTCCTTTTTGGCGTCTTCTTTAGTGGGTGGTGATTATGAAGGTTGGGGGTTGGTGGAGATTGGGGGCGGTGGTGACTGGTTGTTGGTGTGTGTGTGTGTGTATAAGTATATATGAAAATGGTATTTTGGCCATTTAAGTTTTAAATATTTTATAATTAAAATTAATAAAATAGTGAAGGGTAAAATGGACTTTTCACTTGATTTAAGGCTCTGTTTGGAGGGCAAATTTCACAAGGGGGTGTGTTTGTCCAAAAACAAGCCAACTTTCATTTGTCTGTCCTTTCCTCAAACCTCAGGGGGTCTCTTTGTACTTTACCCTAGAAATTATTAGTTAGGCTAATATTTCTTTGGATGGACTAATATTTTTGTGTTTCTTATTTTAACAAACTAAACAAATTGTCAATTTAAGAAAAAGGAAAGAAGAATAATATATTAAATTTCTCTACACACACACACATCTTTTTTATGCACTCTTTATATATTTCAATTAATGTAGAGCATCTCTTTCAAATTTAACCTTAATAAAAAAATAGAAAATCAAAATATAATTATAAAAAGTTTTAAGTTAATTAAGTAAATGATGATTTTATTCACTATAAAGAAATGTAAAAAATTATAACTTCTAATTTTAATTATTTGACTATTCAATAGAATGGAATTCTTATTTATGAGAAAGAGTCACTCATTCATGATAAAAAATTGTAACTTTTAGTTTTAATTATTTGAAGATTTAATGAAAGATCCTCCTTAAACGAATTGAAGTTATTAAGTTATACGAGGGCTTGGATTTCATAATCATAAGTTTTGCTATTTTTCTCTCTTTCTTATATTAAGATCTTTTCTTATATTAAAAAAATTACTTTTAAAATAAACAAATCAACCAAATAAGTAGCCATCTAATTCAAGATAAAATTACAAATCAAAATTGGTGAATCATAGAATTTTCCTTAATAATTTAATTACATAAACTTCTAATTTTAATTATTTGACTATTCAATAGAAGGGAATTCTTATTTATGAGAAAGAGTTACTCATTCATGATAAAAAATTGTAACTTCTAGTTTTAATTATTTGAAGATTTAATGAAAGATCCTCCTTAAACGAATTGAAGTTATTAAGTTATACAAGGGCTTGAATTTCATAATCATAAGTTTTGCTATTTTTCTCTCTTTCTTATATTAAGATCTTTTCTTATATTCAAAAAATTACTTTTAAAATAAACAAATCAACCAAATAAGTAGCCATCTAATTCAAGATAAAATTACAAATCAAAATTGGTGAATCATAGAATTTTCCTTAATAATTTAATTACATAATTTGGGGCTTTGTCGTAAATTTTCATAATTTTTAGACATTATATCCTGCCTAATAAGTCAATTTTGATGATTTCGCCATAAATAGTTTATATTGTTGATAATTTTCAACAATAATTATTATCATTAATATAATTCGAATTCTCTTCTCTCAAACTTAAGCAAATATATATATATATTTTACACGTCTTTCTATTTTGAACGCTTCCACTTCTTCACGAAAAGATCAAATAATATTATTTTACTTTTCCAACGTTTGATTTAGTTAAAATTTTTTGTATGCTCTCTAAAGTTATAATGATATAATAATAATAATAAGAATTATTTTTAATAAAAGATAAATAAATGAAAATAAGTCAACCCATAACTAGAAACAAATTCCTTTCAATGTCCATAAAAGCAATCAGTCAATCACCAACAAATGAGGCTAATTAAAAAAAAATTGCCCACAATATCAAACAATATAAAGTACAAATCCGAAATATTATTGTGAAAATGCAGAAATTAAAAAAATTCCATATGTTCCTTAAAACAAAAGTTTGCATGTGATCACATGATCCAAACTTGTCGGTTCCACCATAACCGCTTGATTAGTATCAACATTATTCTAAATAACTAAAATACCAGACACGTTAGATCAACGGTTAATCCATTATTACGTGTAGAGAGAGAAAGTTAGAGAGAGGAAAACATTATTACGTGTAGTGAGACAAAGTTAAAAAGGAAGAGAACTACTCCTGTTTGACGAGTACCTTCCGTGTGTAAAATTCGAAGTCATTGCGAAAGACAATTCCAATTTTTACATTTTTATTTTCTAACACAATTGGAGACAAGTCCATTCAAAACATCGAACCTCTTTTGCCTCTATTCATCTCTCTCCTCCCTTTTAAGCCTCCCTCAACCTCCATTTTCTCTGCACATACATACACACAGTCCATTCATATTTACATCAAAAGATCGAAGTATAGAGAAATTATAGAGATGGGTTTGTCCAAAGAAGAGAAATCAAGACGAGTTCTCAGAGGAGTGAAGACTCTGTTCTTCCTCATCACCATGTTAATTTCACTTCTCTGGTTCTCTGCACCTATTCTTCTCGTCATCGCCGACACTCTCCTCCCTGCAGCTCTCTTATCCGCCTCTCTCTCCCCCTCCTTTCTCTCTCTAGAAACCCTCTCCTCCCATTTGGCTAACTACGATTTCTGCTATTCCCTCATCGACATACCCCTCATCTCCATCATCAGATCAGCTGTCATTCTATGTAAGCAACTCCATCTCATATATATATATATATATATATATCATGTTCGGTGTGGTTGATGAAATTAAAGATTTATTTATTTATTTATTACTTTGAATGTTTAGGTGTTTATAGTTTTTGCGACGGGCCTAGGCTTTCACGAGGGCCGTACTTGGGAACAGCGACGATATGCTCTGTATCGTCGATAATGTTTGTGTCAGTGAAGGCTTCGTATGTGTTTGGCGATTCGATTACGCGGGAAGGAGGGTGTGTTCGTGCCATGGAAGTTTTGTTGTTCTTGTGTTCGATGGTTTTGGCGATGGGTCACATCGTTGTGGCGTATAGAACCAGTTGCAGAGAGAGAAGGAAGCTTCTTGTTTACAAAATTGATATTGAAGCTGTAAGTCAAATCCCAATTAATCTTCGTCTATACGTTATCAGATGATCTTGGAAATACGAATGAGTAGGGACAATATAGTAATTTCACTTATAATGTGTAAATATCGGAGATATTATATATATAGTGTCACACATAAATTCATATGGGGAAAGTATGATGGACTTTACAAGTTGCCTGGGTCCCACCTTCATTGGTTTATGCTCAAGTGGGGAAAATAATTGAAGTCAATTCTTCATTTATGTGGGATTGAAATAAAATTGTGAATGAATCTATTAATATCACATTATTAGTATTGCATAATTTACATATTATATATATATATATATATATATTTGTGACTATGGTTGTTTCATGGAATTCACGCATTTTACAATCACTTGATTCAATAAAGTTGAATTTATGTAGGTTGTACTCTATTGAATGAAGTGATTTGTGAGATCCATAAACTCGATTTTTTAAAAGTAATATTTCATTTAATATGAGACCTCTTTTTTGTTTTTTTAGTAGAATATGCATAAAAAGTTATAACAGAGTTGCATCCACCAGCTTTACCATGAACCACCTGAATTTTGACTGTTGACAAAACTTGCACATTCCCAGAATCTTTGGAAATGAATGCAGTAATGATTCTTTAGGAAAAAGTTGCTTTTTGTTGTTTTGATTTTCAAAAACAAAAACAAAAAACAAAAGAAAAGAAGAGAAGAGGAAATGAAAGTGAAACGAATTTATTCCAATTTGAAAGTGGCTTCCAGACCTTAGCATTTTGCGACCAACAACAAAATCAGAACTTAAGCAACCAAGGAGATATTCCTCTACCTTTAGGATTTTTAATTCTGATGCCTCCAATTGTGAAAAGTGAAAGATTTTTAATTTCGACACGGTTTAGCTTTAATCTGACGGTGAAAAGTGAAAACCAGAGAGTAATTTATCCAAATAATAAATATGTAAATCTTTTCGCAATGTTTTGACATTGTGTGTGCTATGTGTACAGGTTTCAGCAGGCAAGAATGGGTTTCCAAGGTATAAAAAATTCCTCCAAGAAGAAAGAGTGAAGTGAAAAAGGAAAAAAGAAACACATCCCCACAAGGTTGTTTCTGCTAATTACATTTGTCCAGACAAATCTTTCAGGTAATGTTTCTTTTTAAGTTTGATTCTCTACAAAAATGGTGTTTGTCTCTATATATGGAAGAACCAATTTTCATCGTCACCCATGTGCATGCATGGCCTACAAGAAATTATGAATTATGATTCATAAGTAACAACATAACCAATATGATTCATTTCTGTGTTTTATTCACAACTAACTCCAGCTTTTATAATGGCTCTTAACTTTTTCAGGTTTTATTCGGAGGAGATTTGTTATCTGGTGGACAAAACTAGGAGGAAACAACCACTTCGATATACCATATGATAGATAGTGTTTGTGTGTGTATGTATATATATACATATACAGATGTATTCTTGTACCAGTATAGAGGGCTGGAGATTTGACAACTCTTATCTCCACCAACATTGTACAGAATTTTCTTTTAATTTATACAAGCTGGAAGTTGTCTCTAGGCAGCTAGTGAAGGACATTCTTATGGTATATACCAGAAAAGAGCCATAAAAGCCAAGATTGAGGTAATACTAGAGAGCGCAAAGAATACTTTTGAATCCGCCAATTAGGAAGAGTGTCACATCAAGGTTAATAAAGGAAGAAGAATCAAAGTTGAGAGTAATAGTGGAAGAAGACAACCAAAGTCGATGGTAATAGAGTTATTAATAATGATATGATAGCATGGGTCTAATTGAGGCTATGGCTTTAAATAGAGCCGAATGAAAACATAGAATTCATATATCCGATCCCAAGTAGATGGAATGATCGTGGCTATGGCCTTAGTGCTGAATGGAAATATAGAATTCATATAGCCGATCCCATGTAATTGGGAAAAAAGGATTGGCTGTTATTATCCAGTGGCCTAGTTGGTAGACTGCCCATTTGCAATGGCAACTTTTTTGTTCATTATGAATTTCTTCAAACCTATGTTAAGAAATAATTGTTATGATGCAATGCCAAGATCACATTGTCATAAACCAAAGAGGAGAAATCGACTCACCCTTAATATTCTGTGGCAAGTGGGAAACAACAACTACCACAAAAGAATCAAAAGCAAAAAGCAACCAGAATTTAAAAAGATCATATCCAAAGAACTCGAGGGATGCCATAATTTTAAAAGGATGGTACGGTCAGACTCCACAAAAAAAATGTTGATAGGAATAATTATAGACATTACTAACTCGATAAGCATTGAACCCAAATGGGGCAACCTCATCTAACATAAATGTGATCTAAAACCACTTCTCTTTTGGCTATGAAATTTTGTTCCCTCAGGCCCAAACCAGTGTGTCATTGATGAGCTGGTTAGTGGCTTCAAACGTTCATTAGGTAGGTAGGTATGTATTGAACAATAGCCAACCTTTCTAGCACAAAAATTCATTTGATGGGATTTGTGTATGACCTGTTTATCATAAACTGCCAATTGTAGGAATTCAAATAAAGGTAGGCACAACTTTCTTTCTAGCATTTCTTCCATTCTCCTTTTACATAAATTAAAAATGTATATCTCAAGAATTAAATATTTCTTTTACCTAGTCTGTTTTCCTAATAAGAATATCCCTCAACAGAGTAAATTTCTAATGCATTATTTCAGGAAAAAAAATTTCTAATGCATCTGCAGAGACTTCTATCCCACAACTAGTAAATTCAAACATATATATTTCTTCCCTTTCTGAATATATTTCTAATACAAAATGTGACAACAAAGATCAAGAGAGAAGGCATCAACCATACTTCTCTAAAATGATTTAAAAAATAAATAAAAATGAAGCCAAAGTGAGACATTTATTACAAGAGGCACAGGATTACATTCATTGCACAATACAAATATATTACAAGGCTTGCATTCATGAACAGGCCGATAAGCTAAAGTGAGAATGAAGAAGCATCTTAAAGAAGGCAAATACCACCATTTTATTTTGAAGGGACTAAGATGAGAAAGAGTTAATGTAAGTTCATTACAGAATTACATAGTTTGTCAATCAGATCTGATCCCGCCCATGAATGTCCTTGGATCAGGGCAGTTTCCAGAAAACTGAGCCTGTGAGAAGTCGAATCCTGGGTTCTGCATACAGCAAGATTCAACAGGAGAGACAAGTCAGCTAGACAAATGTGTACCATGGGAATTTAAAGACATCGATCAAGTGGAATGGTCTAAATAGTACAGATCACTGACTGTGAAAGCAATTATATAATGGAAACCAACCAGACAGCCACCATTAGGAGCTATTCCCACTAAAACTGACTTGGCTTTTGGTGTCGAAGTTTGAAAGCACAAACTATGTTTTAAGAAATAAAAAGGAAAGTACATCGAAGTGAAAAAGTAGCATTCTGAAAATAGAAGTGGATATGTGCTGGATCATAAAATGCAAATAGTTATTTGGAGAACACAAAACATCAACTTGTGGCAGACTCCTTAGCCTGCTTTTGTTTTCTAGTTCCATGCACAGTCTCTCTCGTTTGCGAATAGGAATAAACTACACAATATCAACAATATGCATTTCCACAACACTATGATGAATATGCATACATGTGGAACAAGTACTGCATACTCCAGCTAGGGCAGGCAGTATGAAATCGTGGAGACTCAGAAGGAACACAGCAGAAATCCTTTGTATCCAACGAACAAGGTCATCCTTCTATGATACTTTACAAATATATATGGGGGAAGCAAAAAAGAAAAAAGAATAAAAAAGACCTACACATACCCTGATCTGGTTTTGGGACCAATAGGCTCACAGGCTTATGTGATTGCCGCAACTTCACATTACGCATAAGACTTGTTTGCTTTAAATAAATTGTCACCATGTTAACATACAGAGTCTAGAACAATGCATAATTTTATGTTATCCTAAAATTCACATATGGATGGGCATCGGATGACACCACATCAGCTGCATGTGCCCTATACAAAACTTATATAGGTCACTACAGTCCAACAAACCAATGTGCCATTATATTGGTCAAGGATTTTAGATTTATTCAAGAAAGATGAGCAGAACAAGTTTTTTCCTAATTGATAAAAACATGTACTAGTTACCATAGTGTCACGGGCTTAGAGTTAGGCTCAGAATGAAGTAAGAATTTCATCGGAATAATCAGCACCACCATGGATTTCATTCAGTTTTCCAAATTTACAATCAGTAATTCTCAAGTATGGTTCAATTTATTTGAGCATCAAAATGTTTGCATCAAATGATGAATTATAGTATGACTCCCTTGTTAACAATCACGGTTATATTCCAGATATTCAATATGAGGCGAAAAAATTCCAAGAGAAGTGCCGAATAATATATATAGATACATTTCCCATCAAAATTCTCTTTCCTTTCACTTGATCTACTAATAAAAACTTGTAAGAAGCCTGCCAAAATACTTTGTTCCACCTAGCATTTTAATATTTCCCTATTAAACCAAGCAGATCACATCAGAGAAATTTCAGGCAAACCAAACTCATGACCTTTAAAGACTCAACATAACTGCCACATATGTTTTACCAATTGACCCATAAGCCATATATGTATCAGCTATTAATATGAGCATCAACCTCATCGTAAGTGGTACCATACCATTCTATTTAATTTCAAATTTTAAACTTCTTGGTAATTCCTTTTGGCTTCCAATTAACAAATAATAACATGGTAGAACAACAAAATCTATCTCCTTTGTGGCCAATTGAAAAGCAAGTGTTTTACTAAATCACTCTTGCCCATCTCAGCAGAAGATGTTTAAGACATCGAATTCTTAGGAAATATAATGGCTAAAACATCATATTTTAATAACTCTCTAACTGGAAGTCTGGAACCAGAAATATTGTGTTTGTAGGTGACCAATTTGTTGGAGAATGCCTTCACTAATTTTTTAAACAGGGATATTAGGATTTAGAATGTATTTGGACACCCCTTAAATTTGACTAATCCAATTGAAAATTTTATGGCATTTGAAGTGAAAATTCAAAATTCATCACCCAAATCTGGTTATTCAAGACAATGTAATTGTTATTAAGTTTCTTTGAATGATAAGATTAATATCTTAGCCATGCCCACAAAATGGCACCCACTTTCTCAAATGGCTCCATTTACCACTGGGCCATTAGCCAACTGATATAACCACAGGCGGACACAGAGGGGGGCTTGGGTGGGCTTGAGCCCCCCCAAAAAAAAAAATTTTTTTTTAGTATTGTATTTTCAGCCTAATTTTTTTAAAATTTTTTTTTTAATAGTAGTATTAGCCACCCTTTTTAACCCATTCAAAAAAAATTTGCTTATGAAATTGTGTAATTAAATTTATGTTCAATATTAGCCCCCCATTGACAATTCCTGGATTCGCCCTTGGATATAACCTCTCGTCCCTAAAAGGGGAGGTGAGGGGTTCAACCATTCAAGCCCACATAGTGGGCATTTGTGCTTGCGCGCGTGAGTATTTACCTAACTGAAAAGAAAAAGGAACTTATTCCAAAATTAAAAGGTCATAGAAAGTTGATGGAATAACTCAAATCCAAGGGGCATCAAAGCACAGCCTTAATGAAATTAGTCATTGGAGGTTTGGAACTGGGTGAAGTCAAACATTTCGCAAAAAATGTTTTCAAAGCACACACCACATAAGTCTAAAACCTCCTTTCTTCTACATCTTCTATAAAAGATCACTAACCAGTCCCGAGCTTTGGACAGCTTTATGTGGTATTAAAAAGCAGAAATGAAAAATGCAGCAAATTGAAGGTTCAAAATAACATTAACAACAAAAAAGAAGAATAGACTCACCTCTTCTTGAAATCTCTGAAGCATAAGACGCTTCTGTTCAAGATCCGCGGCGTAAGGATCAAGCTGACCCTCACCCTGTATGGGAGAAGACCACGTCAGGCCTTTGTCCCTCTTCTGCAGAGTTATATGCATAGTGTCATCCTCTGCCAAATAAAAAACCCTAATTTTAACACCCCATAAATTACAACTGCCAATTTTCTAACATTAACAAAATATAACTGTCTACCTATAGTCCAAAATGAAGAATCAGTCTTTACAGGGTATGTGAAATCATGCTGCAATCAACAAAAATCGACAGACTAAGTAAAAATATAATCCTTTTAATCAAACAAACACGCATGTAAGTAAGAATGGTGTGTAGATAGATAGATACAGACGTTCAGATAAGGAGGGTTGCCTTTAATGCCAACTTCGATGTGTTTGGACTGGATTTTGCAGGAGAAGAGCTTCGTGGGAACGCCGGGAGGGAGAGTGATGTAGATGTTGATCTCATCGAGGGTTTGATCCCACTCGAAAACCTTCTGGCCTGAACGAATCAACAAAATTACTTTTGAAAACTCAAGTCTCAACAGATAATTGATCATTGGAACCCTAGAATTTTAACTATTTGTGATTAATAATAGACAAAGAACCCTAGAAATGAGGCGAAAAATCATAGTACTAGAAAAGTGAAAAGAAAAAGATAAAGTGGTATAGATAGCGTTTGATGAGAGAGAAAGTTGAAGGTACCGGCATGAAGGAAGCTGTGACGTTTCTCGGGAGCCAGTTTCTCCGCCATTTTCTTGGTTGTGTGTCCCAAATGCGGTTGTTGTTGTTGTTGTTGATGGTTTTGGTTTTGATTGGGAATTGCAAATCTGTAGACTGATTATACAGATTGTCAGCTTAATCCATAAGCTAAGCCCTAAGCTAAAGCTGGATGGAGGCAGCAGCAACTTTTTGTAGTCCCCTGTTTGGGTGCCGTATTCCAACTTTGAAATTGAAATCCGTTTCTTTGGTAATTTTTCACATCATATTTTTATAATTAATTAATTTTATTATTATTTTTTACTCTAATTCCACCAATTTTATATGATTTTAAAGTATATTGATCTATGCACTTGAATTTCAATGGAAACATTGAACTATAATTTAATTAAGTTTATACTTTATAGTATGTGACCATTTTATAGGTTTTGAAGTATGAGTCCCATCATCCTATTTGCATATAGAAGATTGGAGGGTTGAAGGATGTCCCTCATCGGAAGGTATAAAAAACGTTTTAGCAGAGGTTAATTTTAAATAGAGTTTATGTTTATGAATTAAAAGGTTTATAATATTTTGGGGTAACTTATTTTTTAGTTTTTTGGTCATTGGATCATTTATCAAGTAAGTTTTGTCACCATATCGGAATCTTTTAGCCGTTGAATTATCCATAAGGTGAATTTGAAAATTTAGGGGCACGATAACTACAGATATCTTCTATTCAACTATTGAAAAATAACTACGAATGCCTTCTATTCAAATTTATACATTAGATCACAAATTATATTTATGTTGAAATTGTTATGTGACGTAAGTCACCGTTTATTTGGACGTAAATTTTTAAATAATATTTTTTCATATAAAATATCTTTTTATTTTTTATTATTCTGCATTTGACAAAGATCTTGGTGTTTAGCTTTTAAATGAAAATCGAAGCTCTTATTTGACTCGTTTAGTATTAAATCTCTCTTTTGCTTATCCATTAGTCTATTTTATTTCAACATTTTATGGGTAATTTATTTTTTTAAAGAAGCCTGCAGAGGATTTTACCAAGATAGATATTTTTTTTTCCTTTTTTGGGCAACCAAACACCGAATATATATATAACACTGATAATAGCTTTCTTGAATTACATTCCTCTGTTTGCCTTCTATACATGGCCGACAGCTACAAGCCTACTGTGTTTCATGTAAACAGAACACAAGGTAAGAGCAACTCAGTGCACATATTGTTTCCATTCCACACTTTATATGAAGTGTGTAGTCACATCATCAATTTTATGTAAAGTGTAAAGTCACATCAGCATTTGATTGTACACTTATTTTGAACGCTCTAAGTTCTTGTTGTGCATTTATTTTTTCATTGTACACTTTATTATATTATTATTTTTTAAATAATAAAATAAAATCTTTTATTATTATTATTTTTTTCTTAACAGTTTTATTCTCAATAACTATAATACTAACAACTATACAAGATTTTAAATATATATATATATAAAGTGCAAATTAAATGACTCTTCTTATTTATTTAGAAAAAAATGACTTTTTTTTTTAATTAATAAAAATTTGACTATCTTTATATTAATTAATTAATATAATATACATACAATATTTATTTTACATATCACTGCACAATATCACATTTTCATTTTGTATTATTCTCACACACAAAGCCCACAAAATGGCCCACTCCCCAGCTACGATTGCCATTTGACAAGCGCTACTCCATTCTTCACCTGCGGCGTGTTGAGTGTGTAATATTGGATGGCCCCCGCAAGTGTGTAAGCTGCACAAGAAGCGCTTTGCTTCGACACAGTCATACATATTACACAAATTGATGGTGCGCTGGGGTTGCTCTAAACCTCATGACTCTTTGATCTTCTATATAGAATAGGCTTACCTGGTATGAAGTTGCAGATAGAGAACTCAATCAATTTCTTCTAGCTTAAATCAACTATAAGACAATGACATTACATGTTGATTGGGGTGTCATAATTTGTCGTGCTCCATGTATTCCTGTCCCATGAAAAATATTCTTGACTGAACGTAACTCAACAGCTGCGTCTGTAATGTTCATTCTTTCTTTCGCCGGTTCTGCAGAACAAGTTACTCCAATTTCAAATATTGAAACCAAACAAGCTTCAAATTTGGGGCTATTCTTGATATTATTTGTGCTTGTGAGCTCGTCTCTATATTCCTGGAGAAGTATGGGATCTACAATATCTTCTACTTTATCAGGCAAAGTGGCCTTCACAAAGTTATGAAGGTTTAAACTGTCTCTAAACATGTTATCGGTGGGTCTCTTTCCAGTGAACATTTCAAGGAGGAGAATGCCAAAGCTGTATACATCGCCACTTGTTGACATTTTGCTTCCCATACCATACTCTGCAATGCACGTGATTATAATTGTAAAGGATTTCGCTACAAAAAAGTATATGAAAGAGAGAATTCTTTATACATTCTCTTGGTATTGAAAAATAGGGCAAATTAATCGGTCAAGGACATATTGATTTTAACTTCCACATAAAGGATGCTTAATGCACGCTGAAAGCAAATCCATGCTTGATGAAATCCCGTTTCATATGAAAAATTGAAAATACTCAATAAATGAAATAGAAATAGAATAAATAAGTAAAACAGTTAAGAATTGTTGAAAAACATTTCTACCTGGAGCAGCATAACCGACCGAACCCCTTATTCCAATAGAGCTTTCATAGTTGGCTGCACGGAGGAATCTTGCTAACCCAAAGTCACCAACATGTGCAGTCATTTCATTGTCTAAAAGAACATTGCTTGGCTTGAGATCACAATGTACTATTGGCGTTTGACATTGATGGTGAAGATAATCTATAGCACAAGCCATATCGATAGCAATATTCAATCTCTGAAGAAAGTTTAAGTTCTTGGGATCTCCGTGTGTGAAATCTTCACTTGGATTTGGGTGCAACCACTCCTCTAGACTTCCATTTTCCATGAACTCATAAACTAGGGCCTTGAAATCATTACCTTGGTGATCAACACTTGAACACGCGGTTATCACCTTTAGAATATTCCGATGTCGAATATTTCTCAATGCTTCACACTCAACTAAGAAACTCTTGGAAGCCCCATGGTACGCAAGGTTAAGTACCTTCACGGCGATGATGGATCCATCATGATCAAGGATTCCTTTATAAACAGACCCAAAACCACCCGTACCAATCAAATTGGCAGCAGAGAAGCCATCAGTAAATTTGAGGAGACTTTGGTAAGACATTTTTAAGAGTGAATTTGCCGGTGAACTTGAAGAAGGCACCTTCTTTGTCTTTCTGAACCAGAAAAAATATAGAACAAACAACAACAAAATTAGTCCCACAAGCCCGCAAGATACAGTGATCACCAATTTTAAGGGAATAGTTGATCTCTTTTTTCTAGACCCTTTGGAGCTGCATAGAGGTAGCTTTAGTTCAGGTATACCACCACAGAGCTTACTATTTCCCGTGACTGAAATTGCACTTGCATTCTTAAAAATTCCTTCTCTTGGTACCGTGCCTTCCAAATCATTGAAAGATAGATTCAAATACTGTAAAACCTCGAACCCTTCCAAATATTCTGGAATTTCACCTGAGAAGTTGTTGCGAGATAAATCTAAACTGTAAATACCTCGCAAAAATCTCAAAGATGAAGGAATGGTACCGTGAAAAAAGTTTCCGCCCAAAAGTAGGGTTTCCAATCTTACACAGCTAGCAAGTGAGTCAGGAACCTTGCCAGATAACTCATTGTCAGAAACATCCAAGTAACCAATATTTTTCAAATTTCCAACTTCCATGGGAAGAGAGCCAGTCAAATGGTTTCTAGAAAAGCTTAGACCAATCGATAATGATGAGAGACGAAAAACCTGTTGTGGAATTGTACCACTAAGATTGTTCTGACTAAGATCCAATTGCACCAATTGTTGGCAATTTCCAAGACTAGAAGGGATGCTTCCATTGAGATTGTTTTCATTTAACGTAACTTTGGTTAAAATAGTCAAATTTCCGAAAGAAAACGGGATATTTCCCGATAACTTGTTTTTCCCAAAACCTAGTTGCTGTAGCCTTTGAATCCTACCTATGTCATTGGGAATGTTGCCCGTCAATTGATTGGCTTCCATGTATAAGCCCTCCAGGTTAACGAGATTGAATATTTGTGTTGGAATTTCCCCAAATGTAGGATTGTATGATGAAGACAAAACAAGAAGCTTAGTAGAGAGATTGCCAATGGATTCAGGCAACTTTCCGCCAAAATTGTTTTGATTAAATTGCAATATCTCTAAGCTGGTGGCATTGGTCAAAGAGGATAGAAAGTTCAAGTCACCGACTTCTCCACTTCCGAGATTATTGAAGGAAATTAAAAATCGCTCGAGTTTTTGCAGCTTTTGCAGGGTAGGAACTTTTCCAGTGAGGTTGTTTGAACCTGCTACAAAGAACGCTAGATTTGTTGCATTTGATATTGAAACGGGAATGGAACCAATGAATTGATTTTGGGAAATGCCAAGGAATTGAAGGTTTGGAATTGTGATGCCAAAGCTCGAGGGAAGACTCCATTGAATTTGGTTAGTTGAGACATCAATAGTGGTGCGAGAAGAGTGATTAAAAAGTGAAGGAGGAGGGATCTTACCAGATAACCTATTTCCAGCCATTCCCATGTATGCAAGGTTTGGCAATCTGCATAGAACATCTGGGATGCTCCCTACAAAATCATTTAGGGTTGCGTAAAATCCTTGAAGGGACGATAAATTCCCCAAAGAAGGAGGGATACTTCCCATTAGATTGTTACCGGCAATATAAACTGCTTTAAGCTTTGACAACGAGCCAAGTTCCACAGGTAGTTTACCTACCAAATTGTTGTTAACAACTGCAAAGAAAATGAGGGCAGAACAACCAGATATGTTGGCTGGAATTTCACCTTCAATTGAATTATTGTGCAGGCGCAAGTACTGCAGTCTTTTCAAACGGCCAAGTTCTGGAGGGATGACATGGTTGAAGCTATTGTTCTGGAGGTGCAGTATCCTGAGAAAGCTCAAATTTCCTACGTGTGGAGAAATAGATCCCGCTAGCTTACGAGACTGCAATTCCAACATGGTTACTCTCTGATGTCGGCGACTGCATGTAACGCCATGCCACTGGCAGAAGTGAACTGTTTCGTTCCATGAGCCCAATGCCTGGAGGGGATCATTGGTTATTTTCGCCTTGAATTCGAGTAATGCAAGTCGGTCTGTTTCATTCCCACCGAGTCTAGGCGTTGCCATGGTGACAGGAAAGCCTGAATGTAGCAAGATTATGCAACATACAATTATAACATGGATGAAAACATTGAAACCTGACCTTGATATGATTAAGCCCGAGTTCAGAAGCCCCATTTTAGTGAAGAACTTGTGATTTCTGATACCACTTGGCAGTTGAGATCAGATTGTTTTTCAGTGGTTCTATTTCGGGCAAAGCAGAGACATTTATATGAAGTGTGGCTGATGAAGTCAACCATAATAACCAAAAATATAAATATGAATAGATTACAAGCAAACCAAGAAGAAATATAAACAAATCAATTGCGTTGGATTGAGTCACGTCTCCAAGTTGGAAAATTGGCAATTTTAAATTGCCAAAAATGACTTGTTCAACTATTTTTTCCAGGCTAAAAGCGTTAAAATTTTGAAACTTAACATAAAATTCAACTTTTTCCTCCACGTTGGTTGCTTTCATTCGCTATCTATTGTCGGCCAAGTTTCAAACATTAATTGATCATGGTGAGCAGCCTAAATAGTGCTCTTATGGAGTATAACACAATTCTCTTTCAATATACACATACTATATATATATGTGTGTGTGTAATTGTGTATAATTTTGGTTACTTCAAATTCTATGATTCATTATAAACTTTACTAGACTGAAACAGAGCATGAGCCATGAGATGTGTTGACACCGTCACCTTTTCCAGGCTAAAAGCGTAAATTTTATTTTATTTTTTTTAAATTTCATTTCCTTTTTGCTATTTTCATCTAAATTTAACGGAAATCAAGGGTCTATTTAATTAGATAGAAACTAATAACTGAAAATAAAAGTGAAAGAAATGAAAGAAAAATAATTCTTAACATGCATTTGATTAGCATAAAAATTTAGAATGTATAAAATTTAAAAGAAAAAAAAAAAGAAAAAAAGAGCATTGTTGTAAATTCATAAAACTTTCTCAAGAAATCCAAATTAATTTTCATCTGTATTTTGTAGAACATTTTATGAAAAAGTTAGATGGTTGAAGAAAATTAATTTTCTCAAAAAAATTTCTTTTCATGCTAACTAAATTTGTAAAATGTTTTTTTTTTTTTTTTTTTCTTACCATTGTCATTTAATCAAATTAATGAGACGGAGTTTAAGTGATTAGTAAATGACCTTTTAATAATAAACTTAATTAGTAATTTTAAAGGAAAAAAAAAACAGATACTGAAAAGGGCTAGACATTTTCCAATATCAATTTTCATGGTTGAATTACAACATGACAGAAGAGAAAATATAGCAAGCTTGAGAGGATAAATCAAGTGCATGAATCCAAAAGGAATCAAAAACTGTGTGGCCTAGTGGTATTTTTATTTTTATTTTTTAAAGGTGAATGTTCTCCTGATTTGATGATTGAGTTTTTTTGTCAATGAAAAAAAATAAAAATAAAAAGACCTAAAAGGATAACAAACGTGATTTAAATATGTGATTAGCGGCACTATTATTTCAACACACGCACTAAGTAAGTCTTGAACTTTGAATATTTCAATCAAGTCTTGAGCTTTGAATATTTCTTCTTGGACTGTTACACTACTCCGATGCAGACATGGTGGAATTTTTCAAAAGTTGTAAATATTGACTAATGTAATGTGAGAGTTGACTAATGTAATGTGAGAGTTGGTCAGTGTCAATGAATCTTAATGCATTGCTGTATCAGCACCAGATGCTTCTTTTGCTAAATTCCATTGAAATTTAGAGTGCCTCTTGTACCTGTAAGCTAAAAGAGCAATAATACATCCAAAATGCCAAATGAGTTATATACGCGAATGGCGTGTAAGCCTCCTCACAACATTGGGGCAGACCCAGGAACTGGATTGGGGCATAATATACATGATAATATATATATATATACTGAGCAAGGGATGCATGAGTGCAAAGAGAAGAAAATTTTAAGAAAAAATGAAAAACAAGGAAGGAGAAAAATATATACATATATATGAGATAACTATGAAAGGGAAAAAAAAAAGAGAAAAAGGATTTAGTTGAAGAAGGGGAATGCAAATTAATTTGAAGAGAAAAAAAAAAAATTTGAATAAGAAGGAAAATAATTAAAGAAATTTTGAAAAAAGATGATTTTAGGTGTTGGAGGGGGAGAGGAAGGGGGCCTTGTGTCAAATTATTACATATATTGACATAAATAAATTTTTATGCAAAATTAGTCCCTACTTTTTTAAAATGCACATACAAGTTCATAAAATTTAAAAAAAGTGTAGAACTTCGGACTACCTTTTTACAAAAGGTAAAACTAAAATTTTCATTTTACCCTTTTATTTCCTATTTTGCTCCTCACCCATTTGTGCATACAAGGCCCTCACCCATTTGTCCATTTGTGCATACAAGGCCCTCACCCATTTGTGTATACAAGGCCCTCACCCATTTGTGCATATAAGGACCCCCACCCCTAAACCCAATTCTCTCTCTCGTCTCTGTCTGTTTGTCTGTCTCTCTCTCTCTCTCCATGTCTGCTTCACTTCTTTTTTTCCTCTATTTATTTTTTTATTTCTCCACCCCTAAACACAATTTGTCTATGAATTATTCGGTCTTCCGGTGTTCAACATGTGGACGGAAAAGCCTCTGCCAAAGGATCAGGAGTAGAATTATACTCTGCAAAAATCCAAGAACAGAGTGATCAAATTGATCAATTAATCCAAACCCATGTAATGATCTCTCTCATACTAAAATGGGTCTATCTAACACCCCTCTTCTCCTCCTTCAACAAAACCTAACAGAAGGCAGCCAACATTTGGAACCGTGGCATACCGGCGAGCATCAACGGAGCAAGGCAATGGCTACACAAGGCGTCGGCAACAACAAAGCGACACGATCTAGATGGCAACAAAGACGATGGCGATGGAAACCACAACTGGTCCATCGCAAGCCAGTAAATAAACGGCCAAGGCCTTTCCCACCGATTGTGTACCACTGAGACAGTGAAGCGACGGCTTCTGGTGGAAAAAAATTAACCGGTGGGTTTGGTGTTGTAGATTAAGATTAATTAGCAGATTGTGTCTTACGCATATACCTTTAATAATTCATATTTATAAATAAATAAGTAAAAAAAAAAAAAGAAAAACATGTCGATTATATCAGAATTCGGGGGCACCAATAATTTTAGTTCATCATGGGTAGGGACACTATTGCTGACGTAATAACCTCTGTACGAAATGCCGACATGGATAGAAAAAGAGTGGTTCGAGTACCATCTATTACTATTACCGAAAACATTGTTAAAAAAAGTTTTTTTGGGTTAGACCCAGTTGGTGTGGTGGCATCTGGTGGAGAAAATTTTATGGTGAGTGTGAATCTTTCTTTGCCCACTCCAAGGTTTTCTCAGGATTCAACAATAAAAAGATTCGTTTGGCCCCAAATCCATTAGCTGAAGGATGTGGTGATGAAGGAGAAGGTGAATAATGAAATGGGTATGAGGTTTAGAGAGATGAAGAGGAGAGATAGTAAAGAAAGAGAGAGGATAAAACTGATAATATAATAAAAATTGGGGTAAAGTGCAAAAAACCTCCCTGGACTATCAACCAATTGCACAAAACTCCCTTGAATTAACAAATGCCCCCCTAAACTATTAAAAAGTTGCATTTAAGGACAGTAGGCAAGTTTCTGTGACCGGAAAAAGAAAATTACAAAATTATCCTTTACTGGAACGACGCAGTTTTGATGGTTTACCCCCAAATCACACCCAAACACAGCCTTAGTTTACTGTTACACCTAATTACCCAAACACAGCTTTATCATTACACTGTTTATCTTCTTCATCAATCCTATCCGCAAGATTTCGCCGCTCCAACTACGGCAGCATAAATAGCAACTCTCTCCCTCCCTCTATGTGTGTGTCTCTATATATATATGTGTGTGCTTGTCCAGAGAATTGAAGATATCCAGAGGAAGCATTTTCGGGAGAAATAGTTGAATATGAAACAGAGGGATTGAAATCTGAGATACCCCTCGATTCTAGAGCCACGAGTGATCAAGTCCGAGCACAAAATATAAGGAATATCAAACAATTAATATTTAAACAAGCATTGGAATACAAGATGAATTAAAAATAAATAGATAAGTTGAAAAGAAAACTAAATAATAATTAAAAATCCCATACTAAAGTTCTCCAATCCTCTGATACCAGTAATTACTTAAAACCACAACTCGGGAATCCATATTGTGGACCCCTAATAATATCATAACTGAAATAACTGAACTGAAATAAAACTAATAATTAAACCATGAAGAAGAGTCCTACGTAGAGTCGGAAGAGTGAATGACTGTCTCTGCTTGGCACGAACAATCGCTAAGACTAGAACTGACGAACACCTGAAAAATAATGGTTGGTCAGGCCCACAAACAAGTTCTAATCTACTACATCACAAACAGAGACCCGATACACGTACACATTTTAATCAATTCAACAATAACTAAATAGTCCATACGTAGATATATACACACTAAAGGAACCTCACTAGACTATAGAGTTGTCTCAACCTGAATAGTAGGCAACATGCAAAACGCACATATAGTGGGTATGAGTACCTAGACCTACCAGGGTACACAACTACACTATATCTAGCTACACATCCCTAGCAATATATGCATTCTAACCACTGATCCTAAGACTCAAGCTCATATCGTGGCGTATAATTCTATATGTAAAATCCGTCCTATCCAACCATTAAAATAACATATCAAATTATTATTTCAATAATATGTCATCCAACTATTCCATTGACCTGACACGAATAAGTAGGACTTAATACTGTGGTTAATCCGTTCCCTTATTTAAAATAGGTAGGACTTAACTCTTAAGTTAATCCGTCCCTAATATGCCCCCATCTCATAATGGTGCATTAATCCATATCATAATCAAATGAAAGTTTCAAATTTAAGGATAATGTCAATAATGTTTACATATAACAATCAAAATAAATATGATACAAATCATATACACATCCTTTGCATTTACTTGAGCAAAAATGTAAATTTTAAATAGCATGCATTTAATTTACATCATAGAACATTAAAATGCATCTCAACTAAATTGTACATCTCCATATTCGAATTAAATTAATTTAAATTTAAATAATTGATTAAAATAATATAATCCAACAATATCTAATTAATTTATCATCTTAAAATTAATTACATTCCATACTTAGCATGTAAACTTAAATCATGCTTTCCAATTTTTAATGAATCTATTTAAATCAATTAAATATTTAATATAGATCTATCAATCCAAACATAACAAATATTAATTTAATATTTCAGCATTAATCAAAATAAATAAATAAAACATATAAAGGATAAATTTAAAAAATGTATAATTATCAACCATTATATCAACTATTATACCAACCATTGTATCAATCATATATGTACTGTGTAACATTATGGTTTTGTTAAAGCAATTCCTCGTTTGGCGTGCCTATAGGAAGAATAAATGTGACTTCCTTAAACTGTTTTCCTTATATATATCACCCATATATGCCTTATATATTAAACTGTTTTCCTTAAAGCCAATTGTAATGACTTCCTCATTCGGCGTATGTACTATATGAAGAAACAATTTCTAATTATAACACCAACTGATTCATTCTGTAAGCCATTATTTTTTATTTTTATTTTTATATTTTTTTATTTTTCGTTCAGCATGCATTGCTTTATAAGGCAACAAAAGTCAAATTTCATCTAAATTTAATAAACTGATTCGTGCAAAGAAAATTCATGTTTATAGAAATAAAATAAAAAATAATTAAATAAAGACATCACCAAACAATGTCCAGTTCAGCAAAGATATTAAATTCATCACAAATCCATTACTAAAACAGATAAATTGTAACTTCCAAATTAATTTTTTTTTTTTTTTTTGATTCAATTAATTAATTTAAATAACCTAGAATTAATCCAGCATGCATAGGGTACGAATCAAAGGAGAAGAGAAGAATTAAAACTTGCTTGTAGGGACTTGATAAAAACCCTAGTCTCCTTCTTCCTTTTTCTCTTCCTTCCTCTTCCTTATTTCTCTCTTTAAAATATAGTACGTGATATATTTTCTAACCTCTTTCACAACTCTATAGTTATATATTTATAGGCAACTAAAATAACCCTAATCCTTTTTCCATTCCAAGACAAACTAAAATAAAATAAAAATAAAATAAAATAAAATTTAAATACTAAAAAGGTAACTTAAATATATATTACGTATAATCTATGTGTACTTTTTTATATATATAATATATAAATATATATCAGATTATTATTAAAGGATTTTCCTTATATATATATATTTATTTATTTATTTATTAAATATACATACACATGGGTAATTATCCGTACCCATTAAACCCCTTATCCAAGTAATCCATGTCAGTCCAATTGATTGGTCAATTACTACTATCCATATCCAATTCCTTAAAAATATAAAAATAAAACAAAAATAAAAATAAAATAATTAAATTTCTAAATAAATACACATCATCACATACAATTCAATTTAAACAAATAATTAAATCAATTAAACAAATAAACAATTAACCAAGAAAACAACTAAATAATTAAATGCAATTAAAACTATTAAAATAATACCGAGACTATCATTTTTAAATTAGGGGTATTACATTCTTCCCCCCTAATAAAAGGAATTCCGTCCTCGGAATTCGCCCTTTCCTTCTTCCATTATATCTGGAAACTGTGAGCGAATGACATTCTCTTGTTCCCAAGTAGACTCAGCCTCATTATGGTGATTCCACTGGACACGTACTTACGATATGACTTTATTGCGAAGAAAATGATCCTTACGGTCAATAATGCGACACGGTGACTCCACATATGTTGCATTCGGCTGCAACTCAATCTCTCCCACATCGATATGCTGATACCGATCTTCATCTCGCAGAAATTTCCGCAACATGGAAACATGAAACACATTGTGTACTCGATCCAAATGATCTGGAAGTGCCAACCGATAAGCTACAGCTCCAACGCGATCGGTAATCATGAATGGACCCACAAACCGTGGTGATAACTTCCCTTTCTTCCCAAAGCGTATTACACCTTTCATCGGAGACACTTTGAGTAGAACCTGATCCCCAACCTGAAACTCTAATGCACGAGTATGACGATCCGCATAACTCTTCTGCCTACTCTGGGCAGTGCGCATGCGATCCCTAATAAGAGCAATCTTCTTAGAAGTATCCTTCATGAACTTAGGACCCAAAAATCTGCTCTCGCCAACCTCCATCCAACAAACAGGAGATCTACATGGTCGGCCATATAATGCCTCAAACGGTGCCATACCAATAGTCTTCTAACAGCTATTGTTATATGCGAACTCCACAAGTGGCAAATACTCCTCCCAATGGCCCTTAAAGTCAAGGACACAAGAACGAAGCATATCCTCTATTATCTGATTAACCCTCTCGGTCTGTCCATCAGTCTGAGGATGATAAACAGTGCTAAGATGCAACTCTATACCCAAAGCCTGTTGAAAACTCTTCCAAAACCCTGATACAAAGCTCGAATCCCTATTCGATATAATAGATAACGGAATGCCATGCAATTTCACAATCTCTGTAATGTAAAGTCTCGCCAATTGTTCCGAAATGTAATCAATGCAAATAGGCAAGAAATGAGCTGTTTTGGTCAACCTATCAACGATGACCCAAATGGAATTGTGATTCTTGAACGAATTGGGTAATCCCTCCACAAAATCCATAGAAATGCTCTCCCATTGCCACTCCGGTATCGGCAGTTGTTGTAGAGCTCCTGGCGGCCTCTGATGATCAATCTTGACCATCTGACAAATACTACATCGTGAGACAAATAGAGCAATGTCCCTCTTCATACTTGCCCACCAAAACTGCCGCTTCATATCCTGATACATTTTGTCACCTCCTGGATGAACCGAAAACTTAGAGTGGTGAGTCTCAGTCATCACATCTTTCCTCAACTCATCAGCAGAAGGTACCACTAACCGTCCATTGTACCTCAAACCTCCATTAGCCCCAACATAGTAGAATGGAACCTCTCCGAAAGCTATCTCTGCAACTTTATCAATGCACTGCTGATCCGTGAGTTGTGCCTTTAAAACTTTGTGAATGATAGAAGGTGTAACTACCATGCAAGCCAGGAAAACATCCGACAATTCATCCACCCTCTTCAACGCATTCCACTCAGTAGTGAATAGAGCGGAAAGACTACCAACAGGTCGACGACTGAGTACATCCGCCACCACATTCGCTTTCCCTAGATGATACTGTATAGAAAAATGATAGTCTTTCACAAACTCCAACCACCTGCGCTGTCTCATATTCAGCTCCCGCTGAGTGAACAAATACTGCAGACTCTTGTGATCGTTGAATATTCTGAAGGACTCACCCAACAAATAATGCCTCCAAATACGTAAGGCAAAAACCACAGCTGCCAACTCCAAATCATGCGTTGGATAATTAAGCTCGTGAGGCTTAAGCTTCCGAGATCCATACGAAATCGGTCGCTCCTCCTGTATCAAAACACATCCAAGACCCTGCAATGAAGCATCTGTATACACAAGATACTCTATCCCGCTCTGTGGGGTAGACAAAACTGGTGCAGAAGTCAACTTAGTCTTCAGCTCATCAAAAGCTTTCTGACAATGTTCATCCCACACGAACCGTACACCCTTTTTAGTTAAATGAGTGAGTGGTCCCGCTATCTTTGAAAACCCCTGGACGAACCTCCTGTAATATCCTACTAAACCGAGAAAACTCCGAATCTCGGTAGGTGATGTAAGCTGTCCCCACTTAACCACCGCTGAAACCTTGGCTGGATCCACTGCTATTCCCCTTTTTGACACTACGTGACCCAGAAATTTCACTTCCCGCTGCCAAAATTCACATTTCTCAAACTTGGCATACAACTGGTGCTCACGAAGCGTCTGTAAGACTATTCGAAGATGTCTAGCATGATCGTCCTCTGACCTCGAGTAAATCAAAATGTTATATATGAAGACAATGACAAATTGATCCAAGTAAGCCCTGAAGACTCTGTTCATTAAATCCATGAAAACCGCTGGTGCATTAGTCAACCCGAACGGCATCACCCGAAACTCATAAGATCCATATCTAGTGAGAAATGTTGTCCTCGAAACATCCTGCTCCCGAACCCGAAGTTGATGATATCCAGACCGCAGATTAATCTTAGAGAAATAAGTGGCTCCCTTCAACTGATCAAATAAGTCATCAATCCTGGGCAAAGGATACTTGTTACGAATAGTAACATTGTTCAACTCCCTGTAATCTATACACAAACGAAGCGAACCATCCTTCTTCTTCACAAATAAAACTGGTGCTCCCTAGGGTGAAGTACTCCTGCGAATGAAACCCTGGCTGAGTAGCTGCTGAATCTGATCCCTCAGCTCGCATATCTCCACTGGTGCCATCTTATATGGTGCCCTAGCAATAGGCGTAGTGCCTGGAGCTAAGTCTATCACAAAGTCGATCTCGCGACTAGGCGGCAACCCTGGAATCTCCTGAAATACATCCGGGTAATCCTGTACAATTGGTATGTCATCCAATAATACAGTAGTCCCCTCCTCCGCTTCCTCCTTCATATAAAACAAATAGGTGCTAGTGACCCCTTTAGAATGCGGCATAGCGATGACGTACATGTCCTGACCAGGTATGGTGAAAACTACTGACCTATCATAACAATCAACTTGGGTATGGTAATGCGATAACCAATCCATCCCAAGTATCACATCATAAGTGTGCATGTCCAGGACCAAAAGATTGACTAGAAATCTGAGTCTACCAATATTTAGTGTCACAGGCCCATCACTCTCATGAAGAATGGCTGTATTGCCTAACGGTGTAGAAATTCCATGTGGTCTACTGCATACCCGAGTCATCATCCCAGACAAAGCAACAAATGACCTAGTTACAAATGAGTGTGTAGCACCCGTATCAAATAAAACACGTCCAAGTAAACCATGAATATGAAACTTACCCTCAACAGCCTGAGGTGCCCGAACATCCTGTGGCATGGGGTTGTACACCCTGCCATAGTGCAACTGCTGCGGTGCCTGTCCCTGAGGCTGCGACGGCGCTGGTAAAGCCGGATATGTCTGTCCCTGAATCCGTGGAACCTGTGGAGCTGGTAAAGGCACTGGTGCCCTCTGCCCCTGTTGCACATGTTGTCCCTGTCTCTGTCCCTGTCTTACTGTAGGACACTGCCTGGAAGTCTGCCTAGAAGTGTGACCATACTTTCCACAAGTATAGCAACTACCTCGGAAAGTACCAAATGGCCTCCTCTGTCAGTTAGCCTGTGGCTGACCCTTTCCTGCTTGTGGTCCCCCATTCTGCTGTCGCTGAATAGGTGCCACATCCCTGGGAGCATCTGAACCACCCTTGTGTTTCTTCCAAGGCTGCTGTCCTTGGAACTTACCCTTGTCATTCTGTCGGTGTCCGTTCCCATTTCCTTTATCAGCTACCTGATTAACAAAGTTTCTGTCACCCCGTTTCTCACCCTCAGCCTGTCTGAAATCTACGGTCAACTGATACTGCTGTAGAGTGGCGTCTACCACTTGAGCATAGGTAGTACAGGCTGGACTACCCGTAATAGCTCTCTTGATAGACCACATCAGTCCCTTGACGAAACTGTTGCGCTTCTTCTCCTCTGTATCTACCTCCTCCGGTGCAAAGAGAGACAAGCGTGTGAACTGCTGCTCATACTCCGCTACTGTCATGTTCCCCTGCTGCAGATTAAGAAACTCAGTCTTCATGGTTGCCCTAATTGCATAAGGGAAATACTTTTCATTAAAGCGTGCACTGAACTGATCTTAAGTCAATGCCATCTTCTCCTCTGCGGTGGTAACTGACTCCCACCACTGTAGTGCATCCCCAACTAGCTTGAAGGTAGCAAGCATTTGCTTCTGAACCTCCGTGCACTGAACCAAGCGAAGATGTCGCTCGATGTCCTGTTTCCACTGACGAGCTGCTCTCGCATCGGTGGAGCCTGTGAACTCAGGTGGGCTCCCCTTTGTGAAAGAACTCCTAACCTTCTCCCAAGTATCAATCCGAACAACCAGTGCTGGTAACGGTGCCGGCTGTACTTGAGGCTGATTCCGAAGTGCAGCGGTTACCCCTGCTTCTATAGCCTGAGCAATAAAGTCATTGATGTGAGGAGGAAACTCTGGATCTCCTCCCTGATCCCGAGTCTGCTGAACTTCCTCATGCTCCTTATAGAACTGACCCTCATCCTCCTGACGCTGCCTACGAGCCGCCTCCCTTCGTTGCCTGTTTCTCTGATTGTCCCGTCTTCTTCTAACGTTAACCATTCTGTTAACATAGAAAGACAGACATTAGTACGATTTAACCGAACCGTAAAGAATACAACGAATCCTAATCTTAGGCTCTAAATAAAAGAATATGCTACGCGGAAATCTTAAAACGATAGATCCCTAGAGACACTTGAACCTGGAGTGCTCTGATACCAACTGAGATACCCCTCGATTCTAGAGCCACGAGTGATCAAGTCCGAGCACAGAATATAAGGGATATCAAACAATTAATATTTAAACAAGCATTGGAATACAAGATGAATTAAAAATAAATAGATAAGCTGAAAAGAAAACTAAATAATAATTAAAAATCCCATACTAAAGTTCTCCAATCCTCTGATACCAGTAATTACTTAAAACCACAACTCGGGAATCCATATTGTGGACCCCTAATAATATCATAACTGAACTGAAATAAAACTAATAATTAAACCATGAAGAAGAGTCCTACGTAGAGTCGGAAGAGTGAATGACTGTCTCTGCTTGGCACGAACAATCGCTAAGACTGGAACTGACGAACACCTGAAAAATAATGATGGGTCAGGCCCACAAACAAGTTCTAATCTACTACATCCCAAACAGAGACCCGATACACGTACACATCCTAATTAATTCAACAATAACTAAATAGTCCATACGTAGATATATACACACTAAAGGAACCTCACTAAACTATAGAGTTGTCTCAACCTGAATAGTAGGCAACATGCAAAATGCACATATAGTGGGCATGAGTACCTAGACCTACCAGGGTACACAACTACACTATATCTAGCTACACATCCCTGGCAATATATGCATCCTAACCACTGATTCTAAGACTCAAGCTCATATCGTGGCGTATAATTCTATATGTAAAATCCGTCCTATCCAACCATTAAAATAACATATCAAATTATTATTTCAATAATATGTCATCCAACTATTCCGTTGACCTGACACGAATAAGTAGGACTTAACACTGTGGTTAATCCGTTCCCTTATTTAAAATAGGTAGGACTTAACTCTTAAGTTAATCCGTCCCTAATATGCCCCCATCCCATAATGGTGCATTAATCCATATCATAATCAAATGAAAGTTTCAAATTCAAGGATAATGTCAATAATGTTTACATATAACAATCAAAATAAATATGATACAAATCATATATACATCCTTTGCATTTACTTGAGCAAAAATGTAAATTTTAAATAGCATGCATTTAATTTACATCATAGAACATTAAAATGCATCTCAACTAAATTGTACATCTCCATGTTCGAATTAAATTAATTTAAATTTAAATAATTGATTAAAATAATATAATCCAACAATATCTAATTAATTTATCATCTTAAAATTAATTACATTCCATACTTAGCATGTAAACTTAAATCATGCTTTCCAATTTTTAATGAATCTATTTAAATCAATTAAATATTTAATATAGATCTATCAATCCAAACATAACAAATATTAATTTAATATTTCAGCATTAATCAAAATAAATAAATAAAACATATAAAGGATAAATTTAAAGAATGTATAATTATCAACCATTATATCAACTATTATACCAACCATTGTATCAATCATATATGTACTGTGTAACATTATGGTTTTGTTAAAGTAATTCCTCGTTCGGCATGCCTATAGGAAGAATAAATGTGACTTCACTATTTAACGAATCTATATATATCACCTATATATGCCTTATATATTAAACTGTTTTCCTTAAAGCCAATTGTAATGACTTCCTCGTTCGGCGTGTGTACTATATGAAGAAACAATTTCTAATTATAACACCAACTGATTCATTCTGTAAGCCTTTTTTTTTTTTTTTTTTTTTTTTTTTTTTTTTTTTTTCGTTCGGCGTGCAATGCTATAGAAGGCAACAAAAGTCAAATTTCATCTAAATTTAATAAACTGATTCGTTCAAAGAAAATTCATGTTTATAGAAATAAAATAAAAAATAATTAAATAAAGATATTACCAAACAATGTCCAGTTCAGCAAAGATATTAAATTCATCACAAATCCATTACTAAAACACATAAATTGTAACTTCCAAATTAATTTAAAAATTTTTTTGATTCAATTAATTTATTTAAATAATCTAGAATTAATCCAACATGCATAGGGTACGAATCAAAGGAGAAGAGAAGAATTAAAACTTGTTTTTAGGGACTTGATAAAAACCCTAGCCTTCTTCTTCCTTTTTCTTTTCCTTCCTCTTCCTTCTTTCTCTCTCTAAAATATAGTACGTGATATATTTTCTAACCTCTTTCACAACTCTATAGTTATATATTTATAGGCAACTAAAATAACCCTAATCCTTTTTCCATTCCAAGACAAACTAAAATAAAATAAAAATAAAATAAAATAAAATTTAAATACTAAAAAGGTAACTTAAATATATATTACGTATAATCTATGTGTACTTTTTTATATATATAATATATAAATATATATCAGATTATTATTAAAGGATTTTCCTTATATATATATTTATTTATTTATTTATTTATTAAATATAAATATACATGGGTAATTATCCGTATCCATTAAACCATTTATCCAAGTAGTCCATATCAGTCCAATTGATTGGTCAATTACTACTATCCATATCCAATTCCTTAAAAATATAAAAATAAAATAAAAATAAAAATAAAACAATTAAATTTCTAAATAAATACACATCATCACATACAATTCAATTTAAACAAATAATTAAATCAATTAAACAAATAAATAATTAGCCAAGAAAACAACTAAATAATTAAATGCAATTAAAACTATTAAAATAATACCGAGACTATCCTTTTTAAATTATGGGTATTACAAAATCCAAACAAAACCCTCACCACTCCTCTCCATCGATACCCTCACACTCCTCATCGGAACCGTAACTCAGCCGGCGACACACCCCCCTTTCACTCGTCGCCGAATTGATGGTTCAAATTAGACCCAATTGCTTGTTTCAGCGAACCCAAATCGAGAGCATCGTCTCGTCGCCGAATTGATGTTCAGATTGAAACTCAATTGGATCACCGTCGTCGCCTTCGTTGTTCGTCGTCGTCATCGCTGTGTTCAATGCTTGTGGATTTTGACCCACCTGCTGAAACCCAACCCGATTGGATTGGAGAGGGTTCAACCCTAATTTTAGAGTTTTCTGGGATGTGTATTTGTGTGTGTTTTTGTATGTTTTCTTCTTTTGCGTTGATTTTGCAGGAAAGTTGGGTTCCAAGGTCTAGAAAAGAGAGAAAGAGGGGGGGTGTTGATTGTTGCAAACTCTTTGATTTTGCAGGAAAAGTTGGATTCCTAGGGTTAGAAAACAGAGATAGGGGGTTGTTGTTTGTCTTAATTTTTTTTTTTTCTCATCTTCTTCAAGAGATGGAGTTGGATTCGAGAGAGAGGGAGAGGCGGTGGTGGTGTCCATGGATGGTGGAAGTGGCTGGTTAGGGAAGAAGATACAGAGAGAGAGAGTCGACGTTTTGGGGTTAATTTTGTTTTAGGTTTTAATTTTGGATTGTCTTTTTTTTTTTTTTTTTGGAAAGTTCAAAAATTTTGGTTTTATACAATAAGGGTAGCTTTGTCATTTTAAAGTTACAACCCTGGCATGTGATTATCACGCGCCTATTTAGCCAAAGGAACCAAACGGAACTTTACCGGTGGGAAAGTTTTGCAAAAATTTGGATAGTTTAGGGGGTTAAATGTTAAAAAAAAAGTTCAGGGGGGGTTTTTAGGTAGAGAGAGTATAGTTCAGGGGGTTTTTTGCATTTTACCCTAAAAATTGTAATAAAAATATAAAATTGATACTAATATAAAAGTTAAAACTGATAATATAATAAAAAAATATAATAAACCTGATAATATAATAAAATTTGATAATATAATATAATAAAAAACTGATAATAAAAAAATATAAAAATCTGATAATATATAAAAAATATAATAAAACTGATAGTATAAAAATATAATAAACTGATAATATATAAAAAAATATATATAAAATCTGATAATATAATAAAAAATATAATAAAACTGATAATATATAAAAAAATATATAAAATCTGATAATATAATAAATAATATAATAAAACTGATGAGTATAATATATATATATATATATATATATATATAATGGCTTCTTGAGGGTATTATCGTCATTTTACATGGTTTGGATTCATAATTATTAATTTATTCAACTGAAATGAGTGTAATATCATCATTTTAAGTCTCCAGGGCCCTATTTGCACCAAATTGATAGTATATGGGGTTTTTTTACCACACATGGACTGATATGCACTATATCGGTAGTAGAAGGGGGGTTTTTTGCATTTAACCCATAGTTTTTTTTAATGGGTTGGAGGAAAAAAAAAAAAAATTAATGGGCCAACATGGGGCTGTCCCTGGGCTCATATTGGCTCGACCCTGCCACCACATGACATCACCCTGATATCATGTGATAGGCCCACGACCCCATTCACATAACCCACATTTGGTATCTTTTAAATTCGAAAATGTATCATTTTTTAAACTAAAAAAGCAATAGGGACACAACAAAAGACTTATTGCATTAATGGGTCACAATAAAATTCTCGAAACTAGTGGTGCACACGGTCCAGTTTGGATTAGATTTGGAGTATTTTGGGATCAAAGTATTTATAACGGTTTCACTATTTTTAAAACCAAACCGAACCATAATGTTCATGGAATTAAACCAAACCAAACTGCGAAAAACCGGTTTGGTTCGGTTCGGTTTATCGGTTTCAATTGATTTCCTTTTTATTTTATTTTAATTTAATTTAGAGGGGGCAAAGTTAAAAAAAAAATCAACTAACATTGATATAACACGCAAAAAAAAAAAAGAATTTTAAGAAGAAATAAAGAAAAGGAAATTGAGATATATTTGAGAGGAAGGAAAATTGAGATATATTTGAAAAGGGAAATTTGACTTTTTTTTAAAAGAATTTTGAGGAATTTAAATAACAAAAGAAAGAAAGGGGGCACATGAGAACTGTACTTGATTTAGGTTACATATATAAATATATATTATATAATATAGTAAAGGTTCGGTCCAGGCTGGTCTGGTCTAGCACAACCCTAAATCAGGATCGAACCGAAAAATTACGGTTCTATAATTTTAAGTTCAGGACCGGACCAAATCGCTATACAACTAGCCCAAACCGCCCAATTCAGTACGATCCGGTCCAATTTTTTGGTTTTCTGAATTTTTTAAACACCCCTACTCAAAATGTTGTACTTCAAATAAAGTATACAATACCCTCGAGATATTTTACATGCCTCAACTACTATGCCAAATATAGTAGGTGTAACATCCTTGTTAAATGTGGGAGAGTAGTAAATGAGAGTGAAAAAGTAGATTACCATAAATGCTGTTCCGGTGTTCATTTTATGCACTACTACATTGACACTACATACAATGCAATACACCATATGGCATATATAACAATCATGCAACAACCATGTAATACTAATATAACACATTTACATCAAATGTACCATTAATGCAACGTTGTAATACCACATCATTGAATCAATAATTCAATACCTTTACATATTGTATTGTCAATTTAAGGTGAATATTGATTTAATATTGTTACATTGTCAAAAGCATAGGACGACACGGGACAAAACAGAGAAACATG
The DNA here is from genome assembly GCF_030987335.1 of Cornus florida. Lineage (NCBI taxonomy): Eukaryota > Viridiplantae > Streptophyta > Magnoliopsida > Cornales > Cornaceae > Cornus > Cornus florida. The sequence continues at coordinate 22,574,112 of NW_026775578.1, forward strand.
AGAGGATATCTTGATCCCAATAAAGAGTGGATATCTTGATCCGACAAAGAGTGGACGAATGAGCGAGAGACGATTACTTAACTTCCTTTTGGACTCAAAAATATCTATTGGCCAACAATATATAAGTAGTAATTAGGGTATTCTCAAAAATTTAGTGGGGTACATATTTTAATTTTTAAAAAATTTTAACAAAAATTATTAAGTAGTAAAATAAATAAATAAAAATTCAAGCCGGGGCAAACCCCCCACTCTGCCCTTAGCAGTTCCGTCCTCAAAATATCAATTTAATTATTTTATTTTATTTTATATATATTTTTAACTTAATTTTCTTCAGACAGTTTTCCAACCTATCAGTCACACAAAATATTTTTGTACAATTTTTTAATTTTCAATTCTTACGGAAAAAAGAAGAAGAAAGAATCAGAATCTTAAAATAAACAGATCCTTTGTATTTGTGGCCTCCTAAGAAGAGTGCACATACCTTGTGTATATTTTTCATTTTCTGATAATTTATTTAAGAAATAGAACCAATTATACTATTAATATATTAATTACTTATGCTATGTTTGGGGATAGAATCAACACTTTAAAATTAAAATTGAAAAAAAAAAATAGTTTAAAAATTTATACTAAGAGAAGTGATAGGTCTTCTGACATTAATTGCAGATTCATTCTCCGAACACAACGTGGTTGGGAATGAGTCGAAAAGAAAGAGACGGAATTTTGTTTTAAGAGTTCCAACGTCATCCAATCATATTATATTCGGAGGATGAGTTGACAATTGAAGTCAAAAGACCTATTATTTCTCTTATACTAAATTTCATTCACTTTCAATTTCAAGATGCGAATTTGCTACTGTCAAATTTAACTTTAGTACAGTAATAGTTAGTAATCACAAAGGAGTTGGAGGATCTGAAAATTTCTTTTTTCAGTAGTTATCATCCTGACTTGGTCATGTAGTATAATAATACTTCAAAAAGTTGAGTGTAATTTAATTTTATTTTTTTGTTACTCTCAAGTCTCAACCTCTCTCTTCCAAAAAGGACCATACTATTCGGACTAGAAGTTCGGTAGTTGAGTGTGATATGTATTTTTTGAATAATAATTATATCATTTTTTTCAAAATAATGTAAGTAACTAAGTACAGTGTAAATGAGAAAAATGGAAAGCATATATAATAAATATATATTTTTTTCGGGACAAATGAAATTTATTGAAAGGAAGAAAACTACATAGAATATACATGTCACACAACAAAGACTAAAAGGGCCCTCAGCCTAGGAACAAGAAGATATAGGCTTTAGCCCACAGCGGACTAGGAGAAAGGACCAAGGCCCAAACAAAACGATAGGCCTAACAAGGAGCCCACTCGAAACAATAATTGGAAGTCAAGATATTCAAAAGGTGGAATTTGGACTTGAGATTAGAGATGTTGTCATATGATTAACTTGTGAATCCACTGACCCCACATGAAAAATCATGGATCTTCTGCGTGTATGATAAGTAAAAGATAATTGGCTCACTATACTAATAAGTGTTAATTAAATTTTTGGCTTCTTATGTTGCTTGATTGTATGTACCGTGTTTGTGAGCTCCTTTCTTTCTCTCTCTAAACACTCCCTCTCTCTCTATAAAAGGAATTTAGTCAATTTATCGTGAAGATGGTACCTAAGTATGAGTCAGAACATCAACTCCAACTTCGGACACCAACAAAAAGATGAGACATTGAACTCTCCTTGAGTCTCATTCTATAAGTTATCTATACATTGAACATGCCTTGCTATTATTTTTATTAATTCAGATACACTAACAAACTTGTAATGGTGTATCAATTCTCGTAGTACTAGAATGGAAATGAAACAAGGAAGATTGCACATTGGGGCTTAAAACAGATACAAGAAACAAAGAAAATGGAAATGATCTTCTTATGTGGTCAGAAGAATTATTTACCTTGTGAATCGAACGCCTTCCACACGAAGAATCATCGATCTCCGGCGTGGTTGATAAGTAGAGGATAATTAGCTCCCTGCATTATTAATTGTCAATTGAAACAACTGATCAGTATGCATACATATAAGTACAATGTTCGTGCATCAATATGGACGACAGATGTATACACACAGTGGACTAGGTTTTAGTTTGATTAATATGAATTTGATTAAAAAATCAAATTATAAATTCACTGCTCATTTCTGAATAAACTCATATCAAGAGGCTGAATGTAGATTAATAAGCATGAAGTACATTGATTTAGCAATTGATCGCATTGAGGTCAAATATTGAGATCCAAATATCACTGCATTTTAAACAATTATTTATACGACCAATAGATTCAAGCCAAATGCTATGCAGAACTTACAATCTAAATCAATCTCTATGCAACATGATTATGGTCTACAGCTATAAGCCTATTTTGTTTCATGTCAGCAAAACACACACAAACACACACATATACGAGGAAGTTTATGAACCTCATGAGTCTTTGATTATCTATCTAGAATAGGCTTACCTGGTATGAAGTTGTGGATAGAGAACTGAACCCAATTCTTTACTTAAATCAATTATAAGACAAGATATTACCTGTTAATTGGGGTGCAGTCATAGTTTTTCGTGCTCCATGTATTCTTGTCCCACGAAAAATATCCCTCACTGAATGTAACTCAACTGCTACATCAGTAATGTTCATTCTTTCACTGGCCGATTCTGTAGAACAAGCTACCCCGATTTCAAATATTGAAACCAAGCAACCTTCAAATTTTTGGCTTCTTGTGCTGCTTTGATTATTAGTACCAATTGGGCTTGCAAGCTCATCATTTGCATTTTCCTAGAGGAGGACGGGATCTGCAATCTCTTCAACTTTCTCAGGCAAAGCGGCCTTGACAAAGTCATGAAGGTTTAAACCATCTCTAAACATGTTATCGGTGGGTCTCTTCCCGGTGAACATTTCCAGGAGGAGGATGCCGAAGCTATATACATCACCCTTTGTTGACACCTCACTTCCCATACCATATTCTGTAATGCACATGACAATTAATTATAAAGGATTTTAATACAAAAATATATAGAAGAACGAACTCTTTTGTATACATTCTCTTGGTATGGAAAAATTGGACAAATTAATTTGTCAAGGAGATATTGCTTTTGACTTCCATAGAAAGGATTTATCTCATTCAAATGAAAACATGGAATTATGATTCTTACATGCATGTACTAACAAATAGCTAATCAAACACAAAACAAATTTCAGTTTAGCAGCCATCATAAGCCAAATGCAAATCCATTCTTAATGAAATCCACAAAAGGACATTTTGAGAAGAATTATTTTAGGGTTTTATCCCCCAACAAGAACCATCATCAGTTTGCTCCATTTGTATTGGCATTTGAAACTACAGCTGAGGGTTTTATTGTTGTATTCTTGATAGTTCTGTTTTCTCTGCTTCATGTATTTATTTTGCAATTAAATCCATTACATATGAAATGCTCCAAAAAAAAAATAAACAACATGGAAATAGAAAGGATAAGTAAAACAATTAAGAATTGTCGAAAAGTATGCCTACCTGGAGCAGCATAACCGACAGATCCCCTTACTCCAATCGAGCTTGTATGATTAGCAGCATCATAGGTGGTTGCAGCAAGGAATTTCGCCAACCCAAAGTCACCAACATGTGCAGTCATTTCATCATCTAAAAGAACATTGCTTGGCTTGAGATCACAGTGTACTATTGGTGTCTGGCCTTGATGGTGAAGATAATCAACGGCACAAGCCATATCGATAGCAATATTCAATCTCTGAAGAAAGTTTAACTTCTTGGGCTCCTCATGTGTGAAATCCTCAGTTGGATTTGGGTGCAACCACTCCTCTAGACTGCCTTTTTCCATGAACTCATAAACCAAGGCCTTGAAGTCATTACCTTGATGATCAATACTTGAACATGCGGTTATCACCTTCAGAAGATTTCGATGCTTGATGTTTCTCAAAGCCTCACACTCAGCTAAGAAACTCTTAGAAGCCCCATGGTGCGCAAGGTTAAGTACCTTCACGGCAATAATTGATCCATCGTGATCAAGGATTCCCTTATAAACGGACCCAAAACTACCCATACCAATCAAATTAGCAGCAGAGAACCCATCAGTAGCTTTAAGGAGACTTTGGTACGACACTTTTAAGAGTGAATTTGCTAGTGAACCTGAAGAGGGAACCTTTTTTGTCTTTCTAGACCAGAAAAAATATAGAACAAACAACAGCAAAATTAGTCCCACAAGCCCGCAAGATAGAGTGATTACTAATTTTAAGGAAACAGCTGATCTCTTTTTTCTAGATCCTTTGAATTTGCATACAGGTAGCTTTAGTTCAGGTATACCACCGCATAGCTTACTATTTCCCGTGACTGAAATTGCACTTGCATTCTTGAAGATGCCCTTTTCTGGTACCGTGCCCTCCAAATCATTAAAAGACAGATTCAAATTCTTCAAAACCTTGAGCCCCTCCAAATATTCTGGAATTTCACCAGAGAAGTTGTTTTGAGACAGATCTAAACTGGAAATTCCTCGCAAAGATATCAAAGATGAGGGAATGGTCCCTTGAAAAAAGTTTCTGTGCAAAAGTAGGATTTCCAATCCTACACAGCTACCAAGAGAGACAGGAACCTCACCGGATAACTCATTGTCAGAGACATCCAAGTACTCAATATTTTTCAAATTTCCAACTTCTATGGGAAGAGAACCAGCCAAATGGTTTCCAGAAAGGTCTAGCCCCATTGATAATAATGAGAGACTAAAAATCTGTTGTGGTATTAAGGTCATTTTGACTAAGATCCAATTGTACCAATTTCTGGCATGTTCCAAGACTAGAAGGGATGTTGCCACTAAGATTGTTTTCACTTAATTTAACTCTGGTTAAAAGAGTTATATTTCCAAAAGAGACGGGGATATTTCCAGACAACTTGTTTCTTTCCAAAAATAGTAGTTGTAGCTTTTGAAGCCTACCAATGTCATGGGGAATGCTACTTGTAAATTGATTGGTTGCTATATCTAAGACCTCCAGGCTAACAAGATTCGACATCCCTGTTGGAATGTTTCCATGTATAAGATTATTTGATAAAGTCATCACAGCAAGCTTAGTAGAGAGGTTGCCGATTGATTCAGGCAACTTCCCTCCAAATTTGTTTAGATGCACTTGCAATATCTCTAGACTGGTGGCATTGGTCAAAGATGATAGAAAGTTCAAGTCGTCGGCTTCGCCACTTCCAAGATTATTGGCAGAAATTATAAACTTCTGAAGTTTGTACAGCTTTTCCAAAGTAGGAACTTTTCCTGTAAGCCTGTTTCCATCGGCATCAAGGACCCCTAGATTTGTTGCATTTGATATTGAAACAGGAATGGAACCAATGAAATAGTTGAGTGCAAAACCAAGGAATTGAAGGTTTGGAAGTGTGATGCCAAAGCTCGAGGGAAGACTCCCTTGAATTTGGTTGTCTGTCACATCAATAATAGTGAGAGCAGAGTGATTGAAAAGTGAAGGAGGGATCTCACCTGACAACCTATTTCCACCCACCGCCATAAAGTCAAGGTTTGGCAATCTACACAGAGCGTCCGGAATGCTCCCTTCTAAATTGTTTAGAATTACATAAAGAACCTGAAGAGACGATACATTTCCCAAAAAAGGAGAAAGACCTCCCATTAGATTGCTATTTTGAATAGCAATCACTTGAAGCTTTGACAAGGAGCCAAGCTCTACAGGAATACCTACCAGATTGTTGTAAGAAGCAGCAAAGAAAATGAGGGAAGAACAACCAGATATGTTGGCTGGTATTTCACCTTCAATTGAATTATTTTGCAGCCTCAAGTACTGCAGTCTTTTCAAACGGCCAATTTCGGAAGGGATGACATGGTTGAAACTATTGTTGTGGAGGTGTAGTATCCTAAGGAAGCTCAAATTTCCTATGTGTGGAGAAATAGATCCCACTAGCTTATGGGACTGCAACTCCAACATGGTTACTCTCTGGTGTCGGTGACCGCATGTAACGCCTTGCCACTGGCAGAAGTGAACTGATTCGTTCCATGAGCTCAATATCTGGAGGGGATCATTGGTTATTTTGGCTTTGAATGCCAGTAATGCAAGTCGGTCTGTTTCATTCCCTCGAAGTCTAGAAGTTTCCATGGTGACAGGAAGGCCTGAATGCAACAAGATTATGCAACATACAATAATAAAATAGATGAAAACATTGAAAACTGACCTTGATACAGTCAAGCCCAAGTTCAGAATCCCCATCTTAGTTTTTTTAAGAACAAGTGATTTTCTTACACAACTTACCAGTTGAGATAAGATTTGACGCATTTATAGGAAGTGTGGTCAATGAAGTCAGCCATAAAAATAAAAAATGTGGACCACCGAAGATGGGTGAGTATCCAATTCCCTCAAAAGTCTTCTGAAGTTGTATGTCTGGTCACATCAGGAGTGGTAAAAGTCCTTCTTAGGCAACGGGTCAGCGTCAAGGAATCTTAATGCAATATCGCTCATTCAGCCTCTATCTATCCGTATCAGTATCGGCAGTGGTTGCTTAATTCTTTGGCTAAATTCAATTGAAATTTATAGAGTGCCTTTTGTCCTGTAGTTTATGAACACTGCCAACTATGAAATACTAAAATACTCTTAACATTTTAAAAAATTTCAAACTTAATTTTATACATATTTAAATTTAAAAGGATAATTTTGTAATTTTTAAAATGAATAATGCAATAATTATATGTCCCCTTAAAAAGTTCTACTCCCTATAAGGGACATCTATTATGGAACGGATGGAATATATTTTAATTTCGTTTGTACAAGACAAAACTACTTACCCATCATATTTTTGTACATTTTATTTTATTTTTTAATTCTTAAAAAGTATAAATTTATTATCAAAAAAATTGAATCAAATAGACCATTTATATTCTGGGTCTCCTAAAAAGAGTGAGTGTGGGCGTTGCATATTTTCTATTTTTTGATATATATATTTTTATTAAATAACAACAATTATATTATTAATTTATTATTTAATATGCAATGTTTGGAATTGATACTTTAAAATTAAAATTAAAAAAATTAATTAATAATTTATACTAAATTTCTTTCCCTTCTAATTTTTTATTAAACATGTTTTCAATTTTTTCCTTGTGATTTTTTATTCCAAGGCTTGGCCGCCACACTTGACAATCAAAGTTAGGAGTTAGATAAAACAACAAATTAAGATGTTCCAAGTCTTGGAAATGTAGGAACATGGAGTAATCCATGGGCTAGGATGGCAATTACGTAGTCGATGGCCTAAAATATTATCCACATCTCTCTTATAATAAGTGGAACTGACCATTTCATTCATCCAAACAAACTCAAATTCGTAACAAATAATATATATATATATATATATATATATAAAAGTTGAATTATATATGTAATTTTTTATTTTATATGATATTGTGATCCGAATTTGATGCGACATGCTTATCACCCGACGACTGCTACCTTTTTTTTTGCTTTGTGAAAAAAATTTAAGGGATCATCTGATTGACAAACATGGGACTACCCTTAAAAAAATAAAAATAAATAAACAATATATAAAATGCAAGACTTGACAAGGTAGGGACATGGTCACATCAAGTAATTTGATGGGTTGAGATCGGCAATTAAGATGCCAACCGGTACGACGGAGTAACAGAGTAAATTAAAATATTGTCCACATACAATACCATGACATTATATCGAACATGTAACACGGTTAAAATTTAGGTTATTACCTATGAAAATATGTTAAATTCTTAATTTAATATAATTATAAGTTTAAGGTGTTCTAATTAGATGTAATATGTTATATAAATATTGCATCATTTAAGTAAATATATTACACAAGTGTTACATTTTTTATGTAAAGAACCATCCAGTGGACCGAAGAGGGTGTGACTCTGTTGTAGATTTCATAATTATTTATTTGTCTGGTTGAACACTAAAATCCTAAATCTTTCAAATAGAAAGGATAGGTAATACCTCTTAATCTATGTCTTTAATGGTAATAAGATTAACATCACCATTTTTTTTTTTTTTTTTTTAGTTGTTGCCTAAATCTATAATAGTAATTAATAGATTAATAGTAATATGTTGAACACTAAAATCCTAAATCTTTCAAATAAAAAGATACGTATGAGAACCTCCTTTCTTCTGCATCTTTCTTACTTAAAAGATCACTAACCAGTCCTGAGCTTTGGAAAGCTTTTATGTGGTATTAAGAAGCAGAAATCAACAATGCAGCAAATTGATTGTTGAAACCCTAGAATTTTAACTATTTGTGATTAATAATAGACATTGAGCCTTAAAAATGTGCCGGAAATTCAATTCATTATAGAAAAGTGAAAATCAAAGGAAAAGGAAAAGGAAAAGGAAAAGAAAAAGACAATGATTAATGGGGGCGACAAGGTACCGGCATGAAGGAAGTTGTGAGCCTGTGACGTTTCTCGGGAGCCAGTTTCTCTGCCATTTTCTTGGTTGTTGTTATTGATGATGATTTGGGTCCTTACAGTTGAAAATCTTTGGTTTCATTACGAACTGCAAATCTGTAGAGCTTAATCCTTAAGCTAAGCCGGGTGGGCAGACGAAACAGCAACTTCGGGGCTATTTGGTTACTCAGAAAACATGAAAATAATTTTCAAACTACTCATAAGTCATAACGTTGGTTTAGAGCACTATAAAACGCGGTCAGTTATTGAAAATATTTTTCTTGTTTCTGTTTTAATTATTTTATTTTATTTTATATATTTTTTTAACTTAGTTTTCTTCCGACAGTTTCCCAACCTATCAGTACACACAAAATATTTTTGTACAATTTTTTAATTTTTAAATCGTGAAAAAAAAGAATTAACCAGAAAATTAAACTAAACCGATTCTTTGTATTTGTGGCCTCCTAAGAAGAGTGCACATACATTGTGCCTTGTATATTTTTCATTTTCTGATAATTTATTTAAGAAATAGCAACAATTATACTGTTAATCTATTAATTACTTATGCTATGATTGAGAATAGAATCCACACTTTAAAATTAAAATTGAAGAAAAAATACACAGTTAACTTTAGTAATAGTTAGGAGTTGGAGTATCTAAGAATACTTTTTTTTTAGTAGTTATCATCCTGACTCGGTCATGTAGTATAATAATCTGTTCGAGATATAAAAGAACAAGGAACGAAGCACTTCGAAAAGTGGAGTATAGTTGACACCTTTGTAATGTTATCGATTTTTCTTATTTTTTAATTTCTGAAATTTATTTGATTTTTCTGGAGTATTTTAATCATTGACTCATTTTGCGTGCCACGTGAGTCCCGAGAGGCGTTATCAGTATTTCATATGGGTAGTTGTATATTTATACATGTATGTATGTTGTATTAGTGGTATTGAATGGAGGGGGATATTTTATGGCAAGGTTAAGGTTAGAAAGAAGTTCAAGGGACATTTTCGTCATTTTAGCTTCATGGAGTGGTCTAGAGAATTCTAAAGACCAAAAGAGTGTCTCCATTTGGCCCATTCCTTTTCTTTTTCCCTCATTTTCGGACCACCGACCACAAGCTCTCTTCCTCTATTTTCTTTCTCTCTTTATATTGTTCTCCTTTCTCTCTAAAATTTCTTCATGCTAGATGAAGATTTGGGTTAAGCCAGAGTTAGCAAATTGTAAAGCATTGCAAAGGCTACGTTTTGGTACGGGTATTGCAAGCTTTTGGTGGGATTTGAGTTTGGAGCTTGGAGCTTGAGTTTCTATCTTGAGGTAGGGGAAGTCTAACTTACAAATTTCTATGGTTTTAGTGAGTTTTTATATGCCTCCTTGCATGAAAATTTTAAGGTTGTGAAGCATGCTTATTTTGTTAAAATTTTGGTGGTGATGTTAAGCATGAATTGTGATGATTTAATTGTTGAAGGACGAGAAAATGATGGTTTCTTATACTTGTGCCAAACATGCTACTTTTCTATGAGAAAATGTGAAAGTATGATCTATGTTATCAATTTCTATGTTTGGAAGTTTGATATGATAAATTAAACGTAAATTATGACTTGTATAATGATGAATGGTTGTATGACATGCATATTCATGGCATGAGGGTGAGTTGAGAAGATGAAGGTTAATGTGGAAAAGATGGTTAGAAAATGAGATGGGGGTTTATGTGGTAAGCCAAGGTGATGGTTAAGAAGGTTGTAGTGAGGTTGGTTGGGAAAGAAAGAAGGAGACATTGCATTTTCATATTTGATGGTACAACTTGTGAAATTGTGAATTCCATGAATGTTAAAATGATTTAATCCCATGATCCCTTTTCTTTGATTCCCATTCTTTGGTTGTGGCTCACATGATTTTTAGGAATGTGATTTAGGCTTTACTCTACTGAGCTGTTGAGCTCACCCTATCAATATTAACAATTTTCAGGGACTTGGAGATGAGGATGTGCATCCCTGGACATTGATGTAGTTAGGAATTCACTTACATTTTGTTTATATTAAAGCTTTGTAAATATTGGCCATGGAGGCCTTGTTCTTGTATTTAATCCTTTAGAAATTGTATAAAATGAGGCTTTTGTATTTCGGTCTTTAAATGACGTATTGGACTTGTATTTAGGGATACAATTAAATATAATCTCACAAAATCCTTCTTGGTGCATTTTCTTGGAACGTGTTATGTATCATTCAAAATATTTATTACCAATATTGTTATCGTATTGGGTTTTGAATTGTATATAAATACGTACACGTGTAATGGTGGTAATTGAGTGATTAGTTACCAAAGTTGGTGTATATGGTACAGTGGAAATTTCGAGTGTGGATAACCCAAAACCAGTCGACGTATAGCGTGAACCAGTCGACGTGTAGCTTCCCACACGTCGACCGGTATCCTGACAGTGAGTTTTCACTGTACACGTTCCAAACCAGTCGACGTGAATACCCTCACACGTCGACCGGTATCTTGGCATTGAGCCAATCACTGTGCGTGACCCAAACCAGTCGACGTATAATGTGTATACGTCGACCGATTCTTGTTCCATAAATTTTTTATTTAGTTTCCTTAATTATTCATTTATTTAAAGTTATGAGTATTTATTTTATGACCCAATAAAACTCAATAATTATATTTTAATCAAGGAAAGGACTATATTGTCCGGACTTTATCTTAATTATTATGTGATATAAGTAAATGACTATTATACCCCTGAAGTCTCAAAATAATAGAATTGTGACGAATGACTATCTCGTCCTTGTTGGACTGTTATATATGAATTTAACGTGAAAGGACAATAATACCCTTAGATGATTCTGGGTTGGGTAATGACCCGTTTAATGATCCGGATCCAGTGGATTTGGGTCGTTACACCCTTTTTGATAAAATTGCATGAATAGTGACATGGCAGTGTTTGAACTACATGTGGATGGTATTTTTCACGTGGATTAGAGTTGGAATTTTATGTAAGAGTGATAAGGATGAAAGAAGCCATTGAATTAACTAATGAATATGGATCAAGTGCTAGTATTTATCTTTTAGTTGGTTTTAGTTAAATATTAATAGTTATCTCTAGGATTAGTTTATTTTGAATTTATAGTTAGTTTTGATAAAGTTGTAATACAACTAAAATATTTGCATATAGGAATTTGTTTTACATACTAAGAAGTCCAGCACCCTCAGAATCTTTTATTATTATTGTTGTTTTCGCAAGTTCATTTCCCTATATAGCATCCTTGATATCTCTATCTCTCTCTCTCTCTATTTTAGTCTCGTTCTATCTTTCTCCCTATCTTTTTCTATATCTATATTTTTTTCCCTTTCTATTCTCAAACTGTTACTATAATTATTCACTGATTAAAAGTCCTTTTCAATAAGGTAATACTGAACTCAAAGAGGAGTATATTTGTTCTCTTTCTCTTCGCATCGCCTGAAAGTCAAAGTTCTCAAAGAGATTATTGTTGACTAAACACACTCGAACCACATTGTTGGTTCTGACACGCCCCCAACACAGATCAATTTAGAATCGGCTTTAACCAGTTGATTTTAGCGTCAATATTCTTGGCACGCCCGGTAGGACCCTACTAGGTGAGTGATTTATAGTAATGTAACGATCCAAACCATTAATCGAGTCCTTACCCGAACCCGATGTCACTTAAGTCAAATCCTATCATATCTAGGGTCAACACATCATCATTATGCCTTGATTATGCTTCAAAAAGGTTCTAAGCAACTTTTCAAGGTTCAAAGACTAATCGTGCAAGAGGCGGGACAAAGTACTCCCAAACAGCTTTATTTCGGTCGACCGAAATGAAGCTCCGGTCGGCCGAAATGAGGTCTGCTCCGGTCGATCGAAGTAGCCATTCATGTCGACCGGTTGTGGGCCAAACAGTAGCTGGAGCTACTGGAATATTCGGCTGACCAAAATGGCCCTCTGAACTGTGAATCAGCTACTAGATTGCTGTGATTTATAGAAATGAAAATGGACTATGTGGAAGCTATGCAATCCACCTAAAACCTATTCTAATACATTGTAAATGACATACTACATTCTATTCAATTGAAACACAAGTTATGCCCAATAAATGATCCCAATATGATTTACAAGTGTTGTAACAACATTGTATCAAGTTTACAACATTAGCTATCATGAAATTATAAGTACAACCACAAGCTACAAAAATTATATATGCTATAAAAGGCTTTACAAAATGGGATCTAATTACAAAAAGGACACCAAAAGTAGCCTTCTAGTCCAAGCTAAGGCTATGGTGGATTGTCGTCCGCCATTTCTTTTTCATGCCCTGAAAATGTTAAATATAAGGGGTAAGCAAATTGCTCATTAGGTGGTGGCTAAGACACACCTCTTATGACCCCATGAATCCAAACAATGAATAGAAGTATAAAAAACGGGGTCATGCTATGCTGGAGAAATACAACATCAATTTCAAGTCCAAATGCACAATATGATGCTATGGAATGCCATGCCATTTCCCACTTTCAAAACCATCCATCACCTTTCAAACCTTTAACATAACCCGTCCCTCGGTGACTCCTCGGCGACACGAGAGAAGGATTGGTTACTGTCCTTAACCCTTGGTAACCCCGCGGCGTCATTTGGGCCCAGATAGCTCAACCACGCTAGGGTGATTTTCCTAATTCCCTCTAGGTTACATTAATGCTACGGACCCTCGGTACCTCCTCGGCGTCCGAGTTTTCTCAAAAAAACCTTTTATCAAAACTTTCCCCAAAGCCCATTTTTCTTTTGTTTCAAATCAATTCCCCTTTTTAAGCCCAATGATATGCATGAATATCTCATGTCTTACAATGCGATGATAATAAAGAGCTTCATAAATTCATAAAATCAGCATGTATCCACATAGCGAGTTATAACAAGTTACTAAGCACATAAACATATAAAATCAACAATTAAGCATGCTTTTCACACAAATCAACTTATACACATAATCATGAATTTCATTTTAGAGGCAATCAACTCAAATTAAGTATGCTTAACAACAAATATTATAGAAAGATTCACAAAAATGCAAGAAATTGGGAATTAGAAACCTCTACCTCAATTTTGTAGAAAAACCCTCAAAATGGGTCTAAAATTCGAAATCCCTAGAGTGCACCAAACAAAGAATTGCTTTTACTCACACATAGATCTTGCCGTGCTCTCCGATTTGCCGCAAACGGCACCCAAAAATTCCAAAAATTAAAGAAGTAATTGAAACTTGAAGTTTTGATGCAAAAAGAAAAAAAAAATGAAGAGAAAATGAGGGAGAGAGAGATATTACGGGGAGAGAGAAAAGAATGAGGCCAGATGGCCTCTTGACCACCAATTCTTTTAAGTGCAAAGTGGGTCCCACCACTAAAATCTTAAAAATCCCACTTTTGACTTTTCTTTTGTACTATAAAAATATATATATGCACACAATTATTTAAATACTACATAAAACACATAAAATAAAATATATAAGATACAAATGAACCCAACTAAAATCCCCGTATGCAACAGTTCTGGTAGCCGGTCCCACACGGAACCGTCCGGCTCGAAAAACGAAAAAATGCAAAATAACAAACCTTGCATTTCAAAGAGTCCTGAATTCAATGAAATGTCTCAGCCAACTCTTGGACACACTCGACACACTCCACGGTGTCCGGTACGTAAAACGAAAAAGACAAAAATGCCCTTGCAATAACAAAAATTCCATAAAAATGAAAAATGTTGAAAAATGGAAACATTACAAGTAAAAATATGCAGTTAGCTTCTCAACCAAAGTATGAATATTCTAATCGGTCATATTAGCCGATGTATCAATATTCTAATCAGCCATATGGTTAGCTAGACAATTATCAGCAACTAATCACTAATTATCGGCAGACGCCAAGAATTGATTATCGACAGACGCCAATAGTCGATTATCGGCAGATGCTAACAGTCGCTGATTATCGGTAGATACCAATAGTCGATTATCTGCAGATACCAACAGTCGCTGATTATCGGCAGATGCCAACAATAGCCGATTATTCGTAAGTGGCAAACCAGTCACCAGCAGCCGATTTTCGGCAGGTGATAAATCAGCATGTCACCCCTGTATCACAATCTCCGGTACACGAGGGGCAGCCGATGGCCAATCAGTTATATGGTTAGACTGAAAGTTATCAGCAACTAGTAGTCGATTATGTGATACCCCCGGATTTTCGAATGCGGGTTGGCCAGGTCCATGCCCGAATACCCGGGGATATCAAAAACAAATCGGTAATAAACGAACACAGAGTACAAAAGAATAAAGAAGAATAAATAAAATGCTGACAAGAAACTAAAATGATAATCTAATAATAAACCTCAGAATATATTTTCATTAATTAATAAACTCTTCTGATACAACTGATCTTCTGAAATACAATTCGGGAATCCATACTGTGTGGACCCTTAGAAAATTCAAACTAAACAAATGACAGCAATAACTGTCTAAATTAGGAAACTAAATCATAAAGGAACTCCTATATAGCATCGGAAGAATGAAGTAGACTGATCCCTACTCAGCACGAACAACCTCTACTCTTGACGAACACCTGAAAAATAATGGTGGGTCAGGCCCACAAACAAGTTCTACTTTTCTACAGTCCAAGCAGAGATCCAATACACATATACATCCTAGTCAATCCAATCGTAACTAGTAGTCCGTTTATATATATATATACACACTAAAGGAACCTCACTAGACTATAGGGTTGTCTCAACTTGAATAGTAGGCAACATACAAAACGCACATATAATGGGCATGAGTACCTAGACTTACCAGGGTACACAACTACACTATATCTAGTTACACATCCCTGACGATATACGCGCCCTAACCACTGATCCTAAGACTCAAGTTCATATTATGGTACCATACTTATATATATATAATTTAGTAACCATCCTATCCAGTATAAATTAATCCTCCATAAGTCATTCAACTTGTTCAGCTGACCTGACTTGAATATAAGTAGGACTTAACATTTTAATTAATCCATTCTCTTATATAATAAATTAATCTTCCATAAGTCATTCAACTTATTTAGCTGACCTGACTTGAATATAAGTAGGACTTAACATTTTAGTTAATCCATTCCCTTATATAAAATAGGTAGGACTTAACTGATAAGTTAATCCGTACCTAGAATGCCACCGTTCCATACCGGTGCATTAAACCACACAATACAACAATTGATGTAACGATTAAGGAAATACATCAAACAATCCAGAAATAACTATGATAATATGATATTAAGTTATCACAAAATAGGAATGACTTATTATTTATTTAAGCTTGTTATATCATATGTCCCACACAAACTGAATCTTATACATGATGATATTTTATTATACCGTCAAATAAGCGTTCTCCATATCCAATTCAACCTACACATTTAATCTTAATTGCTAAAACATTTTAAAAGATTAAATCCATTCATTTGTTTAAAACATTCAAATAGCAAGCATCATTATGATTGAGTCTATTTAAATTTATTTAAACCCAAACCTAGTTCCTATTTAGTGTTCAGGAATAGTGTTCAGGAATCCTAGGCATGTTTCTACGTTCCATCATTTCACAGATATGAAAAATACATAATGTAAACATATAAAAATTCACACCGAAAATCAAATCAAAATCATGCATTTATCAATTCATAACACAAGAACAGATATGAACCAATTTCATAAAATGTATGTTCTAATCCAATTAAACATGCATAATTATTTAATTTTATATGTTTAATAAATCCTGAAATTTCCTAGGCATGCATAGAAACACGAATCAAAGGGAAAAAGATAGAAGAAGAACTTGACTTAAACTTTCGGATCGAAAGTTAAACTTCTTCTTCCTTGATCTTCTCTCTACAGGGTTTTTTTTCCTCCTTTCTTCATTTTCTTCCTTCCCTCTCTAACTCTCTCTCTAGAATATATTACGTGAATATTTCTAACCCCCTTTTACAACCTATAACTATATATTTATAGGTTAAATAAAATAACTCTAACCCTTTTCCCAATCCAAGTCAACTTAAAAAAAATAAATATTAAAATATTAAAAAGGTAAGTAAAATATGTTACGCATATAATTTATGTATATGTTTATTAAATAAATAAATTATACACATTTCATTATTTATTTATGGATTATCCAATAATACTTAAGTTACCATAATATTATAAAATAACTTAAAATATAACACGTATCAAATCTATGTATATTTTTATTATTTAAATATAAAACATATACATCAGATTAACTATTACTATCCAAGTTACCATAAAAGTAATTAATAAATTACTTTCCCTTTTATATATATTAAAAAGGTAAGGAAAATATGTTACGTATATAATTTATGTATATATTTATTAAATAAATAAATTATACACATTCCATTATTTATTAATGGA
Organism: Cornus florida; assembly: GCF_030987335.1. NCBI lineage: Eukaryota > Viridiplantae > Streptophyta > Magnoliopsida > Cornales > Cornaceae > Cornus > Cornus florida. The sequence goes on from NW_026775578.1 coordinate 22,591,051, forward strand.
TTATCCAATAATACTTAAGTTACCATAATATTATAAAGTAACTTAAAACATAACACATATCAAATCTATGTATATTTTTATTATTTAAATATAAAACATATACATCAGATTAAATATTATTACCCAAGTTACCATAAAAGTAATTAATATATTACTTTCCTTTTTATATATGTATATAATAAATATCTATATATATACATACACAACTATCCATGTGTAATAATCCATACACATCTAATCTGCTATCCAAGTAGTCCATGGGACCCAATTGGTTGGCCTATTACTACTAACCATAACCATAAAAGAAAAAATAAAATAAAATAATAAAAGAAAAGAAAACATTTAATTTACAATTAATCAAAATACCATTTAAGCACATAATCTAATTAAACAATTAACTCATAGACAAATACAAATAATACATAGACACATAATCAAATAATCAAGTAATACCTAATTCAATTAAACACATAAGCAATTACTCAAATAATCAATTAAATAATTAAAAATACAATTAAAATAAATAAATAAATACCGAGACTATCCTTTTAAAATTAGGGGTATTACAGATTATCAGCAAATGGCAAACTAGTCACCAGCAGCCGATTATCGGCAAGTGATAAATCAACAAATGGGAGAAATGATATCCCAAATAGGAGAATTTAATCAGAAGGTATTTGCCCAATTGAGAAAGGAGATTAATTAGATGATGAAAGTAATGACGGCTCAGATATCGGCTATCCAAAGTCGTTATCAAGCTGAAAACTCGGCATCTCAACGAGCTTACGAATTAATTTTTTAACGTATTTCTTTACCGTTGACAAACATTTCTCAAGGGTTCAAACAATTATGGCAAGAATTGTCCCGCCGAACACAACTCTTGGTATGCCCATCTGCAATTCGCTGATAATAACAGAAATACCATTGATGCCGATTAAGCCGAATGTAAAATCTGCAAAGGTTATTCTACAACGCCCACCAATTATGCCGATTCCCCCCCCCCCAGAGAGAACAACAAGATATGGGGGGCAATCAAAACTGAGGAAGAAACAATCCATAGGTACCACCGACGGCTGCCGGGGGGCATGTGATTGCAAACCCACAACAGGAATGGGTTGATCCGTATACTCTGCTTCAGTTTTATGATAGGGCATTGATTTTAGCCCTAATCCAGGCCGAGGTAGCTCAAGGGCGTAGACGTCCTCAGCCCATGTACAAGAAACCCTACCCTAACCAGGTGGTAAATCAGCATGTCACCCCTGTATCACAACCTCCGTTACATGAGGGGCTGCTGATAACTAGCACCAAAATTGGCCAGCCTTGCCGATTTCGGCAGAAAATTTTACCAGAAAATCGACAGCAAAGTTTTCCAGAAAATTATCAATCATTGACTGCCGATTATCGGCAAGTTCCAACAGTCGAGTATCAGCAGGTGGTAAATCAGTAGGTTACTCCTATAAATCAAGACGGAATGATAGAGCAAACCCAACTTGCTCCTATTCAACATGGTTGCTGCCATGAATGGAAGAGAGAAAATGGGCTGAAAACAAAGTGACCTATGTACCAGAATTCTTTGCCAACTGTGACATCTAATAATCAGCAAAAATAATCATCAGCTAAAAGAATTGTTTTAGCTCGCTGTCCTTAGCCCAATTTCAAGAAAAGAAAAAAAAGACTAGTCGATGTTAATTTCAAAAGGCTACTTAGAGCTCGATTGAGAAAATTGGCTGAAATACCAGCGGTTACCGGGGGGCATGTGATCGCTAACCCCTAACAAAAGTTAGTTGATCCATAAGTTTCACTTCAGCCTGCCAATTAGAGTGAAGTCACGTTTGCCGATCAATGGACTTTTGGGTATGATGCAGTCCTGCTGATTGAGTCAAATGTAAAATCGGCAAAGGTTATTCTACGACATATCTCAACTCCTGCCGATTATAGTGAGGTCATGCTTGCCGATCAATGGAATTTTGAGCATATGTAGTCCTGCCGATAGAGTTGAATGCAAAATCGGTTGAAATAAAATCGGTTAAAATGAAATCAACTAAGAAAACTCCTTCCTGGCATAATGTTATAAAGATAATAGGTAGATCGGCTAGAATGACGTTTCACAATAATTTAATTCCTGCCGATAATGATCATGATTTGCTAATGGAGTTAGAAAATGCATAGGGGCAAGTCCTTCCTGGGTTTACGGGTAGGCGATATCGGCAAACTTTCTGAAAATCTAAGACGAAGCTTAAATCGATAGATTTGGCTAATATGAAATAAAGATAATCTTAAGGGTGATGCAGAAGAAATAAAGCTTTGGAACTCGTTGAATTGCAATATTATTCCAAGTAATTAGCGCAACCTTTGTTCAAAATTTCCTTCCAATGTACTTTAAATTTCAAATATCTTATCGGCTTGGGCAGCCGACAGCCGATAAGACATTTAAAATTAGGGGGCATTGTTGACACCCTTTTTAGTAAAATTGCTTAGGTAGTGACGTGGCAATGTTTGAACTACAGGTAGATGGTATTTTTCACGTGGATTAGAGTTGGAATTTTATGTAAGAGTGATAAAGATGAAAGAAGCCTTTAAATTAACTAATAGATATGGATCAAGTGTTAGTATTTATCTTTTAGTTGGTTTTAGTTAAATATTAGTAGTTATCTATAGGATTAGTTTATTTTGAATTTATAGTTAGTTTTGATAGAGTTGTAATGCAACTAAAATACTTGCATATAGGAGTTTATTTTTACGTATTATTATTCTATAAATAGTTGTAGATGCATACTTTATAAGAGGTCCAGTACCCTCAGAATCTTTTATTATAATTGTTGATTTCTCAAGCTTCTTTCCCTATATAGCATCCTTGCTATCTCTATCTCTCTCGTTCTCTATTTCAGTCTCGTTTTATTTCTCTCCCTATATTTTCTCCTTATCACTTTTGATATCTATATGTTCTCCTCTTTCTATTCTCAAACTGTTACTATATTTATTCATTGTTAATGTCCTTTTCATTAAGGCAATACTGAACTCACAGAGGAGTATATTTGTTCTCTTTCTCTTCACATCGCCTGATAGTCAATACTCTCAAAGAGACTACAGTTGACAACTTATACTCGAACCACATTGTTGGTTTTGGCACGCCCGCACATATCAAATTAAAATCGGCTAAGCCAGCCGATTTTAGCATCAACAGTTTTTTTGTTTTTAATAGTTGTTGCCAATACTCACATTTGAAATCTCAACCTCTCTCTTTCAAAAAGGATCATACTATTCAGACTAGAGGTTCCGTAGTTAAGTATGAATATATATTTTTTTGAAGAATAATTATGTCATTTTCTTTCAAAATAATGTAAGTAACTAAGTACAGTGTAAATGAGAAAAATGGAAAGCATATATAATAATTATATACTTATTTTTTTTCGGAAAAAATGAAATTTATTGAAAGAAAGAAAACCATATAGAAGATACATGTCAGTGTGTCACACAACAAAGACTAAAAGGGCCCTCAGTCCAGGAACAAGAAGATATAGGCTTTAGCCCACAGCTGACTAGGAGAAATGACGAAGGCCCAATCAAAATGAGAGGCCTAACAAGGAGCCCACTAGAAACAATCCGAAAACAGAAGAGCCCAAACAATAAATAGGAAAAATTCTTTATTAGTTCTACTTTTGAAACTAAAAGACAATCAAGTCTTAAAATAAAAAAAAAAAAAAAATTAAGTCAAATAAGTCCTACTTTTTAAATTTATTTTCAAATCAATTCAAATTTATTTTATTTTCCAACATTACCCGTATTATTAAAATACTTTTTTTCTCCTCTCTCTTCTCGGTTTCTCTCTCCCCTCTCTCTTATTTGATGCTAGAAATCTGTCTCTCTCCCCTCTCTCTTATTCATCAAAGACAAGAAATTTAGAAACTTCAAAGGTTTTGGGGCTCCCTCAGGAAAGTCAATATAAGAGGGGATAACTAAACCAAAGTGGTCAGATAAGGAAACTGAAGACAGAAGTCAAGGAATTGATTCATTTCTTACGGGTCTGTAGGAATTTGGTCCCCTAGCCCCAAGCGGTGTGCTCCAAATTGAAAGATTCTTCTTATTTTGACAGGATCCTCCACAAGATATCCTGGCCAAAACGTTTACTGGTCTGTAGGAATTTTCTCCAGAGCTTCTGGCAACCCAAAAAAGCGCCTTTGTTCGTTCTGCTGCGTGAATCGAACTCTTCGCGTAAGACGTCGTCCTTCGAAACCCTTCTCAAGAAGGGAAGTTGTTCGCTTTATTCTTGAAAGTCCGCTAGGTGATCTTGAAAGCTCAGATATTTGTGAGAGTTTAGAGAGAGAAACAGAGGAGAGAGGAGACAGGAGTGGACCGGAAGAAAAGGGTAATGTTGTAAAATAAAATAAATTTGAACTGATTGGAAAATAAATTGTAAAAATAGGACTTGTTTGTGCTGAATTTTTTTTTTTTTTTTTTACAAGTTGATCGTCTTTCAACTCCAAAAATAATACTAATAAGGAATTTTCCCCGCTAACCATGGAATTTGGACTTGAGAGTAAAGATATTGTCATATGATTAACTTGTGAATCTATTGACCCCAAATGAAAAATCATCGATTTCCTGCATGCATGATAAGTAAAAGATAATTGGCTCACCATACTAATAAGTGTTAATTGAAATTTTTGGTTTCTTGTTTTGCTTTGATTGTATGTACCGTTTGTGCTTGTGAGCTCCTTTCTTTCTCTCTCTAAACACTCTCTTTGTGGCCATTGGAATCATCACCTATTTACCTATTGGGTAAAGTACATTAACACTCCCTGAGGTTTGGAGTAAGAACAGCCAGATGAAACTTAGCCTATTTTGGAATAAAGACACGCCCTCAAGTTTGATACAGTAACCAAAGACACCTCAATAGTAATGAGTTGATATTTCTGCCCTTTGACTTTTATATTGACCATGAAATGATATTTCTGCCCCTCAGATACCCGTTCCAATTTCTTTCTCTCTCCTTTGTTCTCTCTTCCGCCGCCCCAACACCAACACACACACATACATATATACACCGACACATACATACATATATATATGTATATACAAATACATATATATATATATATATGTGTGTATATACAGGTGGCGATGGTGAATGGATGCGGGCCTTCATCCTTCGATTCCATCAGTGAGCTTACCCAACGCCGAAGTACGCAAGTCATGAGTTGGGCTTAACGGCGGCGGTGGCAATAGTTGTTCGACAGGGCGACGGTGAGTGCTCTCGCTCGGTTGATTATCTTTGTCAGGTCTTGATCTATCCCACGGCGGCGCACAAAATTGGAGCCATCAGTCTGAAGAAGCTTCAAACTACAAGACCCGATTTTTTCCAGTGAGCCCCAAATCCGGTGAAGCCTAGTTCAGATCGACGGACCCCAAGCACGAACAGTTCCCGCGACCCAGAAGAAGAGAATGAGGTTTCAACAGATTGAGAGGGATCGCAGAGAACTGGGTGGTCGCGTTGCCTTGTGTAATCGGAGGGTATACTGAGAAGGGTACGCAGATCTGACTCTGCTTTCTGGATGATTGAGAGGAACTCTTTCCCTTTGTGGCTCATTTCCATCACGCTCATTCTGGTTCCACGCCAATTTTGGAGCTCGGATTTGGCTATCTTGGGCACGTTTTCAGGTAGAGTGGCCAGACCAACAGCGAAATTGAAGACCCGATCTTGGGATTGGGAGGTGGAGGTTGGGCGATCTTGGACTTGGGTTGTTGAACAGGTGATCGATATGGGTTTGTTGAGGCACGAAGATAGGTTGAGGGGGAAGCCATTGAAGTGGGTGGTGGTGACTGTGTTGGGGCTTTTGAGAAGGTGAAGGTTAGGGTTTTTCAAGAGGAGAGGATGAGGTGAAGTTGTTGACATTGCCATTGTGTTTTTGAAGTTGTTGACATTGCCATGGTGATAGACCAAAAGCTTGATCCTTCCCTTCCGTTGGAGAGCTTGAAGGCCAAGGCGGTGGTTTGGGGGTGGGTGTTGGTGGTTGTGGAGTTTTGGTGCGGTTGTTTGCAGAATCTGGTTGTAGGATTGATAGGGTGTTGAGGGTAATTTGGTCATTTAATTATTTTAATATTTTATAATTAAAATTAATAAAATAGTGAAGGGTAATGTTGACTTTTCATATGTTTTAAGGCTCTGTTTGGCTTGCAAATATTATTAGGGGGTGTCATTGTCCCAAAACAGAGCAAGTTTCATCTGGCTGTCCTTTTAGCAAACCTCGGGGGGTGTTGGTGTATTTTACCCTTACCGTATTTGATTGATGTTTGACACCATATACTTTTGTTAAGGTGATTGACAGGGAAATTGTTGGACTTGGAAATGATTTTCAGAAGATTAATTGGTAAGTTGCTTTAATTAAGTTTAGAAAAATTATTTTACTTTTTTAAAAAAGAAATTTTATTTATTTTGGAACTACCAAACACCGAAAAATATAAAAAATATTTTTAAAAAAATGTTTTACACTCAAACAAACGAACCGCAGTCTTGGAACAACCAATTTAACTCTTCAATGTAGTCAGTCTACCATGAAGATGGTATCTAAGTATGAGCAACATCAACTCCAACTTGGGACATCAACAAAAAGATGAGACATTGAACTCTCCTCGAGTCTGCATTCCAGAAGTTATCTATACATTGAACATGCTTTGGCTATTATTTTTATGGGCAAATTACACAAATCACCCATGAAGTTTCTATATTGTGCATGTAGATAGAAGTTATAGCAATATTACACAAAGGTCCATATTGACCGTTTAACCACATAAAATCAATATAAATTTACACTTTTGACCTTAAAATTAAAGCATTTATTTTTAATATTTCCATATATATATATTTTTTGGTACTATACTTTCTACATATTAATGATCACAGCGAAAATGATTTTAATTTCTTTGACTTTTGATTTTGGAACTCTTCTTATGGGTTTTAGTAGTTGAAGTTGGACTCATCAATAATACCTTAAGACATAGTCTTACAGCCATATTTGTTTCTTGTTCTGTTTGTTTGTTTGGACGTAAAATATTTTTTTAATTTTTTTTTTTCATTTTCAAGTAATATATATATATATATTAATTTTTTCAGTGTTTGACAAAGGCATAGATCGAAATTGAAGTCGAACTTACCATCCAGGCATATAAAATAACTTATACGGAAAATTTATGAGTAAATTAATTTTAAAAATATTAAAAATAAATACTTTAATTTTAAGGTAAAAAGTGTAAATTTATATTAATTTTTTGTGGTCAAACGGTCCATATGGACCTTTGTGTAATATTGCTGTAACTTCTATCTACATGCACAATATAGAAACCTCGTGGGTGATTTGTGTAATTTGCCCTATTTTTATTAATTCAGATACGCTAACAAACTTGTAATGGTGTACAATTCTTGTAGTACTAGAATGGAAATGAAACAGGGAAGGTTGCACATTGGGGCTTAAAACAGATACATGAAACAAAAAAAATGGAAATGATCTTCTTATGTGGTCAGAAGAATTATTTAACTTGCGAAACGAACGCCCTCCACATGAAGAGGATAATTAGCTCCCTGCACTATTAACTGTCAATTGGAACAACTGATCAGTGTGCATACGTATATGTACTACGTACATGCATCCATATGGACCTGGTTTTAGTTTGATTAATATGAATTTGATTAAAAAATGAAATTATAAATTCAGTGCTCATGTCTGAATAAGCTTAGATCAAGAAGCTGAATGTAGATTAATAAGCATGAAGTACATTGATTTAGCAATTGATCGCATTGAGGTCAAATATTGAGATCTAAATATCACTGCATTTTAAACAATTATTTAAATGAAGATGCAAATATGACCAACAGATTCAAGCCAAATGCTATGCAGAACATAAAATATAAATCAATCTATCTGTGTTTTGTTTCATGTCAGCAAAACACAAACACACACACACACATTCGAGGAAGCTTATGAACCTCACAACTATTTGATTATTTATCTAGAAGAGGCTTACCTGGTATGAAGTTCTAGATAGAGAACTGAAACCATTTCTTTTACCTTAAATCAAGTATAAGACAATGATATTAATACCTGTCGATTGGGGTGCAGTCATAGTATTCTGTGCTCCATGTATCCTTGTCCCACGAAAAATATCCCTGACTGAATGTAACTGAACTGCTATATCAGTAATGCTTATTCTTTTACTGGTCAATTCTGCAGAACAAGTTACCCCGATTTCAAATATTGAAACCAAGCAACCTTGAAATTTTTGGGTTCTTGTGCTACTTTGATTATTGGTACCGATTGGGCTTGCAAGCTCATTATTTGCATTTTCCTAGAGGAGTACGGGATCTGCAATCTCTTCAACTTTCTCAGGCAAAGCAGTTTTGACAAAGTCACGAAGGTTTAAACTATCTCTAAACATGTCATCAGTGGGTCTCTTTCCAGTGAACATTTCCAGGAGGAGGATGCCGAAACTATATCCATCACCCCTTGTTCACACCTCACTTCCCAAACCATACTCTGTAATTGTTGTAAAGCATAAAACGGAAACAAAGAGATAAATGAAACACGAAGAACATAAGGATATTACGTGGTTCAGCAACTAGGGCCTACATCTACGGTATAAAGAACCCAAAGGGCTACATCACTTTATAATATATTCTCTCTTGATCTTTATATACAATGATTACCTCTATTTATAGGTGAAGGAATAGAGGTGATAAATATGGTAAATACATTAATGGAAGATTTCTAAAATCAGTACCATAAATCACTCCAATCAATATTCTATTATAGGCTAGAATCTCTCCCATGATATTCTCATATCAAAAATTCTGTTAAGGAGTAATTTAAGGATTCCGCTCAGCTTGCATATCAAATCATGAAACAAATCATTTTCCAACGATTTGAAAAAAGACAATAAAATTGCTAGAGACACGGTGAAGGTGAAGGTGAAGAACAATGCTACATAGCCGGCCCAAATAAGTCCACATAGCACCGAACACATGGCGAAGGTGATGAGCAATGTTACTGAACACACCGGCAGCCCAAACAAGTCCACATATCATTGAACACATGGCAAATGTGACAAACAATGCTACCGAACACACCAGCAGCCCAAACAAGTCAATAAAAACTGCCAGAGACATGGTAAAGGCGAAAACATTACCGCCGAACAAACTAACAGCCCAAACAAGGCACAAATAGCACCGAAAAACCCTTAGCAACATTTCAGATGCTAAGGGAATATCTCAAAATAGGGGTCCGAACCTAGGAAGAAAATTAGGCTCTGATACCATGTTGTACAGCATAAAACGGAAGCCAAGAGATAAATGAAACACGAAGAACACAAGGATATCACGTGGTTTAGCCACTAGGGCCTACATCCACGGTACAAAGAACCCAAAGGGCTACATCACTTTATAATATATTCTCTTTTGATCTTTGTATACAATGATCACCTCTATTTATTGGTGAAGGAATAGAGGTGATAAATATGGTAAATACATTAATGGAAGATTCCTAAAATCAATACCATAAATCACTCCAATCAATATTCTATTATAGGCTAGAATCTCTCCCATGATATTCTCATATCAAAAATTTTGTCAAAGAGTAATTTAAGGGTTCCTATAATAATATTTCCAAATATAACATTTTCTAACAGTAATGCACATGGCTATAGTTATAAATGATTTTAATACAAAAATATATAGAAGAAAGAACTCTTTTGTATACATTCTCTTGGTATGGAAAAATTGGACAAATTAATTTGTGAAGGAGATATTGCTTTTGACTTCCATAGAAAGGATTTATCTCATTCAAATGAAAACATGGAATTATGATTCTTATATGTACTAACAAACAACTAATCAAACACAAAACAAATTTCAGTTTAGCAGCCATCATAAGCTAATTGCAAATCCATTCTTAATGAAATCCACAAAAGGACATTTTGAGAAGAATTATTTTAGGGTTTTATCCCCCAAGAAGAACCATTATCAGTTTGCTCCATTTGTATTGGCATTTGAAACTACAGCTGAGGGGTTTATTGTTGTATTCTTGATAGAGTTCTGTTTTCTCTGCTTCATGTATTTTGCAATTAAATCCATTACATATGAAATGCTCCAAAATAAATAAACATGATGAAAATAGAAAGAATAAGTAAAACAATTAAGAATTGTTGAAAAGTATGCCTACCTGGAGCAGTATAACAGACAGATCCCCTTACTCCAATCGAGCTTGTATGATTAGCAGCATCATAGGTGGTTGCAGCAAGGAATTTCGCCAACCCAAAGTCACCAACATGAGCAGTCATTTCATCATCTAAAAGAACATTGCTTGGCTTGAGATCACAATGTACTATTGGTGTTTGGCCTTGATGGTGAAGATAATCTACAGCACAAGCCATATCGATAGCAATATTCAATCTCTGAAGAAAGTTTAACTTCTTGGGCTCCTCATGTGCGAAATCTTCACTTGGATTTGGGTGCAACCACTCCTCTAGACTACCTTTTCCCATGAACTCATAAACTAAGGCCTTGAAGTCATTACCTTGATGATCAATACTTGAACATGTGGTTATCACCTTCAGAAGATTCCAATGCCTAATGTTTCTCAGCGCCTCACACTCGGCTAAGAAACTCTTGGAAGCCCCATGGTGCGCAAGGTTAAGTACCTTAACGGCAATAATTGATTCATCGTGATCAAGGATTCCCTTATAAACGGACCCAAAACTACCCATACCAATCAAATTGGCAGCAGAGAACCCATCAGTAGCTTTAAGGAGACTTTGATAGGACACTTGTAAGAGTGAATTTGTTGATGAACCTGAAGAAGGCGTCTTTTTTGTCCTTCTAAAGCAGAAAAAATATAGAACAAAAAACAACGAAAATAGTCCAACAAGCCCGCAGGATATAGTGATTACTAATTTTAAGGAAACATTTGATCTCTTTTTTCTAGACCCTTTGGAGTGGCATATAGGTAGCTTTAGTTCAGGTGTACCACCGCAGAGCTTTCTATTTCCTGTCACTGAAATTGCACTTGCATTTTTAAAGACGCCTTTTCTTGGTACCATGCCCTCCAAATCATTGAAAGATAGATCCAAATACTGCAAAACCACAAACCCCTCCAAATATTCCGGAATTTCCCCAGAGAATTGTTATGAGATAGATCTAAATTGTAAATACCCCGCAAAAATCTCAAAGACGAAGGAATGGTCCCGTTGAAATTGTTTCCATGCAAAAATAAGATTTCCAATGCTACACAACTACCGAGAGAGATAGGAACCTCGCCGGATAACTCATTTTGGGAAACATCCAAGTAACCAAGATTTTTCAAATTTCTAATTTCCGCGGGAAGAGAGCCAACCAAGTGGTTTCCGGAAAGGTCTAGACCTATTGATAATAATGAGAGACCAAAAATTTGTGGAGGTATTGTACCACTGAGGTTGTTTTGACCAAGATGCAATTCTATCAATTGTTGGCATTTCCCAAGACCTGAAGGGATGTTGCCACTAAGATTGTTTTCATTTAACCAAACATTGGTTAAAAAAGTTAAATTCTCGAAAGAGAATGGGATATTTCCGGACAACTTGTTTTTTCCAAAAGCTAGTTGTTGTAGCTTTTGAAGTTTACCAATGTCATAGGGAATGTTACCTGTAAATTGATTCGCTTCCATATATAAGAGCTCCAGGTTAACAAAATTCAATATACCTGTTGGAATGCCGCCAATTATATCATTGTGATCTAAAGACAATCTAATAAGCTTAGTTGAGAGATTGCCAATGGACTCAGGCAACTTCCCTCCAAAATTGTTGTCGTCCAGAAACAAGGTCTCCAAGCTGGTGGCATTGGTTAAAGAGGATAGAAAGCTCCAGTCATCGGTTTCCCCACTTCCAAGCTTATTGGAGTAAATTATAAACCGCTGAAGTTTGTGCAGCTTTTCGAGGGTAGGACCTTTTCCTGTGAGCTTGTTTGCACCAGCCATAAGGAATTCTAGATTTGTTGCATTTGAAATTGAAACAGGAATGGAACCGAAGAATTGGTTCATGGCGAAACCAAGGAATTGAAGGTTTGGGAGTATGATGCCAAAGCTCGAGGGAAGGCTCCCTTGAATTTGGTTGTTTGACACATCAATACTCGAGAGAAGAGTGATTAAAAAGTGAAGGAGGGATCTCACTAGAGAACCCATTCCCACCCGTTCCCACATCAGTAAGGTTTGACAATCTGCATAGAGCATCCGGAATGCTCCCTACTAAATTATTTATGGTTACATAAAATCCCCGAAGGGATGATAAATTCCCTAAAGTAGGAGGGACACCTCCCACTAGATTGTTATTATCAGCATAAATTACTTCAAGTTTTGACAAGGAGCCAAGCTCCGTAGGAATTTTACCTACCAGACTTTTGTGAAAAACAGAAAAGAAAATAAGGGCAGAGCAACCAGAAATATTGGCTGGAATTTCACCTTCAATAGAATTATTGTTCAGCCGCAAGTACTGTAGTCTTTTCAATCGACCAACTTCTGGAGGGATGACATGATTGAAGCTATTGTTCTGGAGATTTAGTTTCCTAAGAAAGCTCAAATTTCCTATGTATGGAGAAATAGATCCCACTAGCTTATGGGACTGCAACTCCAACATGGTTACTCTCTGGTGTCGGTGACCGCATGTAACACCATGCCACTTACAGAAGTGAACTGACTCGTTCCATGAGCTGAGCGCCTGGAGGGGATCCTTCGTTATTTTGGCCTTGAATGCGAGTAATGCAAGTGTGTCTGTTTCATTCCCTCCGAGTCTAGAAATAGCCATGGTGACAGGAAAGCCTGAATGCAGCAAGATTATGCAACATAAAATTATAACATAGATGGAAATATTGAGAACTGACCTTGACATGACTAAGCCCAATTTCAGAAGCTCCATTTTAGTTGAGAAGTTGTGATTTCTGATATCATTTTACGCAAACCACGCATTTATATATATGAATTGTGGTCAATGAAGTCAACTCTGATGGTAGAATTTTTCAAAATACAATGTAGCCAGATACCCAATGACGATTACAATAATTCATTTTCTTCACTAGAATTGACACAACTACAACCACTATCAAGCTTCAAAAATAAAACACTTAATGGCTGCTTTGGTCAAGAAAGCACTCTCTTGAAGTCTATGGTGATAACAAAAGGGTGTCTAGATTCAGCTTAATCATTTACAAAATCAGCAAATGAAGAATCACTTGCCACAAATTGGCTAATGGAACCATGGAAATTTTGAAAAGGAAGACTGAAGATCCCAAGGATAAGGAAAAACTAAAGTTCCCTGCAACAAATGAGAGCAATTGAAATACAGAAAAGGGCTAAACGAGTAATTGAAAAAACAGAAAGGGGTTTAAAAAAAATAAAAATCTACATTTTCCATATTTAATATTCTAGCACTTATTAGTCGGTTCTAACCTAACCCACTAATGCAATGACCAAGGCAGCAGTGGAAGAACTTTGTTGTCTTAACTTTTTTAATGATTTTGTTTCTTTCGGGCAAATGATGGAAAATTTATCACCATTTTTGAATAAGAGTAAAATGATTTACCAATAAGAATTTCATAAAAAGAAAATCATATTTCGAATTTTATTGCTCATTTATTAATACACAAGTAGAACAGTGGATTCACTGATCAAGTGATTACACAAGCCACAAATGAGAGGATTTGGAGGGTTGCCTTTAATGCCAACTTCGAGGTGTTTGGACTGGATGTTGCAGGAGAAGAGCTTCGTGGGAACGCCGGAAGGGAGAGTGATGTAGATGTTGATCTCATCGAGGGTTTGATCCCACTCGAAAACCTTCTGACCTGAACCAATCAACAATTACTTTTGAAATCTCAAAGTCTCAACAGATAATTGATTGTTGAAACCCTAGAATTTTAACTATTTGGGATGAATAATGGACATTGAGCCCTAAAAATGAGCCGAAAATCCATTCTAGAAAAGTCAAAATCAAAGGAAAAGGAAAAGGAAAAGAAAAAGAAAAAAGACAGTGATTGATGGGGCTACAAGGTACCGGCGCGGAAAATTATTGAATACCCGGGGCATACCAACCCTTGGGCCCACCACTACGTTCATAATTTAATGGCCTTCACTATTCTCGGGGCATTCAATAATCTCTCGTACCGGTACAAAGGAAGCTGTGACGTTTTTCGGGAGCCATTTTCTCTGCCATTTTTCTGCCATTTTCTTGGTTGTTGTTGTTGATGATGGTTTTGGTCCTTGTAGTTGAAAATCTTTGGTTTAATTAGGAACTGCAAATATGTAGAGCTTAATCCATAACTATGCCGGGTGGGCAGAGGAAACAACAACTTCGGGACTGCTTGGTTACTCAGAAAATATGAAAACAGTTCTCAACTCCGAGAACTATAAAAAGCAGTTACGTAAAAATATTTTTTTTCTTTCTGTTTTAATACTTTTATTTATTTTATTTTATTCACTATATTTTTTTAAACTTACACCGTAGTTTTCTTCGGACAGTTTCCCTATTAACCACACACAAATATTTTTGTATAATTTTTTAATATTCAATTCTTGAAAAATATATATAAAAAAAATTAATTAGAAAATTAAACTAAACCAATCCTTTGTATTTGTGGCCTCCTAAGAAGAGTGCACATACCCTGTGCATTGTATATTTTCTATTTTCTGATAATGTATTTATTAAATAACAACGATTATACTATTAATCTATTACTTAATATGCTATGCTTGGGAATGGAATTAATACTTTAAAATTAAAATTGAAGAAAAATTAATTTAAAATTTTATGCAAAATTTCTTTCACTTTCAAATTATATTTGCTACTACCAAATTCAACATTAGTAGTTATTAGGTCTGTTTGGTCTACATTTTGTTTTTTGGTGTTTTTATTTTTGTCGAGTATTACAGCAGTGAATAGTAAAAAAAAACGTGTTTAGTAAAAACTGTTTTATTTTGTACAGTGTCAAAATGTTTCGTAAATAGTGGTAAAAAATCGAAACACCAATTTAATAAATTTACATATTTTCGTACTGTAGTGTTTGGTACAATAACGATAAATAGTAATTTTTTTTTTTGAAAAACTCTTAAATGACATTTTAAAACTAATCATTATATTTTCAAACTTGCAATACTTTTTTACAAACACATGTTTTCATTTTTTGCTTCCAAAAATCATGCAACATATGGAGGTATACCAAACATATTTTTTTATTACTATTCAAAACATTCGTTTTATTTTAACCAAAAACAAAACTGAGTGTTTTGTTGCTGAATGTTTTGAATTGTAATAAAAAAAATATGTAAAACGCATACCAAATAAGTCCTTAAAGAACAACCCACTTCGAAAAGTGGATTATAATTTCAATTTTTATTATTATTTTTGTATTTTTAAATAGTTGTTGCCCATACTCAGATTTCAAATTTTGACTTATTCTTTACAAAAGGACCATGCTATCCATTATAGAGGTTCCTTAGTTAAGTGTGAATATATATTTTTGAAGTATAATTATGTCATTTCTTTTAAAATAATGTAAGTGAAAAAAAATGAAAGGCAAATATAATAATAATAATGTTTTTTTTTTTATGGACAAATAAAATTTATTGAAAGGTAGAGAACTAAATTTTTTATTTTTTTTTGCCATTAAGAAAGAAAACTATATATAGAAGATACACGTCACACAACAAAGACTAAAAGGGCCCTCAGCCCAGGAACAAGAAGAGATAGGCTAAAGCCCAGAGCTGACTAGGAGAAAGGACCAAGGCCCAAACAAAACGAGATCCCTAACAAAGAGCCCACTCGAAACAAACCATAAAAAGTTGCACATAGGAAATGAAACAAGGTCGGTCTTTATCTTTTATCCATGAAAAGTTGCTCATTGGGGCCTAAAACAAATAGTACATGAAAAGCGCACACGAATGATATCAGTATGCGTACATACATATATGTACATTAGTACATGCACGCATATGGATGATAGACATATAAGCAGCAAGCACACACAAATGTGTGTATGTAATAGTAGAAAACTGCACTTTGATAAACATTGGTTGTGCATCGGATCGGTTTTTGGGTGCACTAATATGAATTTGATTTTTTTTTTTTTTTTTTTTTTATAAAAAAAACATTAAAAATCCACTAAAATATTCTGAATAAACTCATATCACAAGAGTACGGTTTGACTGAGAAGAATTGAAAAGAAAAAGGTTGCATGGGATCATCCCTCAAATCTACCATTTTACTTCCATTCAGAGAGAATGAATCAATAATTGGATAAATTAAAAAGATAAAACATTTTCACCCTCATTTAAATGCATTAATTTAAATAATTAAGGACAAAATGGTAAAAATAATAAAATCACATCTTTTTTTTTTTTTCCTTCCGCAAAGCACATATAATTTCCTTACATTCAACAAAACAAAGAAGAGATTGACACCTTCTTTCTCCAATAATGTCTCATTTATGCTTCCTCGTTACCACCATTTTTTGGTTCTGTATGCCCAACAAATCTAACGAACTTGTAACAGTGTATAAATTCTAGTACTAGAATGGAAATGAAACAAGGAAGTCGTCCATCTTTAATTATCCATGAAAAACCACACATTGGGACCTAAAACAGATTGATACATGAAAATGAAGAAAATGAAAATGATCTTCTTATGTGTTCAGAAGAATTTCTACAAAAAAAAAATAAAAAATAATAAAAAAAAAAATAATAATAATAATAATAATAATAATAATAATAATATGGAGAAGAAGAAGAAGAAGATAATTCCATAATATCATATGAATAACTTGTGAATCCAATGCCCTCCACACGAAGAATCATCAATCTCCTGCATGTATGATAAGTAGAGGATAATTGGAGAACTGAATCCATTTTTATTAATACCTAAAATCAATTAATTATACGACAATGATATTACCTGTTGATTGGGGTGTAGTCATAGTCTGTGGTGCTTTATGTATTCCTGTCCTACAAAAAATGTCCCTCACTGTATGTAACTCAACTGCTACATCAGTAATGGTCATTCTTTCACTGGCCAATTCTGCAGAACAAGCTACTCCGAGTTCAAATATTGAAACCAAGCAACCTTGAACTTTATGGCTTTTTATGCTGCTGTGATTATTGGTACCATTTGCACTTGTGAGCTCGTCGTTTGCATTTTCTTGGAGAAGTATGGGATCCATTATCTCTTCTACTTTCTCAGGCAAAGCGGCTTTGGTAAAGTTATGAATGTTTAAACCATCTCTAAACATGTCATCGGTGGGTCTCTTCCCAATGAACATTTCCAGGAGAAGGATGCCAAAGCTATATACATCACCACTTGTAGACACCTCACTTCCTATACCATACTCTGTAATGCACATGACCATAATTGCAACGGATTTTAATATTAAAAATACATGAAAGAAAGAACTCTTCTTTATACATTCCAGGAGATCATTGGTTATATATACGTAAAACATAAATTTTGGGGTAGATAAGAACTGAAACATATTTATTGAGTTATGAAAGGAGATGCCTCTTGGCTTAAATTTTCATGCTTTTGAAAAAAATAATAATAATAATAATTAAATCCCTAGCTAGGGTAAATATCCAAGTGACTTCCAAATTTGTGTATAGCTTGGGAGAGTTAAATTTCTCTATTACATATATTTTGCATCTAAATCTGTTGCATATGGAAATCCGCAGAAAAAATAATAACAAAATAAAACTAAGTGAAACGGAAATACTATAAAGAACAAGTAACACAAGTAAGAATTGTGGAAAAGCATTTATACCTGGAGCAGTATAACCAATAGATCCCCTTACTCCAATAGAACTTGTATGATTAGTAGTATCACCAGTTGCTGTACGGAGGAATCTTGCTAACCCAAAGTCACCAACATGTGCAGTCATTTCATTGTCCAAAAGAACATTGCTTGGCTTGAGATCACAGTGAACTATTGGTATTTGACATTGATGATGAAGATAATCTAGTGCGTAAGCCACATTAATGGCAGTATTCAATCTCTGAAGAAAGTTCAACTTCTTCGGCACTTCATCAGTGAAATCTTCACTTGAATTTGGGTGCAACCACTCCTCTAGACTACCATTTTCCATGAACTCATAAACCAAGGCCTTGAAGTCATTACCTTGATGATCGACACTTGAACAAGCAGTTAGTACTTTCAGAAGATTTCGATGTCTGATGTTTCTCAATGCCTCACACTCTGCTAAGAAACTCTTAGAAGCCCCACGGTGTGCAAGGTTAAGTACCTTCACGGCAATAATGGATCCATCATGATCAAGAATTCCCTTATAAACGGACCCAAAACTACCCATGCCAATCAAATTGGCTATAGAGAACCCATCAGTAGCTTTAAGGAGACTTTGGTAAGACACTTGTAACAGTGAATTTGATTGTGAATCAGAAGAAGGAACTTTTTTTGTCCTTCTAAACCAGAAAAAATATAGAACAAATAACAGCAACATTAGTCCCACAATCCCGCAAGATATAATAATTACTAATTTTGAGGATACAACTGATCTCTTTTTTCCAGACCCTTTGGAGTTGCATAGAGGTAGCTTAAGTTCAGGTATACCACCGCAGAGCTTGCTATTTCCTGTGACTGAAATTGCACTTGCATTCTTAAAAATGCCTTCTCGTGGTACCGTGCCTTCCAAATCATTGAAAGATAGATTCAAATACTGCAAACCCTTAAACCCCTCCAAATATTCTGGAATTTTACCAGAGAAGTTGTTTTGAGATAGATCTAAACTGGAAATACCTCGCAAAGATCTCAAAGATGAGGGAATGGTCCCATTAAAAAGGTTTCCATGCAAAAGTAGGATTTCCAGTGTTACACAGCTACCAAGAGAGTCAGGAACTTGTCCGAATAACTCATTGTGAGAAACATCCAAAAAGCCTAGATTTATCAAATTTCCAACTTCCATGGAAAGAGAGCCAGTCAAATGGTTTCCAGAAAGGTCTAGAGCCATTGATAGTGATGAGAGACCAAAAATCTGTTGTGGTATTGTACCACTGAGGTTGTTTTGACTAAGATCCAATAGTAGCAATTTTTTGCATTTTCCAAGACTAGGAGGGATGTTGCCATTGAGGAGGTTTTCCCTCAACGAAAATTGGGTTAAAAAAGTTAAATTTCCAATAGAAGATGGGATATTTCCAGACAACTTGTTTTTTAGAAACCCCAGTATTTGTAGCTTTTGTAGCCTACCAATGTCGTGTGGAATGTTACCTGTAAATTGATTGGCTTCCATATACAAGGACTCCAAATTAACAAGATTCAATATCCCTATTGGAATGTCTCCTGATAAATGATTGTTTGCTAAAGCCATGACAACAACCTTAGCTGAGAGGTTGCCGATGGATTCAGGCAACTTCCCTCCAAAATTGTTTTGTTGCAGTTCCAATTTCTCTAAACTAGTGGCATTTGTCAAAGAGGCTAGAAAGTTCAAGTCACCGGCTTCCCTACTTCCAAGATTATTGTGGGAAATTAAAAGCTGCCGAAGTTTGCACAGCTTTTCCAGAGTGTGAACTTTTCCCGTGAGCTTGTTTACAGCGGTTATAATGGACACTAGATTTGTTGCATTTGAAATTGAAACAGGAATGGAACCAATGAATTGGTTAATGGCGATGCCAATGAATTCAAGATTTGGAAGTGTGTTGCCAAAGCTCGAGGGAAGACTCCCCTGAATTTGGTTGTTTGTCACGTCAATAGCAACGAGGGAAGAGTGATTGAAAAGTGGAGGAGGGATCTCACCAGACAACATATTTCCACCCATTACCATAGCAGTAATGTTTGGCAATCTGCATATAGCATCTGGAATGCTCCCAACTAAACTATTTCGGGTTGCATAAAAATACTGAAGAAACGATAAATTCCCCAAAGGAGGAGGGATACTTCCTGTCAGATTGTTATTATTAACGTAAATTCCTTTAAGTTTTGACAAATAGCCAAGCTCTGCAGGAATTTTACCTACCAAACTATTGTGTTCAACTTGAAAGGAAATGAGGGCAGAGCAACCAGATATATTGGCGGGAATCTCACCTTCAATTGAATTATTGTGCACCTGCAAGTACTGCAGTCTTTTCAAACGGCCGAGTTCTGGAGGGATGACATGGTTGAAGCTATTGTTCACCAGCCGTAGTGTATTAAGAAAGCTCAAATTTCCTATGTGTGGAGAAATAGATCCCACTAGCTTAAGCGACTGCAAGTCCAATACGGTTACCCTCTGGTGTCGGCGACTGCATGTAACGCCGTGCCACTGGCAGAAGTCAACTGATTCGTTCCATGAGCTCAATGCCCGGAGGGGATCATTGGTTATTTCGGCCTTGAATGCAAGTAATGCAAGTCTGTCTGTTTCATTCCCTCCGAGTCTAGAAGTTGCCATGGTGACAGAAAAGCCTGAATGCAACAAGATTATGCAACATACAATTATAACATAGATGGAACCATCGAAAACTGACCTTGATATGATTAAGCCCAAGTTCAGAAGCCCCATTTTAGTTAGAACTTGCGACTTTTCTGATACCACTTGCAGTTGAGAGAAGTGATTTTGGAGTGTTCATTTTAGCATAGCAGGCAGATTTATATTAAGTGTGGTCAATGAAGGCAACTCTGACGCGGACATGGGCTCAAGTTGTTGAATGTCTTGTTATTAGTCATTGTCAAGGAAAGCATCGAGCTTATTCAACCTATCACCACTTCTTAGCTGCTTCGTTTGGTAAACTCAAATGAAATTTAGAGTGCCGGTAAGGGCGGATCCAGAATTTCCTGTTGGAGTGAACTAATATTAAACATAAATTTAATAATAAAATTTCTTTAAGTAAAAAATAAATAAATAATATAGATAAATATTTGAATTCAAATATTACAAAATACTCCAATTTAGATGTCGCTTTTGGAGAGTAAGAATTTTTAATGGGATATACCTTGTCTCCCTGAAAAGTTACTAATTTGTCCTTACATTCAAGTTTGAAATTTTAAACTCCAAGGACATATATGGAAATGTGTAAAATATATTATTTGAAAAAGGAAAGTGGACAATTATTTTGGACAGACTAAAAAGGAAAGTATGACATTTTTTCTTTGGGACAGAGGGAGTATCTATCTAAGTTGTGCTCGACTCGAATTCGTCAATAATAAACTTCAAGTCAATTTTTCCAAACAAACTCCCGTTCAAGGTTGATGGTCATGCAGTCAGCAAGAAATTCATTTCCAATCCTACTACGTATTGCTATTTTAACATGTTTCATTCTTGGGTGGGAGGCTGAGGTGGGCTAATAATATATATATATATATATATATATATATATATATATATATATATATATATATATTTGGGCTGGCCTAATATTAGTATAGGGTGGGCTATAATCCACCTTTGCCCGTCATGTACATGCAGGGTCGGTGTTGGGAAAGGCTGTAACGACCCAAATGGGATACCAAAATAATAATAAAAATCTATAAAAAATTTCGGCATGACCTCCGCAGAAAATGTCTCTAAACAACCTGTTGAAATACAAAAAAAATAATTACAATGGCCTCCCTGGGCCTTAAATCTAACATATCCTGTCCCAACGCAGTATACATATATTATATCATATCTCCAAAGTGACTACATACATACAAAATCCCATTCCTCCATCTCATCCAACAAGGAACATACGTTGGTTATATCAAGTTACAGTCCAAAAAGCGTAGTTAGAATTTAAAAGTCCATGGCTTACAACATTATATTAATTAAACTAAAATTTTACGAGTTAGTTAATATTACATTTACAAAATATTAGAGAGTTTTAATACAAAAGATAGCAAAAAAAAATAAAATAGGTCTCCGTGCTCGTCTAAAATCGTGGTGGATCGTCGTCCGCCACCTCTTTTTCATGTCCTGAAAAATGTTAGAAATAATGGGGTGAGCATAAGCTCAGTAGGAAGTGTCTAAGACACACTTCTTATATCCCCGTGAATCCATACAAGGAATAGATTAAAAGTGAAAGGGATCATGCTATAAGGAAACACACACTCTCAAATACAATAACAAGTATGTAACAAATACCACCCAATCACAAGTTTACCACAATGTCATGAAGTGCAATATGCAAACGTTACTCCCCATTCTCCGAAACATTTCCGTTTCAACTTCCAAAACCGTTAGTGTAATCCGACCCAAGGTACCTCCAAGGCGTCACGAATGGAGGGTTGACTAACTATCCACGACCACAAGGCACCTCCAAGGCGTCGCATCCGGCCTAGTTAGCTCAACCATGATCCCTTTTAGACTACACTAACACCACGGACCACTAAGCGCCTCCTAGGCGTCCGGTTTTCGCAAACTCCTTTAAAAAAATATTTTCCCCAAAATAATTTCGTTTGTTCAAAAAAAATATATATATATATATATATATATATATATATATTTTTTTTTTTTCCTTTCTCTTTCCTAATGAATGCATGAATGAGCATGTTTCGATTTATCAATTCAACCATAGGCTCTCACACATTTCATTTACATCATTATCACAATTTAATAGAAATTTCTAAACAATCATTTCTTTTATTTATTTATTGACCATAGCATCATTTTCTTTCAAAGCAATAAATAAATAAAAAATACATAATCTTAGGACATACAATATGTCAACACCAAACATGCTCAATCACCGTAATAAATCTAGTCATATATATGAATTCAAATAACACATGGAACACATTTAGCATTTTAATTAAACATACTTCAACCACAAACTAGATAATCAAAATTAGCATGCATAGAATCAAATTTAAGGGGAAAAATTCACAAAAAAACTAAGAAATTGTAGATTAGAACACCCCTACCTCAATGGAAGTGAAAACTCCCAAAATTCCCAAATCCAAGCCCAAGAACCCTAGAATTTTGAACTCCCTAGAGTGCACCAAATGATGATTGGCTCCTATCAAATTGAAGGCCTTGACGAGCTTTCCAACTTTGCTTCACAATGCTCTACCAAAATCCAGAAGTTTAAAGCTAGATCAAGCTTTGAGATTGCAAAAAGAAAAAGAAGTAGTGAGATGCCGAGAGAGGAAAGATGCAGCAGAGAAAGAGAGAGAAAACAGTTGGGTCGTGGGTCATGTAATGCCTTATACACTTTTTGTGTGTTTTAAAACATGGGTGGGGCCCACTTGCTTTATTTCTTTTTCTTTTAGCATTAAATATATATCACAACATTACATTCTTCCCAACTTTAAAAGATTTCGTCCCCGAAATCAGGCCATACCTGAGGGAGAAAACAACTTTGGATACTTGGAGCGAATCTCCTGTTCGAGCTCCCAAGTAGCCTCCTCAACTCCATGATGCTTCCAAAGAACCTTTACCAACGATATCGTCTTTTCCTCAATACCTTCTGTTGTGCGTCAAGAATCTGAACTGGTCCCTCTTCGTAGGAAACATCCTCATCAATGTCCACATCAACCCAACTCAAAATATGAGACGGATCTGGCTCATACTTCCGTAGCATCGACACATGAAAGACATTATGAACCTTGTCCATCTGTGGTGGCAATGCTAGTCTGTAGGCAACCTCTCCTACGCGGTCCAAGATCTCAAAAGGTCCAATAAATCGTGGCGACAACTTGCCACTCTTCCCGAACCTCATCAACCCCTTCCTTGGAGAAACCCGAAGAAAAACATGGTCTCCCACCTCAAAGGATAGCGGTCGTCTCCGCCTATCTGCATAACTCTTCTGTCGGCTCTGAGCTGTAAGCAATCTCTGTTTGATCAGCTTAATCTTCTCGGTAGTCTCGAGTACAATGTCGGGTCCTAAGGCGGTTGTCTCGCCCACCTCAGTCCAACAGACAGGAGACCTACAAGGTCTACCATACAACGCCTCAAATGGAGCCATCTGAATACTCGCCTGTAACTATTGTTGTAGGCAAACTCAATAAGTGGAAGGTGATCCTCCCAACTATCACCCAAGTCAAGTACACAGGCTCGAAGCATATCCTCTAAGATCTGGATGGTACGCTCCGACTGGCCGTCCGTCTGTGGATGAAATGCAGTACCAAGGTGCAACGCTGAGCCAAACGCTGTTTGAAGTCCTTCCCAGAACTTCGAGGTGAACTTAGCATCCCTATCCGACACAATAGCCACTGGAACTCCGTGCAATCTCACAATCTCTTTCACATAAAGTACACCGAGTGTCTCTGCGTCATCTGTTGCCTTAATAGGCAAGAAGTGAGCCGTCTTGGTCAATCTATCGATAATAACCCATACGGCTTCATTTCCCCTCCGTGACCTAGGAAGACCTGTCACAAAATCCATTGCAATCTCCTCCCATTTCCACTGCGCTATCGGCAACGGCTGCAATAAACCAGCTGGTCTCTGGTGCTCGGCCTTCACCTGCTGACAGGTAAGGCACTTAGCTACAAACTGTGCAACATCATTCTTCATTCCATTCCACCAATACTGACGTCTCAAATTGTGATACATTTTGGGACTACCCGGATGAACTGCAAAGCGGGAAGTATGAAACTCCCGTAAGACGTCCTCACGACAAACTGTAGGAACGACTAACAAACCCCTAAACCGTAGACCTCCATCTGCATGTAAGGTCCAATCCTTCACGATCTCGCCACTGGAGATCAAAGTGTAAATGGCATCCAAATCTGAATCCTGTCTCTGTGACTCAATCACCCATCTAACAAGAGTGGGTTGAGCCACGAGACTAAACAAGAATGCTGACTCACTGCCATCATCATCATCCAAACAATACAATCCCATTTCAGCCAAATTTTCCAGCATTTTCCATTTCTGAATGGCTAAACTAGCCAAAGTCCCACGAGATTTCTGGCTTAAAGCATCAGCTACCACATTTGCCTTGCCAGGATGATACTGCAAATCAAAGTTATAGTCTTCTAAGAATTCAACCCATCGCCTCTGTCTGTTGTTCAAGTCCTTTTGGGAGAAAAGATACTTGAGACTCTTGTGGTCCAAGAACACCTCAAATCTCTCACCATACAAATAGTGTCTCCAACACTTCAAAGCAAATACAACTGCCGCTAACTCTAAGTCATGAGTAGGGTAGTTAAGCTCGTGAGTCTTCAACTGTTGAGACCCATAAGCCACTACTCTATCATCTTGCATCAGTACACAACCCAAACCATCACGTGAGGCGTCACAATAGATCACATAACCCAAGCCACGCTCAGGTATCACCAACACCGGAGTCGTAGTCAACCTTGTTTTCAATTCTTGAAATGATGACTCACAGGCCTCATTCCATGCAAACTTGATCCCTTTCCTGGTCAATCTGGTCATAGGAGCTGCCAAACGGGAAAAATCCTTCACAAATCTCCGATAATAACCCGCTAAGCCAAGGAAACTCCGGACCTCAAAGACATTCTTGGGTTGCTCCCAACTCAAAACTGCCTCTATTTTTGAAGGATCAACTGAAACCCCACCTTCCGAGACAACATGTCCCAAAAATTTCACCTCTTGTAGCCAAAACTCACACTTTTCATACTTGGCGTACAAACGGTGCTCCCGTAGAATCTGCAACACTATACCCAAATGGACCTCGTGCTCTTCCCGAGTCCGTGAATACACAAGAATATCATCCACAAAAACTACCACAAACTAATCCAAGTAATCGTGGAAAACACGGTTCATTAAATCCATGAATGCCGCCGGCGCATTGGTTAAACCAAAAGGCATAACAAGAAACTCGTAATGTCCATACCGCGTACGAAACGCGGTCTTTGGAATATCCTCCTCTCTAACCCGTAACTGATAATAGCCTGACCTCAAGTCAATCTTCGAAAAACAACTGGCTCCCCTCAACTGATCAAATAAATCATCTATCCTTGGTAAAGGATCCTTGTTTTTGATGGTGGCATGATTCAACTTTCGGTAATCAATACACAACCTCAAAGAACCATCTTTCTTCTTAGCGAACAAGACCGGTGCACCCCACGGTGACACACTCGGTCGGATAAAGCCTTTCATTCTCAAATCATCAAGTTACTTCTTCAATTCTTCTAATTCAATTGGTGCCATACGATACGGTGCCATAGAGATTGGTGCGGTACCAGGCATCAAATCAATAGCAAATTCCACCTCTCGGTGTGGAGGCAACTCAGTCAAGTCCTCCGGAAACACATCCAGAAAATCGCGCACAACTGCTGGATAATCAACCCCATAAAACTCAACGTCATCATCGGTGAAAAGACTAGCCAAGAAGAATGTCTGCCGATCTCGACCCCTAACACCATAAAATGAATGAGTGAGAGGATCACACCGATCTCCCACAAAACAGAAACAATCCCCATCCGGGGTACACACTGAAACTCTACCCCTGAAACAATCAATGACAGCTCTGAAGGATGACAACCAGTCCATCCCAAGAATGACATCAAATCCCGTCATCTCGAGAAGGATGAGATCGAACTCAAGAACACGTCCGGCAATTGTGATGGAACAACTCCTACAAACTCTACTAAGAGCAACTGAACCCCCAATAGGCGTGCCAACATAAAGCGGTCTGTCTAACTGACTGACCTCTAAACCCAATGCCCATGCAAATGATGAAGCAATGAATGAATAAGAAGCACCTGAATCAAACAATACACGAGCCCAAGAATGGGATACAAGAAACATACCCCTAACAACTGAAGGACTGGATGGTGACTCGGCTGGAGTGAGTGCAAACACGCGACCCTGGGTCCTCTGCCCCTGGGAACTGCCTGCCTGATAGCCAGACTGCTGAGTAGGTGCACTCGAAGAAACTCCCCTACCAGGTCGAGAACTCTGGGCTGACATAGCTGGCTGAGACGGCTGAGGTGGTGGTGGTGGTCAAAACCCTGACTGAACTGTGGCAGACTGCATCTGCCTCTGCTGTGAACCTCCACCTCTGCCCAAACCACTGCCCCGCTGTGGACAATCTTTCACCCTATGGCCCTGCTGGCCACACCCGAAACATCCACCAGACGCCACCTGAATCTGAGTACACTGGGACTTGTGATGCCCTGGCTGCCCACACTTGAAACAAATCATCCGAGCTACCTGTGTCTGAGTGCATTGGGACTTGTAATGTCCCAACTGCCCACATCTGAAACAAGTAACATTCGGTCTAGAAGACCCCATGGACACTGAAGCTGTGGGTGCAGATCTAACTGGCTGTTGTCCCCCGAACCCTAACTGCTAATGCTTCTACTTCTTACTTAATTGACCTTCGGAGAAAGTACTCATACCCCTGTTGTGCTTGTAGGACTCCCTGATAGCCTTGTTGTCCTTACTCTCAGCCTCAACCACTAAAGCCTTTCGCACTACTTTTGCATACTCTGTCGGTTCTGAAGCAGCTACAATTGGCCTAATGGTAAGATCAAGGCCATCAACAAATTTCTCTATCTTTCATTTTTCATCATTAGCAATTCTCGGTGCAAACCTCAAAAGTGATGTAAACTTGTTTTCATACTCTGTAACTGTCATACTTCCTTGCTTTAACCCATCAAACTCCTTCTTTAGTTCCCTCCGCTTTGGCGCTGGAAAGTACTTCTCATAATACAACTTCTTGAATGTAGCATATGTCATAGTATCCAGATTATGGGTGTGAGAAACGGTCTTCCACCAAATCTCAGCATCGCCCACAAAATTGTAAGTCGCCAATGTGATCTTCAACTTGTCCGTTGCCAAATTCATGGCATTAATATGCTTCTCCACCCTATCCAGGAAACTGTCCGCAACAAGCGGATCTGGACCACCCTCAAACAAGGTTGGCATCAACTTCACGAACCTGGCAATGTGAGAAAGAGTATCATCTAGCTCATTTGTCTTCGGAGGTGGTGGTGGAGCCGGTGGTGGCACAAACTGTGACGATGACGCGCCTGTCGGTCGATATGCATCAAAAATAGCCTCTTGAATGGCTAACCTAATTTGATCCCTATTCATCTGAAAAGGTGGATCAACAGTCCCCCTCGCTTGTCCCCCTCTTGGTGGAACCAAATCACGCAACAAGATATCTTCCTCAACTTGCTCCTGATCCCTTTCCACGGGATTGGAGCTAGAACTTTCCCCGGGATCCTTTCGTGTTGCCATGACGCTATAAGAAAAAGGAAACAGATCAAAAATGATGACACTAAAATACGCACGAGAACGAAGTCATCACACGAATGACTTGACAAGAATGGAAACACATAAGCACCTTTCATAGTCCCAGAATACCCAATTAATGATAAACATGATCATGCTAATCATAGACAGCACCTTAACACATAAGCATATAAGCATGCCATCACGTAAACAATTAAGCAAGTAAGCAAATAACTCAACTCCACATGCAATCCTAGGTAGGCCTCTACCCGTCGTCCTAATGGTATTCGAACCATTGCTCTGATACCAAATTTGTAACGACCCAAATGGGATACCAAAATAATAATAAAAATCTATAAAAAATTTCGGCATGACCTCCGCAGAAAATGTCTCTAAACAACCTGTTGAAATACAAAAAAATAATTACAATGGCCTCCCTAGGCCTTAAATCTAACATATCCTGTCCCAACGCAATATACATATATTATATCATATCTCCAAAGTGACTACATACATACAAAATCCCATTCCTCCATCTCATCCAACAAGGAACATACGTTGGTTATATCAAGTTACAGTCCAAAAAGCGTAGTTAGAATTTAAAAGTCCATGGCTTACAACATTATACTAATTAAACTAAAATTTTACGAGTTAGTTAATATTACATTTACAAAATATTAGAGAGTTTTAATACAAAAGATAGCAAAAAAAATAAAATAGGTCTCCGTGCTCGTCTAAAATCGTGGTGGATCGTCGTCCGCCACCTCTTTTCCATGTCCTGAAAAATGTTAGAAATAATGGGGTGAGCATAAGCTCAGTAAGAAGTGTCTAAGACACACTTCTTATATCCCCGTGAATCCATACAAGGAATAGATTAAAAGTGAAAGGGATCATGGTATAAGGAAATACATACTCTCAAATACAATAACAAGTATGTAACAAATACCACCCAATCACAAGTTTACCACAATGTCATGAAGTGCAATATGCAAACGTTACTCCCCATTTTCCGAAACATTTCCGTTTCAACTTCCAAAACCGTTAGTGTAATCCGACCCAAGGCACCTCCAAGGCGTCACGAATGGAGGGTTGACTAACTATCCACGACCACAAGGCACCTCCAAGGCGTCGCATCCGGCCTAGTTAGCTCAACCATGATCCCTTCTAGACTACACTAACACCACGGACCACTAGGCGCCTCCTAGGCGTCCGGTTTTCGCAAACTCCTTTAAAAAAATATTTTCCCCAAAATAATTTCGTTTGTTCAAATATATATATATATATATATATATATATATATATATATATATATATATATAATTTTTTTTTCCTTTCTCTTTCCTAATGAATGCATGAATGTGCATGTTTCGATTTATCAATTCAACCATAGGCTCTCACACATTTCATTTACATCATTATCACAATTTAATAGAAATTTCTAAACAATCATTTCTTTTATTTATTTATTGACCATAGCATCATTTTCTTTCAAAGCAATAAATAAATAAAAAATACATAATCTTAGGACATACAATATGTCAACACCAAACATGCTCAATCACCGTAATAAATCTAGTCATATATATGAATTCAAATAACACATGGAACACATTTAGCATTTTAATTAAACATACTTCAACCACAAACTAGATAATCAAAATTAGCATGCATAGGATCAAATTTAAGGGGAAAAATTCACAAAAAAACTAAGAAATTGTAGATTAGAACACCCCTACCTCAATGGAAGTGAAAACTCCCAAAATCCCCAAATCCAAGCCCAAGAACCCTAGAATTTTGAACTCCCTAGAGTGCACCAAATGATGATTGGCTCCTATCAAATTGAAGGCCTTGACGAGCTCTCCAACTTTGCTTCACAATGCTCTACCAAAATCTAAAAGTTTAAAGCTAGATCAAACTTTGAGATTGCAAAAAGAAAAAGAAGTAGTGAGATGCCGAGAGAGGAAAGATGCAGCAGAGAAAGAGAGAGAAAACAGTTGGGTCGTGGGTCATGTAATGCCTTATACACTTTTTGTGTGTTTTAAAACATGGGTGGGGCCCACTTGCTTTATTTATTTTTCTTTTAGCATTAAATATATATATATATATATATATATCACAACATTACAAAGGCGACCAAGGTGGTTGTCTAGGGCCTCCAATTTGAAATGGCCTCAAATTTAATACCATAATGTAATATAGTAGTATATGTCTGAAATATCACAACTTCCCATAATTGAATGTAACTAGCATTTTAATCAATTAAAAGACATCCTAACCAAAATATTCATAATTAAAAAACAATACACGATCATATATCATGTAAATTTATGACAATAAATAATTTTTTTTTAAAAAAATTATGACAATAAATACGTACTTATAATATCAATTTATATATGTAATACAATTATTTGTATGATAAAAATTGTGAAAATAGAGTTAACGCGTGGCGCGGGAGCTATTAGTTGATTTTAATTATAATTAATTCCTTTAATGACCTAGATCTGATTATTAGGTCAACTTGCTTAATTTATGATTGATTAAATTTTATAATCAATTAAACATTCATAATCATAAATATAATTATTGAAAAGTAAAACAAGTTAAGTTTAGAAAGATTGCACCAGGATTCTTAGCGAGGAAACCCTAGTTGATAAAATACGTTAACTATTTGCATGGGAAAAACCTCGTGTACTGTTCAGTCCAAAGTAAACCGATCCACTATGCTTGAAACAAAGTACACTGAATTTTGACTGTTCCCCGGTTAAGGGTACCTTACCACCGTCCAACCCCATTCTGCTACTGCTAGATGGAATATCTCTTTCTTTGCTTGTGAGTCTTCTAGTGGAAATCTTGGGTTAAGTAGTCAGGGTTAAGTAGTCAGATAATGGCTTTGGCGCTCACACCCTATCGTTCTACCAAACACCAATTGCTGACAATCCTCTGGCTTTGCGACTCCCCGTCCAACAGTAACTTGACCTCAGGCTTATGCTTTATATTTGTAAAAGAGTAGCAGGTAGATTAGACAGCACTCCACGAATGCTCCAATCCTTTCAAAGTGTGATCGCTTTTACTTCTGTTCTTCAAGATCTGAACTCGATGTAGAAAAATTAAATCTTTCTTTTCATCCGGAATCTCTGAATCTTCAATATAGCTCCAATTCCGATGAGATAGAGAATAACACTAATAAATCACTCATAAATATGTGTGTGTTTTCTCATAAATAAATTTAGAACAATCAGATTTGATTTTCTGAATTTTCTCTCTCTAAAAGGTTTTCTCAAAATATAGAATTGATTTTCCCTAAAGCCATGAATAAACCTAAATGATTACTAAGGTTTATAGAGAGTTTAGAATGTCCTAATCCTTTCTAAAAATATGTGCATAGGACTTAGAAGGAAGTTGGGATCAAAAAGGAAACAATTAGAAGAAGAAACTGAAACTTCTACTGCTGCCAGGACTTCTAGAACAGGTTCCTAAATCTTGGTACCGGTTCAAGAAGGTCAGAAGCCTTTCCGACGTACTTTTGGTACCCGTTCCCAACTGTGGTACCGGTTCCACATTGGCAGTGTGGAATTCTTCTTCAACCCATGTTTGGCTACCAGTTCAAGGATCTTGCTATCGGTTCCCAAGAGGCAGATTTGAAATCTCTATTTCCTTCAACCTTCTAAGCTCCCTAAAGTATTCTCACTCACTTACACATCTTCCTAAAGCATTGTTCTCATCATCCCGGAGTGTAGTATACCATGAACACTTGAACTTCTTTTAATCCACATCCGATCTTCAATCTTTGAAATTTGAACCAAAAAATTACAATTCGATCTGACTTGTTTTAACAACGAAATTAGCCAATTATAAAATTTATATCTCACAATTTCCTCGTTTGGCAATTTCGTGACAAAACCCTAAAAACAATTCAGCAATCTACCCAAACAGGAAAGTAAATTAAAATAATTGTTAAAGGAAATAAAACTGCGAAAATTTTTTGAACCGCATGAAGCTTCAACACTTGTAGTAACCTGTAATCTGCACATTAGTTCAAACATAACTACTCGTGAAGCTTAATCAAGAAAATAAACACCAGCATAAAATAGCCATGCTAATAATGCCTGAATATCAATGTAATGTAATGTAATGAACAATGGTTCTCCCCCTTGATGAGCGCTGAAAAGTGCATATTTAAACCCCTTAAGCTTAGGTATTCTAGAACCTTTATCTATCTTATTTTACCATTTTGTATTGATTTCTTGTTATTTCCATTTTCAGGTACTTATCCCTAAAATAATCTAACTTAGCCAAATAAGAGCAAAAATGAAGCAATTCTGAGATGAATCAAAGAAAGGAGCAAAGTAGAGCAAAGGAAGAAAAGGGTGAATTTCAGCAACTTCGATCGATCTCAAGAAAAATTCGATCGATCCAACTTCCATCGATCTTAGCACTTCAAGATAGATCCAGGCAATGATGCCATTTTCAGAGATCTCAAAAGTTCGATCGATCCAACTTACTTTTCTGATCGATCAAACATTTTTGTCCTTATTCAAATGATTGATCTTATCCAGATGTACCACCCTACTTACCACTTTTGTCCTTTTCCCAAAAATATCTCCAAAATATCTCAGATTTGTCTTTATCTAAAAGAGCACCATAAGTTGGATCGATCTCAGCCTAAGTTCGATAGATCTCAGCCATGTTCGATCGATCCAAGTCCAAGGTTCAACTTCCTCTAGTGCGAAAAGATTAAATTTCCAGTGCATGAAAGTTGTCCTTTATCTAATGTTTGGGGAATATTTATTGTATGACCCCAGCTCATTTTGTGTGTTATTTTAACCTACCTATATAAGGATAAAGATTACTTTTTGAGAAAAAAGGGAATAAGAGAATAGAAAATTCATCTAGAGGGAATTCTTAGTGAGAAAGCAAAGGAAGAGGAGGGTAGAGACACCATTGGAGGTTCTTCATCAACCAAGGAGCAGATTTCTTCTATGGAGCTTGCCCTTGAGGGTTGGAGGAGCACTACCATGAGTGGCTAGACATCCTCTTGGGGCTAGAGTTAGCCCTAAGCATGCTTTTTACATCTTGATTTTGTGTATTATTGAGGGATTTGTGTTGTAATACATGTTTTGACATCTTGATATATATATAGATCTTGTTTATTTAATGATTTATATGGTTTAATACTTCTAATTGATCATTTCATTCTATCCATATGTCTATGTATGTTAGAATTGATGTTCATGTATTTGTCTCTAGATTTTGTGTTATTGATGCATGTCTATGTGTATTGATGTTATAGATCTAGAGATTGTTAAAACATAAGTGCTTATTGGAATGCTCTTGTCATTTGCTTGATGGTTCATACTTATTTCTTGATGGATTGTGCATCTTCCTTAGTTTAATTTCATGCTAGTAGCTTAATTGTAGTGTAGTTGTTAGATGGGAGGACAATCCATGCTTGTTGTTTGATGTTCCATGCTTTTGAATGCAAGTAGCATATGTCTCTATCCTTGTGGTATGTTTGAATTGTGAGCTTAATGAAAGGATTAATGACTTACTTTGATATATTGTGCTTTTCACCATGTTGCTTAGACAATGTATACTTAATTGATCATCCTTGCTAATTGAATCAACCAAACACACACACACAAATGTTGCAACACATGTTTCCCTCATTAATCACTTGTTAAGGGTGTAGAAAAGTTATGTTTAGTGGTGATCTCTAAACCCCAAGACCTCTCTATCTCTTACTTACTCTCTATTGCATTCTATTGTTTTTACTTTGAGTTTAAATTACTCTCTAGATTAAAACAACCAACCAACTCTTGTTTGATCATTCGACCTACTAGCCCTAATCTTGGTTTCATAACAAAATATGACATCAATCCTTTGGGACTATCCCTACTTGCCCTTGCTATATTTTTAGTGAAAGGTGGTAGTGGCTTCTATAAATGTAAAACTTGGCCCCGCCTAAATCGCACACTCTTAAGCTTATGGTAGCGCGACGACCATATTTTTTTGGCTCCGTTGCCGGGGATTGATTGATTGATTGGCAACGTCATATTTGTGAAGTCAATTAGGATTAGTACTCTTTTGATCATGTCTTTACTTTGTTTTTATTTTCTTTTGTGTTACTTATTGTATTTGTTCTTGTTTGACTAGGTACATTAAGCTAGGAGCAAGCAAAGGATATTCCAAGCAAAGGAGCTAAGCAAGCAAAGAAAAAAAAATGCTAAAATCATAAATAAAAAAAATTACTAAGCTAAGCTATAAATTTGGAGTTGAAGTGCTAAAAGACCTTTGTGAGCTTTTTCTTACTTAAACCCTTAGTTAAATCGTCGGCCCACGTGGAGACTTGTATTTCAATTCTTAGATAAATCGTGAGCCCACGTGGAGGCATTTTATTTTTCTTTGCATTAGTGTTCAAAACATGGGAGTATGGGAACATTGTTTGTGGAGGAAGCTTATTGATTATTGATTTGTTGTAAAGGTGAAATGTTTGTCGTTATTGCTTGTTGTGTTGCATTGTGCATGCATGGTCGTAGATCATTGAGACCCACTCTTGTTCCTTTAAATTTTCATCTTGAATCCATTGTTCGAAACCCTAGGGGAAGAGATAGTTCTAGTTAATCCATTTCATCAATGGAAGTTAACAATGAGGACCATGT
This sequence comes from Cornus florida, assembly GCF_030987335.1. Classification (NCBI taxonomy): domain Eukaryota; kingdom Viridiplantae; phylum Streptophyta; class Magnoliopsida; order Cornales; family Cornaceae; genus Cornus; species Cornus florida. The sequence continues at coordinate 22,625,813 of NW_026775578.1, forward strand.
GGAGGACCTTGGTCACATAGACCAACAAGGTATCCTCCATCCCAATGTGCATCATGATAACATGTAAGTTCCATTAGGTATGCCAAGGCCATTTGTTCATCCACCACAATAACAAGGCCAAGTTCCATTGGGAATGCCAAGGCCAATCTATGCTCCACCACCTCCCATTATTTAAGGCAACCAAGGTGCCCACGTTGCACCTCCAATTGCTAATCCACCTCTTGCTTTAAAAGATCACTATGTGCCTAATGAATATAATACACCCACATGCATTCAATTGCCACCATTTAGATCACATCACTATGAGATCAAACCACAAACCATTCAAATGCTTCCTAACTATCATGGACTTCCAAGTGAAGAACCTTACAAGCATTTGGATGAGTTTCTTGAAGTATGTTCCACCGTGAAATACACAGACATGCCGGAAAAAGTCTTAAGGCTTAAACTTTTTCTATTCACCCTTAAAGACAAGGCAAAATATTGGTTCAACAATCTTAGACTTTTTTAATAACTTCTTGGGCGAAAATGCAACAAGAGTTCTTGAAGAAGTACTATCTGGTTTCTAAGACCAATGCCATGAGAACCTCAATTCGAGAATTTTCATATGGGGATAGGGAAACATTTCATGAGTTATGGGAACGCTTTAATGAATTGCTTAGGAAATATCGACATCATGACATGCCTAAATGGCAATTAGTTCAATACTTCTTTGAGAGCTTATCGGATAATTACAAGGGCATAGTTGATGCTTCCATGGGTGGCTCTTACATTGATAGGCATGAGGATGACGTGTGGCGTCTTTATGAGAGCATGAGTGAAAATTATTTGCATCGTACTTTATCTTCGAAGAATGGTAGAAATTCTAGTGGTAGGAAGAGTATTGGCTTACATCAAGTTAACCACTCTAATGAAATTGCCGCCGAAATGAAATCGTTATCTCAAAGGTTTGATCAATTTTTGATCAACCAAAACTCGGCGAATCAAATATCTTCCTTCCCTAACCATTCTCATCATGCATCTAATGAGACATGTATGACTTGTTCAAGTGTTTTACATTCTACTTCCAATTGTCCCCATGGACATGTGCAAAGTGAGCATCATGAACAAGCAAATGCTATTTTTACTAATCAGGGGAACAATCCTTATGGCAATCACTACAATCCTAGTTAGAGGAATCACCCGAATTTCTCTTGAAAAAACCAAAGGGAGGGCTCAAACCCTTCCCAAGGCGGTTTTCAAGGGAAATACATTCCACTTCCAATACAAAGCCAAGGTTCCCAAGGTTTTAGATCATCATATCAATCATAAGGAAACCAATTTTCAAATTCTCATTTTCTTAATCAACCATCGTATTCCCAAGGAAATGTTAGAAGTCCTGCTTTTGAAGAAAAAGTTTTAACCGCTTTGGGCACTTTAGAGGCCAACACACAATTACTTCATTCTCACTCTCAATCTATTGCTAAGCTAGAAACCCAAGTAGGGCAAATAGATAGTACTTTAAATGCAAGATAGAAGGGAAAAATGCCTATGAATGCCCCACCAAAGCAACAATGTGTTATGGAAACCTATTCCTTATCCGAAGGGCACACAATAGAGCATCTCAATGCGGTGACTACCTTGAGAAGTGGTAGGATTGTGGACAACCAAATGAGTATGTCCAATGAAGAGAGTGACACTTCCTTCAAATTGTTCCTTCAAATTGTTAAATCCTTTAAGGATTTTGAAAAGGGGACACTTTGTTTAATGTTGCTTACTTAGGAAAAATTATGTTCCTCTTTGTTAATTCTTGAACTTCATTACGGATAATGTTCATGGAATTACATTATGATTCATATATGAAAGGTTGTTACTTCACTTATTTTTTATCTCATATGGATTCATTGAATTGAATGTAATCATAAGCATGTCTATTTTTTTTTGAATTGACATTTGCACTAGAATGCTAAAGACATTTAAATTGACAATTTAGTTTGAAGCATGTTGATTAAAGGTAGTGTCACATTTGTGCTTAATATTGAATTGTGTTCCAAAAGAAACCTTGATAATGTGTTCTAACTCATGAGGACCCTAAAAGAATTGGGTACCAAGAATGCCACTTGAGTATGTTTTATAGGTTTAAAATCCTTTCACTCAAGGACAAGTGGGTTCTCAAGTTGGTGCATAGAGCACAAAAGGAATGTCATGCCAATAATTCTTCTCACTCACAAAATGGAAAGGATGCATCACATTGAGAAACAACTTCCAAGCTAATGAAGTTAGTACCATGGGTAAATAATTCATTTCTCATCAATATGCTTTTATATGAAGAATTCAATCATAAAATTCTAAGCATGATGCTCTTGATATGCTACTTGTTCCTAATAGATGTAAAAATGTTTATGTTTTTGATATTTTGCATAAAAGTAGTTTGTTTTGGCATATGAGTTATGAACATGCTAACATGAAATGATTCCCTATCTCTTAAATGATCTTTAGATTAACTATGCCCAATCATTGTGAAAGATCTATTGGAAGATATGCCACCATCAATGTTATTTTATGTGAACCTTATCAAATGTATTAAAGTAGCAATGTATAAAAAGTCATCTATATGCTTTTGTGATCTTAAATGTTTTATCTATACTTAATTATGTTATTTCCATGCATATAGAAAATGAGGTTGTTCATCTTGAAAAGGTTTAGATGGACTTAAGGTAATGAAAAATCAAATAAGTCCTCACTTGAATACCTAAATGAACAAATCTCATTGGAAGAGCCATCTAATTAAAATGAAGAATAAGAATTTATATTGCCTTCCTAAGAGTTGAGGTGTTTACCACCATCTAAGTGATCATTCATTGGAGAACATTCTATATGTGCTAGATAAAAGAACTAATTCTCTTTTATAGTTGTAAACTTTTATCTATGTGTCTTTTCATTCACATCATGATAGTTAACATGTGTCATCATTGGCAACTAGGTTAGAATATCTCTCCAAGTCTTCAACCTTGAAGACTGAATTAAATGAATGACTTTGTGCACATGTGATTTTGATTAAAGGAACAAAAATGCTACATGTTTTTGCATGAAATGATTTTTATCACATGCATTTTTAAGTGACTTTAAATTCAAAGGTCTCCAAAAATAAACCACCCGGATTTAAATTGCATATATTTTAAACTACATGTTTAAAATGATCTATGGCCTATGTGGTTAAAAATAAGCTCCTAGAGCTCTATTCAAAAGGCTTAGTGGTTATCTCATGGATGATGGGTTTTGACCAAAGTTGATACATATGTATTTTCAAAACCATTGAGGATATTATGTTGATTAAACTTGTAAGAATTATATTATTTTTGAATCAACATTCATGTTTTGTGCCAAGAAGTTTACCTCTAACATACAAAATGAATTAAAATTAGCATGGTGAGTAAACTTGATTTCTTCTAAGAATTGAATCTCCTTTAGTGTCAAGAAAATTAAATTTCTTATCTTTATTTGACACTTTAATCTCGGGAATATGTCATTCAAAGAACACTTTATTCTAGCTTAGATGACTAATGTGATATTGCAAGTGTTATTTTATTTTATGTATCTATTTATAGCACTTTAGAACTTCATGTGATGTTTTTACATCACTTCTTAAAGAATGCATCAAAAAGAGATAGTTAGCTCATCCACATGGAAATTCATGTAGCCTATCTCTCACCACATCTCTTAAAGAAGTTATTTTGGTATCAAGACCTCATTTTTGATAATTTTTGCCATACTTGCTCCTATGTGTTATAATTACATCTCTTTATTGGCTTATATACTTTTGGGAAACCCATGATCTTCAAATAATACATCTTATCATTTCCATTAATGAATTAAGGGTTTTTAAGTATGACTTGTTTCATGATATATCTTAAGCATACTTTACCTATCATTGCTTCATTGTTCAATTAGTTACATAATCATTGAATAATATATGATGTAAATGGAAGCATATTGATAGGGGGAGATTATTAGTAATATCTTGTGAAGGAATATCGCATGATTTGCGTAGCTTAATTGAGTTATCTTGTATATTGTCAAAATATGCCTTAAAATGACTTTTTAGTCATTATATTCCATTCTTATGAGCTTTCATAACTTTGAAAATTTTTCCCTCTTTATTGAATACATCAAATGAGAAAAATATATTAGGATTGAAGCACACTTAACTTCTTACATTTGCCTCTACAAAGGTTTTTGCCTTTTGGCTTACTCTAATCCTTGCTTCATTTTTTTTGTTACGAACTATTATGTATACTTTTGTATACTTTTGCTTAATTGAGTATATATTTCATCTTGGGTTTATGTTTTATGTATACTTTTATATATGCCATGAACCTTAATGATGTATTGAACTTATGCTTTCATTGCTTCATTATACTAAATGTTAAATGCTTAATGAAGTTGTTTAGGCCTCCCACCTTTTTGATATGCCAAAGGGGGAGAGATATGTGATGTGTAAAATGATCTTAAATGCATGTTTATGTATAAAATGATTTATGATATATCAAGCATGTTGTTTTACAACATTATGTTCATTATATTATATGCACTTTGATAGGGGGAGCATTTTTCAAATGCTACTCCACTTACTTATGAACACATCAATGTTTTGTCATCATCAAAAAGGGGGAGATTGTTGACCTTAAGGATTTCATCCAAGGACAATCTAGAGGTTTTGATGATAACAAACCATTAATGGTGTTTAAGGACTAATGTTTACATTGAGTGTTATAAATTATTCGCATTCAAAGGATGACCTTAATGACGATTATAAAGTCAATTCCAAGTATTCCATTACTCAAGATCACATCAAAAGAAAGCAATGGATACAAAGAAGACACCATGAGTTGCAAGGAACCAAATGCAAAGTCCATCCAAAGATAGCTTGGACTACAATGAGCAAAAAAGCAACTCAAATGAAGGAAGAAAGCAAGTCTACCTGAAAGCCTACACGATCATGGACAAAGCTTGAAGAAAAGGGTAGATAGAATGGTGAATGTTTAGGATTTAATGTCAAAGTATTTATGAATCCATTTAAAGTTCATCTCTATAGGACCATGCATATCATATCATCATTCATATGCTCCTATATCCATTAGCAATAGACTATGCACTTCATTCATATACAATTGCACAAGAAGTCATTGCTAAAGAGTGAGTTAGTTAGCTTGCATAAGCTTTGAAAGAACTCATCATTTGTGCTAGAAATGCTAAGACCATGCACATCAATCATATAATTCATATTGGTCAACAATTAAGGCATAAGAAGCCTTCATTACCATGAGTTGGTAATGAACATTATGACCCCAGAATGCGCGTCATGAAAAACTGTGTTTTTGGCTAAGTGTGAAAAATGGATTTTTGAAATAATGATTATTTCAAAATAATTTTGTCCCGGTAATAACTCTTTATACTTAAACTAGCCTAAACTGATTTTATCAGAATTTTTGACCAAATCTACATTGGTCTACATATGGATTCAATTTTACCAAAACTATCGGAAATCCAAATTTGTACTAAAAATAAATTTCTACATTTTGATTTAGTTGGATTTCAATTTTCTAGTATTTTTTATTGAATCCAAATAGGGGGTACTCCCTTATTTACATTGTAAACTTAAAGTAAATGGATATATAAATTAAAGTAAAGACATTTAAAGTAAATGGACGTATAAATTAAAGTAAAGATAATAAATTAAAGTAAAGACATTTAAAGTAAATGGACATATAAATTAAAGGAAAGACATTTACTTAAATATTTTCAATGGAAATAAGCTGTGTGCAGATGTCCTGTACTGAAAGTCCTATGCATAAGCTGTCATCTGTCAAAACTGTTAATGCATACGTCGACTGGTTTGATGCAACTGTCAACCGGTATCTAGGCAGTAGCAAAATTCAAGGAGGAGCTCATATACGTCAACTGGCTTGATGCATACGTCGACAGGTTTGATGCATAAGTCGACCAGTATCTAGGCAGTACTGAAACTTCAGGAACATAACATACGTCGACCGGTTTGGAGCATACGTCGACCGGTTCCTGTCGAATCTGCAAATTTCAAAATGTAACGGCTCTTTTCTCCTCGACCTTTGTGCATTTAACCCCTAACAGCTCTATTGAGCTTGCAAACTCTATAAATAGAGTGGGGAATGTCTAAATAATTAAGAGACATCATTTGAAAGCCTTCACATTGCATTAAAGAGAGCTTTTGTTCTCAAATATTCTCTTCATCTCTCTCATTCACTCATATACAAATCTTGAGAGATTTAACTAAGGATTCAAAGGGCTTTTGCTCTAATTCGAATCTTCATAGAGCTTTTGTTCTATTCTACACTTGAGAGATTATAAGAGCTTATATTCTTCACTTATTTCATCTTCTCTCATTCATTTCATTCATAGAGTTTGAGCTTCATTAATATTCATATATACTCTAGTTGAGAGCTAAATTTGTACATCAATCTTTGAGAGATATTTCTTGTACTTCATTGTTCATATTACTATCAATTGTAAGGGGTTGGTTTAACCCACCAGGTTGGTATGACCCAAAGGAAGACTAAGGGAAGATTGTTCTCTTAGCAAGGCGAAATAAGGAGTTGCTTCATGTAAAGGTTTGCTCTCCACCCGTAAGGAGAAGCCATAGTGGATTGGGAAGTCTCAAGAGGGGTCTTGAGCCAAGGAGTAGGAGTTTCCGAACCTTGCTAAAATCGCCGAGTCATTGTTTGCAATTTTTCTTCTCTATCTCTTTTACTTTTATGCTTTGAATTGATTATCAAGTTCATTTGGTTATTGCATAATTATTTTAAGAGACTAGTTAGTAATCATATTTATAAATTGCGAAAATTGACCATTGACTCTATTCACCCCCCCTCTAGAGTCAATTCTTGGGTAACAGATTTTACTTGCATTCTACTAAGATTCATTTAAGGTTTTTTTTTTTTTATTTTTTATTTTGCTACCACTAGAATACTGACATATTGGTAAGATTCATTTAAGTTGATTAATTATGAAAAATTTAACCTCGATTTTACTTATTCATTAAATATGAATTGGATCAAACCAATAGTCCTTGCGAACGATCCCGTAATTCACAATATTGCAAAGTAGTGGTTATAAATATAAAATTGAACTATACACATGTCTAAATCCACACTGATCAATGTGCAGTAATTAAGAACTGTTCGCAAAAAAATATCTAGCACATTAATTTGAAAAACATAAAATATGTACTCACTTTCATAGAATCTCATTAATCAATGTAAAGAAGAGAAAAAAAAATAATAAGAAAAATGAAATAAAATTATATATGAGTGCAAGAAGCAGTAAAATCAAATATCATGTATAATTTTTTCCTTTGAATAAAGTAGAATTACAAACTTTGGATGTAAAATATCATGTATAATTTTGCAGTTACTTAACATTTCAAAATGAGAACTTTGTCAAAATTTATGAAAAGATAGCATATGTTCCATAATGTTTAGAACTGTACTTCATAGTAGAAGTATAATCATTCAACTGCTTATATTGAAGAAAAAAAAAAAGAAAAAAAAAAAGACAGATATCAGGGGTGACAATGTATTTGCAGAGAAGGGGTGAGAGGTGTTAATGGAGTGGAAGGGTAGAGTTATCTGTGTGGACGACCACACATATATAGATGAGCTGTGATGTGTGTTGTTGTGTAAAATTAAATGTATATATGGCCATTATACATACAAATTCTACATACAGAAATACATACCTTGTAAATTCAGAAGCCTTAAGCCTTTCAATCGACGCACACCTGAACCTAAGAAATCAGAGAAAAAACAATACAACAAAGTCAGTTCCTCCATCTAACAACTACGATAATTGTATATCGGTGGAAGAGATACAATGGACTGACACACCTGAGATAATAGACACGATCAGCCTGTTCAAGAAACATAGGGAAACCTTCGAAAATTTGCACTCCAAAGCACAAACTAGGGTTTCGGTAAAATCGCCTCACACACAAATCGGTCACAGAACAGAGACGGACCAAAGCAAATACAACGGAGATTGCAAAGAAAAGCAAAAAACAATCATGGATTTGTCAATCTTGAAGAAAATCGACAACACCCAACCTTCGTTTCAAACGAATCGCCCCTCAGTCGCCTCCGGAGTGCAGAGACGAAGAGAGAGAAATATTCTACAAAAATGAGCTAGGGTTTCTCAAATTTACACATCTGAGATAATAGACACGATCGGCCAGTTTGAGAAACACAGGGAAACCTTCGAAAATTTGCATTCCAAAGCACGAAATAGGGTTTCGGTAAAATCGCCTCACACAAAAATCGGTCACAGAACAGAGACGGACCAAAGCAAAAACAATGGAGATTGCAAATGTGATACCCCCGGATTTCCGGATGCGGGTCGGCCAGGCCCACGCCCGATTACCCGAGGATATCAAAGCAATTAGCAATTTAATGAATACAGAATACAATATAGAAAATAAGAATGAATAAAATTTTGCTGAAAAGAACCTAGAATGATAATTCAATAATTGAAAACCCCAGAATAAATAATTTCATTGATAATTAAAACTATTTTGATACAACTGATCCACCACGAATGGAAATCGTTCTCCAATTTATACAACTCGGGAATCCATCTAGTGGACCCCTAAAATATCCAATGGTACTCAAAAGACTGGAACAAAACCCAAGTCTTAACACGAAATAAAATCCTACGCCATCAGTAGAGTGAATAACTGTATCTGCTCAGCACGATCAAGCTCTACAGCCCAGAACTGACGAACACCTGAAAAAAAATAATAAAAGGGTGAGTCAGGCCCACGAGCAAGTTCTAATCTAACTGCAATCCATACAGTGACCCGATACGCAGATACACCATAGATACCTCACAATATCTATCTAGTCCATACATATATATATCCACACTATGGGACATTCACTGAACTACAGTAGGGATCTCAACCTGAATAGAAGGCAACATGCGAATACGCACCCAAAGGTGGGCATGAGTACCTAGACCTAACAGGGTACACCCAACCTACTATAACCAGCTACACATCCACTGCATATACGCATCCTAACCAACAAGTTTGAGACTCAAGCTCAACTCGTGGTACCATAAACATATATATCTAAACTCCGTTCCTAACCATTCACAAGAAATCCAATAAGTCGTTCGGCGTATTCAACCGTACCGACTTATATATATATAAAGAGGATTTATTTAACAACCCGTTCCCTTATTCCAACATAGGTAGGACTGAGTATTTTAAATCAGTCTGTCCCTAGTATGCCACCGTCCCATACCGGTGCATACAATTCACAAAGTCCATATAATTGATAGAACCAGTCATACTGTTCACCAATTAAAATCCATAAGGTAGGAATTAGCATTTTGAGCTAAACCATACCTAGTATGCCACCGTCCCATACCGGTGCATACCATCCTCCATATCCATGTAAATTACAACATTCAAATGATAAGCAAGTAATTTACAATGCAAAACCAAACCCAGATAATTGACAGAATTTTAATGTGAGAATTCAGCAATTAAAATCCAATATAATAATTCCAAATAATTGGTCAAATTTAATATAAGAATTCAGCAATTATAATCCACTATATGATTCCAAATAATTGACCGAATTAAGTATAAGAATTCAGCAATTATGTTCCAATACATAATTCCAGGTAAATTACAAGGCATAAATAATAAGCACGTAACTTATAGTCCAAACCAACCATCCATATCATTGCAGAATAGTATTTAGTATTCCAATAACTTAAATCCAAAACCATGTAAATTACAGGCTATAAATAATAGTACAATAATTTAAAATCCAAAACCAATATCCAAATAATTACAGAAGATTTTTAAGTGTTTCAGCAATTTAAATCCAAACAATTAACCATATAGTTGCAGGAGATGATTTAATAAATCAACAACTAACATCCAGAGCCTGCATAGATCACATCTAACACATCAATGACCCTATAATATATTTAAAACCATTTTACAAATATATTAAATCCCACTGGAATGCTTAAAAATAAGCTTAAGTATTTAAAACTTCGTCCATCCACCAACCGTATACAATTGTACATAAGTGTTATACAGTTTGATCCGTTAATTTAGAATTAACCTTAAATTAATTTAGGGTCTTAATAACACCCAAAAATTAACTATTAAATCCCCCGTGAAGTCTTATAAATTTCTAAAATTTAATCAAGCCATTTAGTTCCTTTCTCTGTTAGTAGCATACACCGTGGTATATTTTTACACTGCTTCATCCTTTGTCTTAAAAACTTAAACCATGCAACATTAATTTTAATAACACTTAAAATTAACTACTTAGATCCTCTGTTAAGTCCCTACAGTTCATTAGAATCACTCAAAAGCTCAAACAGTGCTCAAAACACCAAACAGAGCCCAAAAAACACTTTCTGGACGTAAAAACAAATTGGAGCCGGCTCTTGGAATGGAAGAGCCGGCTCTTCCCCTATTGGAGCCGGCTCCAATTCCCTGGGAGCCGGCTCTTGCTAAAGGGGAGCCGGCTCTTGACTTTCTAGAGCCGGCTCTCTCCCTCTTGAGAGCCTCCAGTTCATCCCTGCTCCGTTTCCGTCAATCTGCTCCTTCTCCGATCAATTCCTACCCCTCTGCTTGTTTCTTAAACTGATCTAAAGGATCTAATACCCTCCTGATAGCATCCCCAAGGTTTGATTATAGCAATTTAAATCAATTAACAGAAGTAAACTTGTGCAAAAACTGAAACCTCATGCATAGATTACAACGAAGCTAAATGCAACAGAGATCTAAAATAGAAATAGCAACCTTCCTATGAGATTTACATAACTCCCGTAGTCTTTCCATACTTAGTTTACAGTAGTTGCAATAAAAACTACGACAAGAACCCTCATGCTTAAAGGACATAAAACTGAACCAACTTGCATGCACTGTAACAGATATTGCAGAAATCATTACAGAAATAATTCAAAGCATACATATGATTAATTTGATGTATAACATACATGAATGATTTAGTTGTCAATTTCCTTAAAACCCTAGAGCATATCTAGGTGCACAGAACACGGCTCAAAGGGAAAGAGGAAGATAGAACTTGCCTAAATAGGTTTGCAAACAAACCCTTGTTGCCGTTGGTCTCAGTTTTTCCGACATCCACTGAAACTTGTCTAACCTCCTAGAACCTCTGCTCCTTCCTTCTCATTGGTTAAACCTTGGAACCCCAGTCGAAATTCTCACAAACTGCTCTGTTCTCACTAAAACTCCCTCTGTAACTCTCTCTATTTGGCAGATTTTTCCGTGTAAAAGCTACGACAATATGTAACCCTAGGTTTAACATATACTGAGGTATTTATAATTGCAAAATTAAAACCCTAATCCACAGAGCCCTAACTTCGTCGGCCCACAAAGTAACCCAGTTTAGTTACATATCAGATGCGTATGAGACGACTCCAAAAACCCTAACTAGAACGTATCTAAAACCCTAGTTAATGGGAATTACATAATTACCCTGTTCAAAAATTAAATACTTAATAAATAATTAATTTAATAAAACCCATTAATTAAATGAAATAAGCAAGCAACGAATCACTTAAAACACATAAAATAAATAAAATAATTAATTAAAATAAACCAACAAATAAAGAATTACACCCTTAATTAAAATAAACAAACAATTAAAAAAAAAATAACACAATGAATTAAAATAAACAAACAATTGGACACATAAGCGTATAGATACAAAATCAATTTAATATGCACAAAAATAAAATTTAAATTCCATTTTTATCCCTTTTGAAATTAGGGGTATTACAGCAAAGAAAAGCAAAAAACGATAATGGATTTGTCAATCTTGAAGAAAATCAACAACATACAACCTTCATTTCAAGCGAATCGCCCCTCAGTCGCCTCCGGAGTGCAAAGACGAAGAGAGAGATTTTTTTTTGCAGAAATAAGCTAGGGTTTCTAAAATTAGGTCTTATGCGTGATATGCTGCTACAGTGTAACTTGATATTGGTTTGGACCGGTTGTTTTTGGTTTGGGCTTTTGGTATGGCCGCTACAGTGTTGAAAATACCCAATATCACCATTTTGGTGATATGGATTTTGTCCCAAATCTTAAAACGACATGGACCTGTTCAGAAACATATCAGCCCACACCAAACAAGATATGGGCCTAAAACCAAAACCAAAAACATTTTGGCCTTCCAAACATGCCTTAATTTAGTGAATTTACATATTTCTACACTGTAATGTTTGTTACAATAACGATAAATAATATATATATTTGAAAAACTCTTAAATGACATTTTAAAACTAATCATTATATTTTCAAACTTGCAATACTTTTTTACCAATACATGCTTTCATTTTTTGATTCCAAAAATCATGCAATAAATGGATGTCACTAAACATATTTTTTATTACTATTCAAAACATTCAGCAACAAAGTACTCATTTTGTTGCTGAATGTTTTGTATAGTAATAAAAAATATGTAAAACGCTTACCAAATAAGCGGTTAAAGAAAAACCCATTTCAAAAAGTGGAGTATAATTTTAGTTTTTATTATTATTATTATTTTAAATAGTTGTTTCCCATACTCGCATTTCAAATTCTGGACTTCTTCGTTTAGAAAGGACCATGTCCATTACAGAGGTTTAGTAGTCAAGTGTGAATATATTTTTTGAAATATAATTATATCATTTAACAAAAAAATAATAATGTAAGTGAAAAAATGGAAGGCAATAATAATCATAATAATAATAATAATAATGTTTTTTTTTTTTTTTTGGACAAATGAAATTTATTGATGGTAGAGAACTATATTTTTTTTATTTTTTTGCCATTAAGGAAGAAAACCATATAGAAGATACAAGTCACACAACAAAGACTAAAAGAGCCCTCAGCCCAGGAATAAGAAAAGATAGGCTAAAGCCCACAGCTAACTAGAAGAAAGGACCAAGGCCCAAATAAAAATGAGGCATAACAAAGAGCCCACTCGAAACAAACCATAAAAATCTTTATCCATGAAAAGTTGCACATTGGGGCCCAAAACAAATACAGAGTACATGAAAAGTGCACACAAATTATATCAGTCTGCCTACAAAAATATACGTTGCATGCATATGGATTATAAATATATAAGCACACACAAATGTGTGTATGTAATAGTAGAAAACTGCACTTTGATAAACATTGGTTGTGCATCGGATCGGTTTTTGGGTGCACCAATAAGAATTTGATTTTTAAAAAAAATTAAGAATCCACTAATCTTTTCCGAATAAACTCATATCACAATCCCAAAAGGAAAGAAGTATGAAATGATTAGATGGAGGTTGTCTTGATTTGTAACCAAGTTGATTTGAGCTTGTAAATCCGTAGGGGTGTTTGAACACCTAATGCCCTAAAGCCGTCTGGTTTGAGAGTCATTGACCTAACGTTCGACCTCATGGATCACTAGAAAGCTTAATAGATCAACACATTGCACCATGCTTCCATCTTTGATCCTTAGGATTAGAAAAAAAAAAAAAAAAAAATTCGAGTGAAAAGAGTAAGCGCACCTAGATCAATAAAGCTTTAATAAAAGGTCCACTCTTTGTCTTGATGATCGGTACTAGATTTGTGTGCTAGTTTGAGGGTAAGGATGTGATCATTTCTCTAGTTGGCTTAGATAGAAACACATTTGATGCCAGTCCACTCAAAAAGAATTCTAGAGTTGTTTTGATTTGCATGATCATTTTCTTGATGTGTGGAAGACCATATTTGTTTGCTAGATGTTGAGATTTTGGGAGATTACTTGGAAATGGTTGAAAAATTGCATACTTAAGGTAGTTTTCTCCCAATGCTTGTTTGCAATATTGGTGCCTCTTTTGTGAGAATGCGCCTCATGAGACTTCACTCGTCCACTAGGGGCAACCTAAGTGTTTAAAAGGCTTATTGCATGTGCTAAGTGCAATCGTGTTCCCTACGAAAGTGGCATTATCCATTTATTGCTTTCTAGTTCATACTTGTATAGTTGTTCATTTCATTCCTTTACTTTCTAGTTTATTGCTAGGGACTAGCAACATTTAAGTTTGGGGGTGTAATGAGCGTTAAAAAGTGCGTATTTAAACCCCTTAACCTTAGGTATTCTAGAACATTTATCTATTTTATTTTTCCGCTTTAGATTGATTTCGTGTTATTTTTATTTTCAGGTACTTATCCCTAAAATAAGCTAATTTAGCTAAATAAGAACATAATTGAAGCAATCTTGAGATAAATCAAAGAAAGGAGCAAAGTGGGAGCAAAAGGAAGCAAAGGATGGAAATTCAGCAGGTTCGATCGATCAGGGAACATTTATCGATTTCAGCACTTAAAGATGGATCCAAGCTATTTTGTCATTATCCAAAGATCCCACAATGTTCGATCGATCCAACTTTCTTTCGATCGATCGAAAAGATTCCATCTTATCCAGTTGTACCACCACACCTACCACTTTTGTCTCTTTCCGAAAAATATCTCCAAAATATCTCAGATTTGTCCTTATCCAAAAAGGCGCCGCCATAGAGGATCGATCCAGCCTTAGTTCGATAGATCTCAGCCATGTTCGATCGATCTCATCCAAAGTTCGATCGATCGAACTTCCTCAAGTCTAAAAAAAGACAAAAATCCAGCTCATTGAAAGTTGTCTCATAGCCAATCATTGGAGGAATGTTGGAGTCCGAGCCTAGACCATTAGGGTGACTTTTAACCTACCTATATAATGAATAAGAGGCACCTTTTTTAGAGAGACTAGAGATAGAAAGATTTTTGATACAATTTCCAAATCTTAGTGAGGAAGAAAAGAAGAGAGGAGGCTAGAGACACAAGCTTGGAGTTCTTCCATCCACTAAGAAGAGGAGCAATTTCTTCCATGGAGTTAGCCCTTGAGGGTTGGAGGACACCATCCATGAGTGGCTAGACATCCTCTTGGGGCTAGAGTTAGCCCTAAGCATGCTTTCTATATCTTGATTTGTGTATTTTTTAGGGGATTTGTGTTATAATACATGTTTTGACATTGTTATATACATAGATCTTGTTTATTCAATGATTTGTATGGTTTAATACTTTCAATTGATTATTTCATTCTATCCATATGTTTATGTATGCTAGAATAGATGTTCATGTGTTTGTCTCTAGATTTTGTGTTATTGATGCATGTCTATGTGTATTGTTGCCATAGATCTAGAGATTGTCAAGACATAGTGCTTAATAGAATACTCTTGTGGTGATTTTTTTTCTTCCACTATTGCACGAAATTAAAGCAATTCAGATTTTTTTTTAGGGTTTGCATGCATAGCAGGTGGCCGGGACGAAATTCAATGTGATGGAGGTGGGCCAAACCTCCTCCCCTAACCCGCCGGTGGGCTCTCCAAACCGGAATACGTCCTTACCCACCTCTTGGTGCCGTCTCTTTACAGAAACCGCATCAAATTTTAAGAACTTGCAGTATCACAGTGCAGTTCGTGGAACAAAGGTATCGATCAAAGAAGATGATGTCGCAAATGAAATTAATTATTGGTCTTCATCAGTGGTTGGCTATGTGATGGGGAAGAAACCCTATTATCATTACTTTAAATCTTATGTGGAAAAACATTGGTCTAAGAATTTTACTCTGTTTTATCTTAAAGATGGATTTTTCCTAGTTTGATTCCATGATGATACAAATGTCACGAAGGGTTTGTCACGAATACATACATTTGAGGGAAGACCTATAATCCTCAAACGTTGGAGTAAGAATGTTAATCTCAAGAAGGAAGTGCTGGAAACGGTCCCAATTTGGTTGAAGATATATGATCTCCCAGTGCACTGCAGGAAAACACAAGTTGTTTCGTTGATCTGTTCATCGTTTGCCAAGCCAATATATATGGATGATACAGAAATTAATAGGGAGAAAGGTCGATATATTCGAGTTATGGTTGAAGTAGATGTCAAGGAAGAATTACCTGATACTATGGAGGTGGATATTCATGGGGTTGATTGTGTTCTTGAATTTGAATACGAATGGAAGCCACAAATTTGTACACTCTGTCAGAAAATTGATCATGTTTCTGGTCATTGTCCTCAAAGAGTTCTACAGACAAAGCCGAAGAAGAAAAAATTGGTGGATAAATGGGTAGTGAAACAAAAGGGAAAACTGGTGGTTCAAGATGTAGATGAGGTGCTTGAAGAAACGTCTCTAAGAGATAATACAGTTCATCAACCTATTATTTCCCTTCCAACTTCAAACACTTTTCAATTATTACAATAAGATGATGCAGAAGAGGAAATGGTTGCGGAGACACCTATTCCAGATCAATCAGTGGTTGTGGTAGAGGAGACCCTTATTGAGCATGTAATAGACAATATATCAGAGGAAGTGGTTGTAGAGACTCCAAGTGGGCAAGTTAATTCAGAAGAATTACAACAAGATGTTATGATAGTAGAGACCCCCATATTGCAGGTTGAAATTTCCTCAAGACCACAAGCTAACAAAGGTAATATTCCAGAGGTGGTGCTGACTGATCCAAGTACAGAACATTCTTGTGAGGACATTGATAAATCTAAAAATGCATTATCTCCAAAAGTTACGCAAAGTGAGCAAAAGTCCAAAAAGAAATTTACTACATCTCGGATTTCACCAATGGTTACTAGGAGTCAAGGGGGTGCTTCTCTACTCCACACCACTAAATGATCACATCATGGAATGTGAGGGGCTTAAACAAGCCCAGGAGACAAAGAGAGGTTCGACAATAGATCAAAGCCAATGACTCTCATTTTGTCTGTCTTCAAGAAACAAGGGTGAGAAGACCCAATTTTGATGCTATTACAGCAAATATTAAGAGGAGATGGAGTTGAATCCACAATTATAATTCTCATGTTTTAGGAAAACTTTGGATTGGCTGGGATCCAATAATGTTCTCAGTGACTATGATAAATGAGATGGATCAATGTCTCCTTCTTAAAGTCCATATTTTACAGACTGGGGAGGTTGTTTATTGTACTCCAGTTTACGCTTCTAATACAATTGCAGGTAGAAAAAGACTTTGGAGTCACTTAATTTCTCAGGCCTCAATTGTTATTGGCCCTTGGCTTGTGGTTGGTGACTGGAATGCTACAAGATTTCATTCAGACAAAAAAGGAGGTAAAAAGGTTCCTCAAAGGCTTCTTGATGAATTTAATGATTGTTTGCAGAAGGCTGGTTTATTTGAGATATTTGCCTCTAATGGTGATTGGACCTAGTGCAATAGACAAGGAAGCAACAGAAGAATTTTGGCAAAGCTTGATAGGGTGTTTACTAATGACCCATGGTTACAGATGTTTACTGGTACCAAAATCTCTTATTCAGCTTCTTCCTCCTCTGATCATTATGGAGTAATAATCAATATTTTTAGACAATTTGCAAGTGGTCCAAAGCTATTCAAGATGTTAAAAATTTGGTGCTTACAAGAGGGTATTTATGAGATGATTAAAAAAGCTTGGGAAGTTCCTATCATTGGGACTCCCTTTCATATACTTCTAAAAAAACTCAGAAATGTGAAGGTTGTTGTCAAAGCTTGGAATTTGAATTCATTTGGGAATATTGAAGAGAGGGTTCACAAGTCTAAACAGGCCTTAAAAGATGTTCAATTATCACTCCTTGATAATCCTACAAATGATTTGTTTACAAAGGAGAACCAAGCTAAGGATGAGTACCATGATGCTCTATCTTCTCAAAAGATTCTATATGCTCAAAAGTCCAGAATTCATTGGCTCAAAGATAATGATCGATGTTCAGCCTTCTTTTATTCCAAGATGAAGCAGCACAAACAATTAAATGCAATTACATCTGTGGAAAATCATATTGGACAGGTAAAAACTCAAACAGATGAGATAAGAAAGGTGTTTGTGGATTATTATCAAGGCTTGTTTCAAGAGAATAATACTGTTTGTGCATTTGAAGCTACTCCAAGACATATCTTAACTCTTGATGACAAATTGGTTGTAGATGCTCCTATAACAGATGAAGAGATCAAAGCTGTAGTTATGAATTTCAAACCAGATAAAGCCCCTGGTCGAGACGTCTTCCCAGCTAGGTTTTATCAATCATTTTGGTCTATTGTCCAACCTGAAGTTAGTGCAGCAGTTAAATATTTTTTCATTGAGGGTTCTATTCTAATTGGGGTGAGCAGTTCCTTCCTCACTTTGATACCTAAAGTAGGAAATGCAGTCAATCCTAAAGATTACAGGCCTATTGCTTTATGCAACCTCAGTTACAAAATTATCTCCAAAATTCTGGCTGTTAGACTGGCTTTGAATCTTCCTAATTTGGTGGGATTGGAACAAAGTACCTTTATTAAAGGCCGAAAAATTCAAGATGCAATCATTATGGGACACGAAATGGTTAGTGAATTTAAATCCAAACATCCTATCATGGCCTTAAAAATTGATATTACTAAGGCATTTGATTCAGTTTCTTGGAGTTTCCTCTTGAAGACTCTTATCACTTCTGGTTTCAGTCCTATTTGGATCAAATGGATTAGTAACCTTTTGCATTCCACTAGATACTCAATTCTTGTGAATGGATCTCCCACTGGTTTTATCCAACCTTTAAAAGGATTAAGGCAAGGATGTTCCCTTTCACCTCTGTTATTTACTTTGGTAGCTGATCAATTATCTCAGCTTATTAATACTTCTATTTCATAGGGGAGACTTACATTGTCAAATACTGCCTTGAAAGCAAAAACCACATGTTGTCGTACTTTTTTTGCTGATGATCTTTTGATTACTTGCAAAGCTTCAGTTTCTAATGCTAGAACACTTAAGCATATTTTCAAGATTTTTGGGGATGCTGCTGGTCTTCATATCAATTATCAGAAAAATAGTGTTATCTTTTCCGAGTTTGCCAGAAGAAAGAGATCAATTTTGAACATGCTTCAATGCAAGGAGGATGTCTTTCCTTTCAAATATTTGGGGTTACCATTGAGTTCTACTGGTTTCAGAAAATTCCATTGTAATGCTCTTATTGATAAAATCTCCAAAAAGCTCTCTCATTGGAGTACTAAGCTGTTATCTACTACAGGTAAAACTGAGCTGATCAAGTCGGTTATTACTCCTACATGTCTTTACTGGTGCAGCGTTTTTCAACTTCCTCTAGTAGTCATCAATCAAATTCAAAAGATGTGTAGAGATTTTGTTTGGGGAAGCAGGGAAAACATGAATAAACTTCATCTCTTGAGCTGGGATATGATGTGCAGGCCCAAAGATGAGGGAGGTTTGGGTATCAGGAAATTGAAAGATCTGCAGGTCACTTCTCAGTGTGTCTTGGCCTGGGATTTCCTATTAAGCAAGGATAGGCTTTGGATATCTTGGTTTCATCACAGGTATACAACATCTTCTAATTTTTGGAATGCTATTCCTAAGATTTCACATTCAATCTTGTGGAAGAACATGATTAATGTTAGAAAAACTTTAATGCAATTCATTTCTCAATTGGTGATGGGCAGTTCTTTAAAGCTATATCAGATCCTTGGTGTGAGGGGGAGACTTTATTGCAGAAATTTGGCTATAAAATTGTCAGAAGGTTGGGTTTCACATGGAATTCATCATTGTCGTAACTAATGATTGATGGTAGATGGAATTTTGAATTGTTACAGGAGGATATTTTTAAACCTATTAGAGATTATTTGTGTACATTGACAATTCACTCTAGAACTGATAGGTTACTTTGGGATGGAGGAAATTTCACATTAAAAAATGTGTGGGAAAGCTGTAGGGTCATAAATCCAGAGGTTAATTGGTCTAAAATTTGCTGGGGCAAAGCTAGACCGAGGTGGTCAGTTAATGGTATCTTTCTGTTCCAAGATAGACTACCGTCTATGTATAATTTGCAGAGAAGAAAGGTGCAGTTGGCTCCAAGATGTTCTTTTGTTTACAAGGGATTGATACCAGAAATCATTTGTTTGTTCAATGTCCATTTGCAAGGAATTTCTGGAAATGGTTGGCAGACACTCTTGATTGGAGGACTGATTTTACTCTTTTGAACTCAATGGATGATTTGTTGACTTGGTTTTTGCAGCAGAGTAGCAAAATGGTTCACACTATGCTAGTTGCTGGGCTTTGGGGTATTTGGCAAGAGAGAAATCGAAGACTTCATGACCACAGTTCTAGGTCCACTTCTGAGGTGGCTCGACAAATTTTATATGAAGTTCTTGATGTTTATAATGTCCCCCTAGGGACATTATTTAGCATTATTTGTTTACATTTCATTTCTTTTTTTGAAATAGGTTTTTCCATTTCTGTTTCATTCTGAGGGAATGCCCTCTGTGCGACTGTAAATACTTTTTCTTTCTTTTATACAAACCCAATTATGAAAAAAAAAAAAAAAAAAAGAAAGAAAAAAAGATTGCTCTTGTGGTTTATTTGATGGTTCATACTCATTTCTTGATGGATTGTGCCTCTCCCTTAGTTTAATTAGTTTAATTTCATGTCATTAGCTTAATTGTAGTGTAGTTGTAGTTTAGATGCTAAATGGGAGGACAATCCATGCTTGTTGTTTGATATTCCATACTTTTGAATGCAAGTAGCATATGTCTCTAACCTTGTGATGTGTTTGGATTGTGAGCTTAAAGAAAGGATTAATGGCTTAGTTTGATATATTGTGCTATCCACTATGTTGCTTAGACAATATATGCTTAATTAGTCATTCATGTTTGTTGAAACAACCACACACACACACTATTGTTGCAATACATGTTTTCCCCCTCATTAATCATTCATTAAGGGTGTAGAAAAGCTATGCTTAGTGGTGACCTCTAAACCCCAAGATCTCTTTCTTTCTTTTATTCTCTCTATTGCATTTTATTGTTTACTTTAATTTAAATTGCACATTAGTATAATTCAATCACCAACTAATCTTTTGATCACTTGACCTACTAACCCTAATCTCGATTCCACAACCTTATACGACCCACCAATCCCTTGGGACAATCCCCACTCGCCCTAACTATATTTTAGTGAAAGGTAGTAGTGGCAATTATAAATGTAAAACTTGGCCCCTCACCTTAATGCACCTTCTAAGCTATGTGGTAGGACAACGCACCACCATTTATTGTCCGAATATGATTAGCTATTTCTATGCTAATATCCGTGAAGTTCATGACTCCCACTTCATTGTATCTTTGTTTGGAGTTGATTATACAGTTGATGAGCAGGATATTACAAGTACTTTTCTCCATTTCTGATGATAATCATGAAAATTCTGAAAAAGAAGAATGTGCCGATTCCCCCAAAGGCTAATCATAAGCCTATCATGACTGAGTTAGACCCTCGTGCTTTGAACAAGTCAAAAACTGCTCGGGAAAATGCTAGAAAGGCGAGGAGATCTGTTGATGAGGGGGCGTCACAAATTTTAGAAACTTCTCAGCTATTTGCTCCAAAGGGAGTTTTCATGAAAGCTGATGTCAACCTCATGTATACCCATCTACTTCAACGTCAGAATTCATTATTTGAGAAGATGATGGTTGAGATTCGAGATCTCAAATTACAGGTTCTCAGTTGAGAGGACAGCCATCTAGGGTTCCGGAAGAGGATGTCTATAGGCCTGTGCCTCCAGATCCGTCTCTAAAAGCTGAAGGTGAGGGCGATGATGAAGATGGGACTAAGTATACAGATGAGGATGAGGATGAAGAAGAGAGTGGTGAAGACTAGAGATGATGTTTCTTATCTCTGAGTAGTTGAGGAGACATGATGTTGCTTTTAATGTTAATTTATTATGCATCATGACATCATGTTTTGATTAATTATTGCACAACTTGTCTATATTTTTGGATATTCCCAGAATATGCTTTCATAGACTTTATTCTTCTTATCTGAATTGTGCTTTAATTGACTTATTTGAATTGGAATTTACTGTTCTAGTATTCTTTTCGCTCCTTTGTCAATTTGTTACAAAAAGGGGGAGTTCACCTGTGAATGTGAGGGGGAGGAGATCAAATGGGGGAGATAAAATTGGATATTTACTTAAGGGGGAGTTTTTAAAAAAATTTATTTATTAAACTTCACTGGTAGTTGTTGCTTGATAGTGTGTAGGAAACAGGTCAAGTGTTGCATCCAAAGACGAACAATTTTTTTTTTTTTTTTTTTGTTTTTTTTTTTACCTTTAAGCAAATAATGTAATTTACTTTTCTGCTTTGGGTAGATTGCAAAAATTATTTTTAGGGTTTTGTCACGAAATTGCCAAAGGGGGAGATTGTGAGATATTATTAATTTTTGGCAATTATCGTAGACATAATAAGTCCAAGTTGAGTTGTAATGTAAATTACTTGTTCTATAAGTCACCAAGTTCAACAGGGATAACACAACTGGGAAGGAGTTCAAACTTACCATACTTGAAGAGTTTGTGAAGAAAATGGTAAGGACACTACTTTAGGAAGGAATATGAACAATGTTGGACATTCTACACTTTCCATGTTAGTTTAGATGCAATTCCCGTAGAATGAAACAAGGCTGAAAGAATTCGAGTATTCAGGTTAGCCAACCTTGAACCGGTTCAGCTTCCTTGAACTGGTTCAAGATGCTCAAGTTTAAGTCACTGCCAAACTTGAACCGGTTCAAGATGTCCTGTTTACAATACAACTTCAGTTTCCTTATTCTAAGTTGTTTCCCAGTTGGTCTAGAATTGTACCAAATCCTATGTACGAAATTTACCTTATTTACAGAAGGATTAGGTTATTCTATACTCTATATAAACCATGTTATATATATTGGTTTATTCACGGCTTTTACATCATAATTCAGATATTATTCAAAGCCTTAGGAAGTTTATTTCTCTCAGAAAATCAAAGTTGATTTTTCTATTTTCTTCCTAGAACATACACTTATTCACCTAGTTAGGTTAGAGTTGTAGTATTCGAATCATGATCGTGATCACACAGTCGTATTAACATCGATCAGACAAAGCGGATCTTCTTCTACATCATTCAGACGATTGAAGAACAGAAGTAAATGCAGTCACACTTTGGAAGGGTTGGAGCATTCGTGGAGTGCTGTCTGATCTACCTGCTACTCTTCTACAAATATCAAGTGTAAGCCTGAGATCAAGTTACTGTTGGACGGGGAGTCGCAAAGCCAGATGATTGTCAGCGGTTGGTGTTGTATAGAACGATAGGGTGTGAGCCAGAGTCAAAGTTCGGTATACTTTATTTCAAGCATAGTGGATTGGCTTACTTTGGAATGCACAAGTCCACGAGGTTTTTCCCATAACAGTTGATGTATTTTATCAACTGGGGTTTCGTCGCTAAAATCCTGGTGTCATCTCTACCTTTATACTTTGCTTTATTTTATCGACATGTAATTAACTGTTTAATTACTAAAATAAGTAAAGTTGGTAACGACACAGATATGTATTACAAAACCTAAAATTTTCCTGTATACATTCCGCTGCGTATGACTCAAAGGGTCTGCTTTTCTAAATGGAACGTTGAAGGTTGGATAGCTCAAAAACGTAATCAGATCACTAATTTTTTTTAATATTAATACATGTGTGTGTGTGTGTATATAAATACATTTGTCACAGACATTTATAACATAAATTTTCTTTTCCAAGGGCAAAATTAATTTAGTTCACAAATGAATAAGGTTTTCAATTGGTACAATAAATTTAGTATGAATTCCTTTGTGAAAATTAGATATTCAATAATTTTTAGTTGATTACTCCGAATTTTGATATTTAGTAATTTTTATTGATTAGGTTTCTCATTCTATTTATTTATTATTTTTTTTTTTTACCAGAATTTTTAGAGAGTTTATATTTAGACTTATCTTTTAGAGATTTTTTTGTTTGTTTGTCAGTGTTAGGTTTTCTCTATTATAAATATATACATAGATATATAGATATATGTATGTATTGCAACACTGAAATAATAGGTTTAATTTAATTATCAATAATATATCAGATTGTCCTATAATTTTCTCTTAATTTTGTATTCAAAGTGTTGTTTTATTCATTGTTGAATATTCATAACTTCTGATCCGTCAACTAACCAATATGTATATATATATACGTAAGCCTAACCAACTTTTTGACCATTGCACAAGCACGGACCAGTTCAGGCCAGTGGGATGGGGCGGATGCCCCATTCGTTTTTTCTAATTTACATTTTATTTATAATTTTAGTTAAAATTGCAAAAATGTCCCTACTCTTCACATTTTTACTTCACTTATATATTTTTCCACTGATTTTTTTTTTTAAATTTATATTATTACCTAAAGTTTTAGTTAAAATTTTAAAAATGCTTCACTTCACAAATTTTTTTTTTATTCTTCGATGGTGCTCCGTCTTAAAAAAATTCTAGGGTTTGTCACATATTGTAACTCGAATTCTCTTTTGTTGCAATAAGTTTTTGATCTATTTCTTTTGTTTTTGTTTTTATTTTTATTTTTGTTTTTGTTTTTATTTTTATTTTTTGTTTTGGGGGATCTTGGAGTAGGATTCTAGTCTTTGCTGCAATTCGTATTCCAGGGTGTTAGGGTTTGTTTTGTTCAAAGAAACACTGAAAATTGAGATAGAGCTAGAGTGAGACAGACCAATATATATATATATATACACACATCTCTAACAGCATCATATGATTGACAAACATAGCAAGACTAGACGATACATGATTGATGGAGTAAGATGGCAAGGCTTGACTAAAGAATTAAGATGTCAAGACTTAATTGGAAATGTAAGGACATGGAGTAATCGATGGGCTAAGATGGCAAGTAAGATGCGAAGACGTGGAAATGCAGGGACATGGAGTAGCAATCGACGGGCTAAGATGCCTGCATGGGTTCGTGCAATAGGCATATTCAATATTACATGAACGGTCTGAATGTGTCATCGTGCAACTACGAAAAGTCTGACTATTGTTCCTCTAGGCAATTCTCTAACATTAACAGATAAAATGGTCCACCTATTGTCCTAAACTGTATATGAAATCATGCTGCAATCAACAAAAATCGACACAGAAAAAAGTTTGCATAAGACATGTTTACTATTTGAAAACATGTTTCTTATTTCTATTATATAGTATTTTTTAATTTCGTTTGCACAAGACAAAACTACTCACCCAACATATTTTTGTACATTTTATTTTTATTTTTTAATTCTTAAAAAGTATAAATTTATTATCAAAAAATTGAATCAAATACACAATTTATATTCAGGGTCTCCTAAAAAGAGTGGGTACGGGCGTTGCATATTTTCTATTTTCTGATATATATATATTTTTATTAAATAACAACAATTATATTATTAATTTATTATTTAATATACTATGTTTGGAATTGAATCCAAACTTTAAAATTAAAATTAGAAAAAATTTAATTAATAATTTATACTAAATTTCTTTCACTTTTAATTTTTTATTAAACATGTTTTCAATTTTTTCTTTGTGATTTTTAGCTTGGCCGCCACACTTGACGATCAAGTTAGGATTTTGATAAAACAATGAATTAAGACTTGGAAATGTAGGGAGATGGAGTAATCCATGGGCTAGGACGGCAACTAAGATGCCAAGACTTGGAAATTTAGGGACATGGAGTGGTCCATGGGCTAGGATGGCAATTAACATGCCAAGACTTGGAAATGTAGGGACGTAGTCGATGGACTAAGATATTATCCACATCTCTCTTATAATAAGTGGACCTGACCATCTCATTCTTCCAAACAAACTCAAATTCGTAACAAATATATATATTTGACTATAAGTTGAATTACATATGTGATTTTTTTATTTTCTGTCAATTTTGTCAATTCTTTGCAGCGAGTTTGTAACATGTTATAATACCAATTAAAAAAGAATAAAAATCTAACAGGATCATGTGATTGACAAACAGAGCAATTAAAAACCCCGGTAACACCACTTAAAACAAAAAAAAAAAAAAAAATCTAACAGGATCATTAAATAAATAAATAAATAAAAATCTAGGAGATCATGTGATTGACAAACATAGGACTATCCCAAAAAAAAAAAAAAAATTAAATAAACAATATATAAAATGCAAGACCGGAGTAATTTGATGGGCTAAGACCCGCAATTCAGATGCCAACCGCTAGGACGGAGTAAAAGGGTAAATTAAAATATTGTCCACATACAACACCATACAATGTCATTATATCAAACATGAAACACTATTAAAATCTACATTATTACCTATGAAAATATGTTAATTTTCTAATTTAAAATAATTTTAAGTTTATGGTGTTCTAACTAGATTTAATATGTTATATAAATATTGCATCATCTACCAAAGGGGCCTTTGGCCTAATGGTATAACCTCCTCATCTTCAAAGAAGAGGAGAGGGGTTCGAGCTCAGGCGTAGGCAAAAAAGTGTGTGTGTGTTTGTTTTACCATCCAAAAAAAAAAAAAATTGCATCATCTAAGTAAATATTATATAAGTGTTGTATTTTCGATATAGAGTACCATCAATATTATATAAGTGTTGTATTTTTGATATAGAGTACCATCTAGTGGACTGACAAGGGCGTGACTCTGCTGTAGATTCCATAATCACTTATTTGTCTAGTTGAACACTAAAATCCTAAATCATTCAAATAAAAAGGATAGATAATATTGTTGAGTTTAAATAATAAATAACATGTAGAAATCAAAATTAATCATGAATTAAAGAGAGATTTTTGATATCATAATTAGAAGATTAAACTTTAAAAACCTTTGAGAATTTCTTAGTGCCCTTTGAGAGATCTGAAAAATTAGAACGTTTCACCCCCTTTTGAAAGTTATCGATAGGTCTGAATAAGGGTTTTAAAACCCTTATATATAACAACTGTAATATTTTATAGTTTCATATATATATATATATATATATATATATATATATGTGTGTGTGTGTGTGTGTGTGTGTGTGTGTGTGTGTGTGTGTGTGTGTGTGTGTGTGTTATTAGATTTTTTTTTAAAGGCAAAAGTAAGTGGGCCCCACTCATGTTTTAAACACACAAAAGGCCATAAGGCCATTGCACGACTCCATTATTCTCTCTCTCTCTCTCCTTGCTGCAACCATTCTGCTCTCGGCATTTTCATTTTTCTTTTTCTCTTTGCAACTTCAAACCTTGATCTAGTTATTTCCTTTGGGAATTTGGTAGAACATTGTGAAGCAAAGTCGGAGAGCTCATCAAGGCCTTCAATTTGATAGGAGCCAATCACCATTTGGCCAAGCCTAGGGATTCCGAAATTAGGGCTTGGATTTGGGGATTTTGGGGGTTTTCACTTCCATTGAGGTAAGGGTGTTCTAATCTACAACTTCTTAGTTTTTTTGTAAATTTTCCCCTTAAATTTGATCCTAAGCATGCTAATTTTGATCACCTAGTTTGTGGTTATTGTAAGTATGATTAACTAAAATAATAGATGTGTTCCATATGTTATTTGAAATCATATAGATGACTAGATTTATTACGGTGAATGAGTATGCTTAGTGTTGACATATTGTATGCCCTAAGATTATGTATTTATTTATTTATTGCTTTGAAAAATTGATGCTATGGTCAATAAAAAAATAAATAAATGAATGCTTAGAAATTTTCACTAAATTGTGAGGATGATGTAAATGGAAATGTGTGAAATCATATAGTTAAATTGATGATTTGAAGTATGAAACATTCATGCATCCATTGTAAAAGAGAAAGAGGGAAAAATATTTGTTAGAACAAATAAAATTATTTTGGGGAAAATATTTTCTAAAAGTGTTGCGAAAACCAGACACCTAGGAGGCGCTTAGTGGTCCGTGATGTTGGTGTAGTCTAGAAGGGAATGTAGTTGAGTTAACTAGGCCGGATGCGACGCCTTGGAGGTGCCTTATGGTCGTGGATAGTTAACCAACCTTCCTTTCGTGAAGCCATGGAGGTGCCTTAGGTCGGACTGCACTAACGATTTGGTTGTTGAAACGGAATTGTTTCGGAAATGGGGAGTGACATTTGCATAACATTGCACTTCATGATATTGTAGTAAATTTGTGTTTGGTTGATATTTGTTACATACTTGTTATGGATTCACGGGGACATAAGAAGTGTGTCTTAGACACTTCCTACTGAGTTTATGCTCACCCCATTATTTTTAACATTTTTCAGGATATGGAAAAGAGGTGGCAGACGACGATCCACCACAAGTTTAGACGAGCTTAGGGATGTATTTTATTTTTGCTATCTTTCGTCTTAGAACTCTATTATTTTGTAAATGTAATATTGATTATCTTGTGAGACTTTAGTATAATGTTGTAATATTAATTAGTATAATGTTGTAAGTTATGGACTTTTAAATTCTAACTACATTTTTGGACTGTAAATTGATGTAACTAAAGTGTGTTTCTTGTTTAGATGAGATGGAGGAACGAGACTTTTGTATGTATGTAACCATTTTGGGAATGTAATATAATATCTGTATTGTGCGTTGGGACATGATAGGTTAGATTTTAAGGCCCAGTGAGGCCATTGCATTTATTTTTGTATTTCAACAGGTTATAGAGGGACATTTTCTGCGGAGGTCATACCGAAATTTTTATAGATTTTATTATTATTTTGGTATCTTTTCGGGTCGTTACAAATTTAGTATCAGAGCGATGGTTCGAATACCAATAGGACGACGGGTAGAGACCTACCTAGGATTGCATGGGGAGTTGAGTTATCTGTTTACTTGCTTAATTGCTTACGTGATTGCATGCTTATATGCTTATGTGTTTCCATTCTTGTCAAGTCACTCGTGTGAGGACTCCATTCTCGTGCGTATTTTAGTGTCATCGTT
Organism: Cornus florida; assembly: GCF_030987335.1. Lineage (NCBI taxonomy): Eukaryota > Viridiplantae > Streptophyta > Magnoliopsida > Cornales > Cornaceae > Cornus > Cornus florida. The sequence continues at coordinate 22,654,618 of NW_026775578.1, forward strand.
ATTGATTCGTTTCTTTTTTCTTATAGCTTCATGGCAACACGAAGGGATCCTGGGGAAAGTTCTAGCTCCAATCCCATGGAAAGGGATCAGGAGCAAGTTAGGGAAGATATCTTGTTGCGTGATTTGGTCCCACCAAAAAGGGGACAAGCGAGGGGGACCATTGATCCACTTTTTCAGATAAATGAGGAACAGTTGCAATTGGCTGTTGAGGCAGCTCTTTTCAAAGCATTTCGACCGGCAGGTGCGTCATAGTCATAGTTTGTGCCACCACCACCACCACCACCTCCAAAAATAAATGAGTTAGATGATCCTCTTTATTATATTGCTAAGTTTGTGAAGTTGATGCCGACCTTGTTTGAGGGCGGTCCAGATCCGCTTGTTACAGATGGTTTTATGGATAGGGTGAAGAAGCATATTAATGCCATGAATTTGGCAACGGACAAGTTAAAAATCACATTGGCACTTACAATTTTATTGGTGATGCTGAGATATGGTGGAAGACCGTTTCTCACACCCATAATCTGGACACAATGACTTATGATACATTCAAGAAATTATACTATGAGAAGTACTTTCCGGCGTCTAAGCGGAGGGAACTAAAGAAGGAGTTTGATGGGTTGAAGCAAGGAAACATGACAGTTACAGAGTATGAAAATAAGTTTACATCGCTTTTGAGGTTTGAACCGGGGATTGCTAATGATGAGGAAGGGAAGATAGAGAAATTTATTGATGGCCTTGATCTTACTATTAGGCCAATTGTAGCTGCCTCAGAACCGACAGAGTATGCAAAAGCAGTGCGAGAGGCCTTAGTAGTTGAGGCTAAGAGCAAGGACAGCAAGGCTATCAGGGAGTCCTACAAGCACAATAGGGGTATGAGTGCCTTCTCCAAGGGTCAATCAAGTAAGAAGCAGAAGCATGAGCAGTCAGGGTTCAGGGGACAGCAGTCAGTCAGATCCGCACCCACAGCTTCAGTGTCCATGGGGTCTTCTAGACCGAATGTTACTTGTTTTAGATGCGGACAGCCGGGACATTACAAGTCCCAATGCACTTAGGCTCAGGTAGCTCAAGTGATTTGTTTCAAGTGTGGGCAGTCAGGGCATCACAAGTCCCAGTGTACTCAGATTTAGGTGGGGTCTGGTGGATGTTTCGGGTGTGGCTAGCAGGGCCATAGAGTGAAAGATTGTCCACAGTGCGGCAGTGGTTTGGGCAGAGGTGGAGGTTCACAGCAGAGGCAGATGCAGTCTGCCACAGTTCAGTCAAGGTTTCAACCGCTACCACCACCTCAACCATCTCAGCCAGCCATGTCAGCCCAGAGTTCTCGACCGGGTAGGGGAGCTTCTTCGAGTGCACCCACTCAGCAGTCTGGTTATCAGGTAGGCGGTTCTCAGGGGCAAAGGACCTAGGGTCGTGTGTTTACACTCACTCCAGCCGAGCCATCATTCAGTCCTTCAGTTGTCAGGGGTATGTTTCTTGTGTCCTATTCTTGGGCTCGCATATTGTTTGATTCTAGTGCTTCCTATTCATTCATTGCTTCATCATTTGCATGGGCATTAGGGTTGGTCAGTCAGTTAGACAGACTGCTTTGTGTTGACACGCCTATCGGGGGTTCAGTTGCTCTTAGTAGAGTTTGTAGGAGTTGTTCCATCACAATTGCCGGACGTATTCTTGAGTTCAATCTCATCCTTTTCGAGATGACAGGATTTGACGTCATTCTTGGGATGGACTGGTTGTCGTCCTTCAGAGCTGTCATTGATTGTTTTAGGGGTAGAGTTTCAGTGTGTACCCTGGATGGGGATTGTTTCTGTTTTGTGGGAGATCGGTGTGATCCTCTCACTCATTCATTCTATGGTGTTAGGGGTCGGGATCGGCAGGCGTTCTTCTTGGCTAGCCTTTTCGCCGATGATGACGTTGAGTTTTATGGGGTTGATTATCCAGCGGTTGTGCGTGATTTTCTAGAGTGTTTCCGGAGGACTTGACTGAGTTACCTCCACACCGAGAGGTGGAATTTACTATCGATTTGATGCCTGGTACCGCGCCAATCTGTATGGCACCGTATCGTATGGCACCAATTGAATTGGAAGAATTGAAGAAACAGCTTGATGATTTGAGAGTGAAAGGCTTCATCCGACCGAGTGTGTCACCGTGGGGTGCACCAGTCTTGTTCGCTAAAAAAAAAGATGGTTCTTTGAGGTTGTGTATTGATTACCGGAAGTTGAATCATGCCACCATCAAGAATAAGTATCCTTTGCCAATGATAGATGATTTATTTGATCAGTTGAGGGGAGCCAGTTGTTTTTCGAAGATTGACTTGAGGTCAGGCTATTATCAGTTACGGGTTAGAAAGGAGGATATTCCAAAGACTGCTTTCCGTACGCGGTATGGACATTATGAGTTTCTTGTTATGCCCTTTGGCTTGACTAACGCACCAGCGACATTCATTGATCTAATGAACCATGTCTTCTACGATTACTTGGATCAATTTATGGTAGTTTTCGTGGGTGACATTCTTGTGTATTCACGGACTCGGGAAGAGCACGAGATCCATTTGAGTATAGTGTTGTAGATTCTATGTGAGCACTGTTTGTACGCCAAATATGAAAAGTGTGAGTTTTGGCTACAAGAGGTGAAATATTTGGAACATGTTGTCTCGGAAGGTGGGGTTTCAGTTGATCCTTCAAAGATAGAGGCAGTTTTGAGTTGGGAGCTACCCAAGAATGTCTTTGAGATCCAGAGTTTCCTTGGCCTAGCGAGTTATTATCAGAGATTTGTGAAGGATTTTTCCCGTTTGGCAGCTCCTATGACCAGATTGACCCGGAAAGGGATCAAGTTTGCATGGAATGAGGCCTGTGAGTCATCCTTTCAAGAGTTGACACTACAACAAATTTGGTCTTTGGCGACAAACAAATTTGTCACTAAAAGTACATATTTTGTCGCGATAAGATTATCGCGAAAAAAAAAAAAATTGTCACCGGTTTGTCGCTAGAAGCCCGTCACGATATGTTTTTTGTGACAAATGTTGATTTGTCACTAGAGGTGAGATATATTGTGACAAAATATTTTGTCACAAAATGAATAAAAATTGCGACAATATTTGTCGTAAAATATTCAAAAATTGTCGCCTTAAAACCTCCAAACCTATGAAATTTGTCGCTGTTTGTTACCATTTTGTGACGAAAGCAATTTTTGTCACTATATGTATAATCTTTTGTGACAAAAATTGTTGCTATAAACTATTTTATTGTGACAAAACCTTGTCCCAATATACATCTTATGTTGTGACAAAAATATTGTCACTACAAGTTACTTTATTGTGACAAAAGTTTGTCACAATATATATAACATGTTGTGACAAAATTATTGTCAGTATAAGCTACTTTTATTGTGACAAAAATTTCGTCACAATATATAAGGACATGTTGTGACAAAATTATTGTCGATATAACTAATTTTATTGTGACAAAAAATTTCGTCACAATATATAAGGACATGTTGTGACAAAATTAGTTGTTGCTATAAGATATTTTATTGTGACAAAACTATTTGTCACAATATATATATTATGTTACGACAAATACACTGTCACTATAAGGTTAAATATTGTGACAAAATAAATATCGCAATATATATACCATGTTGCGACAATATTTTGTCACTATAAATGTTGCTTTATTGTGACAAAAGATATATTTTGTTACAATATATCTATCATGTTATGACAAATATGTTGTCACTATAAGAGTTAAATATTATGACAAAATAATATATCTACCACTAATACAATAATATAATTTTGTTTTCACCTATTTGAAATTTGGAACCTGTAAATTAAAATATTAATAAACTAGACAATCTAAACCAAGATCCAAGCACATCACTCAAAATAAATATATTTGATAATCAAACATAGAAGATAAAACACATATTCCATTAAGAATTTAGATATTAAAATGTGCAAATTATCTAAAACGATAATTCAAGCACATATCAAAATGTTATGTTATAAATCCAAATATTAAACAATGCTAATCGCATAGACATCAAAATCTCAAAAGAAATCTGAATCCAAAAGGGGAGCTATATTGCAATCAATGTGAAACCTGCAAAAAAATAAATAAATAAATAAATAAGAATAAGAATGAATGAGATTAGAATTTGAAGACTGAAATAAAATTTTAAAGATTATTTTAGAGAACTTGATATCCTGGTGAGAATACACTACAAGAAAATAGAATTTTTACAACCTGTAATTAATGAGATGCATAAAAAGTAAGCTATGTTAAGTACCAATTTAAGCCTCATGTTTTGAGGAAGTCACTTAATTGCCTATTCAATTTTTTTAGAAAAAAAAACACCTACATATTAATTATAACGACCTATTTGTTGCATTGTTAATGTTGAGCCAAAATTGAATTTAAATTAACATCATTCCCTTCCTATGCCTTGTGGAAAAAAAATTCCTACACCGTAAGCCCACTAACTCATTGTCAGCACTCACTATTACAATCGGCTACTATATACAAATTCAACAACTCTAATTTCTTCTAGAAACCATCTCTAAGACCATAAAAATTCCAAATCATTCATGCACTGACAGTTAACTTAGTGAGGTCCACATTGGAAAACAATCAGGCGTTCCACTATTTTTCCATTCAACCATTGGGTAATCATTTCTTTGAATCAAGAATATACTCTATGAATTTCCTTCCATTATTTTTGGATGTTGAAACAATTAGTTGGATGAAGACAATATCTTTATGAGTTTTTAGCCTTATTATTCCCCATAGCATTTTTTTTTTCTTTGAAGATTTTTTTTTTTTTTTTTTTTTTTTGTCATATGCTTATAACAACATTCTGATGATATGTTCATGTTTACTACTTTGTTCGAGTTGAATGCCCATATTCATAATTCTTTTTTGGTTTGGTTTTCATCTTTCAACTTGTCTCTTTTTTCTTAACAATTAGTATTCTCTAAAATTATATGTTTTTCTAACTCTTTAAAGATGAACTCAAAAAAATTGTGCGTTAAACAAATATTGGAATTTTATATTATAAAAAAAAATGAACTAGACAAACCTAATATTTGGTCTAAACGAATGACCACAATTGCTATATTATGGCTGCTTAGCTGATTGGTGTTGTCATCAAATCATGTAAAGTAGGTAAAAAACAATTTAACTATTTCCGATGCATTTAAATAAATTCAAAACAATTAGGAATGTACTAATGTCGGAAATGCAACACATGAAACAGGTAAAAAGAAATTAAATCGAAAATCAAGTAATTCAATTCCTAAGCATAGGAAAAGACTTAATTAAAATTGAACAATCTAGATATTGTGATGAATTCATCCATTGATTTATGTATTTCACAAGTCCTTGGTATATTCATAGTTCTTAAGTTCCTGTTATTTTGTGAAGCCTATATTTTGTGAAGCTTGTGATGTATAGCACCGTTGTTTTGTAAAACCCCAGCAAGATACATGTATGTAATGAATGTATTTTCTTTGTAAATAGATTTAGAAATGGTGTTTTTGTAGACGACTCAGGTAGTTCTCCTACCGTTGTTAAATCTATGAGGAGATATTGTCAATAAATGATTTAAAAATATAGTATCTTTTATAATTGTTCCCCCTATTGATTTGTGTTTAATCTGTTCTACCTTATGAGCTATATACTCCTTTTGTTGTCAAGGAACTTGCATTATCTCGGTTTTGGGTTAAGTTATCATCTATGGTCAGTTGGAGAAAATGATATATATATATATATATATATAATCTCTTTAACTCTTGCAACCGTGGGAGTTTTCTAAAATTCTGTTTTAAAATTTCTCTAGTTCTTCCTTGGAAATGAATTTGTATCAGGAGATGTAGTCCTTCAAACGCTACAAAATATTTACCATACGTTCCCTTCTGTGTCTAAAGTCTCTCTGTAAAATTTGATAATTTTTGGACAGGTGTGTATTTTCTATATAAAAAAAACATTGACTATCTGCTGCCCAGTTCTTTTTTCTTTTCTTTTCTTTTCTTTTTTTTTTTTTTTTTTTTTTTTTTTATATCACAGTTCGGGGACTGATTTTGAGAAAATGATTTGATGGACTTCCTGACATCATTAAATTATGAAACTTTCTAGTTCATGTGTCTAGTTTATAAAAACAAGGCTGCAAAATTTTATCAGCTCCATAAACAACTAGGCAAGCCAAAGTTCGGCACGCAGTTGGATTTCAGCATAAGCTGTGAAAGTCTTCTTCCTTCTAAAAACTGCTTTCACTAGTGTATTTCCAGCATTTGGAAATGGCTCAGTCACATTGTATTCCAAGTCTACTTTCTAAATAATTTTACTTTTCCTCGTTCCGATAAAAATTGAATTTTCTATGATTTTTCGAATAACCGCTGCACAGAATTTTTATTTAGTTGAGCATTGTTGTTCCATTTTTCGTTTAAACCTTATTAATTGCGCCCTATGGTCTTGGGGCATGACAGGTTTTGTTTTAATCTTCCAACTTGTCTCCTTTATAGATTGTTTGCTTGTCGATTTATACATTGATTTCACAATAAATATTTCTTATATAGCTTTGTTTCATTTTCTACATTCAACATATCTCTCCCGGTGGAAGTAATATGTTACTGATGTGTTTAAAAAACAAAATCCTGATTTGTACAAGAATTGGCCCTAACATCTCAAAATTTCATTTGAATTACTGTTTCATTCAATCTATTCGTAGTTTATAATCAACTATTTGGCGTTTTTAAAAATGTTTTCTTTCAATTTTGGTGAATTTAGGGAGGAATTTAGGAAGAGGAGAAGCACCCTAACAACAAATATGTCTCAATTGTATGTATTTGTCATCTCTTTAGATCTACAAATTTAATTCAATTTTGTTGACTTTTATGTTTTGAATCATTTTTTTTTTCTTCTTCCCTTTTTCTTTTTGTAATTGTGTTGTGATTATGCATTATTTTCTATGATTAGGTTGGTAAAGCTGGTGGAGATAAATGGAAATCCATGAAGTTTTTTTTTTTTTTTTTTTCCCTTCAATTTATTCCACTTTGATTCATGGGTGCATACATGATCTGGTTACCTTATCTATTTTTGATATGGGTTTCGTTTCTCTGTTTATTGTATCAAATGAGTTTACGCTAGGTCCCTAACAACTTGGTTGGGGCCTTTAATATTAGGTTGGAATTCAAAATTTAAAGATTAATGTAATTAGTTGGTAGAAGAATAGTGTATTGAAGATATTGACCAATAAGGGAAAAAAATTATATAGTATTAATTTTTAAGCTTACACAGAGCTAGAGTACAATGTTTAAGCCTTACCTATAGGTCAACCCAAATTAATGCTTGCTTCTAATTCTATATTAAAATGCGATGAATGAAAACCAAACTCCATCCATAACTATTTCCCGACCTCCATTTATGCACAATAATAAATAAAAAAAATGGTCACTTAAGGCACGTGACCCCCTATACACCGCAAAATTGGTCACTTAAAGGCACGTGGCCCCCTTGAACAAGAGTAAAAAGTATTTAAAATGTGCAATTATATAATTGAGTAATGCTATATTCAATTTCATGATTTGCCCTAATATTTTAGAGTATTGTATGTTAAGTTTATTGTGATATGCTCTCAGTTTCATTTCCCACAATTTGCAAGGGAAAAAAATGTTCAACTTTTTAAGCATAGAATCCATTGCCATGGACTACCATGTGGATTAAACATGATAGTGAAGATAAAATAAAAAATATATCTTACCAAGCATATCTTAAGTTATTTTATATTTCATTCTCACTTTCTTAAAAAATCAAACGTATAAATCGTAATTTCCTATCAAGTAGCAATGAAAAAGAAGAATACTCTGACCTTTGTTGTAGACTGGAATCATGGAGATTCTGATCCTTCTGCTCCTAATTTCATTGCTCCGGGAAAATAAGAACATAAATAACAGAAAATAAGTAGTTGAAAAGCAAATCCTTTTATCACATGGTAACCAATAAAACAGAATCATCAATTCAACAAGGTTCCAATATGCACTTACTTTCTTGTTAAAGGTATAGCCGTGTCCCATTAATTAAACACAGTAATGTAGGTTATCAAATTGTGATTACACATTGTGAGAACCCACTACGCATTTTTGCAAGAGAGAGAGATGCAGAAAGGTTTCTAATGCAATAATAAGTTAACGATTTTCTGAAAAGCTTTACAAATTTTTCAGGGGGTACATGATACCAATTAAAACCAATGGTGATATTGTTATGAGAATAAAGCCACTGCCAACACCATCATAACTTGATACAACAAGACAACAAGCCAAAAAAGAGAGGTGTAGTAATTAAAATCAGATAAGTATGCTAATGCAAGAAGAAGAAATTTTAAAAAGAAAATTTTCCTTTTGACTTCTAAGAAAAGAACAGTTTAATGAGAGCTGGATTATGGGCACATAATAAATAAACCAGAGCTTTTATGAGGCAGTGTCCAAAATTGAATAAGAAAGATAAAAGGAATAGGAAAAAAAAAAAAAAAAAACACCACATGAACAAACCAGGAATTTTTATTTCTTAAAAATTATGCAATTAAAAAACTAGAACATGAATTCAAAGTGGAGATGTAATGTGTGTTTTCAATAGCTATATGAACAAACCACTAGTCCACAGAATCACCACATGAGCAGAACAGTGGGGATGTAATGTGTGTTTTCAATAGCTATATGAACAAACCACTAGTTCATGTTGCTAAAAAAAAATTTCAGATTCAATCTTTGCAGATTTGTAATCCAATTCAATCCAATTCAGATTCTTTTTTTTTTCTTTCTTTTTTCATGCCCAGATTCAAATTTTCTTGTAGACATAATTGACAAAAAAAAAAAAAAAAAAACGAAAAAAAAAAAAGAGAAGTATAGAAAAAAAAATTTGTTTTGCTGAAATAAGATGTAGATTACGGTGATTACCTCAAAATGCAATGCAAATTTTATTACTAGGAAGTTTATTATTAATTTTTTTATCATTATTGTTGTTATTATTATTTTAAAGTCTGATATTATGAATGGAAACTGAACCAATAAAGCAATCCAAAGGGAGCCCAAACCAATGCATCAGTAAGCTGCTGCTAGATGGTAGAATGAGAGGGCTAGATGGTACAATGAGAGGTCACTGCTTCGAGAACAAAGAAGAAACTACAAATGAAAGGATTAAGTCAGGATTACTGTGCCTTTGGGATCATTTTCATTAGTTTAATTCTTTGCTAGCAAAAGTCCAACAATAGGCCTCTTTACAAAGAACCATGTGATGATAAGGATGATATAAGCCATGCTCGGCTCCTTGTCCTAATAAGAATTTAAAAATAGTCTAAAGAGAAGTAAAAGACTAGCATATCTTGTGTTTTGTCTTTTGAAAAATTAAGACAAAAAGAGGAATAAACCATAACAATGGGCTTGGAGTTACGGTAATTAAAAATGTTAGATACTTTGATCAAAATTTTGAATATTTTTTACAATAAATTTTAAGATTTTGTGAGTTCTTTACTAAAGTGTGTTTGTGTGTGCTTTTAATGAGTAAATTATTACTCATTAAAGTGAGCTGATTGTTTTCAAGTATTTAGATAAATAATTATTATGCATTTAAGTGGCTAAAACTTCCATGTGTATATATTGTTGCCAGCAACACACAAACCTAATCAAATTAGTCTCACATATTTGCATATAGTATTATTTATTGTTTTAGCTTACTTAACAAGCTTGGGTCAATCAACTTGCTAGCCAATGCTAGTATATATAGTCATATATTAAGTCTTTAGTTGTGAAGAGGTAAGGTCACAAACTCACCTGGACACATGGGGGTGAATTTACACATATATTATATAAGGCTAAAGCTTCCATTATTTCCTTGATTCCTTAATGTAGTCACAGTAGCATTTCTCTCCCGTCCTCCTTTTTTTTGGACCCATTTTGGACGAATTTATGGACTACACATGAAAAATAAGAAAAGAAAACAAACCATTACAAGTTAATATAAGGCATCAAAAAAAAAATTAAATAAATGTGATTTTTACTTACTTTTGTGGGACCACGAATGCTGAAATTTGGCTATCTTTTTTCCTCTTCAATTTCCTCCTCCTCTGCTCTTATAATGAGAATGACATATATATAAAAACAAAAAGTCCATTTTCATATAGTTATAAGAGATACACAAGATGCCATGAAACAATTAACATCATCATATATATATTAATATAAATAGACAAATAATATAGATGACCTAAACACAATTCAATTAATTTATCTCATCACCTAAACTTCATTTGAGTCATTTTTAATGATTGTGTAGTAATTTCCACCCTTCTTGTAGGAGGTCTCCACAATTAGTTTTGACTTTTTGATATGCGATTCAAATTTCAGCCCAAATAGACACACCAAATTTGGAACGAAATATATCAGTGTTAGTAAATTGCTGTCTAGAGATTTGTGACCCATCGAAACTTTGAGGTTGTCTAAAGACTCTAAACTAAAGTGATATACTCTTAAAGACTCCAACTGATGTACTAGTGATAGCAAGTCTTATCCTTGAGACATGTACTCAAATTATACCTATAAAATACACTAAATCCACTATTGTTTGAGAGAATCTATAGTAGTTCAAATAATTCTAAAACCTTCTATGAAGTCTAGAAATTGCAAAAGAGATTTGGGAGAATCTAGAAATTGGCTAAAATTGTTTTCATGAATATCTACAAAATAGGTCATTCTTTTATACCCATTTACTTATTTTTTTGCTTTGATGTGCATCTCTTTTTCTTTTTCTTTTTTTTTTCTTTTTTTTTTTTTTTCTTTTTTATTTGTTTATTTCTTTTGGAATTCTTTTGATCTTTTTTTGATTGGGTGTTTTCGTGTTGTAACTTGGCTTTCAATGGAACTTCAGGAGATGTATTCTAATATTTTTCTAAGCCTAATTCTATCATGATTGACCCAAAACCTATATATACATGCTTTTCATTATTGAAATTAAGTTTTGCATAATTGGAAGAAAATTAAGCTTTTTGAGAGCTAAGTGTTCTGTTTAAGCTCTAAGTTATTCTTTGCACACTTGAGTTATAGATTATGTGACATTGAGCATACATTGGATTCATCAGTCAACAAGTAAAAAGACATCTTCCAAAGTTTAATAGTAAGTTTGTTTGGACAACCACATAGAAAAGTGGATCATCATGAGGTGATTACATTGGTATGAATCAATGTGGTATTGTTGGTAATTCTGAAGGCAGTGGACATGGAGAGAACTGGGCGTCAGAGGTAAATAAATGGCAAGTGATTTCAAATATACTGGAGTTAAAAGCTTGAAGCATTTCGAAAGTGAGTGGAACTCATTATACTCTTTTCCAGAGATAATGGATATTTTTTCCTTGAGACAGTGAAGTCACCATGCCTTCTTCCAATCTAGTTTTCCATATTAAAAACTATGGTGTCTCCGTCTATACATTTTATTGCACTTTTTACTTTTCTTGCGTGTGTGTTTATTAATTAACAAATAATAACTTAGATTTTTTAAAACAAGCAATTGAGAAAAATGAACCTGTTCTCCCCCACTCTCGGTCAATTTACATAGAACCAATATCAACTTACTATCAAATATGCACCTCAAAATGCTTCAAAAATGAAGTATCATATCATGATGTGGTTTTCTGAAATGAATGATCAAATATGCACCTTATATCCACCAAAGTTATCATAAAGAGCTATTCTATCAGTTACAAGTGACTATTAGAAAATTTAATTTCACTCTTGTTACCATAAAGTACGAATGGAGAGAATGGAAAGAGTAGTTTCATGAAAACATCAACTTACTGCACGAATATTTACACGAAGGGACGCTGCAGGCCAGAGCGTAATATACTCAGGCAGGCAACATATTGTGGTTGATTAACTTCCAGAGTTTTCCCTATAACAGAACAGAGGGATCAAGCAAATTGTTCATGTTATCTAGAAATCTCAAATAAACTTGCATCTCTTACATGAAATGTGATAGAGATCACATGTAACATATTGGAACTTACATGAAATAATTGAAGGGAAAAAAGGCAAACATTGGATTTTTTAAGTGAGGAGCACAAAAACAAGTTAAAAACTGACAGTCTCCTTCTCTGCATCATCTCAACATAAAAAAACTCACCAAAAAAAAAAAATGTTGGATAAATAGCAGCCGTTTATTTGGAGGAAAGGATCATATAAATTTGTTTACGGAAGTGAAGAGCTAATTCACTAATTATTCTCCTCTGACAATGGTAGGAGTAAATATGACATGCTAACACTGCCAACCAGATCCTCCAATCAGGGCATCATGCCTCGTGACTATCAATCATTAAATTCTCATATACAAATTCCTATAACATAGTAATTTGAGTGCACCCCATACGCATGATGAAGCATTGACATAAGTCATAAATGAAAAAAAATACTCCCTATATAATATGATACAATAACATAAAACATCTCATATTCAGCACTGAACCCTAAATTGAGAAGTCCATTAAGCAAGAAACTGGTGAAGCAAAGGAGTAGTCATTACCTAAATCCTTAAACTGCAACTGAGACAATATAACAGCAGGTATATAAGCCTCTAGCGGATCAAGTTTTTTCTAGTGAATACATTTTAAGAAGGATTAGGAATAGTACAAAAAATCATCATAAAGCAGGGATTAGAAACAGTACAAATCATCATAAAGCACACGATAGTTTCCAATGAGCATTATGAGCCTGAGGCTGAGGAATCGAGTAAAACCCCAAGCCCCATCTAAACATCAGGATATGTTACTTGTTGCTTATGCATAAGTTTCAGTACAAACAGAAAGATACATTTTTCACATTGCGAAAAACATATAAATACAGAAAATAAACTACTGTATTTCTGAAAATAGACAATCAGCATACCATTCTTCTCTCGTACCAACCATCCAAAACAAACCATAATTGTCATAACTAAAGATTATATATATTTTATCAAGTGCCACAATGTAACAACACATATATTAAGAAGCAAATATTAGACACTCACAAAAAGGGAGAAGGCTCGACAAAGAGAGCGATACACCGAGGCTTCGAATTAATTTCCGATTCAAGCAAAGAAGGATATATATATTACGTGAATGTAAATAGAAGCGAAACGCAATCAATAATGAAATGAAAAAAAAAAAAAAAAAAAAAAAACCCAACCCAAATCCAGTCACAACCAAAGCAAATTCAGCCTATAAAATCGACAATAAACCAGAGAAAAAAAATATGGATGTGTTAGCCCTAAAAATTTTTAAGAAATAGGGATTGAAGAAAACCCTTAAAATGTTTGAGAAAGAGGGATTGCAGATTACCTGAAGAATGAAGGTAAATCTGGATCCTCAAGTTTAGAGAGTCGAAATTGGTTGAGATCGCTCCACTCTCCGACTTCAAGCCCAGATGGGGTAAATGATCTTGCCTCCTTAATAGAAATAATGGAAGAAAGAAAAGGATTAGGGCATTTTTGGAGACCAAGTATGGGTAAGATTCAATTGTTAGGGTAGGGATTCTACTTTCGGCTAGAAGCTTCGATGTGGCTCACCAATTCTACATGCTTGATGTCGTCTTCTTCCTCATGATCATGTACCGTCTAATTTCTTTCGGGACAGATTGGGAAGTACAGCTTGATGTTCCTCTTCTTCCTTAGAGCTAGGTGTTATGGGAATGAAAGAGGTAGTGAGTGTATTTTGTGCATGCGCGCGCGTGTGTACGTGTGGGCTAGCTTTTGTCTGACTAATGGAGCTTCGCGCGGGAGTGAAAAATAAGTGGGCGGGATTTTTAATTTCTTTTTTATTTTCATATTCACGGAGGAAAATCCTCCCTTAATACCAAAAGGTCTTTTGCCCAATGGTATAATCTTTCCATATTCAAAGAAGAAGAAGGGGTTCGAGTCACGGTGTGGGCAAAAAAGTATGTGTGTGTTTACTTTACCATTAAAAAAAAAAAAAAAATTCCTTTAAAAATATATTTATTAACGAGTGGGTAATCTTTAAACTTCCTTGAAAACAAAGTATGTGTGTGTTTACTTTACCATTAAAAAAAAAAAAAAAAAATTCCTTTAAAAATATATTTATTAACGAGTGGGTAATCTTTAAACTTCCTTGAAAACAGTTTTTTACGAGAATTTTATTAACATCAAACCCACTTTTCTTGTAGTGAAAGCATGTTTGAAAAGTTTAATTATTAGTTATTACTCATAAATGTATTTATAGAGACCGTAACGTTTAAATTTTTTAATTATTAATTATATAATGTATTTAATTAATATAAAATTTATGTTTTAACTTTGGCCATTATGCGAAAAATAAGAAAAACAAAATTCAAAATTTATCTAAAGTAAAAAATAATTTTTTTAGTTTAGGACATTAAATTCCATGACACAAATAGTTTTGTTTTTTAAATAATGATTTTTGAACAATGCTTTGTTCAGTGAGAAAGAAAAAAATTGGCATATACAGTTCACTTGAACAACAGGCGATCATTGATGGAAAAGAAGTTGCAGAGACTAAAGACAATCTGATATAGTGATATGCGGCGTATGCTGATATGGGTTTTGAACTTTTGATTCTCGCAGTTGCAAAGACCAGAGAGAGATATAGAGAAAGATATACATGTTTGGTTTGTAACTTTGAAAACAATTCTCAAGAACTCAGAGAACAGAAAACTGTTTTTAGAGAACTATAAAAACAATTATCTGAAAACAAGAATTTTATAACTGAGTTTTCAAAAAACGGTTCTCAGAATACGTAACCGAGCAGAATTTTTTATACAATTTTCTGTTTTCAATTTTCCGAAGTAGAATTTTTTGTATAATTTTCTGTTTTCAATTTTCTGAAAACAGAAAACTGTTCTCAGAGTTACAAACCAAGCAGACCCATAGAGCTTGCTTGGTTTGTAATTCTGAAAACAGTTCTCAATAATTTAGAGAACAATTAAAGACAGTTCTCTCAAGTAAATTTTTATTTATTTATTTATTTATTTATTTTACTTTTAGGATATTCCTAAAAACAAATCCAATTAGGGGTGTATACATTTCGGTTTGGACCGTTTTAAGAGTTTTTTGGAACCAAACTATTTCTAACGGTTTTAAAAAATTTAGAATCAAACTAAACCATTTGACCAAAGGAACCAAACCGAATCAAACTGTGAAACAAGGTTCAGTTCGGTTCGATTCCACAGTTTCTCTTTTATTTATTTATTTATTTTTCCTATTACAGAAATATTCATGCATATTTCAAAATTCAAATGCATAACAATAAACCAAGTTAATCAACACATTCAGAACTGCTAATACATTCACTTCTAGAACATTATAAATTAATACATTCAAAAGTGTTAATATATTCAGAACTTCTAATTCATTTTACAATATTTAGCCACTATAGAATTATATTTCTCCATACTATATATATAATTTGATACATATACATATATATAACTTAACTGTTCGATTCGGTCGACTTTGATCTTAAAGGGCCTCAAACCTTGAAAAATTGTATATATATATATATATATATATATATATATATATATATATATTCTCTTATTTAAATTTAAATATGAATTATATAAATTACCTTTTTAACTTTATTATTATAATTAATTTATTATTAAAAAAAAATATTTATAACTACCATTTTATAAAATGATTAACTTATTATTAGAGCTTTGGGGCATTTTTGGCAATAGGTAATATTAGGCACAAAATATAATTTAAGGTGGTTATTTACAAATTCAAGCATAGTTCAGAGAATTTTTTGCACTTTACCATATATTTATATATATACACACACTTTTATATATTAAAAACATACATTATGATAAGTTTTAATTTTTCTTATTATTTCCCAAACAAGTATATGGTGACAGAAGGCTAATTTGTGACAAGATTTATTATTTTGTGACGAAATATCATTTGTCGCTAAAAGTGTCGCTAAAAGATAGAAATAGGCGACAAATAATTTGTCACAAAAAGTCGATTAATTGTGACAAAGTGAGTTTTGTCACAATAACTCAATCTTTTGCGACAATGCATCATTTGTCATTAGAAGGTTGTTTGTAGCGACAATAATTGTTGTCATTAAAATGCCACCAATTGTGACAAAGCTATATTTGTCACAATAACTCAACCTTTTGCGACAATGGATCATTTGTCACTAGAAGGTTGTTTGTAGTGACAACAATTTTTATCGTTAAAATGCCATCAATTGTGACAAAGCAATATTTGTCACAATAACTCGACCTTTTGCGATAATGCATCATTTGTCACTAGAAGGTTGTTTGTAGCGACAATAATTTTTGTCGTTAAAATGCCACCAATTGTGACAAAGCTATATTTGTCACAATAACTCAACATTTTGCGACAATGCATCATTTGTCACTAGAAGGTTGTTTGTAGCGACAACAATTTTTGTCGTTAAAATGCCACCAATTGTGACAAAGCTATATTTGTCACAATAACTTAACCTTTTGCGACAATGCATCATTTGTCACTAGAAGGTTGTTTGTAGCGACAATAATTTTTGTCGTTAAATGCCACCAATTGTGACAAAGTTATATTTGTCACAATAACTCAACTTTTTGCGACAATGCACCATTTGTCACTAGAAGGTTGTTTGTAGCGACAACAATTTTTGTCGTTAAAATGCCACAAATTGTGACAAAGCTATATTTGTCACAATAACCCTACCTTTTGCGACAATGTACCATTTGTTACTAGAAGGTTGTTTGTAGCGAGAACAATTTTTGTCGTTAAAATGCCACAAATTGTGACAAAGCTATATTTGTCACAATAACTCCACCTTTTGTGACAATGCATCATTTGTCATTAGAAGGTTGTTTGTAGCGACAATAATTTTTGTCGTTAAAATGCCACCAATTGTGACAAAGCTATATTTGTCACTAAAAGCTAGTTAATCGCGACAAAGCTATATTTGTCACTATATTGTAATTAATTGCAACAATATATTTGTCACAAAAATCAATTTTCTCGCCATACCCTTTCCCACCATATGGCGCAAGGAAATTCCTGGGTGGATATTGCGACAACTTTTTGTGACAAATTTGGTTTTTGTCGAGTAAAGTTAGCTTAAGGCGACAAAGTTACTTTTTGTCACAAAAGGTCATTTTATTGCGACAAATTCATCTTGTTGCTATAGTTTTTGTCGACAAAGACCAAATTTGTTATAGTGTGAAAACAAAGTTGACTACGGCTCCGGTGTTGGTGATACTTGAGTGTGGGTTGGGTTACGTGATCTATTGTGATGCCTCACGTGATGGTTTGGGTTGTGTACCGATGCAAAATGGTAGAGTAGTGGCTTATGGGTCTCGACAGTTGAAGACTCACAAGCATAACTACCCTACTCATGACTTAGAGCTAGCGGCAGTCGTTTTTGCCTTGAAATGTTGGAGACACTATTTGTATGGTAAGAGATTTGAGGTGTTCTCGGATCACAAGAGTCTTAAGTACCTTTTCTCCCAAAAGGACTTGAACAAAAGACAGAGGCGATGGGTTGAGTTTGGGAAGACTACAACTTTGATTTGCAGTATCATCCAAGTAAGGCAAATGTGGTAGCTGATGCTTTAAGCCAGAAATCTTGTGAGACTTTGGCTAGTTTAGCCATTCGGAAATGGAAGATGCTTGAAGATTTGGCTGAAATGGGATATATTGCTTTGATGATGATGATGATGGCAGTGAGTCAGCCTTCTTGTTTAGTCTCGTGGCTCAACCCACTCTTGTCAGACGGGTGATTGAGTCATAGAGACAGGATTCGGATTTAGATGCCATTCACACTTTGATCTCCAGTGGTGAGACCGTGAAGGATTGGACCTTACATGCAGATGAAGGTCTGCGGTTCAGAGGTTTGTTGGTTGTTCCCACAGTTTGTCGTGACGATGTTTTACGAGAATTTCATACTTCCCATTTTGCAGTTCATCCAGGTGGTACCAAAATGTATCATAATCTAAGACGTCAGTATTAGTGGAATGGAATGAAGAAGAACGTTGCACAGTTTATGGCTAAGTGCCTTACCTGTCAGCAAGTGAAGGCCGAGCACCAGAGACCAGCTGGTTTACTGCAGCCATTGCCGGTAGCGCAGTGGAAATGGGAGGAAATTGCAATGGATTTTTTGACAGGTCTTCCTAGGTCACAGAGGGGAAATGAATCCATATGGTTCATTATTGATAGATTGACCAAGATAGCTTACTTCTTGCCTATTAAGGCAATAGATGATGCAGAGGCACTTGGTGTGCTTTATGTGAAAGAGATTGTAAGATTGCATGGAGTTCCAGTGGCTATTGTTTCAGATAGGGATGCCAAGTTCACCTCGAAGTTCTGGGAAGGACTTCAAGCAGCATTTAGCTCAGCGTTGCACCTTAGTACGGCATTCCATCCACAAATGGACGGCCAGTTAGAGCGTACCATCCAGATCTTGGAGGATATGCTTCGGGCCTGTGTACTTGACTTGGGTGGTAGTTGGGAGGATCATCTTCCACTTATTGAGTTTTCCTATAACAACAGTTATCAGGCGAGTATTCAAATGGCTCTATTTGAGGCGTTGTATGGTAGACCTTGTAGGTCTCTTGTCTGTTAGACTGAGGTGAGCGAGACAACCGCTTTAGGACTCGACATTGTACTCAAGACTACCGAGAAGATTAAGTTGATCAGGCAGAGATTGCTTACGGCTTAGAGCCGACAGAAGAGTTATACAGATAGGTGGAGACGACCACTATCCTTTGAGGTGGGAGACCACGTTTTTCTTCGGGTTTCTCTACGGAAAGGGTTGATGAGGTTCGGGAAGAGTGGCAAGTTGTCACCACAATTCATTGGACCTTTTGAGATCTTGGACCATGTAGGAGAGGTTGCCTACAGACTAGCATTGCCACCGTAGATGGACAGAGTTCATAATGTTTTCTATGTATCGATGCTACGGAAGTACGAGCTGGATCCGTCTCACATTTTGAGTTGGGTTGATGTGGACATTAATGAGGATGTTTCCTACGAGGAGGGACCAGTTCAGATCCTTGACACACAGCAGAAGGTGTTGAGGAAAAAGACGATACCATTTGTAAAGGTTCTTTGGAGGCATCACGGAGTTGTGGAGGCTACTTGGGAGCTCGAATAGGAAGTTCGCTCCAAGTATCCAGAGTTGTTTTCTCCTTCAGGTATGGCTTGATTTTGGGGACGAAATCTTTTAAAGTTAGGGAGAATGTAATATTTTATAGTTTCATATATATATATATATATATTATTAGATTTTTTTTAAAGGCAAAAGTAAGTGGGCCCCACCCATGTTTTAAACACAGAAAAGGCCATAAGGCCATTGCACGACTCCATTATTCTCTCTCTCTCTCTCCTTGCTGCAACTATTCTGCTCTCGGTAGTTTCATTTTTCTTTTTCTCTTTGCAACTTCAAACCTTGATCAAGTTATTTCCTTTGGGAATTTGGTAGAACATTGTGAAGCAAAGTCAGAGAGCTCGTCAAGGCCTTCAATTTGATAGGAGCCAATCATCATTTGGCCAAGCCTGGGGATTCCGAAATTATGGCTTGGATTTGGGGATTTTGGAGGTTTTAACTTCCATTAAGGTAGGGGTGTTCTAATCTACAACTACTTAGTTTTTTTTTGTAAATTTTCCCCTTAAATTTGATCCTAAGCATGCTAATTTTGATTACCTAGTTTGTGGTTATTATAAGTATGATTAACTAAAATGATAGATGTATTCCATATGTTATTTGAAATCATATAGATGACTAGATTTATTACGGTGAATGAGCATGCTTAGTGTTGACATATTGTATGCCCTAAGATTATGTATTTATTTATTTATTACTTTGAAAAATTGATGCTATGGTCAATAAATAAATAAAAGAAATGAATGTTTAGAAATTTTCACTAAATTGTGATGATGATGTAAATGGAAATGTGTGAAATCATATAGTTAAATTGATGATTTGAAGCATGAAACATTCATGTATCCATTGGGAAAGAGAAAGGGGGGAAAATATTTGTTAGAACAAATAAAATTGTTTTGGGGAAAGTATTTTCTAAAAGTGTTGCGAAAACCGGACGCCTAGGAGGTGCCTAGTGATCCGTAATGTTGGTGTAGTCTAGAAAGGAATGTAGTTGAGTTAACTAGGCCGGATGCGACACCTTGGAGGTGCCTTGTGGTCGTGGATAGTTAATCAACCTTCTTTTCGTGATGCCATGGAGGTACCTTGGGTCGGACTGCACTAACGGTTTGGTTGTTAAAACGGAATTGTTTCGGAAATGAGGAGTGACATTTGCACAACATTGCACTTCATGACATTGTGGTAAATTTGTGATTGGTTGATATTTGTTACATACTTGTTATTGTGGTTGAGTGTGCGTTTCCCGATGGCATGATCCCGTTCACTTTTTATCTATTCATTGTATGGATTCACGGGGACATAAGAAGTGTGTCTTAGACACTTCCTACTGAGCTTATGCTCACCCCATTATTTTTAACATTTTTTAGGATATGGAAAAGAGGTGGCGGACGACAATCCACCACAAGTTTAGACGAGCTTGGGGATGTATTTTATTTTTGCTATCTTTTGTCTTAGAACTCTATTATTTTGTAAATGTAATATTAATTATCTTGTGAGACTTTAGTCTAATTAGTATAATGTTGTAAGTTATGAACTTTTAAATTTTAACTACATTTTTGGACTGTAAATTGATGTAACTAAAGTGTATTTCTTGTTTAGGTGAGATGGAGGAACATGACTTTTATATGTATGTAACCATTTTGGGAATGTAATATAATATCTGTATTGTGCGTTGGGACATGAAATGTTAGATTTTAAGGTCCAGTGAGGCCATTGCATTTATTTTTGTATTTCAACAGGTTGTAGAGGGACATTTTCTGCGAAGGTTATGCCGAAATTTTAATAGATTTTATTATTATTTTGGTATCTTTTCGGGTCGTTACAACAACAGTAGGGGGGACAGCTTCTCTACAAACAAGCATACCTAAATCTCCCTTCCTATTATGGAAACTTAGATATTAATGGTTAGAATTAAATCACAACAAATAAGTTGAAAAACCACAATCCAATGGTATAAAAACCATACTCCCAATTAGACTACCAAATTGGAAAGTACAACCCAATCCATCAAGTATCAATAATTACATTGCAATCCTACTTTAGAAAACGTAGTGCATAGGACCATAAAATAATAATTATTATATATATATATATATAATTTCAACAATCTCCCACTTGGTCTATGCACTTTAAGTTTTATAAAATAACACTATGGATTGCAACATACTTTATAAAAGTCGAGTGGCCACTCATTTTTTATTTAGAAAACACAATTATTGAAATTGGTGGATTAAAACTTTAGAACACTTTCCTCCATAAATTTTCTCAATAGTGGATCATGAATGCGTAGACAAGTAATATATTAGTCTAAACAATTCCATAGTCTCAAAACCGATTCCATCTAGGATTCAAGCAAATATAGTGGTTTTTACTGTATTTCATAAGATGTGCAAACTACATATGGTCTAAACGCACACCTCATTATCCGTCTTGCTTTATACCATTGCGGTATGCCACCTGAACATATTACAGCAAACCGCCAACCTTCTGTTCAGTGTGAGGGTTTGCCGGTACGGAACCAATCTCATATCTAAACCTAAGATATCCTCATAGAGCGTTAACACTCCTACAGGCAAACTTTAGTAGTTATGTTTGGATTTACCAATGTGGTGCCAATTTCACATCTAGCCCAAACAACTTAATTCATGAGTGAAATACCACTCCTAGGCAACAAGAAAAACACATGCACATATCATATACAACAATGTAATAATAATAATGATGCATTATAACTTTATTTTCATGCAAATAACTGTCACCATAAGGTGTAAATAAATTGAAAGAAAACAATTGCAATGTAACATGATGTAATAGAGAAATCAGACATCATAACACAATGACTCTTGAATACCCATCCGAATCATGTGCTCTTTAAATATTTTTGGCTTTAGTGAGAGGATCTGCAATCATCCTTGCTGTATTTATATGGAGAACCTCAATAATACCTTGCTTAACCTTCTCACACACGTAAAGGTACTTTACATCTATGTGCATATTACGCTTGGTCAATTTTTCATTTTTCACATATTTTGTGACAGCTTCATTATCACAGAAAAGTATTAAAGGCTTGTGTATAGAGTCCCCAACCTCTAAATCCGCAATAAAATGTTTCAACCACATGGCACGTTTGGTCGCTTCATAACAACTGATCAACTCTATATACATAGTTGAATCTGCGATAATGGATTGCTTAGAGCTTCGCCATAATACAGCTCCCTGAACCAACATAAAAATATATCCAGAAGTGGATTTTCTACTACTCGAACAACCTGCATAGTCCGAATCAGAATAACCAACTATCTCCAAACAATCTGATTTCCTGTACACCAAGATAACTCTTTTGCTCTCTGAAGATACCTTAAAACTTTCATCACCACTTTCCAATGAGCAATACCTGGATTTTGCTGAAATCTTCCAAGCATCCCAACCACATAACTAATATCAAGTTTAATGCACGTCATAGCATACATCAGACTTCTAACTACAGACGCATATGCGGTGACATCAATTTTACTTCTTTCAATCTCATTCCAAGGACATTATTCCTTTGAAAAAATATCCCCTTTTACAACTGGAACCTCACCAGGTGCACAATTTTCTATCCCAAAAGTTTTTAAAATTTTATTAATATATGCCTTTTAAGATAAACCAAGTATGTCTATCGTGCGATTTCTATGGATCCTAATACCCAAGACAAACTCAGCATTGCCCATTTCCTTCATATCAAAATGACTTGATAAAAAAAAATTTCGTATCATGTATCGCATGAATGTCATTGCTAGTTAGTAAGATATCATTAACATATAAGACAAGAATAATAAAACGACTCCCACTAACCTTGAGATATATGCATTTGTCTCCAACATTCTCCTTAAACCTATAGCTAGTAATCACTTCATCAAATTTCAAGTACCACTGTCATGAAGCTTGTTTAAGCCCATAAATTGATTTCTTTAATTTACACATTTGATGTTTATGTCCTTTAACCATAAAACCTTCAGGTTGAAACATGTATATCTCTTCCTTAAGGTCTCCATTAAGGAATGTTGTCTTCACATCCATTTGATGCAACTCAAGATCATAATGTGTAACAATAGCAAAAAATTACTCTCAAAGAATTCTTTGATGAAACTGGAGAGAAAGTCTTAGAGAAATCAACACTTGGCTTCTGCTTGAAACCTTCAGCACCAATCTAGCTTTATATCTATCAACATTTCCAAGTGAATCCCTCTTGGTCTTAAAGACCCATTTTCACTCCACCGCATTACGATCTATAGGTAAATCAACAAGCTCCTACACCCCATTAACATCCATAGAGTGCATTTCATCTTTCATAGCATCTATCCAACTAGAAGATTCATGACTCTCCATGGCTTCATTAAATGAAATTGGATCCACATGCTCACCAATGTTAACCTCACTAACATATACATCAAAGTCATCAGGTATAGTAGACCTCCAAGTTCTAGAAGATCTTCTAAGTTGAGCAGGCTCAGAAAGTGGATTAAAAGTTGATGCAGGAGTTGGGAAGAAAATGGGAACAAGTGTTTTGAAATGAAAAAGGGGAAATTTGGGAAGAAGTTTTAATTAAATTGGTTTTATGAAAACTCGGTCATCGCGGAGTCACCAAAGGGCCGGTAGGTTAATGTAACCTAGAGGGAACTAGGGAGATTGCCCTAGCGTCGTTGAGCTATCTAGGCCCCAAAATGACGCTACGGAGGTACCAGCGGTCAGGGACAGTAGCCAATCTTTCTTTCGGCGCTGAGGGAGTACTAAAGGGGGTTACATTAACGGTTTAAAAAGTGATGAATTTGAATGTTGAAAATGGGGAGTGAAATCGGCATGCATTGCATTTACATTTTATCGTATTGTTTATGTTGAGATTGGATATGATGTTGTATTTTCCCGACATGATATGATCTCGCTTTCCATTGTCCTATTCTTTGTTTGGATTCACGGGGACACAAGAGGTGTGTCTTAGGTTTTGAAAAGCATGCTCACTTGCAAACTTGCTTATTTGCTTACGTAATTACATGTATATATGTTATATGTGTGTAGTACTGACTTAAATGATCCACGAGCAGGTGTTATGTTTTCAGTATGTAATTGTTTAGCATGCGCACTTCTATGTTTTTATTAATTCTGTGAGTTATCGCCTATGACTGGGGTAGGTATCAGCATTGTGAGTAAGGGGTGATGTGAGTTGAACGATCTTTTGAGTCCGGTTTGATTTGAACGTGTCGCTCCATTAGGAGTCTTTTCCTAGAAACTGGCAACGGTGAAAGGGTTTGATCTTAGGTGTCTTCCGAGATGGAAGTCCTCATTTTTTTGCACCGGCAAGAGTTTGTGTTATGTTTCCTTGGTATTGTGAGTGGACTCTTGGGGTGATGGATTAGAAGAGTATGGTGTGTGAGTCATGGGATCCTTTCACATACGCAAAGTTAATTTGATGTCACAGGATGTGAGGTGGTATGTAGTGTATAATTTGTGAGGTTCAGGTATTATGCGAGTTGAACAAGGTTTGTATTTGGATTTTTATTTAGAAGTTCATTAATGTTAAAATTACAATTTGTCTCTTAGATTGTCGTTTTGGGAGTAGAATTTGAGGTTGGTCTTGAGTTGGCGACGAGATGAGTAGGTTCCACCTTTTGTTATGATTTCTAGTGAGGAAGGCAGAAGCTAAGTGTGATGTTGTTTGGTGACCATAGAGTGTTGGTCATAGAATGTGTTGAGCTAGGACGATGAGTGACCTCTTGGGCTTGGTAGCCTGTTCTATTTGATTTTATTATTTTGTGGTCTTGTAGGCGGGTGTGTGTGAGCGTGTGCAGGTGGCACCAGAAGGTTACCACACTGAGTGAGCTATAGGCACACAACTCAGATGAAATTGATGTGAACATTCCATTGTGTTGGATGGTAGTCATGGTTGTAGGTATGACTTGAGTATCCAGTTAGATACCAATGAGAGACCGTTATTTTGTAGTCGTCGTCTACTACAGTTTTTGTGATCGACCATTTAGCGTAGTGTTTGTTTTCCTCTTAGGGACTGTTTCTGTAGTGTGCCACGTATGATTCCTTTTTCTTGTAACGGGTTGTTGATTATGGTGTTGGGTATCATGAGTGATGTGTGTTTTCATGTCAAGTTAGCATCACTTTTGAATAAGCGGTTGGTCCGTGGAGGCTCGTTGTTTCCAGGGGATTAGAGTTGTGCAGTTATCTTGGGAAGAATGATCATGAGGGTAGTGGTACTTGAGGTTCTTGAGTTGAGGAGTGGGTCAGTTTAGGAGTGACCCTAGTATTCGGGAAGAAAGTGGTGATTGATTGCATTATTGATGGTTTTAAAGAATAGACGAGTGTAAAGCATTCTAGAACTTTATGCCCATTTTTGTTTTGAGGATTTGTCGGCATGGCATTCCCGTATGGATGATCTTTTCTAGTGGTATGTAATGGTTGTTGTAGGGGAGTATCAAGAATACTTGGGGAAGAATCGCTTATCAATGGTTTGATAGTCACGTGGGATGATAGGTTTGGATTGTGGTTTGGAAAGAATGGTGGTTGAAGTGTTATAACGTGATGTTTTGCATTAATAAGTATAGTGGATTGAGGTATGATCTGAATGTAGGCTAAAAATTATGAGTGTTGTTGTGTGTTAATGGGTATGTGATGGGATTGTGCATCAGTCGAGATAATGGTGGACGGCTTAATCTTTAGAACTAGATATATAGGTGTTGCCATGTAGGCATCTTTTTCTTGAAGATTCAGTGGGTTATTGTGACTGAGGTCACGGGTCTTGCGCGTACAGTGATTGAGGCAGTGTCGACTTCAAAGGGTAGAGATGGGACGCAGTGTCCAACGTACAGTGATGGTTCCTAGTGTCAGTATGTTAAGGGCGTTGGTGTTTTTATCTGATTAGTTTTGGTTATCATAGTGTTGCGGAGAAGTGTGTGCGAGGTTTTTGTGTTGATTGTGTAGGACGGTCCGGTAATGGGAGAGGTCACTTAGATCGGTGTTCGTGGTTCCGTATGCGTTCCAAGTTGGTTCTACTCCTTGGGTATAAGGAGTTCATTTTATCTCAGGTGAGATTAGGTGTCCATGGTTGGACGACTAGTGAGTAGTGTGTGATAGGGTGTCTGGTTCATTAAGGTGCGAGTTGTTGATCTCATGTGAGAGCGGGGTTTATTACCCTTCCGTTTGTTCTAGTCTTGGCAAGGACGTCATTTGTTGTGGGTCTTGTCTCTGTCTAGGAGTTGTGCGCGTCCGTGGATGGACAGATTTGTGAGTGGGTGTTACGCTATTAGAGTTCGTTATTTGTTTTAAGAATGGTTTTGACTGGTAGGATGAGGCACGGGTTGCCGAATGGGGGTTGTATCTCTAATGTTTGGTAATTACGGTGGCGGCAAGGATATTATCACGAATGAAAGGTTGGGGATGAATAGGTAATGTGATGTGACTTATGTATACAGATGTTTTTATATAGGTGATTGATCCTAACAATGTCTTGAGGACAGGTGTTGGTATTGTCAAATGTTATGCAGTCAGAGAATGATTTTGGATTTCACTGAGGAATAATAGGAGGGATTGACTTTAGTTTTTAGGTTTCTAACATGAGACTGTCGTATGATGTTATGGAATTATTTACCTGGTATGATTATTATGAGAAGATTATAGAGCTTTGATTGTTGGTAGATGATTGGGACATTTGATGTTGTGTTGTTTTTATTTATTATGGTTATGTAATTGAGATGTGACTGGGATTCTGAGGATATGTATATGATTGTATAGTTATTGAGGTTATGTGTAGCAATGGATGGGTAGTAGTGGATATCATAGTTGTTTGTGGACTGTGTAAGACTGTGTTCGAGGTTTGGACCTGAGGACAGGAACGATGTCTGTGTTGAGGTCGGATTGAGGATGGGAATGGCCTGGCCAACCATTTCTCCTGAATTAATTCTTTTTTAGCACGATGTCGGGTCAAGGGTCTATGATTGTTTCAAGTCGTCATAAATAATGAAAGTATGATTTTGGGTGTTATGTCAGTGTGTCGGTGTGGATCTAGGAAGTTATCTCGGGTGCCGAGGTGTGTTAGGCAGGAATAAATGTCCAGTCCACTTGATTTTTAAAGATCTTGTTTTGAGAATTTGAGACCTGGACACAGGATAATACGCTTTATTAGTTTGGTGACTCACAATTGTATGGTTGTTGGGAGATTCATTATTTAGTTGCCTTGAGATAGATCGGTGTAATAATTGGCGGTTGGTGTTTGGTGATCGTTGGATGATTATGTAATGGTATAGTCGTGTATTAAATGGCAAGTGTTGGTCAGACTGAGGGATGTAGATTTGAGTTTGAGCTTGATTATAAGATGGACGGGGTTTCTTGTATAGGGTCTTGTGTGTTCCTTAGAGGATAAGTTGGGTTTAGACGTGGTTTTGTTCGGTGGTCTGGTGACCATTTTTCTTTTGGGCTTGGGAGCCTTTCGTGGCAGTGTAGAGTGAATCGATGTCTGTTATGAGTCAGACGTATGGTCTAGATGGTTTTGTGTTATCATGAGGTGAAGGATGGGTACCCATATTGGGTTTTTGTGGCAGCGGTATGTGTTAGCCTGGTGACAATCGGTGTCAAAGGCAATAATGTCGGTGGGTTCATAGTCTCGAAGTGTAATGTCAGGCGTTCTTGGAGAGTGTGTGGTTGTTGACCTTCTTCACAAGGAGGGTAGATTTCGAGGACGAAATCTCATTAAGGAGGGTAGATTGTGATGTTTCCAATTTTTGGCTTTTTTTCCTTTTTTCTAGAATTCTGTTGATGCAAAGGTATTTTCGTCATTTCACTTTTTGTGCGCCGGACGCCATGGGGTGTGTCGGGTGTGTCGATGAGTTGTTGGGGCATCTCATTGAGTTCGGCACTCTTTGAAATGCAAGGTTGTCATTTTCCCATTTTTTCCATTTTTTATTTTTTGGGCCGGACGGTCCCGTGTGGGACCCACAACCGGTATTGTTGTGCACTGGGATTTTGGTTGGGTCCATTTACATTTGTGCATTTTATTTTATGTGACTTATGTAACATTTGTATGTTAGAGCATTATATGTATTTGTGTGGTGTAAATTTAAAACAAAAGAAAATGAGAAAAGAAAAGAAAAGTGGCGGGACCCGCCACTTACTCTTATGTAATAGTCTGAAGACCATTTTTAGCCTCAAATCTCTCTCACTCCTATAGTTCTCTCTTTTTCCCCTCTTCTTCTTGATTTTTCTTTTTCTTTTGAGTTCTAAACTTCAAATCAAGATTTCTTTTTCATATCTTGGAGTTTTTAGAAGCCGTTTGCGGTAAATCCAAGCCCACGACGAGGCTTTCAAATCCATACTAGCAATTTCAAATTTGGTGCTCCATAGGAATTTCAAAATTGGAGACCCATTTTGAGGGTTTTGTGCAAACTTGAGGTAGGGGTTTCTAATCCATGAGTTTCTTGCCCCCTTGTGAATTAATCTTTGTTATTCGTAACTAAGCATGCTTAATTTGAGAAGAATACTTCTAAAATGATTTGATTTTTGTATGTGGAATTCATGATCAAGTATGTGAGTAGATTGGTGTGAAAAGCATGCTTAATTGTTGATTTTATATACTTATGTGCTTGATAACTCGTTAACACTACTATGTGGAAAGTGCGTTTATGTGCTTAGTTCATATTGTGTGAGAAAACCATGTTGTACTCCTTTAGAAATTCTTGTATAGTATGATGTATGGTTAAAGGTTAAATTTGTTGTAGAATGTTGAACCATATGGCATGAAGCATTCATGCATAGCATTGGGAAGAAAATGGGAACAAGTGTTTTGAAATGAAAAAGGGGAAATTTGGAAAGAAGTTTTGATTAAATTGGTTTTATGAAAACCCGGTCATAGCGGAGTCACCAAAAGGCCGGTAGGGTAATGTAACCTAGAGGGAACTAGGGAGATTGCCCTAGCATGGTTGAGCTATCTGGGCTCCAAAATGACACTGCGGAGGTACCAACGGTCAGGGACAGTAGCCAATCCTTCTCTCGGCGCTGAGGGGGTACTAAAGGGGGTTACATTAACGGTTTGAAAAGTGACAGATTTGAATGTTGAAAATGGGGAGTGACATCGGCATGCATTGCATTTACATTTCATCGTATTGTGTATGTTGAGATTGGATATGATGTTGTATTTTCCCGACATGATATGATCTCGCTTTCCATTGTCCTATTCTTTGTTTGGATTCACGGGGACACAAGAGGTGTGTCTTAGGTGCCCCCTACTGAGCGATTCGCTCACCCCATTATACTTAACATTTTTCAGGTCATGGCAAAGAATTGGCGGATGACAATTCCCCACAGAATTGACAGAGTATTGGAAGCTCTTCATTTTGTTATTTTGTATCTAGGTCATTTAATTGTATCCTTAGTGGATGGAAATGTAATTAAGCCATTGCATATGTCCTAGTGACCTAACTATGAACCATAGCTCTATTTTGATGCAAAATTATTCAAGGTGTAAAGACCATGCCTAAACTTTATGTAATTAATTCGTATGACTTTGTTACTGTGATTATATGTTGTATTCTCATCCATGATTGTAGAAAACCTCATTCTTTGTTGTATGGGACAAGTTTGGAGTATTTTCAAGGTTTCTATTCCAGTTTCTTCTCTTTTTCAAAGTGTCGTATCTCAGCATCAGGTTCCAGGCTCGACAGAGCCATTTCGGTCGACCGAAATGGCACTTCGGTCAACTAATTCATCCACAAACTCTCGGGATCTCCTATTTCGGTCGACCGAAATAGGGTTCGGTCGACTGAACCATTCACTAACTCTCAGGATCTCACCTTTCGGTCGATCGATGAAGGATTTCGGTTGACTGTTTCTTCAGGATCAGCTTCGGCTTCGGTCGACCGAAGTGCACCTGTTTTGGTTGTTTTGCTCTTCCTTCTCTTTATTCTACTCTTGACTCTTAGGAATTTGTTTTGAGCCCTTATGAAAACTTAATGCTGACCCAAAAGGTGACGTTTGACGCTAGAAATGATGAGCTTGACGTAGATAACCTCGGGTTTGAGTAAGGACCCGGCTAACGGTTCGGGTCTCCGGGTTCGGGTCGTTACAAAAACTGTACCCTTCCCAAGCTTGTACACCTGCCACAAAATCGTATACAAAGCCGCATACTAACCAGTTCTAAGTATACATGATGTATGACATCATCATCATAACTTAAGCCTATAATGGGTGATCAAGTCATAATTTCTTAACATAGAAACACATAACAAATAAACATGCTTTCACTTAACATATACGCTTCATTTATATATACCGATATCTAGACACGTAAGCACATAGCAAATAGGAATGCCTTCAAAACTGTAAACATACAAGCATGTGATCACATAAGCAAATAAACAGGTAAGCAAGTAAACAAGTAGGCATGTTTCTCGAATAGCAAAACACGTAGCAATTAGCCATAAAAGCATTGCAAACAGCTTCCCACATAATGCTAGGTAGGCCTCTACCCATCGTCCTATTGGTTTTCGAACCATTGCTCTGATACCAAATTTGTAACGCTCCTAAACTGATACCCTTTTTAAAAAAAATTTGGCATGACCTCCCCTAAAAAAGGGCCTTCAACCACCTGTTTAAATAAAAAAAAAATGCAATGGTCTTTCCTGGCCTTTCAAGACATATTCAATCTATCCCAACACACAATACAAATAATATATTCCAGCATCCTTTTCCTCCAATCATTATGTCTTAACTTAGTTTATTCCATGGTGGTACAATCACATACCATTTCATCAAAATATCATAATTACAGTCCCAAAGTATAATATTAAGATCAAATATCCATGCTTTACAACATTCAAACAACTTATATAAAAGTTACAACCCCTTAGGTTTAATTATAATATTAAGAGTCCATAAATCTCTATACTGAATATAACAACTAAGGTTTTACAAAAAAAAAAAAAAAATGGGACTTAGATACAAAAATAGCAAAATGGTCTTCTAATCCAAATTAGGCATGTGGTGGAACGTCATCCGCCACTTCTTTCCCGTTTCCTGAAAAAAATATTAAATATAAGAGGCGAGCAAAATTGCTCAGTAGGTGGTGCCTAAGACACACCTCTTGTGGCCCTGTGAATCCAAATAATGAGTAGGAATAAAGGGAAAGGGATCATGCCATACAGAGGAAGAGTACGATATAATTACAAAGCTCAAAACAGACAATGTCGTGCCATGAAATGTAATGTCTTGCTATGTCGCTCCTCATTTTTTTTTTTTCCAAGATCGCTTCCATTCATCACTTTTTAAACTGTTAACGTAACCCCCTTCGGTAACCCCTCAGCGCCGAAAGAAGGATTGGCTACTGTCCCTGACCCTTGGTACCCCTGCGGCGTCATTTGGGGCCCAGATAGCTTAACCACGCTAGGGCGATCTCCCTAATTCTCTCTAGGTTACATTAACTCCATGGAACGTTGGTATCCCCGCGGCGTCCGGGTTTCATAAAAACCATTTTATCAAAATTTCTTTTCCCAAAATTTCCCTTTTTCATTTCAAAGTAATTTGTTCCATTTTTCTTCCCAATATTATGCATGAATGCTTCATGCCATGTAATTCATCATTCTACAACAAATTAAAATTTTGATCTCACATTACACCTCCCAAGAATTTTAAGAATACATAACATGCTTTCATACAACAATTTTAGCAAGTTAACAACATTATCGGCTAGGGAAAATAACACATAGAACATGCTTTTCACACATAACATAAATTTAACACATATCCACATACTCAAATTTCAAGGTTTAGTCACTTTAAAACAAAATCAACTCAATCTAGCATAATAAGTAACAAATAACAAGAATTATACTCACTAAGGCACAAGAATATATGGATTAGAGACCCCTACCTTAAATTGATGCAGAACATTTAAATAGGTCTCAAATTTTGAAAGTACTAGGAAGCACCTGAAATTGCTGGTATAGATTCGAAGGCCTCGTCGTGAGCTTCGATTTGCCGCAAACGGCTTCTAAAAATTCCAAGTATTGAAGAAGAAATCTAGGATCAAAGTTTGGAAGTAAAAAAAGAAAAAAAGAAAAAAAGAAAAAGAGACTGGTAGAGAGCTTCGGGAGTGAGAGTGAGAATTGAGAGACCAAGTGGTCTCTAGAGCACTTAATGTGCTAGTGGGCCCCACCAAAGAAAAATAATTTCTTTTCTCTTTATTTTTTATTTTCTTTTTACATCACACACATACATATACATATATATATATATATATATATATATATACATACACCTATTAAATTACAACCATATAAAACACATTAAATAAATAAATATGATGTAAATGAACCAATTAAAATTCCCGAATGCAACAATTCCTGTAGCGGGTCCGACACGGGACTGTCCGGCCCGAAAAATGAAAAAATGCAAAAGTGATCACCCTTACATTTCAAAGAGTCCTAAACTCAATGAAATGCTCCAAACAACTCTCGGACACAACCAGCACACTCCGTAGTGTCTGACACGCAAAACAATAAAAGACGAAAATGCCCTAACAACAAAAATTCCAGAAAAATAAAAAATGATGAAAAATAAAAATATTACAGATTCCCTTATAAACAGATCCAAAACTACCAATGCCAATCAAATTAGCAGCAAAGAACCCATCAGTAGCTTTAAGGAGACTTTGATAAGACACTCTTAAGAGTGGATATGAAGAAGGTTCCTTTGGTGCACCTGACGAAAGGTCCTTTTTTGTCTCTCTAAACCAGAAAAAATATAGAACAAACAACAGCAAAATTAGTCCCAAAAGCCCGCAAGATATAGGGAGTACTGATTTTAAGGAAACAATTGATCTCTTTCTTCCAGACCCTTTGGAGTTGCGTACAGGTAGCTTTAGTTCAGGTATACCACCGCCGAGCTTACTATTTCCTGTGACTGAAATTGCACTTGCATTCTTAAAGACGCCTTCTCCTGGTACCGTGCCCTCCAAATCATTAAAAGATAGATTCAAATACTGCAAAACCTTTAACGCCTCCAAATATTCTGGAATTTCAGCAGAGAAGTTGTTTTGAGAGAGATCTAAATTGTAAATACCTCGCAAGGATATCAAAGATGAAGGAATGGTCCCATTAAAAAAGTTTCTGTGCAAAAGTAGGATTTCCAATCTTATACAGTTACCAAGAGAGACAGGAACCTCACCGGATAGCTCATTGTCAGAAATATCCAAGTAACCAATATTTTTCAAATTTCCAACTTCCATGGGAAGAGAACCAGTCAAATGGTTTTCTGAAAGGCTTAGAGATATTGATAATGACGAGAGACCAAAAATCTGCTGTGGTATTGTGCCACTGAGGTTGTTTCGACTTAGATCCAATAGTACCAATTTCTGGTATTTCTCAAGACTAGAAGGAATGCTGCCATTGAGATTATTTTCACTTAACAGAGCTTTGGTTAAAAAAGTTAGATTTCCAAAAGAAAATGAGATATTTCCAGGCAACTTGTTTTCATCAAAACCTACTCTCTTTTGAAGCCTACCAATGTCATGGGGAATGTTACCTATAAATTGATTGGCTGACATATATAAGGCCTCCCAGGTAACAAGATTCAATATGATTTCCAAAAGAAAATGAGATATTTCCAGGCAACTTGTTTTCATCAAAACCTAGTTGTTGTATCTTTTGAAGCCTACCAATGTCATGGGGAATGTTACCTATAAATTGATTGGCTGACATATATAAGGCCTCCAAGGTAACAAGATTCAATATCCCTGTTGGAATTTCCCCAGATATATGATTGTATGAAAAAGCCAACTGAGCAAGATTAGTTGAGAGGTTGCCGATGGATTCAGACAACTTCCCTCCAAAATTGTTTTGATTCAGATTCAATAGCTGTAAGCTGGTGGCATTGGTCAAAAAGGATAGAAAGCTCAGGTCATTGGCTTCCCCACTTCCAAGATTATTGAATGAAATTACAAACCGCCAAAGTTTGTGCAGCTTTTCCAGAGTAGGAACTTTTCAGGTGAGATTGTTTACACCGGCTACAAGGAACATTAGATTTGTTGCATTTGATATTGAAACAGGTATGGAACCAATGAATTGGTTATGAGCAATGCCAAGGAATTGAAGGTTTGGAAGTGTAATGCCAAAGCTCGAAGGAAGACTCCCTTGAATTTGGTTGGATGATACATCGATAGTCATGAGAGAAGAGTGACTAAAAAGTGGAGGAGGGATCTCACCAGACAACCTATTTGCACCCATTCCCATAAAAGTAAGGTTTGGCAATCTGCATAAAGCATTCGGAATGCTCCCTACTAAGTTATTTTGGGATGCATAAAATTCCGGAAGGGACGATAAATTCCCCAAAGAAGGAGGGATACCTCCCATTAGATTATTACCAGCAATATAAAAAAATTTCCAGCTTTGACAAGGAGCCAAGCTCCGCAGGAATTTTACCAACCAGGCTGTTGTAAATAACAGAAAGAAAATGAGGGCAGCGCAACCAGATATATTGGCTGGAATCTCAAAATTGAATTACTGTCCAGCCGCAAATACTGCAGTCTTTTCAAATGGCCAAGTTATTGGGGGATGACATGGCCGAAACTATTGTTCTGCAGCTGTAGTATTCTAAGAAAGCTCAAATTTCCTGTGTGTGGAGAAATAGACCCCACCAGCTTATGGGACTGCAATACCAACATGGTTAC
This sequence comes from Cornus florida, assembly GCF_030987335.1. Classification (NCBI taxonomy): domain Eukaryota; kingdom Viridiplantae; phylum Streptophyta; class Magnoliopsida; order Cornales; family Cornaceae; genus Cornus; species Cornus florida. Next base: position 22,689,482 of record NW_026775578.1, read on the forward strand.
TCTCTCATGTTGGTGACTACATGTAACGCCATGCCACTGGCAAAAAGGAATTGAGTTGTTCCATGAGCTCAATACCTGGATGGGATCACTGGTTATTAGGGCCTTGAATGCGAGTAATGCAAGTCGGTCTGTTTCATTCCCTCTGAGCCTGGAAGTTGCCATGGTGATAGGATAGCCTGATTGCAGCAAGAGCATGCAACATATAATCACAACATAGATAAAAACATTGAAAACTGACCTCGATATGATAAAGCCAAAGTTCAGAAGCCCCATTTAAGTGAAGAACTTAAGAATTTTCTGAAACAACAATTGGTAATAGAGATAAGGCTGCTTTTTGGTGGTTCAAAGAAACTTAAGCAACTCAGTTAATGTAATGTTTTAAGGTTTTATTTATATATACAAAAGCTAGTGGGCCCAACCAACATTTTAACCACCACAAAAAGGGCCTAATGGCCTTTGACTAGACCATTACTCTCTCTCTCTCTCTCTCTCTCTGCGCATCTCTCTCCAGTGGCTTCCCTTTTCTTTTCTCTTTTTTCTTTTTTAATTTCAAGCTTTGATTCCTTTTTTCATACTTGGAATTTTTGGGTACCGTTTGCGGCAAATCGAAGAGCACGGCGAGATCTACGTGTGAGTACCAACAATTTCAATTTTGGTGCACTCTAGGGAGTTCGAAATTCTAGGATTCTTGGGCTCAAATTGGGAGTTTTCACTTCCATTGAGGTAGGGATGCTCTAATCCACTAATTCTTGCATTTATTGTGAATTTTTCCCCTTAATTTGACTTAAGCATACTTACTTTTAATTTTTTGTAATTATGTTTATTAGGGTTATTTATATTGATGGTGATAAATGTGTGTTATGTGCCAATTGGGCTTATTAGTATGATAATTTTTTAACTTGTAAAGAAACATACTTAGTGTTGGTTTGTTTTCATGATTTTCAATTGCGTTGACAATTTATGTTATGAGCATGGAAATGAAATTGTGAATTGTATATTTAAATTACTAGTAAAATGTGAAATGAGAATATGAGTTGTCCATTTTTAGTAACGTATTAATTTATTGAAAAATGTGTGTGGAACTTTATGGTTGAATTGATGAAATGAAGCATGAAGCATTCATGTATCCATTGGGAAGAAATAGGGGGAAAAATGTTTTAAAATAAATGAATTTGTTCTTGGAAAAATATATATATATATATATTTTAAAGGAGTTTGCAAAAATCGGACGCCTAGGAGGCGCCTAGTGATCCATGATGTTAGTGTAGTCTAGAAGGGACCATGGTTGAGCTAACTAAGCCGGATGCGACGCCTTGGAAGTGCCTTGTGGTCGTGGATAGTTAGTCAACCCTCCATTCGTGACGCCTTTGAGGTGCCTTGAGTCGGATTACACTAACGGTTTTGGAAGTTGAAACGGAAATGTTTTGGAAAATGGGGAGTGACATTTGCACATTGCACTTCATGACATTGTGGTAAACTTGTGATTGGTTGATATCTGTTACATACTTGTTATTGTATTTGAGAATGCGCGTTTCCCTATAGCATGATCCCGTTCACTTTTTATCTATTCATTGTATGGATTCAAGGGGATATAAGAAGTGTGTCTTAGACATTTCCTACTGAGCTTATACTCACCCCATTATTTTTAATATTTTTTAGGACACGGAAAAGGGGTGGAGGGTGAAGATCCACCACAGGTTTAGATGAGCTTGATGATTCATTTTATTTTGTTATCTTTTGTATTAGACTATAGTATTTTGTAAATGTAATATTAACTATCTTATGAAACTTTAGTTTAAATAGTATAATGTTGTAAGTTATGTACTTTTAAATTCTAACTATATTTTTGTACTGTAAATTGATGTAACTAAAGTATGTCCCTTGTTTGGATGAGATGGAGGAACGGGACTTTTGTATGTATGTAACCATTTTGGGAATGTAATATAATATTTATATTGTGAGTTGAGACAGGATAAGTTAGATTTAAGGCCTAGTGAAATCATTGCATTTATTTTTTGTATTTCAACATGTTGTTGAGGAACATTTTCTGCGGAGGTCATGCTGAAATTTTTATAGATTTTTATTATTATTTTGGTATCCTTTTGGGGCGTTACAAATTTGGTATCAGAACGATGGTTCGAATACCATTAGGACGACGGGTAGAAGCCTACCTAGGATTGCATGGGGAGTTGAGTTATTTGTTTACTTGCTTAATTGCTTTCGTAATTGCATGCTTATATGTTTATGTGTTAAGGTGTTTAATTATTTGAAAGGCATGCTTAATTGTTTAAATGCTTATATCATTACGTGTTAAGTGGTTAATATTGTTGTATATTATCATGATTATGTTTATCATTAGTTGGGTACTCTGGAAGTATGAAATGTGTTTATGTGTTTCCATTATTGTCAAGTCATTCATGTGAGGACTCCGTTCTCGTGCGTATTTTAGTGTCATCGTAATTAATCTGTTTCCTTTTTCTTATAGCATCATGCCACCATGAAGGGATCCCGGGGAAAGTTCTAGCTCTAATCACGTGGAAAGGGATCAGAAGCAAGTTGAGGAGGATATCTTGTTGCGTGATTTGGTCCCACCAAGAGGGGGACAAGCGAGGGCGACTGTTGATCCACCTTTTCAGATAAATGAGGAACAGTTGTAGTTGACTGTTGAGGCAGCTCTTTTCAAAGCATTTCGACCGGCAGGTGCGTCATCGTTACAATTTGTGCCACCACCGGCACCACTGCCACCACCACCACCTCCAAAGAAAAATGAGTTAAATGATACTCTTTATCACATTGCAAATTTTGTGAAATTGATGCCAACTTTGTTTGAGGGGGGTCCAGATCCGCTTGTTGCGAATAGTTTCATGGATAGGGTGGAGAAGTATATTAATGCCATGAATTTGGCAACGGACAAGTTGAAGATTACATTGGCTACTTACACTTTTGTGGGCGATGCTGAGATTTGGTGGAAGACCGTTTCTCACACCCATAATCTGGATATAATGACATATGATGCTTTTAAGAAATTATACTATGAGAAGTACTTTTCGGCGCCTAAGCGGAGGGAACTAAAGAAGGAGTTTGATAGGTTGAAGTAAGGAAACATGACAGTTACAGAGTATGAAAACAAGTTTACATCACTTTTGAGGTTTGCACCGAGAATTGCTAATGATGAAGAAGGAAAGATAGAGAAATTTGTTGATGGCCTTGATCTTACCATTAGGCCAATTGTAGCTGCTTTAGAACCGACAGTGTATGCAAAAGCTGTGCGAAAAGCCTTAGTAGTTGAGGCTGAAAGCAGGGACAATAACACTATCAGGGAATCCTATAAGCACAACAGGGGTATGAGTACTTTCTCCGAGGGTCAATCAAGTAAGAAGTAGAAGTATGAGCAGTCAGGGTTCAGGGGATAGCAGTCAGTCAGATTTGCACCCACAGCTTCAGTGTCTATTCGGTCTTCCAGACCGAATATTACTTGTTTCAGATGTGGGCAGCTTGGACATTACAAGTCCCAATGCACTCAGACACAGGTAGCTCAGATGATTTGTTTCAAGTGTAAGTAGCCAGGGCATCACAAGTTCCAGTGTACTCAGATTCAGGTGACGTCTGGTGGATGTTTTGGGTGTGGCCAGTAGGGCCACAGGGTGAAAGATTGTCCACAGTGGGGCAGTGGTTTGGGCAGAGGTGGAGGTTCCCAGCAGAGGCAGATGCAGTCTGCCACAGTTCAGTTAGGGTTTCGACCGCCACCACCACCTCAGCCGTCTCAGCCAGTCATGTCATCCCAGAGTTCTCGATCGGGTAGGGGAGCTTCTTCGAGTGCACCCACTCAGCAGTCTGGCTATCAGGCAAGCAGTTCTCAGGGGTAGAAGACCCAGGGTTGCGTGTTTGCACTCACTCCAGTCGAGTCACCATCCAGTCCTTCAGTTGTCAGGGGTATGTTTCTTGTGTCCCATTCTTGGGCACGTATATTGTTTGATTCTGGTGCTTCTTATTCATTCATTGCTTTATCATTTGCACGGGCATTGGGTTTGGAGGTCAGTCAGTTAGACAGACCGCTCTGTGTTGACACACCTATTGGGGATTCAGTCACTCTAGGTAGAGTTTGTAGAAGTTGTTCCATCACAATTGTCAGACGTATTCTTGAGTTCGATTTCATCCTTCTCAAGATGACAGGATTTGACGTCATTCTTGGGATGGACTGGTTGTCGTCCTTCAGAGATGTCATTGATTGCTTTAGGGGTAAAGTTTCAGTGTGTACCCCAGATGGGGATTATTTCTGTTTTGTGGGAGATCAGTGTGATCCTCTCACTCCTTCATTCTATGGTGCTAGGGGCAGGGATCGGCAGACGTTCTTTTTGGCTAGTCTGTTCGCCGATGATGATGTGGAGTTTTGTGGGGTTGATTATCCAGAAGTTGTACGCGATTTTCTGGATGTGTTTTCGGAGGACTTGACTGAGTCGCCTCCATACCGAGAGGTGGAATTTGCTATTGATTTGATGCCTAGTATCGCGCCAATCTCTATAGCATCGTATCGTATGGCACCAATTGAATTAGAAGAATTGAAAAAGCAACTTGACGATTTGAGAGTGAAAGGCTTTATACGACCGAGTGTGTCACCGTGGGGTGTACCGGTCTTGTTCGCTAAGAAGAAAGATGATTCTTTGAGGTTGTACATTGATTACCGGAAATTGAATCATACCACCATCAAGAACAAGTATCATTTGCCAAGGATAGATGATTTATTTGATCAGTTAAGGGGAGCCAGTTGTTTTTCAAAGATTGACTTGAGGTCAGGTTATTATCAGTTGCGGGTTAGAGAGGAGGATATTCCAAAGACTGCTTTCCGTACATGGTATGGACACTATGAGTTTCTTGTTATGCCTTTTGATTTAACTAATACGCCGGCGGCATTCATGGATTTAATGAACCATATCTTCTACGATTACTTGGATCAGTTTGTGGTAGTTTTCGTGGATGATATTCTTGTGTATTCAAGGACTCGGGAGGAGCACGAGGTCCATTTGAGTATAGTGTTGCAAATTCTATGGGAGTACCGTTTGTACACTAAGTATGAAAAGTGTGAGTTTTGGCTACAAGAGGTGAAAATTTTGGGACATATTGTCTCGGAAGGTAGGGTTTCAGTTGATCCTTCAAAGGTAGAGGCAGTTTTGAATTGGGAGCAACCCAAGAATGTCTTTGAGATCCGGAGTTTCCTTGGCCTAGCAGGTTATTATCGGAGATTTGTGAAGGATTTTTCCCGTTTGGCAGCTCCTATGACCAGATTGACCCGGAAAGGGATCAAATTTGCATAGAATGAGACATATAAGTCATCCTTTCAAGAGTTGAAAACAAAGTTAACTATGGCTCCGGTGTTAGTGATACCTGAGCGTGGCTTGGGTTATGTGATCTATTGTAACGCCTCACATGATGGTTTGGGATGTGTACTGATGCAGGATCGTAGAGTAGTGGCTTATGGGTCTCGACAGTTGAAGACTCACGAGCTTAACTACCCTACTCAT